>NC_050078.2:63098029-63713593 GCF_009764565.3 Dermochelys coriacea
CTCTGGGAAATCAATAGTCTTATAAGGCAAAAGAAGAACCATATAATGATCAATGGCAAATGGCGATGCTCACTTACAGATGTGAATGTGAGAAGGGGTGCAGATGTTGGCAGCGACCACAACCTTGTGACAGCCTCCATCAAGCTAAAACTGAGAAGTGTGGGTCCACCAAACAAGGGACATAGACATTATGATATTGACAAGCTAAAGTCCCTTGAAATACAGAATGCCTTCGTTCTGCAGTTAAAGAACAGGTTTCAAGCACTTGCAGACCTTGATGAAGAGGAGGGGAATGTAGATGACGAGAACAACAAGAAGTCGGACAAAGTAACAGCAATTTGTAAACAGAGCAGTAAAGCCTGTCTAGGCCACAGGCAGAAGAGAAGGAAGGGAGTGGATTACACCCAGCACATGGAACGCTATAGAGACCAGACCAGTCCTGAAGAAGAAAGTTTTAGACACAAAATCCCAGAAACTAAAGGACAAATACCACAAGTATATCACAAGGCACACCAGGAAGTCAAATGCCTTGTGAGAGCGGACAAATGGCATTATATTGATAATCTGGCAACACAAGCGGAAGATGCAGCTGCTTGTGGTGAACAAGGAACTGTCTACAAAATGACATGGCTTATCAGCGGTAAATGGCAGACACCAACAAACTACTCTCATCAGGAACAAACAAGGACGTTTACTAACAACCGAAAAAGAACAAGAAATGCGCTGGACAGAGCACTTCAAATAATTGCTGAACAGGGAGCCACCTAAAGAGGAAGCAAACATCCAGGAGGCAGAAGAAGATCTTGAGATCAACACAGACACCCCAACTAAGGAAAAGATCATTCAAGCTATCAAATCTTTAAAAAATGGGAAAGCCCCTGGCAAGGATAACTTGAATGCAGAATTGTTCAAGCTAAATCCTAAATTAGCAACATCTATACTGACCCCTCTATTTACATCAGTCTGGGAAAGGGAAAAAGTGCCAGATGAATGGGGTTATAGTGAAGATACCAAAGAAAGGAACTCTCAGTGATTGTAATAACTGGCGTAGTATCACACTTTTATCTGTGCCAAGCAAAGTATTGTGTAAGATCTTAGTCCATCGTATATCAGAGGCAGTTGATTGCATTCTGAGAAAAGGGCAAGCTGGTTTTCAGAAAGGGCGTGGATGCACAGACCAGATCTTCGCTATACAAAACATAATAGAACAGTGCTTAGAATGTCAATGGCAACTCTACATAAATTTCATAGACTTTGTGAAGGCTTTATTTAGCATTCATAGGACCAGCCTATGGCACATTCTGTAGGCATATGGAATTCCTTTCTGTATAATGAACGTCATCAAAAGCTTCTATTTCAACTTTACATGCAGTGTTGATCACAGTGAGCTCAGTTTTGAAGTCAAAACAGGAGTATGTCAGGGGTGTCATGTCTGCAATCCTCTTCAACGTTGCCCATTGCCTGGGTAATGTGGCGTACAACAGAAGATATTCCAAGAGGCATTAAATGGACTCTTCTCATCCCTTGAAGACCTGGACTTCGCAGATGATGTTGCTCTCCTATCACATACCCAACACCATATACAAGAAAAAACAACTCGACTCAATACTTTCAGCCAGCAAATTGGACTGAAAATCAGCTGCGATAAGACAGATATCATGACCTTTAATGTTGCCTCACCATCACCAGTATGGATAGAGGATTATGTTCTCACCAACGTCAAAACATTCACATACTTGGGCAGCACCATCAGCCAGGACGGTGGAACAAGCCAGGACATCAGAACAAAATCAATAAAGTCAGGAACATCTTCAGGAGCTTAAATACAGTCTGGAAATCATCAAAGTACAACACCAAAACTAAACTCAAGATTTATCAGAGCTGTGTACTTTCAACACTGCTTTATAGTGCAGAATGCTGGGGAATGAGGAAGTCTGACATGTCTAAACTGTCTTCATTCCATACAACCTGCCTCAGAAAAAACCTCCATATTTTTTGGTCCAGAAAAATCTCAAACCAAGATCTATTGGCGCAGTGCAGCGAAGAGGATCTGAGCATCATCATTGCCAGGAGGCATTGGAGATGGATCGGTCATGTGCTTCGAGCGGAAACTGATTCCGTCACCAGAGTAGCAATAAGATGGACACTTGAAGCCAAGTGAAAACAAGGCCACCCGAAAACAACGTGGTGAAGAGCTGTGGAAGCCGAGCTGAAAAACCTGGGGCACAGCTGGGGACCTATTGAAAACTTGTCAGAAACTGACAAGGAGTGGAGGAGCGTCGTCATTGCCCTAAATGCCAGAGGCATAATAGGAACATGATGATGATAAAATGTTTCAAAGGCAATTTAACCCAGTCTCTGTTGCTTTGAGCATAACTTTGCAGGCATGCTCACATGCACGCAATTTTCAGTACTATCAGTTGTGTGCATAGAAGATAAGTTATATACACATTACACATCATCTGTGTGCACAAGTGATAGTACCTAAAAAGGGATGCATAAGTGTTGGTGCCTGTGTTACACACTCAGGACCAGGCATGCTGTTTAAAACTGAAACATTTTATTAAAACTGTGATCAGAATCAGGCAAACACAGAGCTTGCAAAAGTCCACTGCAATAGTCTTTCAGGAGTGCTAGACTCTTCTGTCACCATACCCTGCTCCCTTTGACCTTTTCAGCACAGTTCCTTGCCTTAAAGGGACAGAGTATAGGGAAATATAGCCTTGGCATTCCTTCCACTTCTTACAAAAAGTTCCATCAGTTACACTAAAAGATTCTAACATACCTGTTCTAAAATGTATAAGTGCTACACCTGTAATATGAAATCCTCTGGCCAAGGTGAAGGCAACTTTGTAAAATGGAGGCCAAGTGGAGGCTTCTTTCTGGTAATGTATCAGCTTTTCAAAGAAACTACAATGTTGAGAATATCATTTTACCTTGTAATAATTAGCCAAAGCATTTTACTGTCTATATTAATAATTTCCCCTGTACAACAACTACAGACCTGCCTTTTTGGGTTTGTCCCAGTTTGATAAATTGTGCATTTTTTAACAGCAACTGTCAGGAGAATAAATTAGGAGCTGCAATATGGATATGGGGGGAGGGGGAAATATCTCAAAAGAAAAACAGACTAGAGGTGTGGGAAAAGTTTGTTCAGCTGCCAGCCAGAAGACCTGGGTTTAGAGGTTACAAGTCTGCTTTAATGTGTGATCATCAGAGCATACGCACTCAGTCTCTGAGCGAAGGGAACCAGCTGGCTGGCAAAGAAATATCGCTGGCATTGCCTGTGCCCTTATGTTGACAATGCCACAAGCTGCCCTCACAGATGGAGGAATAACATGAAGCCAGTTGTGGGTCAGAAAAAACAAGTCCTTTTCTCTGTTTATCATCCTTAATGATCATTTCTAATGTAAGGATACTCTCTTGTTTCATGGTCAGCAGTGGTCTGAAGACATCTTTCAGAGTTAATAATGTGCAATAAAAGCCTGACAAATAATACACAAACCCCAGTGTGATTTAGTGATTACTGTTCCTTAGCTCTGTTGGACATTTATTTTTTCAATTAAAACATGATTTTATTTCTTCTTAGGAACGCTCAGATCATGGGTTTTTTCAAAAACCAGCACTTGAGGGCAGTCAGACCTTTACCACTGTCTCCAGGCGCAATGATGCTGTCCTGCAGCAATTTGTAACTTACAGTCCTCAGGAAAGACTAAAAGGTATGTACTGTACATCCTTCTTCATGCTCCCCCCCTTAGCCCCCCAAAAAAGTGCTCTTTTTGTTTTCAGAAATCAATTAATTAGAGTAAGTGCAGGCTCTGTTACTTTGAAGTTGAAGATCCGGGGAGGGTGGGAGAGCTGACTCAGAAGTTGTGAATTAAATTCCTGGCACACACTGCAGTTTAAGTAACAGTTTCTAGCTCACTGCCCAACACGCAAGTTTGGATAAAAAACAAATGATGGTTGCAAAATATATATTGTCAAAATGTTTATTTTCTATACATCCTTGGTGGGTACAGTGATTATTTTAAAAAGCAAATTGTCTAGTTTGTGTCCTGTTTTATAATCCAGTAGGAATTTACACTATACCCTAATATTCATAAAATTTGCTATTTTAGTTTATTAAGCCTTAAAATATTTTAAGGTTAGAAACAGACCCTTAATGTAAAATAGAATTAGGACATCATATTTACATTCCCCATTCCAGACTTTGAAACTTTTTTAGTAACTATAATATTCTTAGGTTTCAGAGTAACAGCCGTGTTAGTCTGTATTCGCAAAAAGAAAAGGAGTACTTGTGGCACCTTCGAGACTAACATTTATTTGAGCATAAGCTTTCGTGAGCTACAGCTCACTTCATCAGATGCATTCAGTGGAAAATACAGTGGGGAGATTTATATACATAGAGAACATGAAACAATGGGTGTTGCCATACACACTGTAATCAGAGTGATCATTTAAGGTGAGCTATTACCAGAAGGAAGGGGGTGGGGAACCTTTTGTAGTGATAATCAAGGTGGGCCATTTCCAGCATTTGACAAGAACGTCTGAGGAACAGTGGGGGCGGGGGGGATAAACATGGGGAAATAGTTTTATTTTTTGTAATGACCCATTCACTCCCAGTCTCTATTCAAGCCTAAGTTAATTGTATCCAGTTTGCAAATTAATTCCAATTCAGCAATCTCTTGTTGGAGACTGTTTTTGAAGTTTTTTTGTTGAAGTATTGCCACCTTAGGTCTGTAATCGAGTGACCGGAGAGATTGAAGTGTTCTCCAACTGGTTTTTGAATGTTATAATTCTTGACATCTGATTTGTGTCCATTTATTCTTTTACGTAGAGACTGTCCAGTTTGACCAATGTACATGGCAGAGGGGCATTGTTGGCACATGATGGCATATATCACATTGGTAGATGCGCAGGTGAATGAGTCTCTGATAGTGTGGCTCATGTGATTAAGCCCTATGATGGTTTCCCCTGAATAGATATGTGGACAGAGTTGGCAACAGGCTTTGTTGCAAGGATAGGTTCCTGGGTTAGTGGTTCTCTGTGTGGTGTGTGGTTGCTGGTGAGTATTTGCTTCAGGTTGTGGGGCTGTCTGTAAGCAAGGACTGGCCTGTCTCCCAAGATCTGTGAGAGTGATGGGTCATCCTTCAGGATAGGTTGTAGATCCTTGATGATGCGTTGGAGAGGTTTTAGTTGAGGGCTGAAGGTGATGGCTAGTGGCGTTCTGTTATTTTCTTTATTGGGCCTGTCCTGTAGTAGGTGACTTCTGGGTACTCTTCTGGCTCTGTCAGTCTGTTTCTTCGCTTCAGCAGGTGGGTATTGTAGTTGTAGGAATGCTTGATAGAGATCTTATAGGTGTTTGTCTGTCTGAGGGGTTGGAGCAAATGCGGTTGTATCGTAAAGCTTGGCTGTAGACAATGGATCGTGTGGTGAGATCTGGATGAAAGCTAGAGGCATGTAGGTAGGAATAGCGGTCAGTAGGTTTCCAGTATAGGGTGGTGTTTATGTGACCATCGCTTATTAGCACCATAGTGTCCAGGAAATGGATCTCTTGCATGGACTGGTCCAGGCTGAGGTTGATGGTGGGATGGAAATTGTTGAAATCATGGTGGAATTCCTCAAGGGCTTCCTTTCCATGGGCCAAGATGATGAAGATGTCATCAATGTAGCTCAAGTAGAGTAGGGGCATTAGGGGACGAGAGCTGAGGAAGCGTTGTTCTAAGTCAGCCATAAAAAGTTGACATACTGTGGGGCCATGCGGGTACCCATAGCCGTGCCGCTGATTTGAAGGTATACATTGTCCCCAAATGTGAAATAGTTATGGGTGAGAACAAAGACACAAAGTTCAGCCACCAGGTTTGCCGTGACATTATTGGGGATACTGTTCCTGACGGCTTGTAGTCCATCTTTGTGTGGAATGTTGGTGTAGAGGGCTTCTACATCCATAGTGGCCAGGATGGTGTTTTTAGGAAGATCGCCGATGGATTGTAGTTTCCTCAGGAAGTCAGTGGTGTCTTGAAGATAGCTGGGAGTGCTGGTAGCGTAGGGCCTGAGGAGGGAGTCTACATAGCCAGACAATCCTGCTGTCAGAGTGCCAATGCCTGAGATGATGGGGCATCCAGGATTTCCAGATTTATGGATCTTGGGTAACAGATAGAATACCCCAGGTCTGGGTTCCAGGGGTGTGTCTGTGCGGATATCCTTAGTCTGTAAATAGCTGACTAAATACCCAGCTTTAACACTGACACTTTATCTTCCTACCTCCTCCCCTTACCAGCAGAAAAAACCCACTGGCTGCTATATATGGCCCTGATTCCACCAGGTATTTAAGCATATGCCTACTTTTAAGCATTTGAGAAGTCTCATTAAGTGTTCTCTCCCATTCAGTGGGACTGCTCATGTTCCTAATCAGGCACTTTTTAAAGTACTTAGATAAGAATCAGCATAAGGCTTGTTTGGAAGAGCTATACTTTCTGAGGGATCCTAGCAGCAGAGGTTGCTAGGGTGTGTCTTTTTGTTTTGCTTGTTCTTTATTTTACATTTTTGAGGGGCAAAAGGAAGGAGACAACCCACCACAGTGTGAAGGGTGAATGGATGTTAGATGTTGAGAAGTCACCACAGACATAGGGCAAAGAGAGAGAGAGAGAGAGAGACCCCTTTATGAGGGGAAAAAAGAGAGACACAGAAACCAAGGCCTGTGAAGATATGGGTGGTGTCAGTCAAAGGGCTAAGGAAAGAGATTTTTAAATTTTACTGAGAAACTAAGTGAAGTATCTTTGTATTGTGACTTATGTTTAAAAAAAGGCTTATTTAGTGAAATCAAATAGAATGCCAGCTGTCTGGGGCAGGGGGAAGAATGGCACATGCATTTGCCCAGCAAAAGACCTAGTAGAGGGTTCTGTATAGCAGAGCTGAAATCGTTCAGGTACGTGTGAGCAGAAAATATGTCCCTAAAATAATACAGTGCACATACATGTAGCATGTATTTTACTGTAGAAATATTTGTTTAGTTCTGAACATTTAACCTACTTTAATCCACATTCCTATCAGTGTTACCCTTTTCTCCACCCCCACCCCATATCATTTGTTACAAACACTTTTTGCATTTTCATTTATAATAGGCTTCGATCCTACAATGGTATCTGCACACGTGAAACCATGCACCCCCACAGGGCCCCAGTGAACCCAAAAGTGCTTGTGTCTTCCCACAATGAACAAGTTGCAGGATTACAGTCTTGTATCAGATACAGGGATTGTCTCTTGATATATGTTTTCATGGTGCCTTGCCCATTGGGGTTCCAGTCCTGATTTGAAGCTTTGAGTGCTACCATAATGTAAACAGTAATCAAAGACAACAGAGATGTCAATACAATACTGTGCCCAATGTAAAAAATTAGTGGCAGAAGTTGAATTATGTTTAATAAAATGTCATACTCTGTTAATGTTTTCAAATAAGTTACTTCTAATCCTAGTCACTGCTCTACACATAAGACTGCTCTAGAAGCCCAACAAAAATAGATTGAAAAAAATAGCTTGGCTTATTAATACTATTTTTTTAAAAAAAGGATCTTTTTTTATTATACATGAGCAAGACCAAATGCAATGTCTGGGGAAAAGCTGTTATAGCCAAAACATTACATTTTGTCTTGCCTGTGGATATTTCAATAAAGGACGGTTTTTAAGCCAATATTGAAATGCCAATGTTCAGTCTATTTTTTGCATGAATAATGCTTGCCACTCACAGGTTCCTGCTTTTTTTTTCTTGCCAAGCTGTCGTGCAGAAATAGCAGTTTTAGAACAACCTCTTCGAGAAGCAATACTTCAGTGCCAGGAACTTCACATTTCTGGTGCTGAAAGATTACTGGAATCTGCCTCATCAGAAGCTCTTTTACATCCAAAAAATGATCAGGGTTGTAAGGGAATTGCTGTCATCTCTCTGGTTACGAAATATTGTAAAGATAAAGTATCTACTCTACAATAGCTTGGCATGCTGAATCTTCATGGATGTTCAAGTATCTACATTTAGAAGTGTAGCATGTGTGCATGAAAAGATTAATTGATATAGAAAATGACTATTAGTATTTTATATTTAAAATTTTGCATGCTCTTAAAAACAATACCAGAAACGTTCCCTGCGCCAAAAGACATAAAATCTAAGGCCCAACTGTCACAGTTAGTGGGCTACCTGCACCGCTAACCCCGTTGGTCTCTTAGAGCGCACTTCCCCCATGTGTCTGGCCTCAAGCCGTATCTTCTCTCTTGGATTGGAATAGTGCAATTCTCCTATTCTCAGATCAGGCCTTGGGTCACAACCTCCTGTAATTTAACCATGCTTATCTTAGCAGATCTGATTTATCTTCAGTACCTGCAGTTTTGTCCCCGCCAGGCGCTATGACTGTGGTAACCAGTGACCATACAGCCATCTTAAAGCAAAGTATTTATTTAGAACTAAAACATTTAAGAGAACATATTTTAAAATAGTAAGCCAGTCTGTATGCAGGCCTGTCCACATCTACCTGTCAGGCCTCTCTGATGTTACTGTGGCAAGCCCACACCCAGCTTCCTCAGACTCCCTGTGCAGAGCCTCTCTTTATGCCACCCTGTCCCCCCGGGACAGCCCTTGACAGCTGACCCTTCCTTCTCTCCTGAGAGGGGCTTTTTAACTGTTTGGTGCCTTTTTTGGTTTCTAGGCCCTCAGCCTGGCAAAACAAGCCATATGTCTTCATGGGAGACAGGATATAGGATCCTCAAAGTTAACAGCTGTCTTCTTTGTCTTTCAAGTGTGTGCTGTGATGATCTTCACTGGAAGCCATGTTGTTGCCTTCCTGCTTGTTTTTTCCAACAAGTTTTTTCCAAACAGTTTTTACTAAACTAGATGAATACATTCATTCAGGAAAGTCTAATAGCCCAATATACTGTAACTTCACCTCATTGACCAGTTCACATGTATCATAATTTTATGAATATTATATCAGTATTAATAGATTATTACATGGCAGCTCAGCATCAGCCACACCAACCCTCAGATGTACTGAGTACGCACAATTCCCATTGAATTTCAGTGGAGTAAAGTCAGTGGGAATTGAAGGGCACTCACTATATTGCAAAATGCATTTGGTAACTCAGAGGATCAGGGTCTTTAGGGAGGGAACCAAAGTTGTAGATTAGCTTGGAAGGAAAAAGGGCAGGTTGGAAGGATGAGGGAGTGAGAACATGCAGTGGAAGAAGTCAGTATAGTCACTAGTTTTTCTCCAGAGATGCTCAGTACTGTGAGACCGGAATGGAGGGAGCACATAATGGGAAGGTCATGAGTGCACCCTTCAGGTGACTGTCCTCTTGCCTTCAACTATTTTGTGTTGGAACCCTCTGAATTATCCCACTCTTAGACCAGGTCCCAGGGTGTAGCACCATGAATACCAACCATGATTACTCAGCAGATGAAACTGAATTTGGCTACCTGCAAGACTTGCCTTTGTTAGTTGACTGGTGTGTGAATTGGCATAGAACAGCCTTTCCAAACAAAGTATTGTTTAATCTCAAGGATCAAAGAGCAGAGAGGTTGTAACGCAGCAAACAGTCTGCACATGTATCTGATCTGTCTAACTTGAACGCTAGACAGGCCGGGCTTATGCCAGAGACCCCAGCCTCGGGGAGCTCAGGGAAGAAGGGCAGAATTGGTCAGCACCCCAGCAATCCCTGTGTCTCTCCCTCCATCTTCAGGAGCAGACGTTTTATCAGTCCCCTGATCTGTGTTGCCTGTTCCTCTTGAAGCTGGTCAAACTAGTTTATGCAGCTCACTTGGGTGGGTCAGGGATAGACTTCCAAGCAATTCGTTGTCCTATAATTATCAGTAAACAGGTCATTATCAGAAGTTTGCCCACTTTTCTATCTAGGTGCAAATTAACCCACATAGCAAAGAACACAATAACAATCAAACACATAGATGTACATGCAATATTAATAAAATATTATGAGCATCTTCCTCATCTGTCATATTGGATCAAATTGAAGCTTGGAAAGAATGAGGAAGTTAATGAGATAATCCAGAAACAGTAGAATTAGAAAAGGAGTACTTGTGGCACCTTAGAGACTAACAAATTTATTAGAGCATAAGCTTTCGTGAGCTACAGCTCACTTCATCGGATGCCACAAGTACGTCTTTTCTTTTTGCGAATACAGACTAACACGGCTGCTACTCTGAAACCAGTAGAATTAGAGGTGCTGGCAGTGTGGAAACTGAAGAAACATAGTATGAATATAGAGTGAAGAGCTGAGAGTAGTTGGAGGCTGATATCAGATGAAGAAAGTGAGCCTCTCTGAGGGAGATGAAAAGGACCTCAGAAGAGGCAAAGGGGTAGAAAGTTGAAGGGATGGAATTGAGAGGAGGAGGGTGAAAGGTTGGAACATACTGCAGTCATGAAATCGGGGCTGCAGTAGGAGGAGATGCAGCAATACATGGTGAGCTGCAGGGAGAAAACTAGCTTTCAGTGAGTGTGAGGAGGTGCAAGGGCCTGGGGGATAGTCACGGATCTCGGCAACATGAAACATGGAGAGGAGACTAGAAGAAAGTAGAAGGAGAGAAGATGGGGACTTACTTGGAGAGAGTTACTTACTTGGCAGAGTTAGAGCTTGATGAGTGAGGGAGAACGTATAGGAGGAGTGTGAAGAATGGAAGAAAGAGGTAAAGACACTGAGGTGAAGATGAGAAGAGGATATTTGTTAGCAGCAAAGAATGTGAGAGATGGAGAGGAAGTGGTGACAGGAAAGAGGAAAAGAACCAGAACAAAACTTGTGAGTAATTATGAAAGTGTGAATGTTGAGGTGGCAGGGGTGAAGTGGAGGTGTATCATTTCCATGGGACACAATGAAATGAAGTTGCTGGCAACTGGGAGAAGGCAGAATGTTTGAGAGAGGTGATGGCCCACTGAAGAGTAGAAAGGGGAGAAGAAAAACTGTGATTTGACCGTGGAATCTGAAGGTACCACTCTGGCTTCCAATCTTTGCCGCTGTCGAGTATACTGTGCAGTACTTCTTCCTAAATAAAGGAGATATTGACTCAGCCTCAATTATCATGTACTCTAACATCCACAACAATTCTATTAAATATGTATTTGTTGTAATAAGGGTTCATTCAAGCATGATGACTACTTTGACACCTGTTTTTGGGCCAAACTCATCCTAGTAAATTGATTGCCTTTAATGGCATTATAGGAGGCATTTAGACTGTGATCCAGGGCTTCTTGGTTAGCCCTCTTGTCATGGGATAGTAGCAACTTTTCTTTTCTCCTATTAAAAATGGAAAAGGAGGTGATATCTGCAGGTTAAGGCACCTTACTACCTATCTGGGAGGTAATAAATGGTGCAAACTAAAAAAATTAAAACAGTTGAGCTTACTATTAGTTACGTTAAAACCATATGAGGGAAGTCAATATCCATTCAAATGCATTAAAGCAATTCAGGACTTTCACTGCACTTCACTATAAGCGGAGTTTCACTAATTATGCATCTTTAAAACAGCAAATCAACTCTTTTGGACTTCCCAAGGCATATACTTTCTGCTTGTTATGATTTTAATTCTTGTTTAGTTTAGGTATTTGTATAATTTGTGGATCACATCAGGCCTTCCTGTCCAGTTATGGATCAGTGAACTGGTGTAATATAATTGCTGCTACTACTTGGTTTAAACCTTTTTAGTTTCAGAGCTGACTATGTCTGATCGTGCTGAGAATGAAGTTCCACCTCCTCTGCCCCCACACCCCAGTGAGGAGCTGCTTTCTGAAGATTATAATCATAGGTTCGGATGTACTTTTTATTGCAGTTATTTTTGTTATTTATGGCTAGAATGGCTCAGTTCTCACTGATAATTGTGATGTTATTTCTCATTGATTAAAAGCACTGTTATTGTGTATGTAAATAGATGTGGAATCTGCACCACAATAGCTATGGTCAAGTTGACATTTCTGCAATATAAATCATGGTTGGTTATTTTTGGAATTTAATATCTTGTCTATTTCAGTAGTTTTCAAATGATGGTACATCTGTCACTGGTGATATGTGAGCTGTCCTCATTGGTACACAGATTTTTAAAAAATAAATTATTTTCATAATCATGTACTAGTTTTCTAAGAAAACGGTATATCATACAATTTTTTCTATAACCTTAAACCAGTGGTAGGCATCCCGCGGTCCATACTCGGACCATCAGGGTAATACGCTGGCAGGCCGTGAGGCCGTTTCTTTACAGTGACTGTCCACAGGCATAGCTGCCCACAGCTCCCAGTGGCCGCGGTTTGCCATTCTCTTTTTAAATACTTGGGATATGCTCATCTGACATAGTAATTGAGACTATGAGTAGAGCTGGTCAGAAAAACTTGGAACCATTTTCTGTCAGAAAATGCAGTTGTAACTGAATTGAAATGCTTTTCAAAACTGTGTCTGTCTTGCTGAAATTCCCTTTGGGGAAAAAATGGGCCGGGGGGGGGGAATCAAATTCTTGAAACATCCTTTTTTTAACACTTTTTGAATGAAATTTTCCAATCTTTCATTTTGAAATGACTTTTGTTTAAAACAATCTTAAATTTTGAATTATATGTTTTAATATAAAATAAAAAAACAAAATGAAAACAAAAAGTTTTCATTGAGCCAAAATTACTGTGGGGGCGGGGGCGCGGAGATTTTCCCTTCATAGAGAATTTTGAAATTTTCAGGTTTCATTCCAAGTCTAAACTGGAATTTCAAATCTCAGTCCTTTGTGAAACAGAACTTTGCTCCTCCATGCAGGTTGATTTATGGGGAGCTTCTGTGAAACGGAGATGGGTAACGGTGGTCTTTTTAAATGCCATCATTCACATAGATTGTTGACATGTCAGGGAGAGTGAACCAGGTGCAGGGCTGCATTTTGTGCAACCTATTTGGTAAACAATTCAGACAGGAGGTAGTTAAATAGAGCTCAGCAGAAGAGAAAACAAGACTGTTGACACTGGATATTTTACCTTCTGTTCTGTTAAATAAAATCATATTTAAATATTAAGTGTGTAAAAACAGCAGTTATCTTCACGAAGAATCTGTATTTAAATATATATAATTAAATACATGTGAGTAGAGGTGCTAAATCTCACAAAAGAAACGTGACAATCAGAAATTGATTTTAGATGCATGATTGCAAACAACTGGAGGGGAAAATACATTTATATTGTGAAAGTTTTAATTACTTCACTTGGTTTTGCATTAGTGCCTAAACGTTTTGCATGGCTTTTTCCATAGCTCTGTAGTGGATTCAGCAGCATATTTAACAGATCAGAACATCAACTTCAGATCTTTGACACCAGCCAAGCAGCCTGAATCAATTAATCTGAAAGCCTCGAAAAGCATGGATCTTGGTAAGATGGAGGGGGGAAGGGGTCATCAGGTCATCGTTTTAGCCATAGCACATCTGCAGTATCTACTTATTTTCTGCTTTTGTTATTTAAACAAATACATCAGCGAGCATATTCTTCAGCAGAGCTGTTGTGGTAGGGACAATAGTCTGCCTCCTATAACGTCTAATCACAATTACCATTTTTACTGAAGTTGAATTAAGGATATTTTCTCCCAAAATATCATTTTGTGGTCCTGCATTGTATTGAAATCTCAGCTGAGGGAAAGAGAGCTTTTGTGAAAATAAGTTAGAAGAATTGTCAGAGTTATGTCTTTAAACAATCCATGCATGTCTAAGTCTATAGAAAACAATAAACATATTTTTTCTGATAGAATTTAGATGATTGCAAAACTGCATTAGACAACAGTTGACTTTCTTATGACAAGATCATTGACAATAACAAAGTTGAACGATCAAAACATCACAGTAGGTTTTCATAGATACTTGAAAAGGAGTAAGGTTATGGTCTACTACCCATCAGAGCTGTGCAGAAAACTTCGCAATGTGGATGAAACTGAGAGAAAATTGTTTTCACAATATTAGCAAACCATTTGTGCAAGGAGTTTTTTTGTTTGTTTGTTATTTTTTGTTTTTACCCAAATACTTTTCTATGGGGAAAACTGAGTTGTATTTTAGCAGTAGCAAGAAGAAAAGTCTCCAAGACTTTTAAAACTCAAAGAATCAGGAGCCAAGTAAAACCTTTTATATTTCTTCAGTGTGGCACCCCTCACTCTTTTTCTGGGTATTTCATATTTAGGTCCTGATCCAATAAGTTTGAGTAGTTCCACTAGTGTGGCGCTAAGGATGTGCTTAGGTGCTCTTCTGGATGAGGGCCTTAAATATATCATGAATGGTTTATTTACACACACACACACACACACACACACACACCCAACATATTAAAACTTCTTAAATGGTGGTCACACTGTATTTCCTTCTAACATAGTGCAGATTTGTCTTAGTATTTTGTGTTCTGATTTTTTTTATCCAGAAAATATGTGCATTTTCATAGTAGGCAGGAAGTGAGCAAAGGGAGCAGAGCCTTGGAGCGGAGTGGGGTGAGGGAGGGCTTGAGAGGAAGAGGTAGAGCGGGGATGGGGCCTTTGGGGGAAGAGGTGGGGCACAGAGCAGAGCCTTGGGGGTCTGGTTACCAGCATTTAGAAAGGTGGCAACCCGAATAGAACTGTGGAGTAAGATTAGATATACTGAAGTCTGTGAGGAACCTTTACAAACATGCTTTGTATGCGGCTTTTTCCCTTTTAAAGGAGGGGACTCCAATTTGAGTCCCTACATGGATACAATTGCTGCAGTATCACATGGTAGAGAGAACCAGTCTCTTAAATTGCAAGGTCCAAAACTATTTAAGGCTTTCAGTGTCAACATTTTGAATTCCATATACAACCAGTACAGAACATGGAGCACTGGTGAAACAGTTTGAAAAGTCGCTAGGTATAGCCAAATGTACAATACGTTACAATAGCCTAATCTCAACATGACAAAGGCACACATAACTGCAGCAAGGTCTGCATCAGAAAGATCACCCAGCACAGAGGACATAACTATGTTGGGCACATCCTGCCTGTCATCTGGTATCCAGAAGCAACCCCAAACTGTGAACTTGTCTGAAACACTCCCAAAATCCGGGGTCCCAATAATATCCTCAACACTTCTTCTAGTTGCTTCTCCCTTCCCACCAACATTGTATCTCTGAAGAGACTGGGTTATTTGCTTCATTGCACAAGCCAGGTCAAGCATGGAGAACAGTGAGTTGGATGTTGCCATCGTTCAAATACACCACTGCCCATGTCCCTTTACTGTCCCTCTCAACTAACTTGCATACGTGTTGATGGGGAGGGTGACAAAATATATTTCTGAGGTATCCTGCATGACAGAGCCCTTAGAGCAGGGGTGGACAAACTACGGGCCTGGGGGCTGCATCTGGCCCTTCAGGTGTTTTAATCCGGCCCTCAAGCTCCAGCTGGGAGTGGGGTTGGGGGCTTGCCCTGCTCCGTACATGCCGGGGCTCTGCGTGGCTCACAAAAGCAGCAGCATGTCCCCCTTCTGGCTCCTACACGTAGGGGCAGCCTGGGGGCTCCACACACTGCTCCTGCAGCTCCCATTGGCTGGCAACTGCGGCCAATGGGAGCTGCAGGGGCAGCACTTGTGGACAGGGCAGCATGCAAAGCTGCCTGGCTGGGCTTCCGCGTAGGAGCCAGAGGGGGGAACTTGTCGAAGCTTCTGGGAGCTGTTTGAGGTAAATGCTGCCTGGAGCCTGCACCCCTGACCCCCTCCTGCGCCCCAACCCCCTGTCTCAGCCCTGATCCCCCTCCTTCCCCTGGAGCACCCTCCTGCACCCCCAACCTCTCATCCCCAGCCCCACCCCAGAACCTGCACCCACAGCCGAAGCCCTCATCCCCTCACGCACCCCAACCACCAATTTTGTGAGCATTCATGGCCCGCTATACAATTTCCATATTCAGATGTGGCCCTCGGGCCAAAAAGTTTGTCCACCCTGCCTTAGAGCACAAGACCAGTTGTCCAAAACTATCCATTGGGATATCTCACAAAGACAGTAGCAGTTCTGCTTGTTCTGTTGGTCACAGATGAGCCCATATCTGATGATCAGAGGTATCAAAAACTGCTGCCAAACAAAAGAATTGTCATGAATACTTCATCTTCATCCATTGTTACCAGGTCATCAGCCAGGTCATGTTCAGTCTTGTACCCAGGCCCGAAACTTGTGTGACTTGAAGTCAAGGAAACCTGATTGAAAAAGGATCATAGTTTTCCGCCAAAAAGGGAGATTAGATCCAGATGGATAGCTGTCAAGACTGTCCCTGTCAATAATTGGTTTTCTGAATTCACTGTCTTACAAGAACTTGGTTAAAAATAAGTCACACCCTACTCCCTCTTCCATGTTTCCTCATCCCATAGGGAACAATCTTAACCAGAACTGAGCCCAGTACTTCCCTTCCTTTGCCACCAAGATGGGTGAGGGTCCAAATTACAGGTTGTAATCTGGAGCACCTCCCAGAATCAAGGTGAGCAACCCTGACTGAAACTGCAGAGGAAATAGTATTTGTAATCACAAAAAAACCTGCCTCATCTCCATAGAGGCAGACAGCTCAGTTGCGATCTAACTAATTTTATTTACAAAGTATAATGAAAATTCTTCAGTGAAAAATATTCAGCTCTGATAGTGAATAGTGTGCAGGCTAATCACCACTCAAAAAGATCTGTTATCTGAGAGTCTGCAGACGCTATGGGGGTAGAGACAAAGACGATCTTCTTTGCCTCCTGTACAGCAGTGACAAAGGCTTCAAAAATGCTTTGTCACCATCAGTCAGGCTCATCATAGGATTTTCACCATTGGTATTCTAGCCATCTTCTCACTCATTTCATTTGTTGCAGATCATTAATAAACCATAGCGGCCTATGGCTACGGATCCAATGAATGGTCATTTAGGATCCACAATATCAAAAGTCAAAGACACATGGTTATTATAAAATTTTAGTAGTGGCTAGTGTGGTCTGTTGGCAAAATAGTGTTCTTCAAAGCCAACTGGAATATGATATGCTCCATCAGTCTAGTAGGACAGACCCTCAGATCTGTCACCATGATAGAAGGTGATAGACTTTTATTAAATCATGACCTTCCCAGGGCAGCCTTTTACACAAGTTGGAGTTGAAGTGGGTACTCAGTTTTATGTCCCAAGAAAATCAGACCTTGATAAATCACACTCTCTCTCTTGGATATGGGACATAGTCCAAAGTGAAATCTGTTTGTCCTAAGGCTGTGTAAACTGACACCTTCTGTGAAGAGACTCATGTTACAGCAACAAAAGCTCTCAAGACTCATTTTGCCAATGTTATGATAGCACAGCTACTGGGAGTTTTGGGCAGTTCTACACATCACTGCTATTTAGCTGCAGAGGCTAGGTCAAATGCTTGCTTGTGGAATATCATTAAGTTTATTTCACTGCCCCCCTTTGAGAGTTTACACCTCGCTAGTCATCAAGGCTGGACATCTTAGATGCAAATGTTCTGATGCTTTCAAAAGTTTACTAGAATATGCTTTTAAATGATGCTTTATCATATCCTTGTTATGTACCAGTGCTCTCTTTGTGCAGTTTACTTACAGCAAAAGCCAGATACTGCTTAATTGAAATATCAAAGAAACTGGGACACTGACATTAGTCATCGACAGAAAGTTACAGACACTTACTAAAATGTGAACATCAGTAATAATAGTTTGGATTTCTGTGCAGTAATTGTATTCAAGTATGTTGTGTACCCACCGTTAGCTTTTATTGCATACACAGAAGTATCTCTGGAAGATAGGCTATATGTAGAAACCTGCGTCTCAGTTGCACAAGGGAGACATCTTCCAGATATCAACAATAGTCTACGTCAGCTTTTTGTTTTTGTTCACTCGCCCGTTCCAGCTACACAGTCTTCACTGTGGTTGCCCAGGTGTCACTGATTAGACCTGTAATTGGAAATTAGTAAACAGTTATATTGGTGACACATGAAAGAGCAGAGCCTAGCTCACTACCTCTTATCTGGTTTGCACTGTGGAGCTAACAAGTTTATGAAATAGTAAAAACCTTTTTGTCTCTAAAATGAGCTGATACATACACCAGGAGCAATTTTGTTGAGTAGGAATATGCTGTTGTTATATATTCACTTTTCCAAGTAGAATCATGCATAAAACTATTGTTATTTTACCTTCACTTCTACTTTTTTTTTTTTTTGTAGGTCTGAAAATCTTTGTGGAAGACCAGTCTGTTTTCCAATTGTGGCAATACAAATTAAGTTAAATCATTACTAATACCTTGAGTGACTGACACTTAATAGCAGGAAATAAGAGGGAGTGAACAAATAATATAGGGAACTTAATATACAGCATCACTTTGTCATTTTCAATCTACTCTGTACAGTTGAGGGAGCTGCAGATATGAAGGTAAAGCTAGAGATTACTTACCAGTAGCTACTCATCTTTTACTGTATTGCTGTCTCCTAATTTCTGTCTCCATCGCTGATTGTACACACAGGCAGGAACTAAGGGGGTTGGGCCCTGGTACCTGTTTTTGTAGATGCAGTCTCTGTAATGCACATGTGATGAATCATGTAGTCTGACACTGAGGTGCATATGGTATAGCATTTGACTTCAAAAACTAGGATCTTTGGAGACTTTATATTTGGAGAAGCCCCTAGTTACTTGTAGGATACCTAGTTTCCACTGGAATACACTAGCAGTGATTGAAGTGTTTATTGTTGGAAATACTAACTAAATTTTATATCCTTGGAAGTCTGAGAAAAATCTACATAACAAGCGAGCTGAAACTGTTTTTCAGGGAGGTGAGTGAAAGCGTGCCTTTTCTGTGTTGGTACAAAACATCCATGTGTCAGGATACTTGTAGATTGTTCTGCTGTGTGTCTGGCTCATGGTCCTAGCCTCCACTATTGTAGGGTAAAAGTCAAGGGATCTCTCAAACCTTTTATTGCCACCACTATAGCAGAAGGATACAGAATGGTTCTAAGCCACCAGCAGATCCTAGTGACATTTTGCCTGATTATGTGGTGAAGGAGCCAGAATACCTCCACATAGGTATAGCATAGGGGGCACTCACATGAGATCAACGCTACTATTTGAAAGGTGTGGTATATGTTTCCTTCCCTCCCCTCTCTGATTTGAGTCCAACAGCTGGTGCAGGAAGAGGGTAACAGCATGACCTTTCCCGCTTTGTGGAGTCTGTCGCTCCTTGTGAAACTCAACCCGCCACTCCTTGTGCTGCAGGTACACACACATTTGGAATAAGTGATGCCCCTTGCTCTGTTGTGCAAAGAGGAGGAGGGCTCCTTACGCCTTGCTTCCAGACACCGCTGCAAGGCCAGCCAAAATCCGATCAGGACGCTTGCACAATTAGATTTAGATTACTGGCCAAATTTAGACCTGTGCATTATGTACCTTTATAAACCCAGCACAACGAATTTGGAACTGTAGAAATTAAAATGTGTTGCATCTTCCACTTCACAAATAAATCAGACACTTATCTCAAAAGATAGTGGCAGATGAGAAAGGAGAGGAGGCAATCAATAATTTCTTTGCGAGTCATTGAAAGAATGATTTTTCCCTCTCCTTTAACCACCACCTATACATGCACATTTTCCCTACACAGTTTTATAGAAAATAACTACCATAATAACTCCACGACATCCATTTACACTAGCTTTTTCCCCCCTCAACTTATTTTTTTCCACAAGTAATAATATATGGCAACATGGAGTTTTTTGTTGCTGTTGTTGATCTGGAGGGTGAAAATTATTGTGCTTTAAAAGAAAAAGGAGTGGTTTATTATTTGCTTATAAACCCCTTTGATTTCCATATATTGTTACGCATAGGAATAACTTAGGCTTTGCATAAATATACTGTAAAAACTACGTCCATGGGAACTGTATGCAAAACATGGAAGTGCTGCTTGCTTTAACCTGCAGCCACATGAAATTGAAGGATATTAGTGTATAGTGATTTTGTTGTACATCAGTTAAAGCAAAATACTCTGTAGCCTTGATATTTAAAGATATCATTTTTATGTGCAATGCAACACCCATGACCAGTATTCTATGGTGCTGCTCAGAATACCTTTCTACAACAAACAACAACCCACAGACCTCAGTTGATTAGGCTGCATGGCCTGGAAAAACAGAGAGGTTTTTCACCTATTTTTAAATATGGGTGAAGAATTAGCCGTTATAACATCATTAGGCATACTCATAGAGTAGTTCTTCGAGTGATTGCTCATGTGAATTCCACAATAGGTGTGCGTGCTCGCCACGTGCACCTGTGCCAGAAGTGTTTCCCTTAGCAATACCCATGGGGGGAGTGACCCCTGGAGTGGTGCCTGCCTGGTGTGGTATAAGGGGAGCTGCGCGCTTCCCCCCACCCTCAGTTCCTTCTTGCTGCCAGTGAAGGTGAATCGGAACTGCACTGCTCCAGCTTTGCTGTAGCTCATCCCCAGAACTGTTCGTTCGTTCAGCGTTAGTACCTGTAGTTAGTTAGCTTTTTAGTTCGTTTAGTTAGTCAGTAAGTCTGGGCCGGGGTATGCCCCATGCCCCGGAGTTTAGGTCATGCGGCTCTTGAAGGCGCTTTGTGCCGAGAAGTGACCTGCACGCAGACTGTTTCCACTGCTTGGGAGAAACCCATATCAATGAAAGGTGCAAGATTTGCAAGTCATTTAAGCCTCGGACCAAAAGAGAAAGGGACATTAGGCTCCAGGCCATCCTGTTGCAGTCGGCACTGGCACTGACTCCGACCCCAGCACGCCACTGCGAACCGGCACCGTGGCATCAGTATGCGACGACCCTCCGGTACCATTGACCAGTTGGCACCGCTCCCCTTCCACCGAGCACACCAAGAGGGCCAGGAAGACTCCCTCTTCGCAGCACACCGAGGGAAGTCTGGGACAGAGGCTAGGCCCATGTCAGGCAGTCCTCGATCCCCACTGGGCCCCAGGCATCTGACTCGCATTGAGCGGCATAGCCTGGCCCCTTCGGGACAGGCCTCTCTGGATGTCCAGATGTCGTCCACACCTGAAGCCCTCCTGTCGGCCCGAGACATTACGTCCATGCTGGTGCCCGGAGCGCCGCCGATGTCGGCCCCGCGTTCCAGGGACAAGCCACCGCTGGGATCTCCGCAGTTGCCTCTGGCCTGGTACCAGTCTCGATCAAGGGAATGTTCCCAATGCCAATCACCACCCAGCAATCACTCGGGGCAGAGACCAGGTGGATCGCCCTCGAGGCCGACCAGACTGGCTGGCTGGGTTCCCTGCAGCCGAGACTCACGGCACTGCTCATCCTCAAGGAGCGAATATTGGTGGGCATCGCCAACTGTCTTCGTCTCAGAGAGGATACTGTACTTCCCGCTTGGACCCCCGCTCCAAGTTTCCGCCAAGACATCGCAGCACTGGGCGTCTATCGCTGGCATTTCGCCGTCACGTGTCCGCCCGTCGAGGCCGTTCGCGGAGCAGCTGTTACCGCCTGTACTGGTCCTCCACGTTGAGATTGTGGTCCCGTGCCCATCATAGATCCTGCCACTGCTGCTTCTCCCAGTCCAGAGATAGCAGCAGATCTTACGCCAGCCCGGTCTCCATTCGTAGCCGTCCTTCGATGGGCCAGGCCAGCCAACCGAACAGCCGGCCCCGCCGGAGCCACAGCAGGTGGAGTGGCACCAAGCGTCGTGGCCAGCCCAATGGTACCAATGGGCATCATGGCCTCCGGTGCAGCCCCCGGTGGGAGCTTGCTCGGTGGCTGAAGCTTTGGAGGCACCGTTGGCCTCCCTCTCCAGACCCCTGAAAAAGGAAGCAGTGGGACATGTGTCCTCGGCACTGTGCCCGGAGTCCGACCAGGTGGTGGACCCTCTGGTGCTGGCCGACACCCAGAGCACCGCACCGGCCTCTTCACCCCGCCCAGAGGAGGTGATTGTGGCCCTGCCCCCCCTCTGTCCCACAGGAGGACTTCAGGGCCCACCAAGAACTCTTAAAGAGGGTGGCAGTAAGCCTCACCTCCAGGCAGAGGAGATGGAGGAGCCCTCAGTCTCTCTGTTCAATGTGTTGTCCCAATTGGTAGGGTGGCCTTGCCTCTCCATGAAGGGGTGGCTAAGATTTCAAATGCCCTGTGGCAAACACCGGCCTCGTTGGCCCCCATCTCTGAAGGCGGAACGCAAGTACTTTGTACCCGCTAAGGAGCAGGAATACTTGTATACCCATGCAGCGCCCAACTCCCTGGTGGTCAAGTCGGTCAAACACAGGGAACGGCAGGGTCAGCCAGCCCTGACCCCAGAGAACAAAGACTCTTGGAGATTGGACTCTTTCAGAAGGAAAGTTTATTCATCTTTGAGCTTCCAGTTACGAAGGTCAAACCATCAGGCTCTCCTGGGCTGGTACAAATTCAATCTATGGGGCTCCCTGCCCAAGTTTGAGGACTCCCTCCAGGAGCACGATAGGAAGTGGTTCAAGGTGCTAGTGGAGGAAGGGGCAGCAGCCGCTAGGGCATCCCTACAGGCAGCCTCAGATGCTGCGGACACGGCCGTATGATCCATGGCCTCCGTGATGTCCATGAGACAGGCATCTGGTGAAGTGTAGTCTTCCATGCAGGATCTCCCGTTTGACGGGAAAGCTCTGTTTGGGGAGGAAACAGATAGAAGGCTGCATGGCATGAAAGACTCCCGCATGACCCTCCAGATTCTGGGCCTCTATGTCCCGTCTCCGGCAAAACCTAAGTTCAAACCGCAGCAGACTCCTGCCCAGGCCGCCTTGAAGTATGAGGCCGCCCATAAGTGGGACTATAAGAGACGCCCTCGGAGGCAGTCTCGGCCTGCCCCCCCAGCCTGGGTTCTCCAAGGGCAAGCAGGTGGGGAAAAAGCGTTTTTGACGAGACACTCGGGGGCACCCCACCAGTCCTCATCAGGGATCCATCCCCAATGAAGCTTCTCTTCTCCAACTGGTTGTATGCTTTCCTCCTGGAATGGTAGGGGCCTAACCTCAGACTGATGGTCCTCAACACCATCTCACAGGGTTACACCCTTTAGTTTACTTCCTCCGCACCCAACCATGCCCCGGTCCCCCTTGGGGGACCCCCACATGAAGTTCTGCTCGAGCAGGAGGTGGGGCGGCTCCTAGGTCTAGGAGCAATAGGGGCGGTGCCTGAGGAGCTCATGGGCAAGGGGTATTACTCCAGTTATTGCCTTATCCCGAAGGCCAAAGGGGGGCTCAGGCCCATCCTGGACCTCCAAGTTCTGAACCAGTACATGGTGAAGCTCAAGTTCTGCATGGTCTCCCTGGCCTCCATCATCTTCTCCCTGGATCCCGGGGACTGGTACACTGCCCTTGATCTACAGGACACGTACTTCCACATCCACATATATGAGGGGCACAGGGTCTTCCTCCATTTTGTGGTGGGAAAGAATCATTACCAATTCACGGTCCTCCTGTTTGGTCTGTCCACTGCCCCCAGGGTGTTTACAAAATGCATGTTAGTGGTAGCAACCTCTCTCAGACGGCGGGGGGGTCCAGATATTTCCCTATCTGGATGATTGGCTTGTCAAGGGCACCTCCTGGTTGCAGGTGAGGGATCACGTGGCACTCCTCCTGTCCAGGTGCACCGTCTTGGGTCTGATGGTAAACAACACCAAGTCTACATTAGTCCCGGTCCAACGCATAGAGTTTATTAGGGCGCTCCTGGACGCAGTGTCGGCCAGGGCCTCTCTCCCGCCAAACAGATTCGAGACCCTGAAAGGTCTCATCAAGTCAGTCACAAGGTTCCCGGTGACAACAGCCAGGGTTTGCCTACAACTCCTGGGTCACGTGTCGATGTGCACATACATGGTCCATTACGCCAGACTCAAGATGAGGCCCCTCCAGCTCTGGTTGGCCTTGAAGTTCTCCCATGGACAGGATGGACAAGGTCCTCACCATGCCGGACTCTATGATCACCTCCCTACGGTGGTGGTCTGCCCCAAACAACATGGTCCAAGGGGGCTCGAGACCTGACCTTACATATAAACGTCAAGGAGCTCAGAGCGGTGCAGTTGGCCTGTATGGCCTTCCGCTCGCACCTGGAGGGCAAGGTGGTCAGGGTCCTCACGGAGGAAATGGCCTCAATGTTCTATATCAACAGGCAGGGAGGGGCCCAATCCTCTGCCGCAAAGCCCTCAGGCTATGGGACTTCTGTATAGCCCACGACATCCACCTGAAGGCCTTCCAGGTACCGGGCGCCTGGAACAAGAGGGTGGATTGCTTGAGCAGGGACTTTTCCTCGCAACATGAGTGGTCCCTCCATCCGGAAGTGGCCCATTGGTTCTGCTCCAGGGGAGTCCTGGGGAAGGGCGCTATCTCCAATGCCTTTCTCTTGTCCTGGTCAGGCTGGCTTCTCTATGCCTTTCCCCCTTCCCTCTAATCAGCAGGGTCCTGGAGAAGATAAAGACAGACAAGGCTCAGGTCCTCCTGATTGCTCCGGCGTGGACCAGGCAGCATTGGTACGGGACCCTAATGGGCCTGGCTGTAGCTCCACTATAGCCATTGCCGCTCTGCCCGGACCTGCTCTCTCAGGACCAGGGCTGCCTCCTCCATCCCAGCCTGGCTGTTCTTCACCTCGCGGCATGGCTGCTCAGTGGTTAGATGGAGAGGAAAGGATGTGCTCAGAGCAGGTTCAGCGCATCCTCCGCGAAAGTAGACGGTCCTCCACTCACTGTGTTTATTTGGCAAAGTGGTCCCGGTTTTCTAGGTGGGTGGCGGACCAGGGTGTCTTCCCAGTGACTGCTTTGATCCAGCTTATCCTTGGTTACCTTTTCCACTTGAGGGTTCAGGGCCTGGCGCCCTCGTCAGTCAAGGTGCACCTGGCAGCCATATCGGCCTTCCATCTGCCGGTGCAAGGGCACATGTTTTTTTCCCATGCTATGACTGGCCGGTTCCTTAAGGGTTTGGACCATCTTTTTCCATATTCTAGACCCCTGGTCCCACAGTGGGACCTAAACCTGGTTTTGGCTCGTCTCACGGGACCCCCGTTTGAAATATTGGCCACGTACGCCTGGTCTCACCTCTCGTGGAAGGTGGCCTTCCTGGTTGCAATCGCAACAGCCAGGCGAGTCTTAGAGCTCAGGGCCCTGACCTCCAAGCCACCGTACACAGTCTTTCATAAAGACAAGGTCCAGTTCAGTCCAAACCCTGCGTGTCTACCACATAGGTCAGGACATTTTTCTACTGGTCCTCTGCCCCAAGCCTCATGCGTCCAGTGAGGAGCGCCATCTCCACACACTCGATGTGAGGTGGGCTCTGGCTTTCTACCTTGAACAGACCTAGCCATTCAGAAAGTCCTTGCAACTGTTCGTTGCACACAGCTCCCCTTATACCGCGCCAGGCAGGCACCACTCCAGGGGTCGCGGGGGGGGCACTCCCTCCTACAGGTACTGCTAGGGGAAAAACTTCCAGCACCGGTGCACATGGTGAGCACACACACCTGTTGTTGAACAGACATGAGCAACACATCTCGAAGAACACTAGTTACAGAAAAGGTAACTGTCTTTTTCTTAACCTTGTGGCATAATTAGTAGAGACACCAGCCAACTCCATTTATGTATTAGGGGTAATTATTAAATGATGTGCTAAAACACAAGGTATGGGATGTTCTGCAAGGAGGCAAACATTTAGCTAAATAAGCATTTCTTTTGTTGTAAAAAATTTAACAGGCCTCTGGTTTCTAAGAGAACTAACAAACCTCTGATTTCTATGGCTCTGTAGTCGTCTGTCCTGGCCTTGACTCGTTGTTCGGCAAGATAAAAAAAAGGCCTGGAGCTAGCAAAATTTTGTGTAAACATGTTATCGCAGGAGAAGGTTAGGCTTGCATACCACAATAATAGGTTTTACCCATTGGCTGCAGGACTCTGTGCACGAGGATAACGGGACCTACTGATTCGCAGAGGGGTTCGGGCACGAGGGCTGCATGTATCACCTACTCATATATGTATATGTATATATATATGTATATGTATATGGTGTGTAGACAATGCATAGGGTCCCCCTCTGACTAGCAGGGGGGCACCACGCTCGAGCGTAATAAACAGAAACTTTGCAAAGATTGATGAGCTGTGACTCGTTTATGTGCCTCAGCCTAGACCCAATTTGTACATGACCTATGTGGCATAATTCGCTGCTCTGATAATAGCGTGGCCTCTGTGGTTTAATTCGTAACACTTTAACAGTGAGGGATTTTATAGGTTACAGATCAGACTTTTCAAGTTATCTCAAAATTGTGAGAAGCCAGTGTTTTACAGAAGGGTATGGGAGATGGGATCTTTATTGGTTACTTATTGGATTACTCTGAACCGGATGATGCTTTGGGAGACTGAGATAGAAATCCGAGATTCCAGGTAGTAACTAAGCTAGGGCAGACAGAGTGGTAGTGGAGATAATTATTTCTCAAATGGAGAAATGTCTTGATTGGCTGAAAAGATGCTTAGGGGAAGATCTGTGCTGACTGATACGGAAACCAAATAGAAGAAAGTGACTGTTTGTGTTGGTGAGTAAGTCATTGCAGAATATAAATCAGACGAGTTTGGGCTGTGAAAAACTTAAAACCCCATCAAGTTCCTTAGAGCATGAATGAAGAGATTGAAGACATGCTGGAGGGTCACCACTTTCTAATATACTTGCTAATACTTTCTAAAATTGTAATATAAGAATTTGGGTACAACTTCAATTTGCCAAATCATCTATTGGAGGGCAGAACTTTTTAAAAATAAAAATGTCAGACTCTCCTTTCAGATAATATGGGGCTAAGCAAAATTATAATATATAAGCCCTTGGCTGTCTGGGGGACAAAGTATTAACTAGCATCTCAAAACGCATCCAGCTCCAATCATAAGTAACTTTCTAATACTGTAAAATTTTCCGAGGGCAGATTACAGGGTAAACTATTAGAAATGGATGCTATTGTGTTCTCAAAAATTAGAGAAACATTTTAACTCTTTTAGTAGAGCTTTTATTAGAGAATGAACCCCAATCTGTTGTAAAATTTGGGGTTACTTGATTTAGACAATTGAAATGTTAGAAAAAATCAATTGTATGTATTGTGATAAAGTTCCTCCTCTACCTTGGTGGGTCTTGCGCTTATTGGCGGATTTGCTCACCTCGGAGCTTCACAGCAGCCCTCAGTTTGGCCATTTTTGTGACCCACAGTCCTGTGTCTGACCAGGAGTTGGGAGGTTTGGGGGGAACCCAGGCCCACCCTATACTCTGGATTCCAGCCCAGGGCCCTGTGGAATGCAGCTGTCTAGAGTGCCTCCTGGAACAGCTGTGTGATAGCTAAAACTCCCTGGGCTACTTCCCCATGGCCTCCTCCCAACACCTTCTTTATCCTCACCATAGGATCTTCCTCCTGGTGTCGGATAATGCTTGTACTCCTCAGTCCTCCAACAGTATGCGTTCTCACTCTCAGCTCCTTACATGCGCACCACAAACTGAAGTGAGCTTCTTTTTAAACTCAGGTGCCCTGATTAGCCTGCCTTAAATGATTCTAGCAGCTTCTTGATTGGCTGCAGGTGTTCTAATCAGCCTGTCTGTCTTAATTGTCTCCAGAATGTTTCTGATTGTTCTGGAACCTTTCCTGTTACCTTACCCAGGGAAAAAGGACATACTTAACTGGGGCTAATATATCCGCCTTCTATTACTCTCCTGTAGCCGTCTGGCCCGACCCTGTCACAGTATGTATTGATGTTGTGCACATGAAGGGACTGGTGTTAATCAAGTTTAAATTTTACATCAGTTTTAAGATGATTGCATTATAATCCTTATTTCCCCTCCCCAGTGGCTCTAACTTATAAATGACAGATTTGATTACGAACTTTTGGATTAACTCTAGGAGCCTAGGAGAAGTGATAATGACATAGTGTAGGTTTATAGTCAAGCTAGATCAGTATTAATGTTGTACTGTCTTTCATTAGAAAGAGATTCATGTGCTTTGGTAGAGGTTAGAGAGAATTAGAAAAGGCAACTGTAGCCTTTATAATGTTGATGGGTTGATATTGCCAATGGTATGTCAAACTGTAGTAGCCTGTGCCAAAGGTTTGAGCTCCCTAAGAGCTGCAATATCTGAATTAGCGGGTGACAACCGTTAATAGAAATATCATTAGGTTTGGAGACTGTAGGAGCACGCGGGGAGCAATAGCAGTGACCACAAAAACATTCACAAGTTATCAATCTTCCCTTTATTAAAAACCCGAATACACAGATAATCAATGTTTTATATACATAAATGAAGATGGAGGATTACCATAAAATGTCCAGCATCATTGTTTTCAGACTCACATCCCCAATGGTACCACTGAGATGGGTGGCTCTCTCATCAGATGGTCATCTGTGGCAGGTCTCCTGATGGATTTTTCCTCCCTGTTGATGCTGAGGGAACCCTTTTATTTTGTGTTACACTCACACCCATAATCCTTATGCAGATGCAGGATAGTTCCAACCCCCTTTCCCTTATCAGGACTTTGACACCCCATACATATTGGGGAGCCCCCACTTTCCATAGCCTATATTCTGAGTTCCTTGTATCATCAATAACATTTACATCAATAAGTTCCCATGGTAACTTGCAGTCACTGCAGAATTTTCCATGATGTTACTATCGCGCAACTTGCGGTAATGACAGGCCTGTGGTCGCATATTTTTCTGAACATCACCCATTAACACACCTTTTATGATAATCTTGCAACTTTACTGCTACAGGGTTACCCTTGGGCAACTAGTCATGTCAACTTCTTTCAGGCCTAAGGCCTGATACGGCTAAGCTGAAATTTGACACATCTCGCTTTACAGTCTTACTGTACTTGTATACCTAACACACTCTTACCAATAATATATGCTTATCAATCCTATACCCCTATAATATTATCCTGCATATTCCTACACTATTACCTACAACATAAATCTGTTCATCTCACATTGATTACATATGAATTAACCCCAAAAATAGAAAACAATTAAATGATTATATAAGGTATTTAGCTGCATAACAAAGGTATGAAATAAGGGGGGTGGCCTCAACTGGCAGTGTAACACTGAAGAATGAAGGGTTGATGTGCCACTAAAAGAAAGGGAAGAATTTGGTGACTGTGATGGTACATAGTTTTATAGATACTAAGGTCAGAAGGGACCATTCTGATCATCTTGTCCGACCTCCTGCACAGCGCAGGCCACAGAATCTCACCCACCCATTCCTATGAAAAACCTCACCTATGTCTGAGCTATTGAAGTCCTTAAATCATGGTTTAAAGACTTCAAGGAGCAGAGAAGCCTCCCTCAAGTCAACCATGCCCCATGCTACAGAGGAAGGCGAAAAACCTCCAGGGCCTCTCCAGTCTGCCCTGGAGGAAAATTCCTTCCCGACCCCAAATATGGCAATCAGCTAAACCCTGAGCATATGGGCAAGATTCACCAGCGAGATACTACAGAAAATTCTTTCCTGGGTAACTCAGATCCCATCCATCTAATATCCCATCTCAGGGGATTAGGCCTATTTACCCTGAATATTTAAAGATCAATTAATTACCAAAATCACATTATCCCATCATACCATCTCCTCCATAAACTTATCAAGTAGAATCTTAAAACCAGATAGATCTTTTGCCCCCACTGCTTCCCTTGGAAGGCTATTCCAAAACTTCACGCCTCTGATGGTTAGAAACCTTCGTCTAATTTCAAGACTAAACTTCCTGGTGGCTAGTTTATACCCATTTGTTCTTGTGTCCACATTGGTGCTGAGCTGATATGATTCCTCTCCCTCTCCTGTATTTATCCCTCTGATATATTTATAGAGAGCAATCATATCTCCCCTCAACCTTCTTTTAGTTAGGCTAAACAAGCCAAGCTCCTTAAGTCTCCTTTCAGAAGACAAGTTTTCCTCTCCTCGGATCATCCTAGTAGCCCTTCTCTGTACCTGCTCCAGTTTGAATTCATCCTTTTTAAACATGGGAGACCAGAACTGCACACAGTATTCTAGGTGAGGTCTCACCGGTGCCTTGTATAATGGTATTAAAACCTCCTTATCCCGACTGGAAATGCCTCTCCTGATGCATCCCAAAACCGCATTAGCTTTTTTCACAGCCATATCACATTGGCAGCTCATAGTCATCCTATGATCAACCAATACTCCAAGGTCCTTCTCCTCTTCCGTTACTTCTAATTGATGCGTCCCCAACTTATAACTAAAATTCTTATTAATCCCTAAATGCATAACCTTACACTTCTCACTATTAAATTTCATCCTGTTACTATTACTCCAGTTTACAAGGTCATCCAGATCCTCCTGTATAATATCCCGATCCTTCTCCGAATTGGCAATACCTCCCAGCTTTGTATCATCTGCAAACTTTATTAGCACACTCCTACTTTTTGTGTACAATGATGCTGCCAAATAAAAAGCTTTCATTTAAAAATAGAAATGTGATCCTTGTGTACTGTACAGCACTTGAGTGTATATAGTTGGTTCTTTAGTAGTAATGGTTGGTGCAAGCAGAGGCTTGTGCCAAAGTATAGGATGTATTGCATCTACAATGTCAAGGAAGCTCTTGGAACATTACTGAATTAAGCTGTCAAGTTAATTACAGTTTTTCTTAAAAGAACAGTGTAGAGCAAAGAAGTACAGATGTGAAAAAGAATCTGAGAAGTCTCAGATCCTTGATGCTTCAGGCTCTAAGTAGCTCAGGTTGGGCACCCAAATATTAAGGCACTTTGGAAAATGTTGCCCTTTGTTATTACTTAAAGGCCATACTTTATCCTGAGTCTTTGTGCAAACCTTTCATTAGTCTTCTTGCTGAGGGGTGTTGAGTATCTGTAACTCCCATTAAAGTGAGCAGAGCTAGCCAGTGCTCAGCATCTCTCAGGATCAGGCCACTGTTATCAGTAGGGGAGAGTGGTTATGAACTGTGGATAATTTATGTCTCTCACTTTGTAGACCTGGCCCATGATCAAAATTAAAATGTAATATGGCCCTTGCCTGGTTTAGAGCATCAATAGAAACTGTAAATTCTAGAGGAAAAGAGGTATGAAATACGACCGATTAGGGAACTGATCTGAGTTTTCAGCTTGTATCCTACCATGTAACAGTAAACCATCCTCCCCAGTACAGAGGCGATAAAAGTCCACAGCACTTCTAAAATGTAGTAGGGAGATTCCAAAAAATAAATGATACAGCTAGCAAAACATTCAAAGGGATGGTTGGGACCCAAAATTTGACACAATCCCTGTGAGTAATTTACCCTCATGTCTAGATTGGGAGCCACTGCATCAAAAAAATAAAAACTGCAAGAGAGTCGTGTCATTGGCACGATCATTGACTAAAATTAATTGATAGTGCTATGTCTTTATTATGCTGAAAGGGCTGTGGAAGGATAACATCCATCTGGAAAGTCAGTGACCGATTTGTTGCCTTGTTTTACTGAAATATGTTTAGATCAGAAAAAGTGATTTATTTAGATTCTAAAAAGCTTGTAAGCAGCGTTAGTGTATGTAGCTAGGGAGTAAGGTCCATGCTAATGAATTTGCTTATTATAAAAAGTTTTATGTTAGGCTTTTTCAAACAGAGAATGTTGTTTGAGGAATTAGTTTTCCAGGAAATTCCTTGATGTTTTATTGGTTTAAGTTCGCTTTTTTTATTTTTGTAATCAGAAATGCAGAACTGCTCTTCAAAAGCATGTGTAATTTTGTTCACAAGAAGTATGGTACTATAGCCTTCACACATTTTTAAAGATTTTTTTTAAATAGATATCGGTCAGTGTGCAAAAACCATGATGTAAATTAAAGAGGCACTGTAAGTGAAAATAGTAATACCCTGCCTTTGGTAAAGAAGAGCAACTTGATTTTTTTGTACAGGACAGATTTATATTAGTTTGAGAAAAGAAAGGTATGGTGCTGAAACTGATCTGCAAAAAAAAAGGAGGAACATTGATTATCACTATTGGCAGATGCATTGATTTTGATTTTCTAAATAACTGTTTGAAATTAATTTACTGACCATTAAGGAAAGTGTTATTGTATCCAGAGAAGCAAAACTCTTATGACCCTATTTAAAATATGCACTGCATGCTACTCCATTGAAAAGAAAGAAATTGATGTAAAACACATAACTTGGTTGCCTTGAGCATGGCATGGAGATGCCAGTCAAAGACTGAGTAGAAGACAGTACACAAACATTTTTACCATCATGGCTTCTTCTACTGATGATAAGCATTACATCATATTCTAGAGTGCTGCTTTACTTCAGGCATTTCAACATGAAATATTGGAAATCTTAACATAATTGCATATTCATGTTATAAAGTTGTTCCGTCTCTTGACATAGTATTGGCATTGTAAAAAGAGTAATGCTAGCTGTGAGTGTTTAACTGGAGAGATTTCTGCTTATTAGCAGTATGCCATCTTCTGTCATCAGAGGATGATCATGTAGTTCTTGCTAACTCCCCAAATCTGTGCATTTTTATTAAGTGGTTGTAGTCCTTACTGGTCACTTACATTTCAATGAGCATTGCAGGTGCTGGCTGTAAACAAGTGGCAGGTTTCACCAACTATAATTAGGGCTACGATTTTGTCACGGAATCTGTGACTTCCAGAGACCTCCATGACTTGAGCCCATGGTGCCTGGGAGCTGCAGGGTTCCCACACCGCCTATGGTAACTGGGAACTGTGGGGGCCCCGAGCTCCCAGCCACCGCAGACGGCACGGGTGCCCTGGAGCTTGGAGCCGTCGCAGGTGGCCAGGGTGCCCCGCACTTCCCAGCTGCAGCGGGTGGTGGGGGTTCCCTGGGAGCTCCCAGCCCCCATAGGCAGAAGGGCCCCTGGCAGCTCCCAGCTGCTCCAGGCAAAATTCTGCATTGCACAGTGGCGCAGAATTCCCCCAGAAGTAATACATCTTTATACTGCTCATTTCCATTTGTTTGTTTGCTCCCCATTCTTTACTTCCTGGTCCCAGAGAGAAATAGATTTTTTTGTAGTTTATCACATGTAACTTTCTTACATTTAAAAACATGTATATGTATATATAGCAGTCTCATTAGGGAAAGTTATAGTTAAATTTTTGTACTGTCTGAAGTTTTCTGTATTCATTGCTGTCTTGAGATGCTCAGAACATTTTCAAGCATTTTCCTCTTGGGCTGAAACTTTCCATGGTTAGTCTTTATGATTTCAAAGGTAATTTCTTCTCTAAATGTTTCTTCAAAAATAATCCAGCCATTATTAAGTTAGTACTGATGTGGAGAGAGGGATTTCCCTCCCCCAACTTTAAAAAAAAAATAACAGATGCCTTTCTGCAGAGATATTCCAACAGTGGCTGAAGTTTAAAAATAAAACTTTCCATGTGGCTACGCCTTGCTGAGGAAAAAAGAACGCAAGTGAAAAATGAATGTTTTCATTGTGCAGTACTCAGCTTATTAAATTTTTTTATATTACTTAGATGTGAGGCATTATGATGGAATACACCCCTTTATTCACACCCTGCACACTATTGTAATAATCTTTGTACAATCTGTGCCTTGTGAGATATCATTTGAAAAGTCATAACTTGCTGATTAGTAATATCACGGTAAAGTGCTTGTTTATCACATTATATGTAAAGTTATGAACAAAAGCTGAAATTATGACTGAAGTGTGTTTCCCAGTTAAGTCTGGAGAATGTTTAAACCAGTTTCTCAAAGACAAAGGGCAAGCTGACTGTATATTTTTGTAAAATTTTTCAGTTTATAATCATTTCACTCTTTCTTTTCCTCTCCAATATTAAAATCTAATTTTTGTGTGTGAAGCCAGTATGTAAAGTATGCTTCCGTTATATGGGTGTATGCCTTTTAATAATATAAACCTGTCTCCAGCAAATCCAATCATCAACAGAGTTTTTAAAAAAAAAATCTATGAATCTTGGTATCTTGGTTTTTTTTATAGTTACCATGTACTGTAATACAGCCTGCTTCAGGTAATTACCATATATTATAGCGGTTGCCATTAGTGATTGCTATAATTAAGGTTGCAAATCAGTTTCCATTATAATCCCTTGTTTTCACACAATCATAACTTGTCAAAACATTAACCTTTGGGACTGAAGTTTTCCATGCTTACTTTCAGCTTGAAGGTAGATATTTTGGGGGGCAAAGTTTGAAATATCATGCAGGAAACTCATTTCCAGTCTTTTTGAGTTCTGGGGGCTGTTTAACTGGGTAGTGAAATGTGTGTCTGACTCTCATCTCCTCCAGAGACCATATGCCCTCAAAGAATGAGCACAAGCCCTGGAACCCAGACCTCTTTTTGTGTTCCATTCCCACTCTGGCCTGGCCTCCACAATACTTTGCACTTGTACAGAAATGTACAAAGATTACTTGGGCCTGGCTACACTACCACTTATTTCAGCAAAAAACACACCCCTGAGCAACCTAAGTTACACCGACACAAGCACGGTGCGTACAGCACTTTGTTGGTGGGAGAGCTTGTCCCGCTGACATGGCTAGCGCTGCTCATTGGGGCGGTTAAATTATGTCGACGGGAGAGCTCTCGCCCATCCACATAAAGGGGCTACATCATGAGCAATGTTACAGCTGCATTGGTACAGATGTGCCGCTGTAAGCTCTCTTGTGAAAAATGACTGGGACTATATCTAACCTAGAGTCTCTCCCCATAAAGTAGTCCAAATTAAATTGTCGTTTTACTGATGAGGAATGCGGCGGTGTGTGTTGAGAGTGTGGGGGACATAGTGGTCTAGTGACTTGATCATGGCCCTGTGCATCAGACGACCTGGATTCTAATGCTGAATCTGATGCTGACTTTCAGGTTGACTTTGGGCAAGACACTTTACCAGTCTGTTCCTCTATTTCCCATTTATAAAACTGGGATGATATTTACCTTCCTTTTAGATCTCCATTGAGACTTAAACGTCAAGCCAGGTCTGACTGCTACATACGATACTACAACTTATTGTACAGTAGTTGCTATTCAGTTTAGTCATTTACCACACAGTGGTATCTAAGATTCTACAGTTTTTCTGCATAGAGAGAATAGGAAGTTTCTATTGAATTACAGGTCTTACTGTGGTCTTCCCTGCAACTGTGGGTAAACATTGACTTTTTAGTGGTAGTCGCAACAGGGAAGGTTGTATAATAAATACCAGTTTGTATTATATTTTGTATGACTTGACAATCTATTATGCTGTAAAGGGAGACCAGGCATAAGTCCAAAGAGGTGGCTAGGCAGGTAGAGTTAAGGATAAGTTATCAGCCTTAATGCTCATTTCTCTGCTTGATTCATGAGCCTTAACATTACATTAGCACTTGTTCTTTTGCATAAAATTATTTTTAAGGAAAGGTGATTGGTTTTTCCACACAAGCTTCTGGGAGAAAGTTTTAATTAGTTTCATAAGATATAGGATAATAAACTGAAGTATACTTACTATGCAAAATTACAGTTTTTGTTAAGTTTAGAAATAGTTCTCCACTATTTATTCTGTATGCAAACTGATATGACTATATAGATCCATTCTTTTCAAGATGATGTAGACTGTAAAGACATGAGTTATAAACCAGTTTTTTTTTCATAACATAAAAGAGCACAGATTCTACAAAGGGATCTGCTTCCAGGAGACCTGATGCCTGCACAGAATCCATTGACTTCAGGGGGACTTCATGCAGATATGAGAGTCCCCGCTTGTGGATTCTTTCCCAGGATTGTGGCCTCTGCCCTGAAAATGTTACAATTTTCTAAAGTCCTATGATTTTTCTGACAAAATATGGTATTTACAAAATCAGTTGCCCTGCCCACAACTGAACTTCGAATGTAGAAATGCTATGGGCCTGATCCATGGCTCACTAAACCCCGAAGCAGTCATTCCATTGAATTCAACAGGCTTTGGATCAGGTGCTAGGTCTCTGAGGTATCCCAGGTGGATCAGAGAAAAAAAGCCTTTTATGCAAACCATTACAAACTCAAAAATTAGTATATCATGTGTCCGAAATTATTTCAAAGACTACTGGTTTTAAAGGAATTTCTGATCTCTGTCTCTCTTTGTCTCCTCCAGTGGCAGATGAAAGCCAGGTTAGTTCATTGGCTGGACACAAACAAGGTAAGAACTTTCTTGCACCTAACTTCACCTGCCCTTCCCTGAAAAAACAGCCAATTTTTGAGCAACAGATGGATCTTGCTTATAGCAACTGTAGTGGCTGAAAGGTTTGCAAATTAATGCATAACTTCACTTCCACAGTGATAAATTAAGGCTTACTTATTGCTTGGCAGTATATGTAGTTGCATACATAGGCTGGTTTCAGAGTAGCAGCCGTGTTAGTCTGTATCTGCAAAAAGAAAAGGAGTACTTGTGGCACCTTAGAGACTAACAAATTTATTAGAGCATAAGCTTTCGTGAGCTACAGCCCACTTCATCGGATGCATTCCGATGAAGTGAGCTGTAGCTCACGAAAGCTTATGCTCTAATAAATTTGTTAGTCTCTAAGGTGCCACAAGTACTCCTTTTCTTTTTGCGAATACATAGGCTGGGATCGCTTGCAGGAAAAGCAATAAGGGTTTCTTTAAAAATATATCTATTAAACACTGAGTAGCGTGTAAGTTAAAATAAGTAAAGGACAAAACCTGTAACCTTTTCACGTGCCAATGTAGGCACTTAAACAGTGTACATTGTGAACAATATAAATGTCTCATTCTCTTTGTCCTCCTGGAAGAATTTCAGTTTTCCACTCTCACAGTCTGAAATACTGAAGATAGACAACCCTACTTAAGATTTGACTATTGTTTTTTCATTCCCATTTAATCATCTGCAGAAGTTGTTCTTTCAGTATGACTATACTAATGAAAGAATCCATTTTTTCTTAAACTGCTTAAGATCTATATTTGTTAGCAATGAAGGTTTATATCCAGCAGTGTTACCATAAAGTCTTGTAATAACAATTCTGTAAAACAAGTTGCAATACTATACAAGATGCAGTTGCTTTATTACGGTAACAAGCCTTGTGGATGGGGGGAAGCAGTAGACATGGTATATCTTGACTTTAGAACTGTCTCGCATGACCGTCTCATAAACAAACTAGGGAAATGCAACCTAGATGGAACTATTATAATGTGGGTGCAACACTGGTTGGAAAACCATTCCCAGAGATTAATCATCAGTGGTTCATAGTCAAGCTGGAAAGGCATATCAACTGAGGCCCTGCAGGGATCAGTTCTGGGTCCAGTTCTCTTCAGTATCTTCATCAGTGATTTAGATAATGGCATAGAGAGTACACTTATAAAGTTTGCGGACGATACCAAGCTGGGAGGCGTTGCAAGTGCTTTGGAGGATAGGATTAAAATTCAAAATGATCTGGACAAACTGGAGAAACAGTCTGAAGTAAATAGATGACATTCAATAAGGACAAATGCAGTGTACTCCACTTAAGAAGGAACCGTCAGCTGCACACACAAAATGGGAAATGACTGCCTAGGAAGGAGTAAGAAGTACTACAGAACGGGATCTGGGGGGTCATAGTGAATCACAAGCTAAATATAAGTCAACAGTGTAACATTGTTGCAAAAAAAGCAAACATTCTCGGGTGTATTAACAGGAACGTTGTAAGCAAGACGCAAGAAGTAATTCTTCTGCTCTACTCCATGCTGATTAGGCCTCAACTGGAATATTGTGTCTAGTTCTGGGTGCCACATTTCAGAAAAGATGTGAACAAATTGGAGAAAGTCCAGAGAGGAACAACAAAAATGATTAAAGGCCTAGAAAACATGATCTATGAGGAAAGATTGAAAAAATTGGGTTTGTTTAGTCTGGAGAAGAGAAGACTGAGAGGAGACATAAGTTTTCAAGTACATAAAATATCGTTACAAAGAGGAGGGAGAAAAATGATTGTTTTTCACCTCTGAGGAAAGGACAAGAAGCAAAGGGCTTCTTATATGTCTTACATATCTGCTGTAGCTTTGTTAACATATAGCTCTCTGATTTAGGCATTCCATACTTGAAGACCATTTCCTTAATTTAGGGTAAGCTCCCTTTAAATTCTTCCTCTGGCTTCCTCCTCTTGTCTGTGTACCTCAAATATTCTTTCTGAAACTGGAGGATCAGCTCATATGTCCTGTTCCTACAGCTGAGGGGGGAACATTTTCTTTCAGCTGCTTCTCCTTTGGGTATGAAAAACCTTCTAAAAATGACTCATCAGATTGAAAGGTCTTTGGGTGTGAACCTTTTCTCCAGTCAGGAGAAGGTTCACAAATATTGCAACATCATTCAGTTTGCCAAGGATAAACAGAGGGTCTTCCTATCACTGAACACTGGAACAGAGCCTGTTGAGATCATAACTTGTTGGCAATCAGCTGCTAAAAGGTGCTAATAACCTAGAATATCAGGTTCCTAAGCAGCACTTCCAATTTTCTTTACATGCCCTTCTCCAGATTCTCTATAGATGACCTAATGAAAGATGCAGCCGTCCCAAATCTTTTATTGTTGGGGGGGATTATATATTTTTGCCAATTTTAGGGAGACAAGCAACTGCTATCCTTTGGATTTATCTGACCTCAACATGGAAAGCAACTCTGTCAGCAGAGGATTGAAGAGCACTTTTTCCCCATGGATACCAGCGTCTAGTATTGCCTAAACCACTCTTCAAAAAACCAAACCAAACAAACAAAAAGCACCAGACTCCTCCTTTCAAATTCTTAAGCACCTTCCTGCATTGTCCCATGCAAATAGTCATATTTGAAATTTGCTCAAGATCATGGAGTTATTTTCATACTGTTTCTGTTTGCCTGACACATTCTGTCACTTCAGACTTTTGGGTCTTAAAGGTTGAAAGACCAGGGCTATACTTTTCTGTTTCATCTTCTATCACATACCCTTCCTAGAAGAAAAGGAGTACTTGTGGCACCTTAGAGACTAACAAATTTGCATCCGATGAAGTGAGCTGTAGCTCACGAAAGCTTATGCTCTAATAAATTTGTTAGTCTCTAAGGTGCCACAAGTACTCCTTTTCTTTTTGCGAATACAGACTAACACGGCTGCTACTCTGATACCCTTCCTAGGTTTCCCTTTTATGAGAAACTGTTAAGAAACTGTAGCCATTTCTGCTGCAGGGAGCAAACAGCCTGTTATTTTCTCATTGCAAAAAGCAGAGATTCCACCTCATCCTAGACTTCAGGAAATTAAACATATTTCTCTAGTGAATTAATTATCACATACTGACAATCAATGCAATTATCCCTTTTCTTTTTCAGCATGACAAGTTCTATGAGATGTGTGCTTCAATAACTCTCTCGAAGGAAAAAGCCTTCTGGTGTCTAGTGGATGGAAAACACTTCCATCCTTTAGTCTTGCCCTTTGATCTAGTTACAGTATAGACGGTATTTACTAGTTACTGGGTAGAAGTGATAGCACATTTTGGTTTCCTAGGTCTACCTCTGTCTAGGCAACTGTTTTCTCAGAGCTACATCCCAAGGCAAGGCATTAGAAGCATGTGTAGCTATAGCCTCCTATTTCTATTTCCTGGTATATTTCACCCACAAAGAGTAGTCTTTTTTTTAATTCTCTAATGAAAATACGTACCTTTAGAAACGTCCCTGGATTTCCCCAGGACTGAAGCATTCCTATTGGAAGGTATGTCTCCGCAGGTGCCTCTGTCTCACTCACATGCACCACAAACAAGAATAGTATGACTATACATTCTGGTTATTGTGGCATTGTGCATCTTCATTGTTCGCGTGGCCTGTCTGAGAATGAAGCTACTGCAAAACCTACCTACGTTCTTAGAATTGCAGATGTTTTCTGCAGAAACTTCTGCTCATTGCAGTGGAAAGAGAAAAATCCCTGAACCAGTGTGTTGACATGTCCCATTTAGTTTGCCCTGGAAAAAACCTGGATCTGCAAAGTGTGGGCATTGGGGTGTCCTCAAAATTCCTTCAGGAAGGCAGGAGTGTTTCCTTATCTCCCCCTCCCCTTGTGCTTAGCATAGTAAACTTTTTCATTCTTTAAATCTCAGTGATAACAAAGTTGAGAGGAAAGGAGTACTTGTGACACCTTAGAGACTAACAAATTTATTTAAATTTATTAAAGTTGAGAGGGAGAGTGACACAAGCAGTGCCTCTTTAAAAATGTGAAAGACACAAATGGTCAAAACCCGGAGAATATTAGTTCAGTTTTGTATGAACTCTTCCTTAAACTTGTCTTTTTCATTTTCTTTCACTAGAAGAACAATAACAGGAGGAGGAGGAAGATATTATTTACAAGATCCTGTTGATGTAGAAAAAAAAAAGCCCTTTCTTGATTTTATAAAAAGACCCAAATTATGTACTGGTAGCTTACAGCTATTTGTGTTTTATTTTCCTTTTTTCCCCATTTTCTTTTTCTATTTTGATTTACTGCTTGAAATTCTTTTAATATGTATTGACTGTCTGCTGAAGTCCTTGCTGACACAGCTCTTTAAGATGATGCAGTACTGGTGAAAAGCTGATGAGTTCTTCTTTATGAGCTCTGACATATTAATTAGTAAAATGGGCTAAAAAAGCTTTCCTATTTCTGTTTTAATGTCTCATTTTCCAAAACACCCATCTGTATAGATGTAAAAACAGAAAGGCACCATAAAAGCACCAGTGAGTGAAAGGGTAAAGCTACTTGTTAGCAAGTTTATGATCTATGTTTTACTTTCAGTAGTCTAGATCAAAAGATCAGGTTGAATGGGTGGATGGGGAAGCTGCAGTGTCGTCTTCTCGTTTTACAAAGCAAGTGATATCTGTGACACAGTTATTATTGTGGCTGGAATTTTCAAAGGGGCCTACGGGCACTAGGCACTCAGCTACCATGGAATTTCAATGGGAGAGAGATACCAAAATGCCAGCCAAAGAAAATAGTTCAATAGTTTAAATCACTGCTGACCCACCTGACACTTGCAATTGGAAGCCCTGCTCTAAAGAGGACCTCACCACCATGTGACTGGAGGGGGGGCAGTATATAAAGTCCTGCCATTTCCTTTTAATTGTGGGGGCTTTCTTTCTTTCTTTCGATGATGTTGCCCAGATGGGGTTCTCATTCTTGTTTGTGTGATTGGATCTCTCAAGGTTTGAATCTTTGAACTGTGGGGTAATGTTGGATGACTTATTATTGTGCAGATTTTGGCAGATCTTGATATTTTTTTCTTTACTCATGATGGATTTGCCTCTTTGATCCATTTTTAAGTTCTGTTAAAGTTGGCTTCTCTAGGCATATTGGCACAAAGAAGAAGTTGTCACCTGAAAATTCACACCATCATATGCAACTGGGAAACCTGAAATAAGGGTATCAGGGCATGAGAGGCCTCTCTTTCAGAAGTTTGCTTTATGGTTTTCTACCTCCCAGTCATGTAGATTGGGTCTCCTGTGGGATTAGAATCAATAGGTAGGTTGAGAAATAATCTGCTCAATCTGCAGCAAGGGAGATTTAGTTTAGATATTAGGAAAATTTTCTAACTAGAAGGATAATTAACATCTGGAGGATAGGGATAATTTCTTCTTGACCGGTATTTTGAGTCCCTTCCCCCAGAGCTCAAGCTGTGCTGGGATGAATCTTTGTGCAAGTCTCTCCTCTTCATGGGTATGGGGGAAGCAATCAACAAAGTCTTTTGTCCACTGATGTTCCATATTGATTTATCTGGTGTCTATGGGCCTTCTTTTGTTGGAGAGGAGATGACACCTCTTGTGGTAAACTAGTATTTCACACTTGGTAATGCTTCTCTCCTGACTGTGAGGGTTTACAGTAGTAGAGAAAACACTTTTATAGTCACGAAGCAAACACTTAAATATTACCCTATAGCATGGCATACAGACATTATAAGTGAGATTAACGCATAAAATCTGAACACTCAACACATGTTTATAAATCTAATACCTGTGTTAACAATGCGAACACACAGGTGAGCTGGACTGGTTTCCAGCTATGCATTTGTCAGCCTTCAGTGAGGCCTACGGGCCTTGGCATGAGCTGGGGACTTGTTCTGCCTACCTCACAGTATAACTACACTGATACCAAAAAAAAAAAACTATCACACCCCTGACCCACATAGTTACACTAGTACAAAAACTGTGCGTACACCAAGGCCTAAGGGACAGGAACAGAGCAATACTGAACTGCTGAACTGTAAGAATCTTTATGGTATCTTAATACAGGGTAATGGTACATTTCATCAGAGATTGGAGGCTCAAGAGAATAAATCCTAGTCCTCTAACTTTCATTAGGTCTTAAGGAAGAATATGGATGAGACGATCCTTTACTTGCCCTAGTACTACAGGTACTGACTATCAAGTTCGAAACTTTTGTTATAGAAAAAACATGTCTTCCTACTCAAATTTTACTGATGCAATAAGCTGTTAATGAGTAAGCAGATTGTATATTGTTTGGATGGTGTTTGGCTCTGTTAGAAACCAGGAAAGTGTATAGAAGGATGCTAGGAAACAAAAGGAATAAACTTATCAAGTTCTGATGTTTCCTGTTTTAGCAAGGGAAACTCAGACTGGGTATTCCATATGTTGATTATTATCATGCTTTACAAAAATTGGGACTGATACAGCAATGTTCCCCCCCTACTAAACTGTGTGTTCTTTTACATGATGACTTAAATTTTTCACTGACTCAAGAGGTGACAGGCTAGACACTTACTAGTTCTTATGCCTCAAATTGTTAGACAAGAACTTCGAGTTAACAAAATCTGCTGTATCATTTAATTTGAGTAAATAGCAACTTCTTCTTTAGAATCTTTTCTGAATGCATGGCTGGCAGTCTTCACTGATGAGCCTCACTTCCAGAGGCTAGAGTCAGGCTACCAGGAGATCCATTGACCTGCCCTGTTCACAGCACTCCTGGGTTGCTTGGCTGGGTGATCTTCCACCATGGAAGAGAACAGGCAGTCACTTCAATCCTTAGAAGGACATTTTTTTAACCTAAAAACACCTTCTCACCTCTAGCTTTTCTTGTCAAGAGTGCAAAGTTGTTTCTTGCCATATGGCCATCAGTTTAGCCCCTTTTACGTTTTGGCATTTAGATGGAGAGAGAACTCTTGGTGAAATGCTTGCCCATTGAGGTCAATAGCACAACTGGCCAGTATTTCACCCTCTGTAAGCAACCTTCCCAGAGGAAGGGAAAGCGGGTGACAAAATGATGGACAAGCCTCAGCAAGAAAGATATGTTTCCTCATTTTCTGATTTGCTAGAGCAAGGTGCCTGAAAAGATTTTTAGGTGTCAAGAGTCCCACTAACAGTGCTCTTCTCCTGCCCCTATGAATCAACTGGTATAAGGAGCATTGCAGGACAATAATGATAGTCCAGCCTCAGCAAAATAAACCCTGATCTTGGGCTGTGTTTGAACTGTGCTCAGCATAACTAGAGAATGGAGACAAAGGGAGCTTTAGAACACCTTTATTTACCTTTCTTCTACAGATTAGTCTCTGATGTAGATTGGAGAAGCTTCAGGTCTGCTCCAATTTACATAAATCTGCAAAGGCGTTGTTCTGGCATCCAGGGATTACTGGGGCAATGTCCCCTTTCTTCAGATACATCCCTATTCTGGGGGCTGGTAAGAGGTGTTGGAGCCACTAAAGCAGTGTTACTCTCAGTGTTACTCACTGGTGGGAATCCTCCACCAGTCTGTTGATCCAACTTTATAACTTCCATGTGTTCCTGGAGCAGAAAAAGCAGCTGTAGACCTTGCTGTCTCCTGCCCCATGCTTTCTCTTTCTGTTTGGCCTCCTCTATTCCTGTGTTTTTCTTTTTTTAAACCCCTTCTGTTCACCTGGTGTCTCTTGTTCTACTCCTGATAAGTTTCCATTGCTCCTATTTTCCTTGTTTGAGGAATCAGCTAAAGTGGTTTTCTAAGGAGGCAGCTCACCCACTTTTCCAGATCTTTGCACCTGAATAGGGTCTTTACGCCCTAAGCACTTTCTGTTGTATCTGTCTGATGTGCACTTTCCAGGGCTTGTCGGTGGTGGATCCACGCATGCATGGGCACTGATAATACAGCAGTGTTTCATAATACAATTTCACAATATCAATCACAATTCATAAATTGTACAGACATAGCCCGGTTCATCACAGTGTTTTTCTTTTATCTTCCCATTACATAAACTTCGCTAGCCATATTTTATTTTGCTGGAATTTCTTCCTGTTTCTTTCTGTTGCTAGGCATTACTAGATATTGTTCTGTATGTAATTCAGTGAAGCCAGTCCAATTGGGGAGTGGCAAAATACCACAAGAGTATTAAAAACAGGAAAATGTTTTATTAGTGTAACATTCAATAAAACCATTCAGATTTTTAAGAGCTGTAATTAATATTTCTGTTTTGCATATGGTCTGTTAGTGTTTAAAATGAACCCCCTTCTCTTTTGAGACTGAATGTGTTGGCTGTGAGATTACAATGGACTAAAAGGAGGCCCCCACGTAGAGGTCTCAATCTGTTGCAGGCTGAAATACTCATCCTGGAACGGAGCAATGTCAGTCTGAGTGATTGTAGGGTGCTCACCGCTTGCATGTTCCCGCTGAAGATCACAGCCCTTTCCTTTATTGCCTGCCTGCACTTCTTCCTGGCCTGCCACATTTCATGTCCCCACTGCAGAGTTCTGCTTTGAGTTCGAGCTTTCTGCTGCAGGTGCTCGTCTATCATGTTCAGGCTTGAGGGCAAGACAACGCTAACACTGTGTCTCTGATTCTCCCTTATTTGTCTTGCTCCTTGTTGTTGCAATTTATACTTGTGCCGTGTGGATGCAAAATGCTGCCATTCTGATTTGATAGCATTTATACCCACTTTGCACTGACGTATATGAGAACCGAGTCCGACCTGCCACCCAGTCTGTTGGCAATGTGAAGAGGTCAGAGATTTCTCAGAGAGAACTGTTCATCGAAACTGTCTTGGGGATGTAATATTCACCTACCTCTGCAAAGTGAAAGGGACAAGGAGCCTTCTGATCTGCCTTCAAAGCTTCCTGAATGCTGTGAAGGCTGTGGGGAGGTCTGCACTACTATGCTACCCATACATACCCCACTAGAGCCTACTGGTTGATTGGGGGAGAGAACACCTCAATTTGGGATCTTCCTTCTCCATGAATATCTCCAGGCCCACCACTTGCTGCTACCCCTAGCTTTATCAAGCTGCTGCTTGATTCTTGTCAGTTTCACCTCTGCCCTAGAGGTTCTGAGTAGCAACTATTATGACTAGAAACAATTATTTTTAAATTAAACTTTTAACTTCTGCAGAAATTAATACTTTATGGTCCCTGTAGCCTGCCAGAGACAGTGTCCCATATGCTGTGAATTAGGTTTTGGGCACACTCAGGGCTCAGTTTGTTGAATATAAGTCGTAAACTGATATGTTTTCATGTGAATAGCATGTGCAACTAAGGCATTGGTTGGAACTACATCAAATGAAAATAAATATAGATTAGATTGCTGACATTGCACGCACAGTTACAAGAATACACGCATATACACATGCAATCAAATTCTAAAATGATTTACACCTGGTGCAATCACACTAGAAAGGGGATGTAATGGGATGTAAGTCAGCATAGAATACATAAGTACTTTAAGATGCTCCAAACCACTAAATCTCTACTCCTAGCAGCAATGCTGTGAGTGAGTGTGTGACGTTTCACTCCATATTCTTTATGAAATTATTTGATGTGAATATGACATAACTGAGATATACTTTATGCCAGATGGCTCATAGAATCATAGAATATCAGGGTTGGAAGGGACCTCAGGAGATCATCTAGTCCAACCCCCTGCTCAAAGCAGGACCAATCCCCAATTTTTGCCCCAAATGGCCCCCTCAGGGATTGAACTCACAACCCTGGGTTTAGCAAGCTAATGCTCAAACCACTGAGCTATCCCTCCCCCCCATGTGAGATATCATTGGAAAGGTTATGATTTACTGAATGTGATTGTCCAATTTGTATGCCTGTATCATTTCTGTATCTGAAGTTAGGAATATTAACTATATATCTGTATTTCAAATGTGTTACTTTGGGTGTCACCAGCAACCAGCCCTTCAGGTACAACAATGGAAAAGCCAGACAGGGCTAATGGGCCATTAGCAGAGACAATGGACTGTGAAAGGGTTTAGTCTTCCTGTGGACACTGGAGACAGCTTACAAGCTATGACTGCCACAGCCATGCAAAGACATGAATCCAAGTCACCTGGTACTGGATACCCTTTATCCTCTTTCGGAATGCCAGTAATGTTCCACGAGAAGACAAAGGATTCCCGCCTTACACAAGAGCTATATAAGGCAGGGGAGTGACATCATCGTGGTTCTCCTCTGCCTCCCCATCCAAAGAGACACTGAAAAACACCTGGAAGCAAAAAACTGAACTGAGGGGAGAAGGGTTGAGCCCAAGCTGGGAGGGTGTCTAGCTTGTGAGTAATAATACCTGAGGTCTCAAGAGGGAGACCAGGGCAGCTAGCTCTTCCTTTCAAGACTTTCTGTAATCTGCCTGCAACAATATCTAGGGTGACAAATATTATTTGTAACCAATTTCTTTAGTGAAACTAGCTTAGTTTCCATGTTTGGTTTCATTTGCTTAGTAATCTGCTTTGTTCTGTTTGCTACCCCTTCACGTTGAGGAAGGAAGCAGATTTCATAATATATCTGTGGGTCTGCACTCCAAGGGAGGTGGACATCTGTGTGCTGGGGCAAGTCCCTTAAGCTGAGCCTTCTCAGAACTGATCTCAGTGTCTGTTTTGTTCTGCAATTGGGTGTGGCCTTGCCTGTGTGTGTGTTGGAAGCGGCTTAATAGCCTAGCTCAGCAAGACAGGTAAAAAGGTTGCCCAAACTGGCATAACAGGCAGGCTCAGCAGTATCTCAGCTCATCGGGTGGCATCCTAAGGGGGGCAACCTGTCACAATAAGATAAAGAAATAGTACCTAGAGTTTTTCTGAATGAGCAGTGATGGTAAAATCTTAAATATAACTGAGTCTGCATTAGCTGTAGCCAGAAGAAAAGGCCTGATATTTAGAAGTATTGAGGTCTTCCAGCTCCCATTCACTTCTGTTGGAACTGTGGATGCTCGGGACCCTTTAAAGTTAAGCGTCACCTTGGGAGCAGTCAATAAGGCGAGTTTAACATTTAGAATCTTGGGGATTTTGACGTTATGTTAATCTCTAAATCAAGGATCGCTTAACTGCTCGTTGCATCGTTTCATCTGAGCATAAGCAAAATTCTCCAAGGACCTGTATTTGGCTGATAAAACTTCAGTTTCTACATGGAAATCCTCTGATCTAAAGACAACTGTTGAATCCTGCAAATGGGTCTGGCAGTTTCCATGCATTTATGGGGCCTTGTAAGCAAAGGGCTCTTCAAGAAGTGATGTTGATCAGATGTGGTGACTGATTACAGCAGGCAGATGGAGTCCATTGCGGAAAGCACAGGGAGTGGCTTGAGAGCCTGTGTCAGCCATTAATGAGAAGAAACTGTTCATGTGATTCTAAAAACCATTGGGCTATATAGTTACAAATGTACAAATTCAGATCTTACTGGGTACCTTCATCACCAGTCTTTATCTGCCTCTCACTGCTATGTTTAGTCCCCCAGCTAGTGTGTGTACATTTCTCAAGTCCTGTTCATGACAACCGTCTGCAGATGTTTGGGAAAACTCTTGAGTGTATTAGGGACTGAAAAGCATCGGCATTTACTATAGTTCTTTTAGTTGTTCATTGTGACTGAAGAAACCTGCAGCCACTGTTGAGTGCCTCATTTCTTAATCCTTTCCCTCCAGGAGTTAAGTTTTTATGGGCATAACCGCCAGTGCTGGCAATGGGCATACTGAAATCACTGGCGCCAAGGAGTTAATGCATTTGGAAAACGTCCCAGATGATACATCTGCCCCTCTAATTTACAGTTCAGCGGATGAGGCAGTGAAGGAGGATTAGTGAACAACTGTATACCCCCTTTTTCTAGCTATGCAACAAACTTGGGGGGAAGCAAGAATAGGTTATTGGTGACTTGCTGGAAAATACAAAATGAAATAACTCATAGATTTACCTGTTTTTTCTGCTGTAACTCCATTGCTTACCACATGCATCTTGCTCTACTTTCTGGGGTTTGGGTCTGTGGGGGAGGAGGGATCTATAATCCCCAGCAGAGTTGAGAATTTTTTATTATTGTTATTATTATTATTATTATTATTTAAATCCTCTCATCTTTCTTTGCTAAGATGTAGGTTTTTAAGGGTAGTAGCAGGTAATTGATATTCCAACTCCAGCTCATTTCTCAAACGTTGTCTTATGTAGTATTTACTTTTCATAACATTTTAAATAAGGTTTTATTGTAAGAAATAGGTTGCCAGTACTATTAATATGCGTCTTTGCATAGTAAAAACTGTACACAGTAATATTATGCAGGGAGAAAAACTTTGAAGAAAGAATTGTGTAGTTGCTCATGGAACAGCATCAATCATTTTTAGCAGTTCTTGCAATAATAATAATACCTAGCACTTTTCATACAAATCGCTTCCAAAAGGGTACTAAAATACTTTTTACTGTCTATAGACAGCATGCAAAGGACAGTCAAATAAATTTGTTAGTCTCTAAGGTGCCACAAGTATTCCTTTCCTTTTTGCAAATACAGATTAACATGGCTGCTACTCTGAAATCAGTCTTAATTGTATTCCTGTTTCTGCTTTGCGTTTGTTTTATCTTTACCATTAATTATGAAGGGCGGCACTGACTGGATTAAGCAGTAATCCTTAAATTTAGTTATCACCAGCAGTTCAGTTGTTAGTTAACCAGAAGAATTGAAGAAGAAGCCAATGGCAGTTACTGCAGTTAACAGTCAGTTCTGGATTCACTATAATAGTGAACAGTCTGTGTGTGCATGAAATATGCTGTTAAGGAGAAAGCCAGTTGTAGGTTGTTTTGATGATATCTGATTCTGTTAGAGACCAAGAAATAGGCTAGAAACAAATTAGAAAACACCAGCCAGGGAAGGTGAAATCACACTCTGAAGGCACAGCTCCAATTCTCTTTCCAGGGTTTTTCATTATTAACAAAAGGTTCAAAACAAACTCATGCATCCCAAAGCAGCCTCACAGCCCTGCAGGGTCTTACCTTTGCTCACATCTACAGGGCTTCCCAGCCCTTCCCAATAGCCAGTGTCTGCTCCCTGCAAGCATCTCCTTTTTATGCCCTTTGCCTTACAACCTCTCTCTAGTCTTTCCCTGACCTGGATATCCCTCTGCATGCTCTTATGTCTCAGAGCAGGAAGCCTTCCTGAAGGGCACCTTACAAGGCGCAAGCAAGTGACCTACAATGACAACGCTCAGTTTTAAAGGGCTATAAAAAGTGTATGAGGATGTAACAGGCCCAGTGCCCTGTTACAATGAGTCTGTGTGCATATGTCTGTATGTATACAGATAAAAACATCATACGGTAATGCATGCATAATTGTAAAATAGATCATTGGAGCCAGATTCTTTGGTTGGGCCTAAAGGAACTAGTCCACTCCCTGTTGCTATTTCAATGCTGCTCCTGTATAGGCTGCCCACAGCCCCAAGGGGCCATCAGCTGGGCCCAGGGATTATTGACTATGGTCTGATGCTTGCAGAGAATTCTCATTGACACTATTAATACTGTATTGACTTCCTGTGCATGATCTTATGCGTTCTCGTTCGTACTAAAGGCATAAAGTGTGTTACTTTAGGTTTGAAAACTCAACAAAGAATATGAGGGAGATGTATTGTGTTCAGTTTTGTCCCTCATTAGGGACAAAGCACCTTGAGAGGAGAAGTTATTACAGAGACATAGAACCTAATCCTGCAAAGTACTGAATTTCCTCATCACCCACTGACTTCACGGGGGTTGAGGTTGCTCAGTGACTTGTAGGCACAAAGCCAAAATTGTAATGCCACAATGAAGGTTTTCTTCATGAGGGCCAGTTCCTCCATTTCAGCCAAGCTACATTCTATTTTCAGGACCTGGGTGGACAGAGAGAGAAATGTGGCTAGTTTGTCCCTTGGCAGAAGTCTGCTCTGACCTTCATTAGCTTATAGCAACCCTTTAGGGGCCATTACACGAGTGAGGATTGCTAGGGCAGTTTTCCTGCCTCTTTACACTGTAGGAGTAGTGCATAGGGGCCAGAAGAGGAACTGAACATCTAGCACGGATTTGTTTCGGATTTTGATGTAATTACACTATTTGTAATTATATGTGATTATATGCTAGATATCAAGCAATAAATATCAAAAGAAGCAAACAACTTTCAAAACCTTGAAAAGATTTAGAAAAGGTGGCATGTTTGGCACTGACAAAAAGCATGAATCTTTAATTCTGTCATCGTGTCTGTCCTCCTTTCTGAAGCAGAGTCAAGGAAACCTACATAAGAAACTGATAAGATCAATTCATTCCAAAATAAATGCCTGCAGATCTTCTGAGTCCATTGGAAAGAGTTTCTTGCAACTTCAGAAATTCTAGGTAAAGCAAATCAATCTAAAGTGTCAAATAGGGATAAGAATACAATGATGGACATGTTTAGGACATACTTTAAGGAGCCACCAACACAAGTTCTACGGCAAGTATATAGACACCACCTTGAAAGAGAGAAAGAGGATGACCTAGAGATGCAATGTACAGAACAATAGAGAAGGAATCCATCAATGTGATCATGAAATGGTAGAGTTCATGGTTCTAAGGAATGGTAGGAGGGCGAACAGCACAATAAAGACAATGGATTTCAAGAAGGCAGACTTTAGCAAACTCAGAGAGTTGGTAGGTAAAATCCTATGGGAAGCAAGTCTAAGTGGAAAAATAATTGAAGACAGTTGGCAGCTTTTCAGAGAGACATTATTAAGGGCAGAAGAGCAAACTATCCCACTGTGTAGGAAGGATAGGAAGTATGGCCAGAGACCACCCTGGCTTAACCAGGAGATCTTCAATGACCTAAAACTCAAAAAAGAGTCCTACAAAAAATGGAAACTCAGTCAAATTACAGGTTTCAGAGTAGCAGCCATGTTAGTCTGTATTCGCAAAAAGAAAAGGAGTACTTGTGGCACCTTAGAGACTAACAAATTTATTTGAGCATAAGCTTTCGTGAGCTACAGCTCACTTCATCGGATGCATTCAGTGGAAAATACAGTGGGGAGATTTATATATACACACACACAGAGAACATGAAACAATGGGTTTTATCATACACGCTGTAAGGAGAGTGATCACTTAAGATGAGCTATTACCAGCAGGAGGGTGCGGGGGTGGGGAAGAAAACCTTTTGTAGTAATAATCAAGGTGGGCCATTTCCAGCAGTTGACAAGAACGTCTGAGGAACAGCGGGGGGTGGGGAGGGAAAATAACATGGGGAAATAGTTTTGCTTTGTGTAATGACCCATCCACTCCCACTCTAAGTTTTTTTTTTGTTGAAGAATAGTCACTCTTAGTTCTGTAATCGAGTGACCAGAGAGATTGAAGTGTTCTCCGACTGGTTTTTGAATGTTATAATTCTTGACGTCTGATTTGCGTCCATTTATTCTTTTATGTAGAGACTGTCCAGTTTGACCAATGTACGTGGCAGAGGGGCATTGCTGGCACATGATGCCATATATCACATTGGTAGATGCGCAGATGAATGAACCTCTGATAGTGTGGCTGATTTGTGTGGCTGATGTGATGTGGACTTCTACATAGAGTGCTTCCGCCAATGTGCACGGGCTGAAATTGTGGAAAAGCAGCATCACTTGCCCCATAACCTCAGCCATGCAGAACACAATGCCATCCACAAATCCGCACAGACACACCCCTAGAACCCCAACCTGGGGTATTCTATCTGCTACCCAAGATCCATAAACCTGGAAATCCTGGACGCCCCATCATCTCAGGCATTGGCACCCTGACAGCAGGATTGTCTGGCTATGTAGACTCCCTCCTCAGGCCCTACGTTACCAGCATTCCCAGCTATCTTCGAGACACCACTGATTTCCTGAGGAAACTACAATCCATTGCTGATCTTCCTAAAAACACCATCCTAGCCACTATGGATGTAGAAGCCCTCTACACCAACATTCCACACAAAGATGGACTACAAGCCGTCAGGAACAGTATCCCCGATACTGTCACGGCTAACCTGGTGGCAGAACTTTGTGACTTTGTCCTGACACATAACTATTTCACATTTGGGGACAAAGTATACCTTCAAATCAGCGGCACTGCGATGGGTACCCGCATGGCCCCACAGTATGCCAACATTTTTATGGCTGACTTAGAACAACGCTTCCTCAGCTCTCATCTCCTAATGCCCCTACTCTACTTGCCCTATATTGATGACATCTTCATCATCTGGACCCATGGAAAAGAAGCCCTTGAGGAATTCCACCATGATTTCAACAATTTCCATCCCACCATCAACCTCAGCCTGGACCAGTCCACACAAGAGATCCACTTCTTGGACACTACGGTGCTAATAAGCGATGGTCACATAAACACCACCCTATATCGGAAACCTACTGACCGCTATTCCTACCTACATGCCTCTAGCTTTCATCCAGATCATACCACACGATCCATTGTCTACAGCCAAGCTCTACAATATAATCGCATTTGCTCCAACCCCTCAGACAGAGACAATCACCTACAAGATCTCTATCATGCATTCCTACAACTACAATACCCACCTGCTGAAGTGAAGAAACAGATTGACAGAGCCAGAAGAGTACCCAGAAGTCACCTACTACAGGACAGGCCCAACAAAGAAAATAACAGAAAGCCACTAGCCATCACCTTCAGCCCCCAACTAAAACCTCTCCAACGCATCATCAAGGATCTACAACCTATCCTGAAGGACGACCCATCACTCTCACAGATCTTGGGAGACAGGCCACTCCTTGCTTACAGACAGCCCCCCAACCTGAAGCAAATACTCACCAGCAACCACACACCACACAACAGGACCACTATCCTTGCAACAAAGCCCGTTGCCAACTCTGTCCACATATCTATTCAGGGGACACCATCATAGGGCCTAATCACATCAGCCACACTATCAGAGGCTCATTCACCTGCACATCTACCAATGTGATATATGCCATCATGTGCCAGCAATGCCCCTTTGCCATGTACATTGGTCAAACTGGACAGTCTCTACGTAAAAGAATAAATGGACACAAATCAGACGTCAAGAATTATAACATTCAAAAACCAGTTGGAGAACACTTCAATCTCTCCTGTCACTCGATTACAGACCTGAGGGTAGCTATCCTTCAACAAAAAAACTTCAAAAACAGACTCCAGCGAGAGACTGCTGAATTGGAATTAATTTGCAAACTGGATACAATTAACTTAGGCTTGAATAGAGACTGGGAATGGATGAGTCATTACACAAAGTAAAACTATTTCCCCATGTTTTCTCCCCCCCACCCCACCCGCCACTGTTCCTCAGATGTTCTTGTTAACTGCTGGAATTAGCCTACCTTGCTTGTCACCATGAAAGGTTTTCCTCCTTCCCTCCCCCGCTGCTTGTGATGGCTTATCTTAAGTGATCACTCTCCTTACAGTGTGTATGATAAACCCATTGTTTTATGTTCTCTGTGTGTGTATATCAATTTCCCCTCTATATTTTCCACCAAATGCATCCGATGAAGTGAGCTGTAGCTCACGAAAGCTTTTGCTCAAATAAATTTGTTAGTCTCTAAGGTGCCACAGGTACTCCTTTTCTTTTTGCGAATACAGACTAACACAGTTGCTACTCTGAAACAACTCTGACATCTGTGTGGAAAAGCACCACACACACAGGCAGGGCCACAGGATTCTTTTATTTTTGGAATAAAACATTTTGATTTTGAAATTACTCTTTTTTTTTTTTTTTTTAGAATTTGTTAAAATTTTAATGTGTAATGTAATACAAAATAGTCAAAAACTAAATGAAACTTGTCGATCAACCCGAACAAAACAATATGGGGATTTTCAGTCAGAATATTTTTCAGTTTTATTCCAGTTCAGAATGAAGCGATTTCAAAATTTCAAGTCCTCTGTGAAACAGCACTTCAATCCTCTACACACGTCTATTGAGCACTTTGAAAATCCTGTCCATTTAAGGGGTTTAAAGTTGAGCACCCAACAAATTAAAGCACCCAAAATCATGACCCACTTTTAAAAATCCTGACCTGGGCATTTGTCTACTGGAGAAGATAAACACACCAGAGGAAAATACTGCTTTGTTTTATGCCTCTATTTTTCCAAAGGCACCTGTGAAACGGAGGAAATTTAGATAGACCCAATGCATTTACCTACACATTTAAGAGCTCAGTGCCAAAACAAAATAATAAAAGAACTCTTAAGTGACTCCTATTCTTCAGAGTCATGAAACAACTTTCCTAGTAGCATGTATGCAGACCCCAAAAGATTAATAACTTCTTCTGACTGGAATTTCAAGATAAAGTCAGATTCTGACATCCTTTCCCATGTTTAGTATCTTATTTTCACTAGGGGTATAAGGAACTCCTAGTATCTAACATCAGTGGTAAAATTGCCAGACATGTAGAAGCAGGATTTCCCTTTACACTTACAATATACAAAGTGACTCCAGTTACACTCTAATTTACATAAGTAGGAAAGAAACTCCCATTATGTGGATTTTTTAGAATATGGAAACCATGAGTGGATTCTTGAGTAAATAGAATCAGTAAACACTGAAATTAAGAACATTACTAGAATCACTAATGTTGAGATGTGCTTTCACAATTTTGAATGTGTATTCCAAGTGTGTGTTCTCTTTGATAGGGAATTATTTTTAATTTCAAATAGAATTTCTCAATGTCTTTATATAAATTAATAGCCTGAAGTTTTCAAGATAACCAGTTTAATTTCTAAACCAGAATAAGAAAATCTAGTGATTGAAATGCAGCAGTCATACATTATATGGCAACATCAATGTTGGTTATTAATCAAACTAGCTGTTTTCGATTAAACTGCCGAAATACTATCCTTCCAATTTCTTCAGTGTGCTCTACTGAATTTGAACATCATTCAAACCTTCTACAGCAGGCAAGAATGCTGACATTGAAGAGTTATATAGTTAACTATACGAATGTATTATGCAGTGCCAAAATGTGAGCTACTGATGACTAGGCTGTCAGTGCTAAAGTAGATTACAGGCTTTTGATTAGAATGTACAGTATTAGGAAATTTACCCATTTTTGTAAAAATGGAATGGCTGAGCTGTTAACACTGACTCAGAATAATTGATTCTCCAAAATTATATTAAATATATAAAACTCCAAAACAGCTTACATACCAACAGCAGAAAATTCTGTGCTTGACTTCAGGAGCCAAGTTGATTGTATTATTTTTCAGAAGAGATGAACCACTTGTGAAGTTGACACTGACTCAGTTACAGGCTGACACAACATTCATCTGAAATACTATACTTAACAACAATTCAGGTTCAATCTCAAAATAAATCTGAGAGAATTAATTTTATATCAAAATAGTTGCTTATTTTCACCTTAAAGTGGAAAACATCTGAGTGGGCTGGAGAGAGAGAGAGAGACACGGGCATGTAGTGCTGACATGCTCTTAAAGAGGAGGAAGGTACTGTATACTACACTTTTGCAGGTCATACAATGCAGCAATTATCTGCAAGGAAAGTGTAACACTACAAAGACAAGGAGTCTACAGCCTAGCCGCTCAAAAGGCATTGAAATTAGCCAGGGCTGCAAAAGGGCAATGAAACACTCTAGGCTGTAAATGCTTTGGGGAAGTACCATCTTTTTTGTTCTGTGTTTTCACAGCATCTAGCCCAAGGCATTACTGCAATACAAATAATAATAATATAATTGAATGAAAAGTGTGAAGTGATGTTAGAAACGGCAGCCCCCTTTGTTGGTTGATTTTAGTCAGAAATTTCACAGAAGACGTCAAAGCAAGAAACTATTCCACCAAGCCAAGAAGCAATAAAATCATAATTGGAGGCAATGAGATTGAGAAAAAATTAATGAATAATTGGTTATTTTTACGAATATCCATGATTGCTGGTTTACTCCCTTATTGAGAAATCAGTCTGCTCTAAAGAATCTCTAGCACTGGGAAATTGTGTTATTCACTGAAATTTCTGTTTCAAGCAGGAATTATCCAGGCAATACTGGATTTACTGTGCCAGCACTTTTAGGGGAAAATATCAGGCCCTACAATTGGAGCAAAACTCAGTGTTACTACTGAGTGGAATGTCCACTGTTCCATCATATTTGGGTTGCATCTCTTTACTTTAGAGATGCAGGAAACTAGAGTTCTCAAAGTGAGTGAATTAAGGGTTCCCTACTACCAACTTCCAGTCAAAAGTCTTTGTCTCTGCGAAGCTGAAGCTGACAATAGTGGCTCCAATTTGCTCATCTTACCAACCTGCAGGAAGACCTCAGTGACTGACTTTTTGCTACTTTATTGTCTGAACTATTGCTTCATATTTTTTCTTTTTTCACTTGCTCTCCCCTACAGCACAGAGTTTGGGGAACTTGGGCAGCCAGCATGTTAAAGACGGTAGATTTCCAAGAGATTTTCTGTTTTTCCCAGCGTGGGGAAACGTAGTTTCCAGACATAGTTCCAAATGTCTCCTCTTGCTCACAGGCACCTGAGGTTGACCTAGAACTCCTCAATTTGAAGAAAGTGAGTCTAGGAATGGCCTGGTGCTTCCCTGTCAAGGTCCATGTGCATAAAGACGTCAGCTCTCCCCTCATCTATAACTACATTAAATAAGCCTAGAGAGCTAATGGGATGGTAGCTTTGAAGGGGCTTAGAGTTTACTCAACCAAATCCTCTGGGACTTATTGGACAGAGAAGTCCTGTTCATCATCAGAAGAAATCTGTGAACCTGGTCCGTCTTACATACATTCATATACAATTATATACTGGATCTCCAGACTTCGGCCAATGCATCATTTGGCTTCTTTATGCTTTGGTATCTCTGTAATCTTCTTGTGCCAGTATTTTTAACTTGCCTCGGTTTTGTGTCACTCTGGACACATCCCATTTGTGATGGATCAATGGGCATGTAACTTGGAAGAGAGACTACTTTTGTCTTGCTTGTTAAGTTCTTTTGTTTCATGTTAGAGAGACATGCCCTGCCTCTTATCCCATGTCCACCATGCATGCACACATGCTTTCTTGACAGGGATATGATTCCACATACTATAATACAGTTGTTCTATTATTGGTGTTGCATAAAATTAATCTTTATGTTCCAAATATTTGACTTTAACTTCCTGGTCTGAGGTAAACTCCTTAATATGCATACATATCAGTTGTGAGTTACCGGAATACTTGTTGAAACAGATCTTTAATGGCCCACAGTGAGGCAGATTGTTACCAGTGCCAATGAAAATTCGGATTCAATTTGCTCAGTGCACGGCAATTTATTTGAGAGAGAATCACACAAGCAGTAAAAGGTTATATAAAATGTCTCCCTAATAAGCTTCAATTCTCCAAGCATAAACCCTCAGTAACTATGTCGGCCTTACACAGTATCCTGATTGGCAAACAAAGCAGGTATAGCTACCAGTCCTAGATGAAGACTTCTTTTCCTCTATTCTCTTCCCCTCTCAAGTACTTGGTCTGTCAAATGTCCCCCAAAGCAGGTCTTGGTAACCCTGAGGCTCTCTGTCTTACAGCGTCACAGACCACTTCAGATGTTAATTGGGGAACTACTAACTAACTTACTCTGCTTAGCATTTATACCTCTTGTTCTCAGAAGATTCACATGTCCCAGAAATGTGCCCTGTGGGCATTTCATTACTGGTTTTTCTAATTAATATTTTAAGAGACTGCAAAACAGAGACCAAAGATCAGTTGATGTTTACCCTCTCATCAATCATTCACTTGAGCTCCTCATGCAGTGTCACCCAAAAGGCGTTATTTTGACCTGGGTCAACCTGTACCAAGCCCGCTGATCACGTGTTTTTGCATTTTCTTTTCTTTGTGAGTTGGTCAATTGGCTGACATGTTTCAAAGTCTCATGTTAAAACATGCATGGATAGAGCCTCAATTAATCATTAAGTGAAATTCAACACTCTCGGTAAATTTCCACACCACCTGTCCGATGCTAAGAGAATCCTGCTCCCAGAATCCTCTAGCAAATGGAGACATACCAAGCCATACAAAATTCGTGTTCATCACATTCATTCAAAACAATCACAGTAGTTCATAATAATAATTTAAGCATAAGGAGAAAAAGCTATTGATTAACACTAGTTAGCCATGCAATCAATATAAATATTGGAGTAATTGATCATGAGTTAGTCCCCAATCATAGTCCAGGTTGCTATTCATTACCTTTCCAAACAATTAGAATAGAATGACTTGTATTGATTAGCAAAAAAAAATCCTCTTATTTCTAGTGCAAATGATATATTTTACTGGGCTATAGAGAGAGATTGCAGGTAAAGAAAGAAAAATAGGATTCATGCCAAGTAATGGAATACAGGTTCAGGTATTCAGTCTTCAGATACTTACAGAAGAAACAAAGGCATAAAAGAGTTGATATAATTGTATGGGTTACAAAAAGGTTTCATTAAGCTGATCATGGAACGCTCTAGAGAAGCTATTTTCCTCCACATTTGGTCAACTTAAAGTGCAATTTAAATTGTAGCAGTAGTCACAGTAACAAAAGGTACAATAAGATGTTCTGACATTGGAAAAGAAGTTTAGCAGAGCTGTTTAATATCTTTGCAATTGTTCAAAATGCTAATGTACATTGTTCTTAATGGTTATGAGGGAGGTGTTAACTTTATTGGAAGCAGAAGCTATAATCTCTGGTATGTTAGCGATATTGTCATTATTTAGTCTTAAGACTCTATTAAAGAGCTAGTAACACAAGTAATGATATCTAATATCTATTTCAGACTCTTCTAACATTTAGAAATAAAATTGATGCATCCAAGAGGCAGCATATTACCACAAGAAGTGAAAGTTTGTACTTTTAGGTTGTAAATAAAAGTGTTTGATGATGGAGATAATTCAGATAAACAAAGCAGAAAATATTTTAGCAAAGGCCTGTTAAGAGTTTGGAAAGGGAAGGCTTTATCAGAGGAAAGGAACATGTTGAGAAGCTTGAAGATATGGGGAAAGCAGTGGATGTGATATATCTTGACTTTAGCAAAGCTTTTGATATGGTCTCCCACAGTAGCCTTACCAGCAAGTTAAAGAAGTATGAAGTGGATGAATGGACTATAAGGTGGATAGAAAGCTGGCTAGATCGTTGAGTTCAATGGGTAGCGATCAATGTCTCATAGATTCATAGATACTAAGGTCAGAAGGGACCATTCTGATCATCTTGTCCGACCTCCTGCACAGCGCAGGCCACAGAATCTCACCCACCCATTCCTATGAAAAACCTCACCTATGTCTGAGCTATTGAAGTCCTTAAATCATGGTTCAAAGACTTCAAGGAGCAGAGAAGCCTCCCTCAAGTCAACCATGCCCCATGCTACAGAGGAAGGCGAAAAACCTCCAGGGCCTCTCCAATCTGCCCTGGAGGAAAATTCCTTCCCGACCCCAAATATGGCAATCAGCTAAACCCTGAACATATGGGCAAGATTCACCAGCCAGATACTACAGAAAGCCAGATACTACAGAAATAGTCTCAATGCCTAGTTGGCATCTGGTATCAAGTGGAGTGCCACAGCAGGTCGGTTCTGGGGCTGGTTTTGTTCAACATCTTTATCAATCATCTGGATGATGGGGTTAATTGCACCTTCAGCAAGTTTGCAGATGACAGTAAACTTGAGGGAGAGGTAGATACGCTGGAGGGTCAGGATAGAGTCCAGAGTGACCTGGACAAATTGAAGGATTGGGCCAAAAGAAATCTGATGAGGTTCAACAAGGACAAGCGCAGGATCCTGCACTTAGGAAGGAAGAATCCCATGCACTGCTACAGGCTTGGGACCAGCTGGCTAAGCAGCAGTTCTGCAGAAAAGGACCTGGGGATTACAGTGGACAAGAAGCTGGATATGAGTCTGCAGTGTGCCCTTGTTGCCAAGAAGGCCAATGGCATATTGGGCTGTATTTGTAGGAGCATTGCCAGCAGATCGAGGGAAGTGATTATTCCCCTCTATTCGGCACTGGTGTGGCCACACCTGGAGTACTGCGTCCAGTTTTGGTCCCCCCACTACAGAGAATCCAGCGGAGGGCAACGAAAATGATTGGGGGCAGGGGCACATGACTTACAAGGAGAGGCTGAGGGAACTGGGGTTATTTAGTCCGCAGAAGAGAAGAGTGAGGGAGGATTTGATAGCAACCTTCAACTATCTGAAGGGGGGTTCCAAAGAGGCTGAGGCTAGGCTGTTCTCAGTGGTGGTAAATGACAGAACAAGAAGCAATGGTCTCAAGTTGCAATTGGGGAGGTCTAGGTTGGATATTAGGAAACACTGTTTCACTAAGAGAGTGGTGAAGCACTGGAATGGGTTACCTAGGGAGGTGGTGGAATCTCCATCCTTAGAGGTTTTTAAGGCCCGGCTTGACAAAGCCTTGGCTGGGATGATTTACTTGGTGTTGGTCCTGCTTTGACTAGGGCATTGGACTAGATGACCTTCTGAGGTCGCTTCCAACCCTAATGTTCTAAGATCAGGGAAGTGAAAGGTCCCTCATTTTCTGGGTGTCCAACTTAATACCCCGTGACCTGATTTACAGAAGTGCTGAACATTCAGGTCTGCAACTGAACTCAATGGGAGCCATGTTTTGAGCCTATAAAGCGCTGGGTAATGTTAAGTACTCTGGAAAAACTGGCCATGGGCAGTGGTGGCTAGCACATCCCTCAGCCCACGCCACTTCCCCCAGCCCCCATTGGCCTGAAGCAGTGAAGTGTGGCCAGAAGGAGCTGCGATCGACCGAACCTGCAGACGCTGCAGGTAAACAAACCAGCCCTGCCAAGGGCTTATCCTGGCGGGTCGCATATCAAAGGTTGCCAGTCCCTGCCTTAATATATCTCTCTCTGCCTCAGCTCCACCTGTAAAATAGTGATAATATCACCTTCTCATTTCAAGGGTGTTGTGAAGATAAATTAATTGTTTGTAAGCCACTGGGATACTATAATGATGAGCACCATAGAAAAGCTCAGGAGGAAATTATTCTGTCTTGAAAGCAGGGTTTGAACAGTGTGCACTAATTAAGGCCCGTGGGTCACAAATTGAACCACGAAGAGAAAACAAAATATTGACCACCTTCTCACACATTGTGCATGCGTGTGTGTAGAGAGGGTGGGTGAGTGGGAGAGCAGCAGCTAGAGTCAGACCCAGAAGCCAACTGATAGAGAATGTTGTGCTGTCATGCGAGCACTAAGTAATCAGAATGTAACAGAGAGATTACTGGAAAGGGGAGCATTTATTTCTGAGAATGCTTGAGGATCTTATAAAGGACATTGTAAACAAAATATCACACTTGTATCTCAAAATTTTATATCTACTAACACTGAAAATTACCAGAACAGAAAGAGATGGGAGAAATTTTTTTTTCCTCCCTTAATTCCTGTCATCAGTATTAGAACAATAACTGTGTTCTCATAAAAGTGTTGTGGTTAGAGATCATGTCCACAACTTTTCCTCAGGCTCAGCAAGAGGGTGGTCACTGGGAACGGCAGCAGGGAAACTGAAGAGGCAACAAATAGGCATTTGCACTGAGAATGGGTGACCCAAAATATGTTTGAAGATGTTATCAGGCCAAAAAAAGCCATCTGGACATCAGCAGAAGAGTAGAGGTTCCATATATACTGTTTAAAAGCTGCTCTTATCAAAAACATATTTCCCAAAATAGTCATTTAAAAAAAATTCAAAATGACTGTTGTTTTTATACATATTGGAAATATCTAGCGCTAAAAGAAAATGAAAACTAGAAGAAGAAAAGAATATGCAGAGAAGAATTTGCTGCAAATAGACTCAAAGAAATGAGTAGTTTCGCAAAGTCAGATAGCTAGACCTCATGAGAGTAGAGGAAGCAGTAATCAAGCTTACTCTCATGGAGTGTAGTTTGCAGGAGTGCCCTCACAGATGATGGTTGCACATGGTTATGTACTTTGAGGTATAGGATAATAATATTTCATGAACCACTGATAAGCTGAGAAGAGGTAATTTTATACAGTTTTTAAAAACCTTTATGCTCTTATTTCTTTCCTCATGGTGTGAATTTCTTGAATAAATGAAAATAGAATTTACAGAACAGTGAAAATATTTTTGTGGTATTGGAAAAAGAAAAGCCTTGATTTCATAGTTATGGGAATTACCATAGCTTGACTAAAAATATTTTTTCTGGGGAACTAATATAGATGGCTTAGTGGATTGTTAAAACAATGAAAAGCTTTTCACATATACAGTAGAACCTCAGGTTTCAGAGTAGCAGCCGTGTTAGTCTGTATTCGCAAAAAGAAAAGGAGTACCCGTGGCACCTTAGAGACTAACAAATTTATTAAAGCATAAGCTTTCGTGAGCTACAGCTCACTTCATCGGATGCATTTGGTGGAAAAAGCAGAGGAGAGATTTATATACACACACACACAGAGAACATGAAACAATGGGTTTATCATACACACTGTAAGGAGATCACAGGTTTCAGAGTAGCAGCCGTGTTAGTCTGTATTCGCAAAAAGAAAAGGAGTACTTGTGGCACCTTAGAGACTAACAAATTTATTAGAGCATAAGCTTTCGTGAGCTACAGCTCACTTCATCGGATGCATTTGGTGGAAAAAACAGAGGAGAGATTTATATACACACACACAGAGAACATGAAACAATGGTCCGATGAAGTGAGCTGTAGCTCACGAAAGCTTATGCTCTAATAAATTTGTTAGTCTCTAAAGTGCCACAAGTACTCCTTTTCTTACTGTAAGGAGAGTGATCACTTAAGATAAGCCATCACCAGCAGCGGGGGGGGGGGGGGGGAGGAAAACCTTTCATGGTGACAAGCAAGGTAGGCTAATTCCAGCAGTTAACAAGAATATCAGAGGAACAGTGGGGGGGGTGGGGGTGGGAGGGAGAAATACCATGGGGAAATAGTTTTACTTTGTGTAATGACTCATCCATTCCCAGTCTCTATTCAAGCCTAAGTTAATTGTATCCAGTTTGCAAATTAATTCCAATTCAGCAGTCTCTCGTTGGAGTCTGTTTTTGAAGCTTTTTTGTTGAAGTATAGCCACTCTTAGGTCTGTGATCAAGTGACCAGGCTTATCTTAAGTGATCACTCTCCTTACAGTGTGTATGATAAACCCATTGTTTCATTGTCTCTGTGTGTGTGTATATAAATCTCTCCTCTGCTTTTTCCACCAAATGCATCCGATGAAGTGAGCTGTAGCTCACGAAAGCTTATGCTCTAATAAATTTATTAGTCTCTAAGGTGCCACGGGTACTCCTTTTCTTTTTGCGAATACAGACTAACACGGCTGCTACTCTGAAACCTGTCATTATGCAAGGCACTGAATTTAGCCGTATAGAGTGGAAATCTGTCAACTTCATGAAAAAACTCGCACAGATACAGACAGACATCATCTTCCTCTCCAAATGCAAACAGATGGACATCATACCGAAAGGACTGAAGGTAAAAAATCCATTACAATCTACATACCACACAGACTATGCTGACAGCTTGTGCCACACACTCTCGAAGAAACTGCGGAACCACCTGACCAACATCCTCTACAGCAAACAGGGAAAGATTAAGAATGAGCTCTCAAAACTGGATACTCTCATAAAGAACCAACCTTCCACACAAACTTCCTCGTGGCTGGACTTTACAAAAACTAGACAAGCCATTTACAAAACACACTTTGCTTCTCTACAAAAGAAAAAGGACACTAAGCTATCTAAACTACTATATGCCACAAGGGGCCACAACAATGGTTCCCGTAACCCACCCAGCAATATTGTTAATCTATCCAACTATACTCTTAGCCCAGCAGAAGAATCTGTCCTATCTCGGGGCCTCTCCTTTTGCCCCTCCACCCCCACGAACATGATACAGTTCTGTGGTGACCTAGAATCCTATTTTCGACGTCTCAGACTCAAGGAATATTTCCAACACACCTCTGACCAACATATTAACCCACAGAGACCTTCCTGCCAACACTACAAAAAGAAGGATTCTGGGTGGACTCCTCCTGAAGGTCGAAACAGCAGCCTGGATTTCTACATAGACTGCTTCCGCCGACGTGCACGAGCTGAAATTGTGGAAAAGCAGCATCGCTTACCCCATAACCTCAGCCATGCAGAACACAGTGCCATCCACAGCCTCAGAAACAACTCTGACATCATAATCAAAAAGGCTGACAAAGGAGGTGCTGTCGTCATCATGAATAGGTCAGAGTATGAAGAAGATGCTACTTGGCAGCTCTCCAACACCACTTTCTACAAGCCATTACCCTCTGATCCCACTGAGAGTTACCAAAAGAGACTACAGCATTTGCTCAAGAAACTCCCTGAAAAAGCACAAGAACAAATCCGCACAGACACACCCCTGGAGCCCCGACCTGGGGTATTCTATCTGCTACCCAAGATCCATAAACCTGGAAATCCTGGACGCCCCATCATCTCAGGCATTGGCACCCTGACAGCAGGATTGTCTGGCTATGTAGACTCCCTCCTCAGGCCCTTCGTTACCAGCACTCCCAGCTATCCTCGAGACACCACTGACTTCCTGAGGAAACTACAGTCCATTGGTGATCTTCCTAAAAACACCATCCTAGCCACTATGGATGTAGAAGCCCTCTACACCAACATTCCACACAAAGATGGACTACAAGCCGTCAGGAACAGTATCCCCGATACTGTCACGGCTAACCTGGTGGCTGAACTTTGTGACTTTGTCCTGACACATAACTATTTCACATTTGGGGACAATGTATACCTTCAAATCAGCGGCACTGCGATGGGTACCCGCATGGCCCCACAGTATGCCAACATTTTTATGGCTGACTTAGATCAACGCTTCCTCAGCTCTCGTCCCCTAATGCCCCTAGTCTATTTGCGCTACATTGATGACATCTTCATGATCTGGACCCATGGAAAAGAAGCTCTTGAGGAATTCCACCATGATTTCAACAATTTCCATCCCACCATCAACCTCAGCCTGGACCAGTCCACACAAGAGATCCACTTCTTGGACACTACGGTGCTAATAAGCGATGGTCACATAAACACCACCCTATATCGGAAACCTACTGACCGCTATTCCTACCTACATGCCTCTAGCTTTCATCCAGATCATACCACTCGATCCATTGTCTACAGCCAAGCGCTACGATATAACCGCATTTGCTCCAACCCCTCAGACAGAGACAAACACCTACAAGATCTCTATCATGCATTCCTACAACTACAATACCCACCTGCTGAAGTGAAGAAACAGATTGACAGAGCCAGAAGCGTACCCAGAAGTCACCTACTACAGGACAGGCCCAACAAAGTAAACAACAGAACGCCACTAGCCATCACCTTCAGCCCCCAACTAAAACCTCTCCAACGCATCATCAAGGATCTACAACCTATCCTGAAGGACGACCCATCACTCTCACAGATCTTGGGAGACAGACCAGTCCTTGCTTACAGACAGCCCTCCAATCTGAAGCAAATACTCACCAGCAACCACACACCACACAACAGAACCACTAACCCAGGAACCTATCCTTGCAACAAAGCCCGTTGCCAACTCTGTCCACATATCTATTCAGGGGATACCATCATAGGGCCTAATCACATCAGCCACACTATCAGAGACTCATTCACCTGCGCATCTACCAATGTGATATATGCCATCATGTGCCAGCAATGCCCCTCTGCCATGTACATTGGCCAAACTGGACAGTCTCTACGTAAAAGAATGAATGGACACAAATCAGACGTCAAGAATTATAACATTCAAAAACCAGTTGGAGAACACTTCAATCTCTCTGGTCACTCGATCACAGACCTAAGAGTGGCTATACTTCAACAAAAAAGCTTCAAAAACAGACTCCAACGAGAGACTGCTGAATTGGAATTAATTTGCAAACTGGATACAATTAACTTAGGCTTGAATAGAGACTGGGAATGGATGAGTCATTACACAAAGTAAAACTATTTCCCCATGTTTTCTCCCCCCCCACCCCACCCGCCACTGTTCCTCAGATGTTCTTGTTAACTGCTGGAATTAGCCTACCTTGCTTGTCACCATGAAAGGTTTTCCTCCTTTCCCCCCCCCCCGCTGCTGGTGATGGCTTATCTTAAGTGATCACTCTCCTTACAGTGTGTATGATAAACCCATTGTTTCATGTTCTCTGTGTGTGTGTATATAAATCTCTCCTCTGCTTTTTCCACCAAATGCATCCGATGAAGTGAGCTGTAGCTCACGAAAGCTTATGCTCTAATAAATTTGTTAGTCTCTAAGGTGCCACGGGTACTCCTTTTCTTTTTAGTAGAACCTCAGAGTTACAAACACCAGACTTACTAACTGACAGTCAACCATACACCTGATTTGGTACTGGAGGTACGCAATCAGGCAGCAGCGGGGGAGCAAATACAGTACAGTACTGTTAAACATAAACTACTAAAAATATAAATGGAAAGGTTAAAAAAAGATTTGGTAAGCTAAGGAAACTGTTTCTGTGCTTGTTTCATTTAAATTCAGATGGTTAAAAGTAGCATTTTTATTCTCCATAGTAAAGTTTCAAAGCTGTATTAAGTCAATGTTCATTTGTAAACTTTTGAAAGAACAACCATAACATTTGTTCAGAATTATGAGCATTTCAGAGTTATGAACAACCTCCATTCCCGAGGTGTTTGTAACTCTCAGGTTCTACCATAAGTCACTCATATGAATTCAACTCAGGGTATAGTTGTTAACATCTGACCTTTGTGGTGTAATTTATATGAAATGGGAAATGCTTTATATTCTGTCTGACTTCTTGTGGGCAGGTGTCTCCTGACAAAAAGTAACACCAAAATTTGGTGCCTGTATTCCAAATGTAAGCGGAGAGACCAAGGGTAAGATTCTCAGCTGGTGTAAGTTGGTGTCACTTCATTGCAGGATGTGGATATCTGATGATTTACACCAACTGAGGATCTGACCCTTGGTCTCCAGCCCTAAATATGATCCCTGATGGTCTGGGTGAAGGTCTATTAGGATAATATTTGTAGAATGGCCATCATCCACCCTTAGGTACCTGAACTAAACAACCGTTTCAGTGTTCTCCGCTATTAATCTTTCATATGAATCAGCTCACTTTAATGGGAGCAACAAACATTTCTATGAACTGAAATTTTTTTTATTTTTTTTAAGACCAGAAGGGATCATTATGATCATTTAGATTTGCTTTCTGTATTGCACTGACCTTAAAATTGCATCCAGTGATTCCCCCATCTATCCATCCCAACAACTTGTGGCTGAACTATAGCATACCTTTCAGAAAGATATCCAACCTTAATTAACGATTTCAACTGAAGGAGAATTTATCATATCCCTGGATTAGTTGTAACTGTGACCTGTCCTCAAGGTTATTAATCATCCCACCAATATTAGTGTTACCTGCAAACTTTTTCCCTGAGTCAAGAAAACACTTTAAGTGCCTGGTTCAGTCCATTCCTTTTCAGTATTTAAGCACATGTTTTACCAAATGAGGATGCTTTCCTAAATTTGTGGCCTTTAACTGGGCAGATAGATGGAAACATAGCACTGTCATACACACACAGAACTAAATGTTCTAAACTTTGCACAGGTGAAGTGCAGTGGAAGATCAAGGTGAGTGACTACATATATTACATGAAGACATTCATTTGCTTGAAGTAGTAGTCTTGCCCGCTGTATTTAAACCATGTACATAGGTGTGAACTATGCAAAAAGGGAGGGGATGGAGGAGGAGATTCACTCTTTTGGAGCAACAATCCTACCCACATAGTTATAATTTGCAGTTAAAACAAGTCTTAGCAGTACAAAACTGTGTATGTATTTGTCAACTGTTTAAACACACAAGTAATTAGTAGTATGGTAAGGCTTATTTAAGGGTTTTAAAAGGCAAACGTAAAAATTCTCTGAATAATAATATTGGGAAAAGGCTGTAATGGTAATGGAGACAGAGGAGACTAACAAGAAGCGATTTAGGAAGGCTTAGCCTTTCAAGATGATATTGAGGTTAGAGCATATTTTGTAAATGTGTCAGAGTGGAGTGGGTTTTACTAAAATACAGATTTGAGGAAACTAGCTTTATTTGGCCTCTCATTCTCTCTTGCCAATTTCTTTTTAAAAATAACTTTTTTATTGAAGGAACACATCATGACATAATAGATGCCATGGGGGAGCTACAAAACTCTTTTAAGAGGGATAGTACCATGTATCCAAACAGATGTAAAACACAAAGTAATACATCATAGCATTAAGCCTCAACCTTAATCAACATAGGTAGCTAAGGAGGTATTTTTGTTTTATTTTTAGCTGAAGCTGGGTTTGTAAGCCAGTTATGGATGCTTGCTAATCCCAACAAGGCTGCCAAATGTCATATTAGTCCATGTCTTTGCATATTGTATAATACTTTGTAAGATCTTCTGTTGTAGCTGCTTAGAAGAATTTTTTTTTTTGCCACTTTCTGCCTGATTTGGACATGTTTTTATAACAATTCACTTTCATGGAAAAAGCCATAAAATGTTTTTCATATTTTAAGGATGTATTAGATCAGTCTGCTCAGTACTAAAGTTTTTCTTAATTGACTTATTTTTCCCCCATACCTCTTTTGCCTTCCAGAGTTTACCCCTTGTATCTTATCAAATTTGTTGGTTGAGGAGCATCTGAGAATATCCCTTTTAGCTGCGGATGGACAGATAATTGCTTGTTAATTGCTCATCTAAGTATTGCTAGCAATGAATCTGAAATATGTCTGCATATTCTCTTGCCTGTGGAAAATGTTGTGTAGGTTCAAGATTATTGCCAAAATTACACAGATCCAAATAAAGTTAGAGTAAATAAACCAGACATGGAAATTAAACTTCCCTTCTCCCCAAATCCTAGAAAGGAATCTAGTTCTCAGGCTATTTACAAGCAAAGTTTGGAAGACTTTCTTCAGTCATTTCTGGTTATTGGTGAATGGGGAAAGAGTATTACACTTCTGGAAAAATGGTCTTTTTCCACTCCTCAGTAACTCAAACATAATTGAAGGGAGTTTTATTTATTTTTCCCCCCATTTTCAAAAAAAAAAAACACCAAAAACAAAACAAAAAAAACCCAACAAGATTTCATCTCTGGGCGGGGACCATGAATGGAAAGTTTCAGGATAATTTCAAGAAATTGTCGAACATTTAAAAAAAGAAAAAAAAGAGGAATTATAAAGAAAGTCCTAATGTAACTTCAACTGTAGCTCCAGGTATTAAGAAAGCTATAATAAAAATGCTTTTATCAAACTTTTTAAAAATTCAGATAATCTTTTTAGAGGACAGAAGGGGATAAGAAGGACCATCTTTTGATGAGGGCACTTTTGTTGAAAACCTACATAATCCTTTCCCAAATCTTTTGGACTTTTTGAGAGAGAGAAGTACCAGAGAGCCCCTTTTCTTGATTAATAATAGGTCTGATAAAATTCTGTATTTGCCAGTTTGAGAGCTGTATTTTTGCTTTAGTTTAGATACATTGGCTTTTTTAACACTTTTCCAAGAAAAAATTATTTAATCTTATAAACTGTAATTTCAAATGCATCAATGTTTTTGTGAAGTAACCTGTGTGTATGGGCCTCAAATGTAGCTGCATCTTTTATGTCAGGAATTTAAAGGCATCTTCTGGCAAAAAGTGTGATAATTTCCCAGGCTGAAACTTAACCAGCACATTTCCTCATAAACACATATAGATAAGTACAGAAAAATGGGTTTGCATGATTACTCTTGAAAATCTAGCCACAAATTGAGCCAATTTAGGTTTAGGATTAAGGGAGTTGAAATCGGTTCTGTTCTTTGATTCTGTTTTGTTTTAAAGTGCAATGAAGATTAATCTGTTGAGGTTTCTGTACTACAGGACTTACTAATTATTGCTATCGGTGATTTTGTTTGAATTCCGGGTTTACAGTTAAAGGAGTAGGTGGCTGAAATGTACTAGGTTAAACTGTGAATAAGCGCTTAAGTTCGAAAATCTCAATGGCCACTGGAGCTTTTTGTGCATAAGTGTTGCGGGGTCTTCACAGACGGAGATGCATTTCCGTTTGTAATCTGCTAATCTAAAAGTGGTTTTCTGATAAGGTTAATGCCCACATAATTCCTTAGGGCCTTGACATAGGGTTTAATTGCCACTTGGCCAACAAATGTTTGTTTCTTATCCTGTGTGGAATTCGAGGGGACCCAGCAATGCAAACTATTGACTGATAGAGGACAAACAAAGTAAATACAGTATTTTATGTTCTTTTAATTCAGGTCCAAGTGGATTTGGATTAAGTGTTTATTCAGTTTGCTGGCTGCTTCAGATGCTGTGGCATATTGATTCCTTTTATTACTAGCAGCCATTTAACCTGACCTCTCCCAGATCCAGTATTTTAAAAGCCATACATTTTAACTTTACTTATGAGCAAAGTCTGAAATGCTGTGAAAGCCTTTTTATTAGCCGAGCTTTCCCTTGCTCCGTGTTCATGTGTCACCCATGGCAACAATATTTAGAGCTTCTTAAATGAGAGTGGCTGTTGGGCAGTTACAGGAGAAGAGGGGAACTGCAATAAAATGAACTCATAAAGATCTCCAGTGTGTGGGATTCACTGATCAGGGAGCGGGCAGGTGTACCTAAGAAATAGTTTATAAGCTAAAGGCTTTCCCCCCATTTATTTTGTTAGAGATTTCGTTTTCTGCTAGTCTTCTAATTTCTGCAGAAGAAGGAGGGGGAAAAGAGATTATTTTATGCAATGATTTTTTTTTAATTGAAGGCTAAATCAGTAACATTGGAATGTTTTTCTTTACTCTCCTAACCCTGGCTTTTCTTTTATAATAATAATAATCTTCCCATAATGCTATAATACCCTTGATTAATCCCCACAATGATTCTTGAAAATTTTTAGCTGCAGAGCCCCATATCGGTATGTGTGTTTGTAAAAATGTGTCCAGACTAAAACTTACTATACAAAATTGGCTTGGCACTTCTTAATTTAATCAATTGTAAATAAGATGAATGATTTTAAAAGGATTTTTTTGCATTCACATGCAAATAACTCAGAAACAGTTTCAGTTAGAAAACACTGAAAAGCTAGAAGTTCATAATAAGATTTTTTTTTATTTTCTGTTTTTAATTTCAATATAGATATTTTATAAGGTATGTTTTAAAAAAAATCTGATTGCAAGATCGGAGCCTAAAATGGTTAAGTGGTTACTCTGGCCCTGATTCAACAAACAGTTTAAATACATACTTAAATCCCACTGAAGTGAGTGGAATTTAAGAATAGGCTTAACTTAAAGCATTGCTTAATTACTTGGCTAAATATAGATGGATTTAAATATGTGTCTAAAGTTAAGCATTTGCTGGAGTGCTTTACCAAATCAAAGCTATAAGTATAATTTCCATGGACTTGAAGTCAATGGGATTTTTACCTTTGATTCTAATGAAATAACGTCAGGCTCCATATTTCCAGTCCCCGGGGCAACAGTGCTTTGTGTCATCAGATCTCTGTCTTGTTCTACACTGAAATATCCCCATTTGTGGACCTACTATGCTCTACCATGATTAACATTTTGAAAAGATGTTCCACTTTCTTTCTTTGGCATTAATCCACATCTAATACAGAAAATTAGGGCAAGCTTTTTGCATTGAAGTCATTGCAAAAGGGGCAGTGTTCCCCAATGTATACATAGCCTAAATGTAAAGGAACAAGGAAAGGTCACACTGGGAAAATATGCCCATCTTAAAACAAATCCATGTACCTTGTATTTTTCTTTTTCTTTCTTTTTTTCTTTTCTATTTTGCTGATTATCAGAGCTATGATTGTTTGAACAAGCGATTTCTTCCTTAGCCTATCAGCCCTTATTGTGTTTCACATGGGTAGTTCCCTGTGCCCACCTGGAGCCATGTTGAAACAGATGCAGGGGTTCTCCTGTGCATAATGCATTGCAGAATCAGGGTCTGAATTTGTTTCTGAGACAAGTCATTATTGTGGATTTGAGATATCTGTCATTTCCTTAGCAACAGACTGATATAATAAAAACAAGGTTATTACTTCACTGCAGTATCAAGCAAGAACAGAAGCTAAGTGAAAAGGCTCAAATGAAAATATTTGCACCTAAAGATAGGGAAACTGAAACTAGCAAAGTAAATGGCATTTTATATAAATGTCCACTTTTTTCATATTTCTCAGTAAAAAGTCTCTCTCAAAGAAATGTCTAACTGATTTGCCTTATTACCCCCATAGCATCCTTCCTCCTACAGTCTATAAAGAAGCATCCTGCTGTGCTTAGAAGTAAAATTTAACATTCTAGATAGCCGCATGTTCTCACATACTTACAGAAGTGAAGTTTCATGGATACTAGCATTGGGCCCCTCATTTATTTTGCAGCTTTGGATTGGAATCAAAAAGGTTGTTTTAAAATGTCTGTGCCTTTGTAATCTAGATCGATTTATCGAAAGCATCATGTTCCCTGCTCATCTGTAGCATGGAACAGATCTGTGATTTTATCAGAGAGAGGGGAGAATTGAAATAAACAGGACACTGGAATTCTTTATTCTCTTCAGTTTGGGACTGATCAATTTACAAAGAGCCTGAACTCACTCGGAGTCATGTTTTCTGAAACCTGGAGATTTTCCAGTCTGTTCGGCCTTTCCCCATATGCATTCTCCACTAGTAGGTTGTAACAGCTAAATCCTAGAATGCATTTAATAGACATAAATCATCCTTAGGAGAAATCTCCTGTTTTGAAGACAATAAAGAAGCTTAATTTATTCCTAGAGTCACACTAACCACAGGCCCCTCAATTTGCACCAAATGGGAAAAAAAAACACAAGTTATCTTGGGGTAGAGACTCAAATTCCTATGAAAACATTTTGCTGCTTGTAGTGCTGTGGTATAAAGTAAAAGGTTATGTCAGAGGTTAAACTGTGCAATCAAATAAAGAAAGCTAATTATTCTAATAGGTGGCAAGACATTTTGTGAAATTTTGAGACTAACTTAGTTTGTATTTTGTCTAAAATGTTCATCACAAAGCTAAACATGTCTTTGCTTGAAACTAAATTTCTTAATTCATACTCTTATTTCTGTGACTGTGTGAAGCTCATTACCATTTTGCCGAGATGTATAGAAAAACTCATGTTTAGTGACGGGCTGTTTTTCTTCTTGAAATATTAATACATTGCCTCACAACTGCAGTATCTATTGATGGTAGACTGTCGAAAATGGCTACACCAGTGTTCGTTCCCAACACAGCATAGTCCTGCATTTCTGACTAATATCTAGTGACTTTATTAGTCCATGCATTTCCTCCTCAGATAATGAACAGCATCCTTTCCTGGCCTTCAAGATGTAAACTGCCATTATTCATAGTTGAAATTGTAGATCTTACAAGTATGAACTAATTTGCAATTATGTACAGTAAAGTACATTGAAATGTCAGTAAATCTAAGTCTGTAGCAAACTTTTTCAATCAGAGAACTTGTTAAATTCCCCGATGTGTTGATTTTTCTTTCTTAGATGTATCTGTCAGGTGTAACATTATTCAGCACTTGGTATTTCTGCTTCTAATTTAGGATACTTGGCTTGAAGTATAAACCAACTAGAAGATGCATGTTATCTCTTACTTGTGAGTGCAGGAAATTTAGCACATTTTCCTTGCTTTTATCAAGTCTTTCATAATGTCTTCCATGAACCAAATGAACCAGTGTTGAAAGGGCCATAGCATCATTAAGGTCTCTCCACAGAAATAGCCTCTGATAGCTACTCACTTGAAAAGCACAAACTAAACAGTGCAATGACTTTGAAATCCCTCCTTTCCAAATCATTCTGAGCATCTGAGCAGTTGATGTTTCAGGAAGTTTGAGTGAGAGAGTGAGAGAGAGAGAAGTCCTTTTCAGCTGTATACATTGTGGCGCCTACCAGAAATATATGTAATCATATTAAACTAAGACTGTTCTCAAAAAAGTGAACATGAATTAACTGAGTCACTGTATAATCTTATGTGACCCTTGTGGGCAGGGACCATGACTATCTTTCTGTTTTCTGAGGTGCCTAGCACACCAGGTTGTTGTAAATGACAATTACTTTTTCTTGTGACCTAGTGCCTGTTAAAAGGGAAACTTGCACTTTTTTTCTTTTATACAACAATTTATTTAGAAGAGGATTTTCACTGGTTGCCTACCTCCACTTTTGCCTTTGGAAATCCTCCCCCTGACCTTAAGTTGATCAAGTCTGTTGTTCTTGTTGTATACTTTACTGTAGTTTGATTACTTCTCTGTGTAATTTTTAGGAAGCCTGAAGGCACTGTTTTATGAGCTTGATACCAATACCTTAAGATTCTGTACAGTTGTAAGCCTGCCTTACTCTCCTTGACTGAGAGCTACGGTGCTTCTGTAATTCTGTTTTCCTTTCTGTTTGCCAGCCTCAACTCTGCTGTGTCAAGTTAAGAATAGCAATACATTGTCTGCTTATTTACTAGTGTAAATTAATCAGTTGACCAAACACATTTTTAGTTTAACATCGGCACACACATGGGTATCAGCAGCACAATCATACAAAATTCAACCTATTCCATCAGTTCCTTGGCATGTAAGCAAAAGATTGAGGTCATATGCCCAAGTCAAGTCATGGCAAGTCAAGTTTGGGTCAGGTTATTCTCTGCCAAATGACTCTGTAGTTGAGTAATCTGGCTGCTGGGAGTGGTTTTGTTACCAATCTTCACATTGTCCCAGTTTCCAGAGGCGAAAATGGTAGGATAGCCACTCTCTTTTGATAAAAATTCTTTTTTGCCTGTTCAGCTATAAAAATTATCCTAGGGATGCACCATGCAGCAGAAAGTAGTAATACATATTCCGGGTTTCAGTAAATCTAATTCCTGACCATTCATAATCTAATACAATATTGTATTTAATAATTATTCCATTCCCTTTTCCCTTCCGTTTTTCCTCAAAAATGGTCATAACCACATTATAGCTCTAAATACTCTCTTAAGCATGTTATTATCATTTTTGTTATTATGAGGAATCACCATATAAAATGAATGATAAACACGAGTTCAGGCTGTTTTAGGGGCTTTTTTTATTAACATGGCCAATACAGGTTGATACGTTTTCCTGATCCCCCTCTTTCTTCAACCCTCTTCCCCACACCTTTCTAGATGGCCACTTCTCCCCATAATGGTTGCATTATTTACCTATTTACCAGTCTTTTAGGTGGCTGGACAAGGGGCAGCATGCCTGAACCTGGTCTGTTGCCATCCAGCATAAGAGATTAAGGGGTAGGTTTGTTTGCATGTTGGAGAGAGAGAGATGGGATGTGAATGGAAATGTGTGACCCATACAAAGATGGAAAGGTACAAACAGGAAGAAAACTTGTCATCTACTTGTATATCAAAGAAGAACAGAGTTAGTAATCGTATTGGTGTCAAAGAATGAATCAGGCAAACAATAGAGCTACACCTGACACCATTTCCCTGTTAAAGATAATCACTTTCACCAGGGTCAGTAAGAGGGAAATTGCCCACCTAACATATGGTCCAGAATAAATGTTGGTCTCCAAGGAAAGAAATCACTGAGATCAGAAAGACATGACCTCCAATACTTTGGAAGTTAGCCTAGGAGGTAATTATTCGAGCCATCATGGAAAGAAAGAAAGATCTGCATAGCCTAAGCTAAATTTAGATCTTGGAATATTGCACATAAACACTGTCAGAATTATTCATTTTGAATTGGTCCTGTTTATAAGCTATTCCTGATTTTATTAATGTATTTTGTTCATACGTATTCACTGCATCATCTAGACTAGCAGTTTTCAACCTATGACTTTACACAAATGATTCACCTACAACATTCATTATTTTCTGTTTGTGATGTTGAATTGGTCACCTAAGTCCCAGGGTATTGTTTCTGGAAGAATAATGAATGAAGAACCCTCTTGTTTGAACACAGATATCCTGGTCTACATGTGAGTTCAGGTATTCATAAGAACAACCCACCAGTACCCAAAGAACATGGTGGAAAAAACCTGCTTATGAATATTGTATAAATAGCATGGACATTGTCAAACCAAACAGCTATTCATAACTCAGAGGATTTTTCACATATGCTGCTTATGCCATATTCAAACAGCTCTACTCACAGACTTTTTTTAAACTTAGTGTATTAGGAGCAAAACAGATTTATCAAGGAATATAAGAGAACCGATTCATCAGTAAGAGAAATCTAATAATAGACTTTGTCAATCTGAGTAAAGATGATCTACAAAGGATAATAGAGAAGGGTTCGTCCACTTTTTGGACACTGCAGTTAAGTTCAGATCAGTCTATCCCAAATGGGTTGTGGCATCAACAGAAAGGGACCCGAGAAAGGCCAAAAATTGTCGGAAGAAAGGAAATATGTCCATAGGAGAAGAGATTTTAAAAATTAGGAATATGTATGTATCTTAGAAGTAAAGGAATATATAATAATGAACAGCTTACAGAAAGTAAATCAGGTGCTCCTATTTACCCTTTATCATAAAACTAGAACAGGGGACCATCCAATAAAATGAAAACACAACAAATTTAAAACTGACGATAAGAAATATTTAGTACGCAATGAATTAACCTGTGAAACTCATTGCTTCACTATTTGTGACCCAAATCTTAATAGGAATCAGAAAAGAAAGAAGAAAAGGAGTACTGCATCTGATGAAGTGAGCTGTAGCTCACGAAAGCTTATAAATAAATTTGTTAGTCTCTAAGGTGCCACAAGTAATCCTTTTTTTTTGCGAATACAGACTAACACGGCTGCTACTCAGAAAAGAAATGGGTATTTACATGAACAATAAGAATATCTACAGTTATTGCATAGGATGGATTTTGTACAAGGGATATAAAGTCTCATGCTGCAGCATATAAGCCAAGCATAAATTGCTGGGTGGGAGCAGGTAAAGGGAAAACTTCCACAAAGAGCAGTCTATTCCATAATTGTTCATTATGGGGTTTTGTGCATCTTAAAGCATCTGGTAATGGCCACTCTCTGTGAAAGGATACTAAAGTAGAGGGGTCATTGGTCTGCCTATTTGTGGCAGTTCCCACATCTCTTAACAAGTAGATTGACTAGCATGATTGTCACAGCCTCCCGAAGAAAGATGAAGGAAATAAAAACTGAAATGGAAAAGGTATTAACTGTAAAACTGTCTGAGAGTTGGACCTAACTCTTCTCTTAAAGTAAACACCTTCACTAAATATTCCCATTTTAATAAGGGAATAATTTAATAATTGATAGCACCATCATCAATAATGAAAAATTTAATTAATGTTCATCTGGCTTCAGATATTCTTTCATTGGCAGATTTTAGTGCTAGAGTGGGAAGTTCCAATGTTGCCAATGAAATCTCAGACAAAATGATTATAGCCTGAGGGAAAGGGCAACTAAATGCTCAACTATTAATCTGTTGAAGAAGGGCCTTGATAAGCTTTTGAATAAATGAAGATACCTTTTAAAATGACAGAATGTGGGGAGCTCACAGATGAAATTTCACTTTCATTTCTAGTGAGTGGGAAGTGTAGTTATTCTTTAGTATTTCATCACATCTTTTGAAGGTAAAACAATATTTTATAATATTAGGCCATGAAATGATCACAAGCTATTGAACTTTTGCTTTAATTTTAGGGATATTAGCAACGATTTCAATTATTTAATGAAGCATTTGACTGAATTTACTAGATAAATAAATAGTGTTCTGGCTTTTTTTTCTTTTTGAACAGCAAACCTAAAACATTACATGAAAGTGACTAAGTGTTCTCCTTGGGGAAAAAAAAACAGGAACTTCCTAGTTATTGCAAAAATTAATTCCTCAGAGGGACTTTCACGGTAGGACAAGCTGGCAAAATATAGAATGCTTATACAAAAAGTTGCATACTTTGCCAATAACTTTTTGTGTTTCCCATGCAATTGTTGAAGATTAGTCTTCTCTCACAACCCAGATTGTACTGGATAATATGGAATCATGTAAGAAAGACTGCATCTTAATATGTACACACAAACTGTCTGAGAGGGGTGGTGGGATGGGGAAGAGGTGTTGGGTAGAGTGATGGGCAGGAGCTCCATAAGGTGGGGTATAGAAACATGAGCAGATGAGGGGACAGGGTTAAAAGCTTGGAGATGGGACAAATTAAGGTTGTACAAGTAACTTTAATTCTGGCATTTCCTAACTCCTGAGTGCTTGACTTTGCAGCATGAAGAATGCTCTCTCCCTATGTAAGCGACTGCATTTAAAAAAAAAACTTCAAATTAAAAAAATAACTATAGTTTCTTTATATGGAATTATATTGACCTCCCCACATGGGTCATCTGTACAGCTGCAATGTTATATCCATAGAACAGTCTTCTATCACTTGAGATAATGGAGCAACTGGTAGCAGTAGAAGGCTGTTACCTTCTGTGTGGACAAGGATGGAGACATACGCTTTGCCGGTTGGCTTCACAGCTATTTGCTACACAGTAAAGGAGTGTAGAGACTCCAGAACAGTGGGTTCAATTCTAAATTCTGTAACGGATTGCTCTCAAGGGGTTACAGAGTCATCTCCCTGTGTCCCCTTCTGCTTCCATCCCAGCCCTTCCTACCTCTTTCCCCTCCTCTGTTGTGCATCCTCTTTGCCCTATTCTTGTTCCTATCCTCCTCCCAGGTTCCTACCCTATCTTTCTCCAGCTTCTGCCTCTATCATTTCTCTTGTTCCTGTCCCCCATCTGCTCCTGTTTTTTAACACACCGCCCTATTGAGTTCCTGCCTGTCATCCCACCCTCTACTTTTCCCCCTCCCAGATCCCATGCCCTACACCTCTGCCTTTGAGTCAGACTGTTTCTTCATCATCATCATTAGTGCCTAGGCACTGTGCTGTAGGGTAAGTCCTCCAGGGAGTGTAGAGATGTCACACTTGTACCCTCTTCATGCAGTCTTTGATTCTTTGGTACGCTTCCTGCTGGTGCAGAAACTAGGCAGCTCAAGTTGGAGCAGTTGCAGGCTGCAGCTACACAGACCAGTAAGGAGTTTGTTACCTCTCTGCTGTTCATAGTTCCTGTTCATAATAAAGAGTGTATCTTGATGCCACTCTGGTCAGCAGTGAGATACAATGTGGTGCCAGGAATGGGGCACAGCATGCTGGAAGACCTAGTGAGAGGTAACATTGAACTGGCTATTACAGAGCATGTGCAGCTGCAAGTGACTCCTCCACCAGCCATGAGAATCAGTGGAAAAGCTGAATATGCCTAGAAACAATTCAAACAGCAGTATGAGCTGTGTATGAAAGCCACTGGGGCAAATAAACTGGAGGATGAGCAAAAGATTGATCTGCTCTTAACAGTGGCAGGCACAGAAGCCTTAGATGTATACACTATGTTTCATACAGATGGTGGTGGGGAAGGAGAGAAAAGCTTTGCAGAAAAAATGAAAATGTTTAAGGATCATTTTGTTCGTAGAAAAAATGTACTGATGAAAGAGATGTGCAGGATGAGACGACAGAATGAAGGAGAAACAACAGAGGAGTTTGTCAGATTTAAAACTAAAAAATCAGTCCTGTGAAGATGGAATATTAAAAGACTCTCTTTAAAGACCACATTGTTCTGGAGCGTAACAAAAACAAAGGCTATGAACAGTTACTAAGGGAGATGGATCTGACACTAGAAAGAGCAATATGTGTATGCCAAGCATTTTAACAAACAACAACAAAGCCTAGAGAAAGAGAGACACCACATAATTGAGAGTATCAGAACTTAACCAGCAAGGGAAAGTTCACAAAAAATAAATTGGCCAAGGACGGGCACATGGAAACCAAGAAGCAATGCCAGCGATGAGGCAACCAACATATGTATAGGAAATGCCCAGCATTCAGGCAAATATGTAGAAACTGTAACAAACCCAACCATTGTGCTAAAATGTGAAGAGAAAAAGCTGTTCTTAAGTACAATATTGGAGGAGGCTGAAAACTCAAAAGATTGGTTAATGTGAGATACAAGATAGACACTTTTCAGAGTAGCAGCCATGTTAGTCTGTATTCACAAAAGAAAAGGAGTACTTGTGGCACCTTACAGACTAATTTATTTATTTGTTATTTATTTGAGCATGAGCTTTCATGAGCTACAGCTTACTTCACCGGGGCACAAGTAAATGTGATAACAGAAAATGAAATTGAGATGTAAGAAGCACAAGAACATGGGATTTTGAAAAGTGTCTATGAAAGACTACAATGGAGGAACAATTCCAACATTGGGAGAAAAGGAGTACTTGTGGCACCTTAGAGACTACCAAATTTATTTGAGCATAAGCTTTCGTGAGCTAGTACAGACTGATGCTTCAATACAAAGGGAAAACATAAGACAAGAGTTTGTGATAATGCACAGAGACAAGCAACCAGACTTTTGCCTATACATGAGAGATGTTTGGTCTTGTTAAAAGGATGTATACTATAGAGAGTCAGAAAGAAAACATAGAACTGGATATTCAAGTATTGCGGTATAAAGCTGTATTCCCAGGAAATGGATGTCTCCCAGTAATATACAAGATACAATTAAGAGAAGATTCAGGACTTGTGGTTCATGCTACATGAAAAGCTCACAAACCTTAAAAGGGAGGCTAGAAGAGGAGTTGCAAAACATGACTCCAAATACTATCATTTGGAGAAAAGAAAAGTCAACAGGTTGGATTCGCTCTTTAATAATTGTAGAGAAAAAATGGCTGTGTTCAGACCCTAAGCGGCTGAACAGAAACATAAAAAGAGAATACTCCCAGTTGCCCACAAAGATGTGAACTGTTGTCTGAAACGGCAGGAGCCAAATTCTTCAGCAAATTAGATGTATCAAATGGATTTTTGGCAAATCATCTTTTGAACACTGAGAGCTCCAAGATCTGCACTTTCAAAACAGAACTTGGCAGATACTGCTTACTAAGACTGCTTGTTGGTGTATGTTTGGCTCAAGAAGTATTTCACCGTACAATGAGCCATTTGCTAGAGGGTCTGGCAGGTGTAAAAATGTACATTGATGATGTAATAATTTGGGCCAGTTCTGTCACTGAACATCAGGAACGAGGAGAGTACAGTAAATTGTCAGAGCTAATAACCAATTGATTAAGACCAAATGTCAATTTCAAACAACAGAAATTACATACTTGGGAGAGATTGACTTCTATGGGGAGCTTTCCGATCAATCAAAGATTCAAGTAAACCTGAACATGACTTTTATGACTTTCCCTATAGTCGGAGTGTCAAAGCACAAACTCTCACAAATCACTGACTGCACTACACAAAAAGGTGCTTGGAGAAGCACCACCAATGATACCGTAACTGCTTTTGAAAAAGAAAAAGTATGATGTAACCCTGGAGTGCCAGTTGGTGCCAACACAGGTGTCAGCTTTTTCCTTTCCCTGGGGGTGCCCAACCCCGCTCAGCCTCAGGCCCCACCCGCACTCCACCCCTTCTCCCAAGACGCCGACCCAGGCCCTAGCCCCACTCACCCCTTCCCCCAAGATGCCACCCCGCCTCTTCCTTTCCCGCCCAGTTCTGCCCCCTCCCCTGTTCCTCCCCCTCCCTGCTAGTGCCTCCTGCATGCCACAGAACAGCTGATCGTGGCAGGTGAGAGACACTGGGAGGGGAGGGGAAGGAGTTGATCAGCGGGGCCACCAATGGGCATGAGGCGCTGAGGAGGGGGAGGAAAGGAGCTGACTGCCAGTGAGTGCTAAGAACCAACTAATTTTTTTCCATGTGTGCTGGAACCCTAGAGCACTCATGGAGTTGGCACCACATTAGTAAATCCAGACACTCTCCCAAGAGCACAAGCTCCATCTGACAATGCATAACCTGAAACAGACAGTAAACATGCACGTGAACATGACAAGTGGCAGGTATATGGGATGAATTGTATACAGAAACAGTTAAAGATGAAATGCTGCAAGGAGTGATAAAAGCAATAACCAAAGGAGTCAAAAATCAACCCTTCCCTCCTGCATACGCCTACTGTAAAAAGGAGGTTTCAGTGATCTCAAGAGTGTTCTTGAAGAGAACACAGATTGTGGTTCTCCAAGAGATGAGAAGGAAAATATTGGAATGAATACATGGAAGCATACCTGGGAATAACCAAATCAAAAAGGAGAGCTAGAGAAGTTTTTTTCTGGCTGCAGATGAATAGTGACATTGATGGCAAGCAGCTGTGGAACATGTCAGAAGTACAGAACTCCTCTTCAACCGATGTATAAATACTCAATTGCCAGATAAAAAAAAGGATGACCAAGGCTATGGCTACGTTACAGCATAAGTCGATATAAGTTATGTTACTCAGGGCATGAATTAGCCTCCCCCCTGAGCAATATAACTTATGCCAACTTAAGCACCGGTGTTGACATGATGTCAGCAGGAGAGCTTGATTTCGCCACTCGTTGGGGATGGATTAAGTCAACGTGAGAGGTCTCTCCCATTGGCTTAGAGCAGCTCCACTAGAGAGCTCTCTAATGTAGCCATAGCTGAAGAAGTCTGTCGATAGTGAGGAAAGGACTGGGAAAGCATGATCAGACAGAATTTTACAATAAAAGAGCAATACCTTCCACAGTTAAGAAAACAAAGAGTCAGTGAGAATTGGGCAAGAAGGGCACTGGCCAGTCAAAGTTAAAGTATGAGTGAGGTGACTCTTCCATCATTCAGTGATCACAGATGAAGGCAGAATCTTACTAAGGAATCATAAGTGTCTGCTCAAAGATACCTGACAACTTGGCACAGATGTGTGTCTGCTCTCACTTCACTTGAGATTAAAGCAATTCATAAACTGACCCTGTTATTGACCATGAGACTGACTAGTCTGTTACAAACAAGGATTTGACAAAAGAGGGTTTGCAACACAGCAGATTGGGAAGACTGCTGAAATGCCCTAAGAGATTGAATGAGACATATTAGGGTTGTGTTTAAGTAACCTGAACAGTTGAGTCAGAGTTACTGTATTTGTAATAATTTGATAGTGTTTTAGTTCAGTCAGGAAATTTTAAAAAGGTATGTAAAAAAAAGAAGTGTTTTGAAGTAAATCCTCCAGAAAGTGTACAGATGCCACAGCATAGGAGACATGGTTACTCTGCTCTCAGTTCCAGCACTGACAGCCCTGTGTAACGGGAGGACCAATTGCAGAAAAAGTCCTAATTCATCTCTGAAGATCTGAGATGGAGCGTGCTCTGTGGAGATGGCATGTGTGTCATCCACTCAGTATGTAGGAGTTGGGAGAGGCTAGAACATGCCCAATACAACTGGAATCTTCAGAGAATTTAGCTGCCAGACTTTAACAAGTCTTTATTGAGCATGGGCTAACCCAAGATTTTTCAGAGGCTTGTAACTTGACCAGATTAGATCAAATTTTCATGAACATGGTAAAACACAAGTCTGACAGCAGAGCTATTCCCCCGCCAAATTTCAAGTCCCTGCTCCGAAGAATGGAGGCCCTAGAGCATCTCAGCTAAACAGCTGTAAGAATATTTTTAACATGGACAAAAAAACCACGGTTCCCTAACCTTGTTCTCAAAAAAAGCTGAACCATTTTAGCTGAAACTTTCCAAAAATAAAACCAGCATGAGGCAGACATACAATGTAGGAAAATGCACCCTGAATGATTATATTTAGTGTGATATAGTTTTCAATTCTCCATTTTCTCTAACCTCTCTCACAGTGCCTCAGTATAAGTGCAAATGCTGTGTAAAATTTCCTGCTTATTTGGAGATTGATATGGACTTCACTGATCAGTTAAGGATAGTCTTCCAGCCTGAATTGCTGGCTTATTTCTATTTAAGACAACCTCTTAAGAGTATTTAAACCTAGTTTTTTATGTATTACTTCTTTCTTGTTGAGCTGGGAACTCTGTGCATAACCTTCTCCAAACCCGCAGTTAATGATGTTCTATTAATTATTTGCCAATGATGCAGGCAGTAGCTGCTTCCCATGGAAATCAAAGGCATCACCTCTGTAATAATCTTGCCTACATTTGTCCAGACAGAAGTCCTAACCCTAGGTCTGCTTCCTGGCCTTGTCCAGTTCCAGGGTTGTATTTAGTTTAGCTGATGCAGCATACCATGCTCTAAGTTATTGAGAGTTGTGTAGCGGCTTCCTGTCCAAACCTAGCAATCAGAGCTGTTTTCTGACTGAAAAGCTTTTTCTGTGCTGATCAGAGAGGTTTTCACTTTGCCCTTTCTTTTGCAGTGATTATGCTTCCCTTGTCTCTTGTTCCTCACTCTCCACCTATGACAGATACCACAGTGCTTTTTACTGATGCACACATTTTGAGTGATTTTAAGCACCTTTATGTTGTATGCAAGTCAATGCTCTAAATCCATTTTTGCACTCACTAATTTGGCAATAATGGTAGTCTCCAGAATGGCAATTAATGAACAAAAGAAGGTTGCATTTTGTGACCTAGCAACCAGGTTGCCCTTAAACTGAGTTTGTCTTTTCATTTTTTTTTAACCTCATGTCAAAGTCCCTAGGGAATGGCAATGTAAATTGCTTTGTGTAGACTCTTACAATGATTCGACATTTGGTGCCAATGCTTAGCTTTTCCCATTTCTTTTAAGATTTCACTAATTTTTTTTTATTTCTCAGCTCTTATTTTTCACACACAAAAATGGATATTTAAAATGACTGAGACTTATTCAGAATTGCTGAAATAACAGCATAATATCAATATTTCTGCTTTTCTTGTGATCCTCGACTCTCTTCAGTAGTGACAGTGAAATTGTAGGTGAAAGTCTCTTGTTCTGCTGTCATCCAGCTACTTGTGGTGGTAACACCTATCAACACTGTTTTATCTGTTGTGCTTTTTAGTATGGCTTAGAGTACATAAGCTGCTTTTATTTTCTACCTTTATTGGTTCCATTTCTTGGTTTGTCATATACAGATTAAGTGAAAACCAAAATATTATTTCAAATTGAGTTATATATGTGCATTTCCTACATTTCCCTCCTGATTAGTGTATCTCAGATCTCTCATCCGATGAAATGCATCCGATGAAGTGAGCTGTAGCTCACGAAAGCTTATGCTCTAATAAATTTGTTAGTCTCTAAGGTGCCACGGGTACTTCTTTTCTTTTTGCGAATACAGACTAACACGGCTGCTACTCTGAAATCAGATCTCTCACTTCCTTTTTAGCTCTCCCGCCTCTTGAAATCCGTTTTTGTAAGTGAAATATCTTGGTAACTTGCAGTGAGGCACCACTATTATATTAGCAGTAACCTCCCCAAAAAATTCTGTCAGCCATGAGCTGGATGTGTTCATAGACAGAAGACATCTACTAGGAATCTAGTTGATTTCTCCTGACAAGGAAAGAGGCAGCATCACTGGGCAAATAAGTTTTTGTATTTTGTTTGTTTTGCTGGAAATGTTTGTTTTGTTCCTGAAAAACATGCTGAGTGTATTGATAGCATAGCATAGCCTTCAGCTTACGTGACTTGAAGTGAAGGCTTTGGATAAAGACCTTGTAGGAGATCTGGGGATATATTCTCACAATAAATTTGTTTGCAAATATCTACCGTTCATGCAATCTGAGCCATTCCAAAAAACAAAAATCTGTTTTTCATAAGTATTTTTGTGAGCTCTAAGGATACGTCATTTCTAACAGGGACCTTTCAGCAGTGTCCTGAGTTGGGGGTGATTGCTGTCAAATGTACAGGAATCATTGCAAGCCTCACCTTATGTTTGGTCAGAAGGGAGCTCCAGAAAACCACTGGTAAAATGTCTCTTCCCCAAATCTTAACTGGAATCTCTCTAGAACTTTGTTTATCTTGATAGGTTTCAGAGTAGTGGCCATGTTAGTCTGTATTCACAAAAAGAAAAGGAGGACTTGTGGCACCTTAGAGACTAACAAATTTATTAGAGCATAAGCTTTCATGAGCTACAGCTCACTTCATCGGATGCATCATGAAAGCTTATGCTCAAATAAATTTGTTAGTCTCTAAGGTGCCACAAGTACTCCTTTTCTTTTTTGTTTATCTTGATGATGTTGTTAAAATTAATTACATTCGTTACATTGTATTTTAAAGCCACTGAGTGTAATGGATATGTACGGTTAAACATGTATCATTGTTAGGGCAGTCGATTAATCGCAGTTAATTCACGCGATTAACTCAAAAAAATTAATTGCGATTAATCGTAGTTTTAATCACACTGTTAGACTAGAATCCCAATTGAATCCCAATTGAAATTTATTAAATATTTTGGATGTTTTTCTACGTTTTCAAATATATGGACTTCAATTACAACACAGAATACAAAGTGTTCAGTGCTCACTTTATATTATTATTTTTCATTACAAATATTTTCACTGTAAAAATGATAGACAAAAGAAATAGTATTTTTCAATTCATCTCATACAAATACTGTAGTGCAATCTCTTTATAGTGAAAGTGTAACTTACAAATATAGATTTTTTTTGTTACATAACTGCACTCAAAAACAAAACAGTGTAAAACTTTAGAGCCTACAAGTCCACTCAGTCATACTTCTTGTTCATCCAGTCGCTAAGACAAACGAGTTTGTTTACATTTACAGGCGATAATGCTGCCCTCTTCTTACAATGTCACCTGAAAGTGAGAACAAGTGTTCGCATGGCACTTGTAGCCGGCATTGGAAGGTATTTACATGCCAGATATGCTAAACGTTCGTATGCTCCTTCATGCTTTGGCCACCTTTCCAGAAGACATGCTTCCATGCTGATGATGCTCATTAAAAAAAGAATGCTTTAATTCATTTTGCGACTGAACTCCTTGTGGGAGAATTGTAAGCCTCCTCTGTTTTACCTGCATTCTGCCATATATTTCATGTTATAGCAGTCTCGGATGATGATCCAGCACATGTTGTTCATTTTAAGAACACTTTCACTACAGATTTGACAAAACGCAAAGAAGGTACCAATGTGAGATTTCTAAGGATAGATACAGCACTTGACCCAAAGTTTAAGAATCTGAAGTGCCTTCCAAAATCTGAGGGACGAGGTGTGGAGCATGCTTTCAGATGTCTTAAAAGAGCAACACTCAGATGCAGAAACTACAGAACGTGAACCACCAAAAAGGAAAATCAAACTCTGTTGGTGACACCTGACTCAGATGATGAAAATAAACATGCATTGATCTGCACTGTTTTGTATCTTTATCGAGCAGAACCCATCATCAGCATGGACGCATGTCCTCTAGAATGGTGGTTGAAGCACGAAGGGACTTATGAATCTTTAGCTCATATGGCACGTAAATATCTTGTGACACCGATTACGACAGTGCCATGCAAATGCCTATTCTCACTTTCAGGTGACATTGTAAACAAGAAGCGGGCAGCATTATCTCCTGAAAATGTAAACAACTTCTTTGTCTGAGCAATTGTCTGAACAAGAAGTAGGACTGAGTGGACTTGTAGGCTCTCAAGTTTTACAGTGTTTTATTTTTGAATGAAGGCTTTTTTGTACATAATTCTACATTTGTAAGTTCAACTTTCATGATAAAGAGATTGCACTCGGTACTTGTAATGGGGGAATTAAAAAATACTATTTCTTTTGTTTTCAAAAATAAATATAAAGTGAGCACTGTACATTTTGTATTCTGTGTTGTAATTAAAATCAATGTATTTAAAAATATAGAAAACGTCAAACATTTTAATAAATGGTATTCTATTATTTAACAGCGGGATGAATCGCTAATTGCGATTAATTTTTTTAATCACTTGACATCCCTAATTGTATTATTTTTATCTGTATGTACTTTAAATGTAAACATTAACTTTTCCTTCCCCAGAATCTCCTGACAAAGATTTTGGTCCCACTCTGGGCTTAAAAAAGTCCAGCTCCCTGGAGAGCTTACAGACGGCTGTGGCTGAAGTCAGGAAGAATGAGCTTCCTTTCCACAGACCCAGGCCTCATATGGTCCGTGGTCGGGGCTGTAACGAGAGCTTCAGAGCTGCCATTGACAAATCTTATGATGGACCTGAAGATGCAGAACAGGGTATGCTGTTTCATATACTTATTTGTAAAGCTTCCACCTCTTAGTACAGAATAAGGCTCCATTCAGCAAAACATTAAAGGAGGTGCTGAAATCCCGTTGAAGGCATTAGGATTTAAGCATGTTCATAAATGTTCTGCTGAATTAGGGCCAAATTACTCTGTATGCTGTCCTAGGGCCTGAGCCAACTTCCACTGACGTCTTGGATTGACTTCAGTGATGGGGGTGGATCACGCCCTGAATCCACAAAGGTTTGTGGAACTATTTTGTTCTCAATTTGGTTTAAGTAGCATTGGTCTTAATAACTTCTGCTGCTGTTTTGTTTGTTTTATGACAGTGAGTCTCATCTTTTTCCTTTGCAGCTCCCTTTTCCATACTGAGACCACATCGGAACCCCCTTCCATCTAGCAGGAGCCCTGTTTAGCAATACAGGAAGGACAGAGTGGCCACAACACCTTGACCCCACTTGTTCATGACACCTACGGGGGGATCACAATTCCCAGACAGAGAACCCCCGGCTTTACAGCATGAACTGCATCATTATGTTCAGTTCTTGAGTTCCTAAAGTGAAACTACACTCGCTCTCCTCTAAGCAGTTAGAGTAATTGTCTTGCTGTTCCTTTTAGAGACACCAGAAATAGCCTGAGAGCAAGGAGTGACTGCATTAGTTTTGTACAGTAGTTAGGATATGCAGGTTCTTAGAACCTCTTGTTGAAATAAGCTCTCGCTGTTTGTGTCCCAGCTTGTGGACTTTCTTGACTTGATGGAGGTTAACAAGCCAGATTTCAAAAAAAAAATTGTTTTACTACCTGTCAAGATTTTCATTCCAGAAATAATAACTAGAAAATAAGTAACGATAATAATTCTGTGCTTAATTTACAATAGAGCCCTGCTTGAATTAACTAGATATGTTTAATCTGCTTTTTAAATTATATAATTAAATGAACATGCATTGTGAACTATTGCAGCACTTTATTCTACACTGATTCCGTATTGCACGTTTGCATTTTCCTGATCATAAATGGCCTCTAACTCTTTTTACTGATTCTCTTTCTGTCTCTGCAGATGGTCTGTCTGATAAAAGCTCTCTCTCTGCTCAAGAAACTCAGAATTTTGAATTAGCCCTGCAAGGGAATCCTGAACTAGAAGATGTAGAAACCAAGGCAAAGAAAGACAAAAAATATAAAGAGAAGGAGAAGAAAAAAGGAAAGAGCAAAGCTAAAGTCAAAGAGAAGAAAAGGAAGGAAGAAAATGAAGATCCAGAGAAGAAAACTAAGAAGAAGGGTTTTGGTGCCATGTTGAGGTATGGTTCTTGTGATTAAAACTTATGCGCATACAGACACACACAGAGATTTTCCTGAAGAAGCTCATGAAAATATTCTGTGAAATCACTGATGATCTCATGAAGCAGCCAAAAATGTTTGTCAGCCAAAAATGTTTGTCAGTTAAAAAGAAAGCACTATCTATTTTATGCCAAACCATTAGCTAAGGCAAAAGAACTTTAGCAGGCAAAAAAAATTGTGCCCCTGAAATTCATGTGCATTTGGCAAGAAAACTGTATGAGGTTTGAGTATAAAGTAAATGCAAGGGAAAATGCATTTTGGGGCAATGTTTGCTATTTCCAGGTATTACATTAAACTTTTGGAGGCTACTGGTATATTCCGGCTGTAGGCCAACCTAGTATGGAAGAAAACCTTAGTGCAGAGTTTAAATGGAAGAAGTGTTTTGCTGTAACCTCAGAAATTCTACTACAAAAATGCCCTATAGATCATGCTTTTCAAAATATAGAGATTGGGACATACAAACTAGAGCTTTTGTTTCCTCTTTATGTCCTAGACACACAGCATAAGGAGTTTGTTTTCAAAGTGTTATGTGCAAGGACTTAGCTCTTTTTCTTCCCCATAATGTCAATACAAAACTACTAAATCTGTGCACACCATTTAGACATTTTCCAGGTGTTTATGGACTGCCACGGTATGATTGTCCAAACTATACGTGCACAAGTGTTTGCTTAATTTGCACATACAATTACCACAATGATTAATGAGAACAAGATAGCTGTCCATAAATGCACAGATATACATACTATTTGAATAATTATACATGCTAACTAAGTGGGCAATTTGCACACACATTTGTGTTCATCCGGTTTAAAGAAACCTGGCTTAAAATGAAGTTGTCAGTTTTCTTTAAATTAATTAGAATGGTGAGTTCTTCAACAGCTCTTCTCTTTGTGTATCTTTAGTCTCATATCTGCTTTTGTACTCCTGTTAACCCTGTAGAGCTAATAAAGCTGTGAGAATGGAAATTGGATTGCATGCTAATTTGGTAAAACTGTAATTATTCTGGCTCATGCATCACCAACAGATCTATTGACTAAGATCCACATTCCAAATCTTTATTACTGGTGAAGATGTATACTTGATTTCAGATCCAAGATCGATTTTGTTCGGTTGGCATTGTTATTGATAAACAAGAAACATGGAACCACAGGACTCCAGTACTACTGATTCACTTTTTAGAGTATAACTTCACTTCAAGCAAAAGAAATACTGTTTTTCTAGAGAGAGAAAGCAACATGAAATCTGCATGCTTCATATTTTGACTACATGCATATATTATTCATCTGAACTTTTCCCACAGTTAGATTGAATTTTGATAGGGAGTCTTATTGACTGATACTTTTCATTATTACTGTTGTTATTATTTATCCATCAAGCACCACAAAAGGACAAGACAAAGATGGAATTCCTGCCCAAATTGTTTACAGTCTAAATTAAAAAGAAAAGGAGTACTTGTGGCACCTTAGAGACTAACAAATTTATTAGAGCATAAGCTTTCGTGAGCTACAGCTCACTTCATCGGATGCATTTGGTGGAAAAAACAGAGGAGAGATTTATATACACACACACAGAGAACATGAAACAATGGGTTTATCATACACACTGTAAGGAGAGTGATCACTTAAAATAAGCCATCACCAACAGCAGGGGGGGGAAGGAGGAAAACCTTTCATGGTGACAAGCAGGTAGGCTAATTCCAGCAGTTAACAAGAATATCAGAGGAACAGTGGGGGGTGGGGTGGGAGGGAGAAATACCATGGGGAAATAGTTTTACTTTGTGTAATGACTCATCCATTCCCAGTCTCTATTCCAGCCTAAGTTAATTGTATCCAGTTTGCAAATTAATTCCAATTCAGCAGTCTCTCGTTGGAGTCTGTTTTTGAAGCTTTTTTGTTGAAGTATAGCCACTCTTAGGTCTGTGATCGAGTGACCAGAGAGATTGAAGTGTTCTCCAACTGGTTTTTGAATGTTATAATTCTTGACGTCTGATTTGTGTCCATCCGTTCTTTTACGTAGAGACTGTCCAGTTTGGCCAATGTACATGGCAGAGGGGCATTGCTGGCACATGATGGCATATATCACATTGGTAGATGCGCAGGTGAACGAGCCTCTGATAGTGTGGCTGATGTGATTAGGCCCTATGATGGTATCCCCTGAATAGATATGTGGACAGAGTTGGCAACGGGCTTTGTTGCAAGGATAGGTTCCTGGGTTAGTGGTTCTGTTGTGTGGTGTGTGGTTGCTGGTGAGTATTTGCTTCAGATTGGGGGGCTGTCTGTAAGCAAGGACTGGTCTGTCTCCCAAGATCTGAGAGAGCGATGGCTCGTCCTTCAGGATAGGTTGTAGATCCTTGATGATGCGTTGGAGAGGTTTTAGTTGGGGGCTGAAGGTGATGGCTAGTGGCGTTCTGTTGTTTTCTTTGTTGGGCCTGTCCTGTAGTAGGTGACTTCTGGGTACTCTTCTGGCTCTGTCAATCTGTTTCTTCACTTCAGCAGGTGGGTATTGTAGTTGTAGGAATGCATGATAGAGATCTTGTAGGTGTTTGTCTCTGTCTGAGGGGTTGGAGCAAATGCGGTTATATCGTAGCGCTTGGCTGTAGACAATGGATCGAGTGGTATGATCTGGATGAAAGCTAGAGGCATGTAGGTAGGAATAGCGGTCAGTAGGTTTCCGATATAGGGTGGTGTTTATGTGACCATCGCTTATTAGCACCGTAGTGTCCAGGAAGTGGATCTCTTCTGTGGACTGGTCCAGGCTGAGGTTGATGGTGGGATGGAAATTGTTGAAATCATCTGGACCCATGGAAAAGAAGCTCTTGAGGAATTCCACCATGATTTCAACAATTTCCATCCCACCATCAACCTCAGCCTGGACCAGTCCACACAAGAGATCCACTTCCTGGACACTACGGTGCTAATAAGCGATGGTCACATAAACACCACCCTATATCGGAAACCTACTGACCGCTATTCCTACCTACATGCCTCTAGCTTTCATCCAGATCATACCACTCGATCCATTGTCTACAGCCAAGCGCTACGATATAATCGCATTTGCTCCAACCCCTCAGACAGAGACAAACACCTACAAGATCTCTATCATGCATTCCTACAACTACAATACCCACCTGCTGAAGTGAAGAAACAGATTGACAGAGCCAGAAGAGTACCCAGAAGTCACCTACTACAGGACAGGCCCAACAAAGAAAACAACAGAACGCCACTAGCCATCACCTTCAGCCCCCAACTAAAACCTCTCCAACGCATCATCAAGGATCTACAACCTATCCTGAAGGACGAGCCATCGCTCTCTCAGATCTTGGGAGACAGACCAGTCCTTGCTTACAGACAGCCCCCCAATCTGAAGCAAATACTCACCAGCAACCACACACCACACAACAGAACCACTAACCCAGGAACCTATCCTTGCAACAAAGCCCGTTGCCAACTCTGTCCACATATCTATTCAGGGGATACCATCATAGGGCCTAATCACATCAGCCACACTATCAGAGGCTCGTTCACCTGCGCATCTACCAATGTGATATATGCCATCATGTGCCAGCAATGCCCCTCTGCCATGTACATTGGCCAAACTGGACAGTCTCTACGTAAAAGAATGGATGGACACAAATCAGACGTCAAGAATTATAACATTCAAAAACCAGTTGGAGAACACTTCAATCTCTCTGGTCACTCGATCACAGACCTAAGAGTGGCTATACTTCAACAAAAAAGCTTCAAAAACAGACTCCAACGAGAGACTGCTGAATTGGAATTAATTTGCAAACTGGATACAATTAACTTAGGCTTGAATAGAGACTGGGAATGGATGAGTCATTACACAAAGTAAAACTATTTCCCCATGGTATTTCTCCCTCCCACCCCACCCCCCACTGTTCCTCTGATATTCTTGTTAACTGCTGGAATTAGCCTACCTTGCTTGTCACCATGAAAGGTTTTCCTCCTTCCCCCCCCTGCTGTTGGTGATGGCTTATTTTAAGTGATCACTCTCCTTACAGTGTGTATGATAAACCCATTGTTTCATGTTCTCTGTGTGTGTGTATATAAATCTCTCCTCTGTTTTTTCCACCAAATGCATCCGATGAAGTGAGCTGTAGCTCACGAAAGCTTATGCTCTAATAAATTTGTTAGTCTCTAAGGTGCCACAAGTACTCCTTTTCTTTTTGCGAATACAGACTAACACGGCTGCTACTCTGAAGTCTAAATTAAGACACATGGAAAATGGAGGAGACAAGATTAGGTGGAAAAGAAGGGAAGTTTGCAGGCAAGGATAGTATAATTGTGTACTCACTTGGGAAGTTTGTAAATGCTTCTAAAGAGTAACTAAGGGTTTTCTTTTTGTTTTTCATTTGTTTTATGTTTTTTAAAACATGATTATAATTTATATCTGTTTTAATGTTAGGGGACTATCACTTAAAAGCTTTCTTGAAGAGTGTATTTTGAGAAGGGAATTGGAGGAGGAGTAGGTAGATGCATGATGGGTGGGGTCAGGAAGGGTGTCCCAGCCATAGAGGGGAGTATGAAACAAGAAATAGAGATGAGCAATTTGGGCTGAGCAAAGAGGGAGGAAATAAGAGTAGGACTTAGCAAAGAACCTAAGTAACTCAGAATACGTCTTATTGACTCTCAAATCAAACCTAAATGAGGGAGGCCAAATGCAGACAAGTATCGGGGGGGACAGGAGCCAATTGTGGATGGCCTTAAAAGCATGAACAAAGAGCTTTGTGACACAAGTGAAGGAATTTTAGAAAGAGATTGAGTATTGTGGTAGCATTAGGTATCAGAGGTGATATTCACAGCAAAGTTTTGGATTGATTAGAGTGAGGAGAGTGTCAGGAGGATCAGAAGAAGGAGATTGAAGTAATAAAGGTTCAAGATGATCAAGGATTTTAGCAGCAGGAATGTAAAGTAAGAGGCAGACTTTTAAGACGTTACAGAGGTGAAGCTGGCATGATTTAGTGGTAAAATATCTGGGGGGGAGAGAGAGAAGCTGAAGATGACACAAAGGTTGTGAGTCTCTGCTACATGGAGGATGGCTGATAATAGTTAATATTTATAGTGAAAGAAGTGGTGGGAAGTTTGGGTTTTTTTTATAAAGAAAGTTGAGATTAGTTTTTGACATGTTGAATTCCAGCTGGCAGCAGGAGATGTCATAGGAGCTATCAGAAATACGAGTGCAAACAAGAAAGAGAAAGTTTGGATGGAGAATGAAACCTGAGAGTCTGTTCTAGTTTTAGTTACGAGGTTGCCCAGAAAAAATGTAGAGTGAGAGAACGGTGAGGGCAAAGGACATAACCCTGTGGTAGACTGACAGAAGAAAGGAGGAAGCACCAACAGAGGAGACACTGAAGGAGCAACTAGAAGAGGTAGTAAGAAAACTGACAAAGCAGAGTTGTTGAAACCAAGGAAGGAATAGGTTTTAAGAAGGAAGGTTCTGCCATGTTGCAGGTCCCAGATCTAGGAAAATAAGAATGGAGAAGCATCCTTGAGATTTGATCAGGAAGAGATCATTGTTAACCATGACACAGGTTTCAGAATAGCAGCCGTGTTAGTCTGTATTCGCAAAAAGAAAAGGAGTACTTGTGGCACCTTAGAGACTAACAAATTTATTAGAGCATAAGCTTTCGTGAGCTACAGCTCACTTCATCCGATGAAGTGAGCTGTAGCTCACGAAAGCTTATGCTCTAATAAATTTGACACAGGTAGTTTCAGTGGAATGGGAGGAAGCCAGACTGTAAAGAGAGAGTTAATGAAGAGTTGTTCAAGGCACAAATTAATCCACTATCTACTAGGAAAGTTACACTAAACTGTGGAGGATATTTGTACGCACTACAGGTATACTTACTATGCTTTATATAGCGACTGCATATTTTTCATATTTATAATATGTCCATTTGAGCTTGCTTGTTTCTCTTGTCAACAGCAATGCAGGTTAATGTATTAAAACCACCCCTAACCTTTATCTTTAGTACGAAAAAAGTAACTGCTGTTGAGCCTTTCTCAACTGAGATTTCTGAACATATTGAAATCGCTGCTGAACGCTCCCTCCCCCCGCCCCTTAACAACAGAAAATATCAAAGCTGTTACCAGTTGCTAACAGATTTCACTTAGTTCCTCATCTGTTGCTCAGCTGCTATTTACTTGTGGATTGTGATTTTTTTTTTAAATTAAAAAAAAATTGCTTTCCTTTAACTTTCTCATGGATTGAAGTTTTATTTAGGTGGATATGATTCAGGGAGACCATCAAGCAATCATGCTTTTATTGTTCTAATCACTGTTTAAAAATTCAGTGTTGTGTTTTACACAGTTAAACAGGAACTGTCAGCTTCCACGTTTTCTGTGATTACCCCTTTTGGCCAGGTGTTTTTAAACATAGCTGAAGCAGGTTCTCAATTTGTCCGTTTTTTAAAATCCATAGTAGTGTTTCACAGTGTTTAGTTGCAGGACAATTTATTGTACGATGTTTGGTGTTCTATCTCTTGGTAGCAAGGGCTAGGTATTGTGGGTAGTGATGTATTTATGACCTCCCTCGGTATTAGCCCATATATGCACTATCCAAAGAACAACAGAAATCTATTTGAGTACAATGTTTGCATTTAGCATTAGCTCACATAGCATCATTTTATATTTTACCATACTCTGTTACATTGCCTCATAATGACTTATAAAGTGACCCAACATAGGACAACATAATGACAGTCATTTGATGTTATATATCAGGTAATAATTACTGTATATTAAAAATTGTCATTAATGGAGCTGTGATTGAATTTATGCCATAATATCAGGAAAAGCCAATGTCTAGCACTAAGCAGTTACTCTTTTTGAATATACCAAAATATTCTCATTCAGTTACACTCTAAACTTTTATATATTCCATAGAGACCCGTAATAGCAGCGAGACTAGACAGTATCCCATTAAGTGCTCAGTTCAGCCCTTTCTTCCTTCACTAATCATTGTTTCAGGCCATGGCAAGGTTTGGGAGATGTGCTCTTCTTCAAGTCAACTCTCCTCATCTTGAAGGATTCTTCATTTGCATGAGAAACTGTGTGCTGTAATGACATACTTTTTGCTTTAAATAAGGCCATTTTGTCATTCATTGTTTCAGAATTGCATCTAAGCCCTTTCTAAATTACTCTTTTGGCTATTTTGAAGGGTTAATTAACCCCTTGGTGCAGGGCATTAGAATTTCCTGATGATGAACATTAATGTAAAATGCATTAGCACTTAGCATTGGGAGCTCTGGACAGATCTAACCAAGAAGTTAATCTGAGGAAAATATCTTTTTCCAGAGTTTGCTAGGTGATGGACTCTAGATTCTTAATTTGTGGTCTATAGTTATTTAATTGTCCTGTCTGTCATTATATACTTTCCCCACAAAGCTGGGCTTTAACTCATTTTTTAAATTAAGTTAAAGACTGAACCTTTAAATCACCAAGGGAATGTGACATCTGTCCTGCTCTGACCCTGATCCCACCTCAGCTGCTATGGGGCCTAGTATATAATAAATGTAACATGTCTATGGCCCTGTTATTACCTTTTCCACATAGTGGTTGTAAAATTTCTGGGTAGCCATTCAGCTTTATGGGTAAGAAGGTAAGTTAGCTAATGGATTGCAGCCGTGCCAGTGAAATTTTAATAGCTAGTTCCTTATAGGCAGAGGCCAACAGGCTGCAGTCATGATGTTTTGCTGTAGTACCAGACCAACTATATACTGGATGATGATTCAGAGGCAAAAAGACAGCCGAACTGGCATGCACAGGGAAGAAGCTTCTCATTCTCTTTTCAGTCTGGGTTCAGAAGCCCACTGAAAAGAAGAACTCTTGTCTTAATGTAACACAGCTCCATTTGTACAATTAGCTCTACTGGATTGGTATCAGTAAAAAAAAACACTAGATTTGCATGTCAGTGGCCACTGCCGTTCACATAAGTGGTTCTGTGTGCATGCCCATCTCTGAGTGCTGAGAACAAGAAATAGAAAAGAGAATATTAGTTACAGTCACTTTTTTCCTCTTTGGAAATGCTACTTTTCCTCACATAACAATTCATCTTAAATTATTTACTTTCCTTTTCACAATATGAGCCATGAATATTTTATTTTTTGTACTCTTAATTTGCCAATTTTCCTTTGAGCTAAGTACCCTGGTGATTTTAATTTTTCATTTTAGTTGGAAGAGAGAAATGGCCCTCCTTCCCTCTATTCCCTCCCCCCGTTATTACCATTACAGGCCTTGTGCTCAGAATGATACTTTTTATGACCAGTGGTGTTGATCCTGTAAGGGTATTGCAGAGTAGATAGCATAATATTCAGATATTGACTTTCATTAAGTGTTGGGGTGTAATATCTTATATTATCACTTTTTTCTAGCCTGTGTTGCTCTGCAGAGTTAAGCATTTGTGAGAAAAGTTAGCAATATAATGTAGACAGATAGGGCAACTAATAACTATATGCTACATGGAGAGAGATTTAATATGTATAGAGAGAGTGATGGAAATAAATAAGTAGACATGGGTAAACAAAAAAGAGACAACTAGATTAAATTACAATCAGATTAATTTAAAGTGATTTTAGAGTCATTTGTATCTCAACTAACAGAGAAATCGGAGACAGATTGTGTCCTTTTGCATTTGGTGGAGAGGACCAGCTAAGGTGGCCAGTGTTCTGGGAAGCTGTTAAGCTATTCTGAGACCTTAATTTCCTTTCATCTGTTAAGCACATCTACTGTATAAATATGTTAGTAAAATAAAATTGTTTGTTTTAGTGTGTACAGAAGGAGGAGGGGGTAGCTACAGCTAATGAATTTAAAAATGTATTGGTGGTTTGTCAAATCATTTTAAAAAAAAAAAACCTGAATGATGTATGATATGTACTTCCTCCTCCTCCATAGTACTGATGACTACTTCGTATGTTTATAGTTTGTCCATAGCAGAGAAGTGTTTTTTTCTGTACTAAAAATGATCATGCAGACTGCCTACTAAAGACTTATTTGTTTAATTAAGGGTCTTTCTCCTCTTAATATGCATGCATAAATCTCATTAATGTTAATGAAACTTATACAAGTGCACTGAAGAAGAATAGACCCCTTATTCTCATTACTTCACTTGGATAATGAGATATTTGCTTAACAGATCAGAGCACAAACTCTGGCTTGATTACTTTTAAAGACTAGAAATCACAAACTTGTATTTTGAGAAGCAAAGTATACTTCTATATAATAGCTGCATCTCTACTTCAAGTTAAAATACCATTATTTAAGCTGTAATTAAATGAATACAATTGAGAGCTGTATCTTTAAAGGTCAATTTGCATACTCATTTCCATGAGATATCTACTTAAATATACACACACATGCTTAATTTTCATGTCTGTGTATGTAGTGTTTGTTAAAACAAATGGAAACACCAGTGCTGCTTAAAATATGTGCTCTAATTTAACAAGCAAGACTTTCCTGGGGATGACAAGCTTCTCACAGGCTTCTCTGGGCTTGTATGTTTGAGTTAGTGCATGACTGAGTCTACAGGGCACTAGCTTGCCGTGCACTAACTCGCCGTGTTGCTCCTGCTACTGCATTCATTATGGAACTAGTGTGCAGTAGCAAGGTCCACACAATGTGTTAATGCAGTGGTGCCCAAACTTTTCCTGTCATGCCCGTCCCCTTCCCAGTAATGCATCTGTCTGCGTTCCCCCTCCATTACTGCACAGTTTGGCTCAGCAGAGAAGCTTGGGCTGAACTGGGGATGGGAGGAGCTGAGGCTAGAGATGGAGCTGGCCTGTGGGTGAAGAGGGAATGAGGGCAGAGCTAGGCTGGGGGCGGAGCAAGGGGCAGAGTGCAGCTGGGGCTGGAGCTGGATGGGTGCATAGTGGAGTTGTGGCTGAGGACAGAGCCGGGCTGGGTGGCACTCCCTCCCCACTCCCTGTGGGGGCTGGACCAGGTGCCACCACATTCCCCCCCCATCCTCCACACTTCCCTAGTTGGGCATGCCCCACAGTTTGGGGCCACTGTGTTAATGCATAGCAGGCTAGTATGCTGCACATTCACACCCTGGTTTGAAGCGTATAAACCCACTATACAGACCAGACCTCAGGCTCCAATTTCCTTGTTTCCCAGAGTACTCCTCTGCAGACGTGGCCTAATACAAACTGCAAGATGAGTCCTTGAAAGTGTTTCCTCACTGGGTACGCTTTAGAGTTGCATTTATTCTTCATTCAATATACTTTTCCATTACTCATTTTAACAACCTTTATCAACAAAAAGTAAATACGGTACAAGTACCAGACATTAATTCTACTTTTAAAGAACAAATTCAAGTATTTTTTCTTTGGCTCATGTACTTCAATAATTCTTGCTACATAAATAAAGAAAAAATGCTTAACAGCAAATTTATAGAAATAAGGACATATAATGAGAATGCTAACAGACTCCTTAAATACAAAGTTCTGGCAGGTGCCAGTTTAACAGGTATTGCCATTAACAGCCATCTGTACAGAAAGTGAAATGTACTTATCTCATTGAATTATGATTTATGCCAGACAAAGCAGTCAAACTAAAGTAATATTTATTTTATTACACAGAGACATTGATTAAATGCACATGGCATCTCAAATCCAATTGACATTTTAAGTCGCAATGATTACAGACATGCAGCCATTTATTTAACTATTGTTTTAAAAAATATGTCTCCCTGTTAATAGAAGAAAGTCAGGACTTGCCAATATTTTAGTAGGCTGACCTTTTGTTTTGCTGACATGTAAAAGGGAGCTTTAGTTAAAGGGAGTTACCCTGACTTTTGGGTAATCATAATTTTAGAGCATGTGGAGTTATAGTGGCTTAAGAATATCAGACCCCTTTGAGCCACTCTTCCCTATACTCCTGCTCCTTTTTCTCAGTGCAGGATTTTAGAACAGGATAGTCCAGAGAGGAAGAATAATCCAGTGGATACAATATTAGCATGGGACTTGAGTACCCTAGATTCAGTTCCCTGAATATCTGTGGCACCTTGGGAAAGTCACGTAGGACCAGATTTTTAAAGGTATTTAGACACCTAACTCCCATTGATTTTGATGCCTCAGTTCTCCACTTGTACAGTGGGGATAATATCACTTCCCTACCTCACAAGGTAGCTGTGAGGATGATTGTGAGGTGCTCAAATATTACATTAATAGATGCCATATAAGTACTTAAGATCATTTTCTTTCTTAAAAAATATAAGATGATCTGGCATGACTGCCCCCAGCCCTTTTTCCTCCAGCTCCCTAGTATACTCTCTTCCTCTTCTCCTGTCACTGAGATTTTCTGCCTGCTTTCTTCCAGACTTTCATCTCTTTACCTCCATCGTCTCTACTCTCACCTCCCCTCTCAATTCTCTCCTCAACTTCTCATTCTTAGTAGGTTTCTTTTCTCTCCATGTTTTCCACTCCCCTATTTTAAAAAATGACCCACCCTCAAGCCATTACCTCATCTTTCTCCTCCTCTTTGTCTCCACCTCCTTGAACATACTGTCTACAACCATCATCTGAATCTCCTTTCTTGCAGTTTCTTGACCCTACCTAATCCAGCTTCAACCCTCTACGCTCCACTGAAAATGTTCTTGCCAGAGTCTCTAATGACTTCTTCTTAGCCAGTCTCTGGGCCTGTGTTCTTTTATCCTCCTTGACATGTCAGAAGCTTTTGGCACTGTTGAGTTCTGTCCTTCATTAGGTTCTGCTCTTTCTTCCCTCAGGTTCTCCTATTCCTCTGATTGCTCCAGCAGAGTCTTTTTTCTTAATTGTCCTCTTCACTTTTTCCCCTTTCTCTGGGTATCTAGCAAGGCTCCATTTGTGGTCCCTTCCTCTCCCCCTACACCCTATCTGTACATGCTCTGATCTGCAAAAGCATGTATTTGATTATTGTTATGCTAATGGTACCCACAAGTCTCCCTCTCTGCTGATGAGTGCTCCCTCTATACCAATCCAGCATTGCAGCCTGGCTTTCCAACTTCTTTTCATGGACATTCAGTTGTCATCTAGAACTCAACGTGGCCAAAAGTTAGCTGTTCATCTGTCCCAACAACAAGCCTTCCCAGCTCCCTCTCTCTTTGTTTGTCATTGTGAACAGTGGCACCATCCTCTCACTCGCTCAGGCCCATAACCTGAGCATCATCTTTGACTCAGCCCTTCTTATAGACAGACACATTCAGGCAGTGGCTTAAATCTTGCCAATTCTTCCTACACAACATCTCTAAGATCTGGCTTTTCCTCTCTGACCACACTGCTAAAACTCTTGTCCAAGATCTTATCATTTCACATCTTGACTATTGCAACCTCTTCCTTTCTGGCCTTGACTTCTGCAGCCTGCCACCCCTCAAGACCATTTGAATATCTGTTGTTAAAATCATTGTCTTGGCCCATCATTCTTACTACAAAGAATCACTCTTCTGCCCCTTTCCCCTCATAAATTTCCTCCACCTCAAACACAAGTTTCTTGCATTTACCTTTTAAGGCCCTCTTCCATTTAACCCCACCCCACCATGCTAATCTCCTAACTTTCCTCTCCACCAGCATTCCCAGTCTTTACCACCCAACAGTCATCTTGTCTGTTAAACAGCTTTGCACTTTCTAACCCAGCATGCATGGGGAAAACGGCTTGATACCACATCATTACCTTTATCCTCAGTCACATCATTTCTTCAGCTTCACCTCTACCGTTATTCTTCCAAAGCCCTTTTGCCTGCTGACCATAGCTAGGCAGATTGCGAGCTGTTATTCCTTCACTCTTAACTTCCCCATTCCTTCTTCCTGTCTCTACTCCTCATTAATAACAACAACACGTTTAATTGGCATATGTAACTAACAAAGCTGTGCAGTTCATCACTGTGTTCATTTGTTATATCCACACCCTCTCCTATTCATCTTTCATATCTTTTTAGATTGCAGACTGGGCAGGGATTGTCTCTATGTATGATTATAGAGCACCCAGCACAATGGGAGCACAATACTGATTGCAATACTGGGCACTCTCCAAATATTAACGTTTACTAATCTGCTACAACATACAAGTAATAGGAATGTCCTCCACTTTGGTACCACATTCAATCTCATCACTCCAAAGCACTTTGCAAATGTTTATTTAGCCATGATAATGTAAGGAAGGTAAGTAGGCATTTATAATGAGGAAACTGAGGCACAGAGAAATTAAGGCGAGGTCACAGAGGACATCTGGCAGCCATCGCTATGTGGAATTATAGGTAAACGATGAGTTTGCTGTATAATTTGTGGTGAGATATATATTGCTGCCTACTGGCAGTTGTCTAGGAACTTTAAAAAATGTGTTTTGAGTCTTGAAAGTTGACTCACAAGTTGAATAGTAGCCTGTCTATGTATAGTATCTGCTATACAAAGTTCTGAGGCTGTACTCTAGCTCTTCACTGTTTAACTTCAGTGTTAGGTTTGAGTAATATATTGTAGTTTTGTGCCCTTATTGTTCTGTATTTGAAGGTAGTGGACACCCGGCCTTGCACTAACCCCGGATTATCAAATTTATAGGTAATAAAGTGAAAATAGAGTTGTAAAAATTATTTTCCAGTGACAGGTGGATGGTAGAGTTGTATAGAGACATTTTTCTGGTAAGAAAATAACAAGGTAAAAGGCAAGCTGTACTTTGTATTCTTTCATCTCCACAACCTCATTTTGTTGTTTTTTGTTTTGTTTTTCCTTGTTTGGAAACCTGGATGCTTTTGCTGTTGGAGTTGTTTAATATAACTGACATACTGATGTTCTGCATTGAATTAAAAACTAGGTTGATGAAGTAAACTATTCAAAGAAATTTATTTTCCTTTAGTCTCTTGTTGTGGAGGGGTGTGTCCCTTAAAGTGCCACTCAGCCTCCCTGACAACCAACAAAAGGTGACTGAGAGTTCACTGTGTTAAAATGTATTTAGTCTTGTTAGTGATGCATGTTAACGCTATTGATTTTTTTTAATGTGACTGACACTATAAAATAACAATCCAAATGTGAGCACTTTGTGACAAAAGGTGGAGATTTTGCAGTACAGTACTTCCCATTGCATTTCTGTAAAGCAATAATTCATGCTCCATGAAAGGAGATCATTTTTACTAGAACCAAGAAATGTGATATTTCCTTGAGGCAGGAAGTAATCTGCTTGACCTAAATTACTCTAAAATAAATTAGTAATTATTTCTTTCCCGTAAAAAGTTAAGAGCAAGAGATTAATTCACTAGCCTTTCTCCTCTGGACACAATTTTTCTTAGTGTCTACCTGTTTAGTCTTTTCCTGCTTCCTAGTGGATATTTGTCTCTTCATAAAGCTTCCCTTCACCTGGAACACTTGAGGCTTCTTAAGAAAGGGTCTGGACAGAAATGGTTTGAAAAGTTACAAGAGAAATTTTCAAGCATGGTACTCTGTCTGCCTATAGCCACTAGTGTAAACCACTTTCATCTTGTATAGTAAATATTTGCTGAATTCATTTAAATTTAAAATAACAATTTAAAATCCTTCAAACCATAGATGAAATTGTGTCTGTGGCATCCTTAATATGAACACTGTGGTGTTTTGTGAAATCTCCCCATTATGACTTTTGTAATGCTTGCAGACTGGTTCTGTGTGAAACTGCCTAATTTGTTGATTTGCATGTGACGTATGTTGTACCCAGTGACTGGTAAAAACTGATTTGGCATGCCACTTCCTAGTTCTGAATGGATAACTGGCTTTAGTCCCTGCTAAAGTCCCATGCTTCAGTGTTCTAGAAAGACCTTTCTGGATTTTTGGCAGGGAGAGAGAGAGGAAGCCGTGCTATGATGTAATATGTGATCTATCATCCCAGTTAGAAGTGCTGGTTTCAGAGTAGCAGCAGTGTTAGTATGTATTCGCAAAAAGAAAAGGAGTACTTGTGGCACCTTAGAGACTAACAAATTTATTTGAGCATAAGCTTTCGTGAGCTACAGCTCACTTCATCGGATGCATTCCATGTTAGAAGTGCATCACATTTTAGATGGTCTGAAATACACTAAAAATATTCCAATGGATCTCTGTGTGTGTGTGTGTGTGTGTTTGTATAATCGTTAACATTTATTTTAGTTGAAATAGTGGCTTTCTCTTACCTTGTGAAAGTATTCAAACTGGAGGGAATGGGTTTTAATCTTTTCTGGGTTTAGCGCAGAGTTAAAAAAAATTGTAAGTGGATGATCCTGTCATAGTGAAAAAATCACTACAGACTAGGGCCGACTGTGGAAAATTTATGTCATACCATAAACTGCTGTCCACACACTTGCTCCATTTTCAGTTGGGTACACAGACAATTTAATCTTCCACTGGAGGAAGTTTTTTTTTTTTTAAACTACCAAAAGTAAAAAATAAAATCTCAATGGGCTGAGGTTCGGATAGTTAAATAGTTCAGGACTTACCTCTGCAGTTTATTAACTTACAGATATCTCAGTCCAACACTGAGCAAAGGAATATGCAATAAATACAACTGTACTATCAATACATTATCTTTTTTAATCTAGATTTCTATTAAAACACTGTACGTACACACATAGTAAAAGTCTACAGCAAAGTTAAAATTAGAGCATTTATCCATCTTTTCTGAGATGTCTAAGTATAATGTATAATTTATAGTGAAGGTCCATAACATTGTTTTAAATTCCTAGCTATATTCACACACAGACCTTGTGAATCAATATGAGTCACCTAAAATGTCATTAATTTATTTTTCAGAAGAACACTACACATCTTTTTCTGAAAAATTAGGTGGTATTATTATTCCGTCTCTTAACTCGTATATAATGCTTTGCATCAATTGATCTCAAAATGCCTAACAACCATTCATGTGTCTATTCTCACCATACCCTTGTGAGAAAGGGAAATGTTGTTAGCTCCATTTTACAGATATGTAACTGAGGCACAGAGAAGCTAAGTGACTTGCCCAAGATCCCACACACAGTTTTTGAAGAGCAGGGAATTGAACCAGGATCTCCCAAGTCCTAGGTAGTGCCATAACTATCGGCCGTCCTTCATATCAGCGTTTGTTAGCAGGTATAGCACATTTGAGTTGTGGGATGTCAGTGTTTTTTGTGGGGGTTTTTTTGGTGTGGGAAGAATGCCTATCGCAGAGAGAGAAAATTAAGGAATAAAGAAACCAAGAATAATCTTGTGGAGAAGACTCATTATGAAGTGTTTCCTTGGTCTGCCCACAGAGACTGATGGACCCAAATCTGTGTAAGACATCTCTAAGGGAAGACACTGTATGGCTAGTGGATCTTCGTATTAGTGGCCTTGGGGGATATTGTAGCTGTTAATACAGTGATTCTTAATTGTCCTTCTCAGATATTTATTTATTGTAAATTTTCATCTCATCAGTCACCTTGGTGACCACATGACCTGTCAGAATTTATTGGGAAGAGATTAGATCACTCATGATGGTCCTTTCACTGTGAGGCTCAGTGTTTTGGGTTTTTTGACATCTGCAGAGCACTTAACATAGTCATATCCAAGCATACAGGAATTAAAATATAGTGCAGCTGTTCCAGGTGGTGGGCAGCTTGGTGAATTTGGGCTCTCATCATTTGGAAACAGTCAAAAAAATTCATTGTGAAGAGTTTTCTTTCTTCTTTTTGCAGATCAGATTTAGACTGGATCACTCACTTCTATGAAGGTGGGTCCATGCCTAGAAGGGGCAAACATTCCGTCATCCCTGGTTGAGCTGAGACCAGTTTCATTCATAAGTTTCCATAAAACCAAATTGGAAAATAACTTAAACAGTTCAAAGGTTTAAACTTAATGAAGCAGGGAGGCAGAATATAGACAGAAAACAAGCCTTGCAAATATAAAGGTGTAGCAGAGATCTGTGCCTTAAATATCAGAGAGAATTCTAAACCTTAATCTTTAAAATCTAGAAGTGACCAGTGCCTGAAATGAGTAGTTTAAAAGAAAAAGGGAACAATGAAAATGAAATGGACTGTGTAATGCTATACCAATTTATAAACCAAAAGAAGAATGTTCTTCTTCTTCATAAGACTAGCAAGAAGGTAATGCTTGTGATAAAGCAGAGATGCACTCAAGAGCTTAGTCACAGAATCTGTCAGTCAGTCTCCAATTTTGGAAGTATTTAGCGAATGCAATCTAAAGTTTCCAATTATTTAATTGAAATTTGAGTTTAAAAAGTCAAAGTTTAAAAAATACTCCCAAATGTCACAGTCTACAAACCAGTTAAACAGAAGGAAGTGTTTTTCTCAAAACAAAGAGACTAAAAGTAGAAAACTGGAAAACTTGTATAGCTGCAGTTACCGCATATTCTTGCTCAAATAAGAAGCTCATGCACTCAGTTGCAAAAATCAGCCAAAGAGAGAAACATTCTAAGGTAGAAGCCTTCAGAAAACGACCCCCAGGAGGAAACAAACAAATACCCAACACCTAGAAAGAAATGTCAATTGACACATCATCTACATACAGATAAATGAAGCAATGAGATTTAATTAACCGCAACAAGTGACTATTGCTAGTATAAATAAAGCAGTGGGCCCAGAAAAGAATATCCACAGGAAATTTAAAAACGCAAGATAAGAAAATTAATAAATTTACCACAAACTACACAGAAAAAGACATTGCGTGATGAAGGACTCAAACCATAAGAGTGCAAAACCACTGGATATCAAACTTAGATGACACCGTATAAACCTCTTATGATCAATTGTATTGAATGGTGCAGACAGGTTACATAGAATCAACACAGATGACAATCCACATAACTGAGCAATAGTAAGATCATTAAAAAGAAAAGGAGTACTTGTGGCACCTTAGAGACTAACAAATTTATTAGAGCATAAGCTTTCGTGAGCTACAGCTCACTTCATCGGATGCATTTGGTGGAAAAAACAGAGGAGAGATTTATATACACACACACAGAGAACATGAAACAATGGGTTTATCATACACACTGTAAGGAGAGTGATCACTTAAGATAAGCCATCACCAACAGCGGGGGGGGAAAGATCATTATAGACCTTTAATAAGGCAGTGTCAGTTCAGTATCTATTCAGTCTTAAAATCCAGTTTTTAAATAATCATGTTGGTCTTTCGAAGAAACAGCAAAATTTGATTCGGGTCAATACACTTTTTTGCAATTTTGAGATACAGAATAAAGAAGTTGGGCAAAAATTACTGACAACATTCAGTTTTATATTAGACTTCTTTAGAACCGAGGCTAGCAATACACAGTTAGATGCTGATAGAAAAATCCCAGAAACAAGGAACAAATTAATATCAGTGATGGGACTTACAATAAAATAAGTTAATTGCTTCAGGGGAAAAAATAGAAAGAATAAGGCTAAGCTGAACAAATACTCATATTCAGCTTGACTACAGAACGCAAAACAGCAGTGTCAACTGAAGCTGAGTAAAATGGTCAGAATGAAGCAAAAGGTGCTAAAGGAAACCATTGGGAAGCTGGATGCAAAATAATACCCCTAATCTAGCAGAGGGCATCCTGATGTTATTAGAGAAGAAATTAGCAAACTTGTCAAGCTAATATGTATTGGTGTGAAACCATAAAACCAAGAAGACATTGCCTTAAACAGTGTCAAAATCATCCAGGGTCAGGTTCAAAGCTCATTGAAGTCAATGGGTATCTCAGTTCACTTCAACGGGCATTGGATCAGGCCCCCAGTATTGCCATTGGTTATGCCTTTGTGATTCAACTGAACCCATATAAAACTGTTGTTTAGGACTAATGCATTTTCTTTTGGGTTACAAGGTTACAGTGGAATTTACTTGGAGTTCTACCAAGACTTCAGAGTGAAACTTTTCTCAAACTTCTTAGAAAGAGCTTAGCTTGAGATAGAGGACTCTCTACATGCACTTCTTCCCTGAATAGTGACTCTAAAAGTGGCACAGTCAAGTTCTGTGTTTCTCTCATTAACTCCATATCAGATTTTCTCAGTTCACAAGTAAGTTTTAACTGCTAGCCCTGCGAACTCTCCCTGGGACGTGAAAGTCAAGACATTTCTTCCTGTACAGTCATTATCACCTAAATAAAAAGGTTTTTGAGGCAGGTCGTTATTCATTTTGTTAAATCTGTGCAATCCCATTTTCTTTAGTGGCATTTCACAGGTGTAATTCAGAGCAGAATTTAGCCTGTTAATTGGAATGGAGTTTCCAGTTCTGTTGATGATTCACACATGGGAATAAAATCCTGCTCTCCCTCTTTTAGCTGTGTTGGATCTGCTAGGTTAACAGAATAACAAGTAGTAAAAACTTGTTTTATTTCTAAAGTAAACTGATATAACTGAATTTGGGGGAAGCAGTTGGTTATGTAAGAAGGTAACGTTTCTCTTTTGTAGAGCTGGGCAAGAAACAGTTTTCCCTCCCCACAAGAGTTTGAGATTTCAAAAATTTTCCCATCTTGAAATGGGACAAAAAGTCAGTCTCAAAAATTTTCACAAACCAGTACTCGGGAGGGTTTCAGATTGGGTAAATTGAAATATTTTGGTTTTGATAATTCAGAATGTGTTTTTTCCATTTTGACCTTTTAAAAAAAAATTTACCCGTTTTTTAGGGTAAGTTAAGTAACATTTCAAAACAAAAAGGTGTTTTGAATTGAAAATGAAACTTTTTGTTTTGAAAATGTCCAAACAAGGCATTTCAATAATTTTTTGGGGGGGAAATAAAAAAAATTCAAATTGGGGGCATCTTAGAAACCACACTTTTCACTCAGTTTCTGTTTTGACAACTTGAGCTTTCCCGTCAAAAACATTTCATTTGAAAATGCCCACCCAGCTCTACTCTTGTGTTACTTTTCAGAGTAAAATTTACTGGCTGGGAAAGCAGAGGATTATTAATATGTTAGGAAAATAGCTGTTTTAAAATGTTGAAACCAAGAGTTAAAATAATAAAATGTGTGCAAGATGTGGGGGGAGCAGAGAAAATATACAGTGAAGGATGGTGAATAACAGCTGTTCTCAGAGTATGGAGAGACTACTAAGCTTGAAACTCAGATTCAAATATGTTTCTTCTTTGCTTCCTCTCACTTTATTAAAAGGTTGACTCAGGAAGAGCGTAATCTTGATCTTTTTTCCCCCCTTCCTCCCGAAAAGGAAAAAAAAAAAGATGATTTGAGGGCTTCCCATTAACGCGTCTCATCTTTCTGTCACTTAGAGAAGGTCCAATGAGCAAACCCCCTGCATAGGGCAAGCTTTGCTGCAGGGAGGACACAGAGCTCTGCCATTCCCCTTCTCTATGGCACCAAACACAGTGGGCTTGGTTCCTGCACACATGTGTAAGGGGATTAAAGCTCCTTGCACCTGCTTTCTTTTTGCTGCCTCCTTCCCATGCAGGTATGGACACAAGTCCCAAGATTGGACTTGCATAACTGATCCCTCACTGTATGAAGGGAAAACAAGCTTAGAGTTGGTTGTATTAGCCAATGTAAAGTGCCCATGTTAGTCTTCTAAAAAATATCTAAACATTTAGCTAGAGAAAAGGTGTAAGTCATCTTCACTACCTTTTTCACTTTTCATAAGGGACGGCAAGATAATACATTGTGGGGTGGAGGGGCGGGGATGGCAAAGTCCTCTTAACATAACCATGGCTAGTCAATACAAAAGTATACAAGAAAACACCAGTATAATACATATGAATAAGTGAAATAAATGTAACTGAAGACAAAATTCTAGGTAAATTAAGGACAGAATAGTCATTAAAAATGTGATTGCCCTTTGTTACTTAACACTCATTTTTTTTCTTAATTTTAACTTTCTGGCATGCTTTTCTCTTAGTCCAGGAAAGTACTCTTTTTATACTGTACCTCCCAGAATCCCCCATATGGGATTTTCCTTTGTGTTACTCACTCATGGATTTGTGTCCAGATCTCCTCCTCAGTTTGTTTCTAAAATGAAAGTGGGCATTATACTTGCTGTTGTTCAGTTAGACACAAAGTGAAGCAGACTTTGAAAAATCATTTACAGAAGAATTGCTATGACTATTGATGGTTTTTGACAGTCTAATTTCTTCCTACAGGCCTTCTTGCCATCCCTGTCACTGAACAGCAGAAATATATGTGGGGCAGGGGAAAGGATATGAATCCAACTTTTAAGTATTCTTTAACTGACCTTAGCTAGACACTTAGATAGAGCTGAGTTTGCAAATGGTCCATATTAACAAGCCTGTTTATATTAGATGATGATGTGCTCCGAGCCTGGTGATTGAGTAGTCTTTTGTGGAAATGTGCATTTACATACAATGCATAAGGAACAGACTCGGTCTCATTCATTCTTAAAAGAATATGGTGTAGGTTTCTCTTAACATAACCTAGTCCTTTTGATGAGGGGGAAGTTTGTCGCTGGTTTAACAGAAGATAGCTTTTTGAGGAAATGATGCTTAAAATCATAGGTTCTGCTTCAGAACCTATCTTTGTCGTTTAGGATACTGATATGAATGCCTAATGCTTTCAGAAAGAAAAGAGCAAGAAAGTCTGGCAAGTCATATAAAAACTGGATGTTTGTGGCTTTTGGAGTAGACAATATAACATAGGATTGTGATTCAAGCTAACTTTAAACGTTAATCTGAGAATTTAGCCACAAACTAGCACATATAATGTAGCAGGATATCAGTAGAACCGTGAGCTTTATTGCTCACATTATGTCAACACATGATCATTTACCTCCAAAAACCTTCATTTTTACAGGGGTAATATTTTAATCTTGAGTAGCTGAATTGTCTATGTAATTCATTACCCCTGAGCTGTAGTATGAATGGGATATGTTATGGGTTGTCATTATTCTCCATGGTGGCATGGAGAATAGACTGGGGATTTAAATTGCCTTCCACTGCATGAGCTAGATACATTCTGATGACTTGCTGTGAAATTGCATTTAGTTTTGGGATCTCTGATGCTTCAGAATATAGTACAATCAGTCGTACTGATGAACAAAGGTATGTAATTTATATAGGTAGATGAGGTAAAATGAAAGAGGACTAGGGGAAAATAAAATTAAAATGTTAGTTATTATTTTTAAAAGGGACTTGTTGAATACATGGAATGAGTAAAAAAAAATTGCTATCAAGAGGAACATAAGTGTAATAACAGAAATATTATATAACTATGGATATCTTTATATATGTAAAGATATAAAATGTGAGACATAGTATAATCTTAACATTGACATTGTACTCTTATGACTGCACTGGCTCATTACCCATTGCATCAAGGATCCTAAAGTGTTTATTATGCCATTTACCAAATGATCGTTATTTCCAGAACAACTGGCCTCTACTGAATGTATTTGTATTCTGTCCATCTTTAATAATGAAGCCAGCACTTTTCAGCAGAGAAATGATCTGCAGGAAATGAGAGAAATTGGTAATCTCTTTAGCTCTGCTAAAAGAAAAGGAGTACTTGTGGCACCTTAGAGACTAACAAATTTATTTGAGTATAAGCTTTGGTGAGCTACAGCTTTACGTTGTTTTATTTGCTTCTCCAAGTGTTCATTTAGGGAATTTGGGTGTTATGGATCGCGCAGATGGATCTCTTTGTGGATATTTGAAAGCAGGCTAGAAAACAAATAATTCTCAAGTCAATTGTATACAGCATTTTTCTCGATCAGATCTAAGATTTACCCTGTCCATCTTGGTCTTGTAATAATAATAATAAAACAATAACAACAATAAATAATAATAAACTACAACTGTATAGCGCTTTATAAGCATTAATTAATCATTACAAGATCCCAACCAGTAAATAATTATTGTTAGCACCATTTGATAAATAAGTTAAGCAGGGCCAGTAGAGGTCAAGTGAGTTGTCAAAAGTTCAGGCAGTGGCTTAAGAGCGCAACCAATTTAAGAACTCATAAAATTCCTGGCTATATGCTGAGTCATAGATTATGTTAATCCAATGGTCATGGTCCTGTTATAATAAGCAAATTTCAGAAATTAGATGGAGAATGTTAAACAGTTTTTTATTCTCATATCTCTTAAAAGTAGCACTGATGTTTAAAAAAATAGGTTTTAAAAAAATAAATATGTGTATCTTGGTTTCTAAACATACCTTAGATTAACACTGAAAGAACTTTAAAAATCCTGTCCGCTGTTTACCTTTTATGATGTGTGTTTTGTTTTTTCCATTTCGCTCATCTGGGACATTGAGAATAGATGAGTCAATTTCACTTCCTATTCCTTATGCTTTAGGACAATGCCACAGTATCTAAGCCTCTGCAAGGCTGTTTAGATCTAATTATAAAAACAGTTTTTATTTTATTTTAACATTCAGAAATATGTTTCTCCTAAGTTTTGAAAAAATGCTCTAAATAAAACCTTTACTTTGGGACAATGTCATTTAAATTATGTATGTAAAACAGCTGCAAAATACCTTCAACTGATGGGGAGTGCATTATAGTGTGATAAATGAATATTTTGATTTTAATTTAGGATCTTTCATTTTTAATGTTTTTTTCAGGGAAACAAAAGGAGAAATGTGATTAAATTACCCAATGAGATTTCTGGATAAATTTAGTACACCAAATTGCTGTGCGTGACATTTTGCAAATAATTCCAAATTAAATGCTGCTTACGATATGGTTTAGTCAGGAAAAAATGTGGTTTTTTTTTTAAAAAGAAAAGGTAAAAGGACTGCTTTTCTTCATAAAGAGTTAAACACGGTGCCTTTTGAGTCCTTTAAAACGTACTGAGTAATTACACAAAACTAGTATTCTCAAGGTACCAGCAGTCAGCTCTGAAAGTTGGTTGTTTCTGTATAGGTGGAATACAGCTGGATCCTCTTCAGGTTCTGAATGTTTTTTCTCTTCTCAATACTGTGTACTCATTGCTGTTGTAGTAGAGAGCAGTAGTCTGGTTTGGTTTATTAAAAACTTGGATTTAAGTTAAAAGTACATCAGAGACAGACATGTGTTGAACATTATTCTGTGTCTGGACTTTAAGAGCGCTCAGGTATATTTAGGATTTTGTATGATGAGAAGCTGAATTAGGTTTTAAGGTACTTGAATCCACCCTAATTTTATTGCCAATCTTTTTCTTTACAAGAGATGTTCTCCAGCCCCTAAGTCTATGCATCTGCACTTGATCAGGCTGACAAATGTCTTTGATTAGACTTTTTGGAATAGCCATTCAGAAGCAATCTTCTCCTGTATTCTGTTGTATCTCATAAAGAAAGATTTTTCACATTATTAAAGCACTTGATTACACTGAAGCAACATAGTTCTGCGTTATACACTTGTTTGGATTTAAAAAACAAAACAAGTGTTGCCATATTTTGTTCTGATTTGATTTTCTTTAGATCCTTCTGTGTTGTTTCATCCATTCTGTCGTCTTAGAAATTTTATCATGATACTTAAAGCACCTAGTAACTTCAAGGCAAGAAGCAAGAGATCAACTTTTTCCCAGGCAAGATTCCACACTTGTACTGTGAATTTAGAATTGTTACAAAGGTTAGCTAGAGCTCTAACAGCACTTTTTTCCTCTGAAAAGAGAACTTAACACAGCTATCATGTCTGGAAATTTCTGCCTTCATAGAGGAAAATGTGTCACTACTGTGCATGTATTCTGACCTGACTATCCTAGAGATTTGTATTCCTTTTATCTCCTACACTCGTATATAATGAAGGAAGTCCTCATAGACATGATCAGCCACAGTGAGTGAGTGATACGTAATGGTTTCAATCAAGGCTTCTGCTAACCCAAGTTAGTTGTTTGACCTTTAGTCAAAGGTGCTGGCATTCACCTTGGAAACTAAAGATAATGATTCTATTCTCAGACATGTTTCTCGGATATTTCACTAGTGTGTACTATGGAGCCACTGATCACATCCTTACATTTAAACTTGCAAGATATTTTTCATTCTGAATCCTGTTTTTTCCCCTTTCTAAAAAATAACCTACTTGTGCTCTAAATTTGTTCTTCATTTCGGGAATTTCATGATGGCTTCCACTGTGCATACATAGGTAGGAAGGATTTCCAAATGCTTTGTGTCAATCTGCCTGCATTCCAGATGTGCATGTGGTTGTTCAGGAGGCACAATTGTAGTTAACTGAGAGAAAACAGACTCTTTATATAGCATATATCATTCTACAACACTGAAATAGCTGCAGAAAGATTTACAGTGAAAAGTCTTAAAGCTGCTGTATTCTGCACTGTTTATCATTACCAAGTTATCCCTAAGATCCTTGGATTTGTGTGTGTGTTATAAAAAGATGGTATTTGTAATTAAACTCGGTGTTCTGTGTAGTGGAGCTGGGTGGAGAAAAATATAATTCCATTTTGCAGAGGATTTTGATATTTCAGAATTTCGTTTTGTTCTGATTAGGAACAAACCTCCACAATTTTAAATCGTTGGCAAAAGGAAATAGAGCTACAGCTCCAGGGCAGTCCACGTGGTGAGCTGCCCCTGAAAGCCCATGTGGACTACTGCAGACCAGGCAGCCTGCTGAGGGGGTGAGCTGGCCAGAAACCAGGCAGTGTTTCGTCTGTCTGGGTTCCATTGGAACACTGGCAAAATCAGGCTATCTCCAGGAAAGGTTTTCATGCTGCCAAATCAGCAAATTCAGACGAAACTGTGTTTCATCAACAATTTTCTGACCAGCTCTACTTTGTAGTGGCTGCAAATCATAGATTCCCTTATAATGATAGCAGAATGCAACAGCAAGCACAAACCAAGGACTGAATATTTAAACTTTGTGTGTGTAACAGAAAATTACAGAAAAGCTTTTCTTTGCATTGCACAGTTCTGGATTATCGTTTGTGGCTGGAAATTCATTGCAGATCTTTGTGGTTTCTTGTGTCCTGGATTAAAGGGAGTTCTGTAAATAGGTTTCATATGGTTAATGCATGACTCTAGAAGTTTCTCTTTAAAGGTAATTATTTTCATAGTTTTAGTTTGATCCTTTCTACCCAGAGAATGACTTATCTGAGCATTTGTTAGTGGCTTAAAAGTTTAACTTAAAATAAAATAGATTCTTTTCAATACTTTTCCCCTGGTTTTGGTGTAAATTATTTGACTATTAGAAGGGCGATCCAGAAGCTGAAAATGGTGTGAATGAAATGGCCCTTATTTCTCTTTAGACTGAGTTTTCAAGAGGAAAGTCCAGCTTTTGCAGTTTGGAACACCATTGCAGTAAGCTATGCATGTGTGTGTGTATTAGATATGGACTAAAGTATTAGCATTGATATAATATACTTCTGGTAAGACATTTTGACTTGATACCACACAACATTTTGATTGAGAAATTAGAAGGACACAAAATCAACATGGAACACATTAAATGGATTAAAAATTAACTGATGGGTCTCAAAACGTAATTGTAATTGGGGAGTTGTCATTGATGGGGTGTGTTTTTAGTGGCGTCCTGAAGGGATTGCTTCTTGGCCCTATGTTATTTTAACATTTTAGCAATGATCTGGAAGAAAACATAAATTTATTACTAATAAACTTTGCAGATTATACAAAAATGGGGGAAGTGGGAAATAATGATTATAGGCCACTGATACAGAGAGAACTGAATTGTTTGGTAAGCTGAATGCTGGCAAAAATTGTGTGTTTTAACATGGTCAGATATAAAGCCATACTTATAGGAATAAAGAATATAGGCCATACTCTCCGGTTGTGAGACTCTATCTTGGGAAGCAGTGAATCTGAAAAGGATAGTGTAATGTTGTGGCCAAATGGGCTAAAGCTAGCCTGGGGTATAAAAACGGGAATATTCAGTAGGAGTAGGGATGTTATATTACTTTTGTATTTGGCACTGGTGCAACCACTATTGGAATGCTGTGTCCACATCAGTGTTCACAATTTAAGTAGAATGTTGATAAATTGAAGAGAGTTCAGAGAAGGGCTACAAGAATGATTCAAGGAATGGAAAACCTGCCTTATAGTAAGAGATTCAAGGAGCTGAGTCTGTTTAGTTCCACAAAGAGAAGGGTAAGGAGAGACTTGATCAGTCTATAAGTACCTACTTGGGAAACATACATTTGATAATAAAGGGCTCTTCAGCCTGGCAAAAGTACACCAAGATCCATTGGCTGGAAGTTGAAGCTAGACAAATTCAAACTGGAAATAAGGCACAAACTTTTAACAGTGAGGACAATTCACTATTGGAACAATTTTTGTGATTCATTCTCCATCAATGAAACTTTCTAAATTAAAATTAGATATTTTTCTAAAAAATATGCTCTAGTTCAAATGGAAAATAATTCAGGAAAATCTGATGATCTGTATTATACAGGACTTCAAATTAGAAGATCACAATGGTCCCTTCTGGTTTATAATCTATGAATCATCAATTGTTATTAGACCCATTTTAGCCCTAACGATATATGATACATGGATGTTGTTCTTACATAAGAAAGTGATTAGTACTGCTTTTTAAAAAGGATGCACTTTGAAACTTGAATCTCTTCCATGAAGTTAGAAACTCCTTTCGCATCTCCACGGGCCACTGAACTTGCAAAAATCCTTCTTTCTTGGCTGAAGACTCTTAATTTCTTTGCTCCTTCTGTGATGAAAAAAAGAACTTGAAGTTGAACAGTGTCACTTAGGTTAAAAAAATATTCAGTGTAGAGAGGTTATTACATTAGAAGGGAAAAGATGTTTGGATGAGTGGGCAAAATTGGTAGTAATAATAAGAAGTTACATTTATGTACTTAAGAAAAAAAGTTTAAATCCTAAACTTTAACTTTTAATATGAAAATATCAGCAAATGAATAATGAAAGTGCCAGTATGTGCCAGATACCGATAAGACTCAGTATCCATATCAATTGTCTAGAGATGGACTGCAAACCCTTCTAACCCTTGATACTCCAAACACAGTTTTGTCCCCTTATGCATAGGTATTACAATACTTTTCTGAAATGAGCTTTTGATATGACTCTAGTTCATTCCCCCTGGTTCAAAGAGCATGGGCAGGTAGTGACATCTTGGAATAAATTGGAGATAACTTTTTGTTTTAGGAAGTGGAGCAAGTAACCGGGGGACAGCCATTTTAGACTTAATACTGACTAACGAGAAGGAAATGGTTGTTAATATGAAGGTTGAAGGTAATTTGGGTGAAAGTGATCATGAAACGATAATGTTTATGATTTTAAGGACAGGAAGGAGTGAGAACAGCAGAATGAGGATAGTGGATTTATAAAAAAGACACCCCAGACTTTAATAAATGCAGAGAATTGGTAGGCATGATCTCATGAGAAGAAAGGATAAAGGAGTTCAGGAGCGCTCAAGGAGACGGTATTTAAGGCACAATTGCCAACTATCCCAATGCAAAGGAAAGATAGGAAAAATAGTAAGAGGCCAATATGGCTCCATCTGGAGTGTCTTTAATGTCCTGAAACCCAAAAAGGGATCCTACAAAAAGTGGAAACCGGTGAATTTCTAAGGAGATGTACAAAAGAATAACACAAGTATGTCGGGACAAAATCAGAAAAGCTAAGGCACAAAATGAGTTCACCTAGCAAGGTACATAAAAGGCATAGAAGAGGTTCATTAAATACATTAGGAGCAAGAGAAAGACAAAGTAAAGTGTAGGACCTGTATCTAGTGGGGATGGAGAGCTAGTAACTGATGACATCAAGAAGGCTGAGGTGTTAAATGCCTGTTTTGCTTCAGGTCTTCACTAAAAAGTTTAATGGTGACCAGATATTCAAAACAATTAATGTGAACAACAAAGGGAAGGAATGCAAGCCAAAATTGGGAAAGAATAGGTTAAAGAATATTTAGATAAATTAGATGAATTCAAGGCTTGATGAAATTTATCCTAGAATACTTAAGAAACTTGCTGAAGTAATCTCAGAATCATTAAGTTATCATCAAGAAATCATGAAGGATAAGTGAGGTCCCCAAGGATTGGAGATGGGCAAACATAGTACCTATTTTTAAAAAGGGGAGCAGAGAGACCCAGAGAATTGTAGACCTGTCAGTCTACCTTGGATTCCTGTAAAGATACTGGAAGAAATTTTTAAACAATCAATTTGCAAGCACTGAGAGGGCAATCAGGTTATAAAGTACAGCTTGTATGGATTTGTCAAGAACAACTCATGCCAAACCAACCTAATTTCCTTCTTTGACAGGCCTAGTGGATGGGGGAGGCAGAAGATATGATATATACTGATTTTAGTAAGGCTTTTGACACAGTCCCACAATACATTCTTGTAAGCAAACTGGGGAAATGTGGTCTAGATAAAATTACTGTAAGATGGGTGCACAATTATTAGCGGTTTGCTGTCAAACTGGGATCACGCATTTAGTGCAGTCACGCAGGGGTCTTTCCTGGTTCCAGTACTAGTCAATATTTTCGTTTATGACTCCAAACTGGGAGAGGTTTCAAGTACATTTGAGGACAGGATTAGAATTCAAAATTATCTTGACAAATTGGAGAATTGGTCTGAAATCAACAAAATGAAATTCAATAAAGATAAGTGTAAAGTACTACAATTAGGAAGGAAAAATCAAATGCACAACAAAATGGGGAATAACTGACTAGGTAGTAGTACTGCTGAAAAGGATCTGGGAGTTATAGTGGATTACAAATTGAATACCGGTCAACATTGTGATGCAGTTGTGAAAAAGGCTAATATAATCCTGGGGTGGATTAACAGGAGTGTTGTATGTGAGACACGGGAGGTAATTGTCCCACTCTACTTGGCACTTGTGAGGCTTCAGCTGAAATATCGTGTCCAATTCTGAGCACCACGCTTTAGGAAATATGTGGATAAATTGGAAAGAGTCCAGAAGAGAGCAACAACTATGATAAAAGGTTTAGAAAACCTGACCTCTGAGGAAAGGTTAACAAAAACAGGCATGTTTAATCTTGACCAAAGAAAACTGAGTGGGGACCTGATAAGAGCCTTCAAATATGTTTAGGGCTGTTTTAAAGAAGATGGTGATCAATTGTTCTCCGGGTCCAGTAAAGGTAGGACAAGAAGTAATGGGCTAAATCTGCAGCAAGGGCATTTAGGTTATATGTTAGGAAACATTTTCTAACTATAAGGGTAGTAAGTTCTGGAATAGACTTCCAAGGACTGTTGTGGAATCTCCATCCTTGCAGGGTTTTAAGAACAGGTTGGAAAAACATGTGTTGGAAATGGTCTAGGTTTACTTTGTCCTGCCTCAGTGCAAGGTCCCCCAGGCATACGTTTCTATGATTGGTATCTCTGATCATGTTAAGATGGTGAACTAGGTGATAAATATATAGGTTGAGAATATACGTGCAATTTATAGGCTTAATTGGTAACACTTAAACATCTAACTGTTGATAAACAGCTCAAACAGTTAATTAGTGCTACCAATTGTGTCTCTAAAATTAGAAGCCATTGCTGACAATTAGGACCACTGGAGAAATACATCTGTAACCTAGACTAACCAACTGCATATTGAATTGTTATGGTTTTTTGTATTTATCTAATCTAGAAATATGTGTGTGCTTAAAGAGGGTGGGGGAGATCCCCACAGACACATGCACATTTTAAGCCTCAGATCTCCCTTTTCGCAGCTGTACAAGGCCTCTATGTCCCTACGATCCTAATCCAAGTGTCATATATTGTGTCTTGTAATGTATGAACCCAGGAAGGAAGAGTTGAGTTTTGGGAGGATTTTGGCAGTGGCAGGGAGTGTCATTGTGGGTTTGGAGGGCCCGATCTAACACCATTTGAAGTCGATGGGCAACTTTCCACTCATTTCATTGAGAACTGGATCAAGCCTGTATTGAGGCTAGAGAGAGAGAAATTAGTCTCCTGCTTGGGATTCCTATTTAAATATGCACATATTTAAATAGGGGAGGATTGCAAAATGTGACTATGTACATATGAGTATAATTATGTGCATATTCAAATATGTTCATAGCAAAGACAACAAATATTTACATATATACCCAAGCAGTGTGCCACCTCCATCCCTGGCTGGGGGATATGGTCCTAAGTGGTTATCTTGTCTCCACCACTGCAATGGAATCTTGCCTGAAGTGGGTGGGGAGAAGTGTTCTGTGCCTTTTAGGAGCCAGTGAGTGAGTTGCACCTATGGAGAGTGCCATTATTCATCTCCAATAGCTGCTTCTTCTGCTGCATGTTGTTTTCTGCATGTGCTACTGTCATTGGAGGTTGTAATTTCTGTTGGCACTAACTGACTCAGAACCTGGCAGTTAAGAATTAAAAAGTGAATAACTCTTTAATTTATAAATCCAGCCTCTTCCACTGTGTACTTGAATGTATGGAGGGCTAAGTACATGAGATATAAAGCAGATGAGTTAAAAGACAGCCATTATGTTTGTTTCTTTGTGGGATATACACTACAACTTTCTGTACATTTTCCCAAAACCACATTTTTACACTTTAAAAAAAAAAACTGAAAGGAGATTTCTTTTTAAGTGACTATATTCACAACAGGTACTGTAGGCTCATCACTGGCCTTAGGATGCCTACCTAGGCTCCACGGTTGATCCCCTACCTACTGCTAATACTAGTGGTGGTAGTTCACCGAGTCTGCACACGTGCTTGCTTGCCCTCCGATAAGCTCACATGGAGGGTGGATTGATTTAAATCACCAATTTGAATTGTGTTTTCCATTTGTACTATACTACTTGCTAATTTGGTACTTCTTTTTGCTAACTAGGACACGCTATATCTATACACATTTATTTAAGCAATTATGTAGCTTTATTTATATTTATTCAGATTCTTAATTTTTCCATTTTTTACTATCTTAGAAAATGGTGATGCATTTCTTATTTACTGGATGATTAAATTTTTACTTATGATTTGTGTCAAGCTCTATTTGGATGGAAATTCAAAATCAATTAAAAATGCACTGAAAAAGCATTTTTTATTAACTAAAAGTACCTTACATGTGCTGGATACATTAGAAAAACATTTATCTAAACATGTTTTGCATTTAAAACTAACTGCTTTATTAAACAAAAGAAGTATTATCTGTAGTTAGTGAATTGAACTGATTTATTTGGTCACTATATCCTTCAGAAATTTAAAACTAGTAGATCTCATCCTCGCAACCTGCTTTTTATTTATGGATTGGAAGAGGAAAACAAGCTTTCCTACTTTTCCAACTCCCAATTGTTTACTTTGAATGAACTTGTCATTGAACTGAGCTAATTGAATAAACTGAAATGAAGAAAATATTCTCTCTGCATCTGCAGAAGAGTCTACTGCTGTCAAAAGCCAGTGTGGCACTTCAGCAAATTCTGCTTGCAGATGCTTAGCCAGTTCTTTAAAACTTGGCAGCAAATGTTTACTGCTTAATAGTATTTTTGTATTTAATTTAAATTATTTGAATATATTATAATAAGTTTAGTACTTAGCCCTGTTTGTCTATTTCAAATAGTCTTTTTTAAATGTATCTAATTTAAATAATTTTAAAAAAACCTTTTTTCCTGCCCAAATGTATCCATCTTAATACAAGCACTGGTGCTTTCAGTATTAGTCTTGCTCCTCCCTTAGCTCTGTATTAGCAGGAGCTCTGCAGTAGTAGATTTAAATATTTGTCATTCAACTGTTTTACCTAGATCCATAGGTGCTGGAACTAGGGCTGCTGCAGCACCCCCTGGCTTGAAGTGATTTCCATTACATACAGGGTTTGCAATTTGGTTCAGTGGCTCTCAGCACCCCCTGTATAAAAATCTTTCCATCACACCTGCCTAGATCATTTGGGAGGTCAGTTTCTGATTAAGGCAAACTTCACCCACTTGCTGTTATTTAACCAGCTGTTGATGTTGTCCCACTGCCAGGATATGAAATGTGAGATGTTGGGGATTGTGGCAAAGGAGAATCTGAGTGTTGGGAGCCTCCTGTGAATTGTGGTTCTTGGGAAGCTCTGTGAAACCAAGGCAACAAAGATGACTGAGTCCTGAGGGCAGGGCTTGGGCAAGGACTCCCAATAATGGCCACTGTTACTTCACTTTTATCTGATTCTGCTAGTTCTATGGAGCACCTGATAATTCTACCCCTCAACACAGTTAACATGGAGGGGAAGGAAGAGCACTGTGATAGTTGCATTAGTAGGAAAGCATGTGAGGGTGTTCTGGATATGTTTGCCCAGCTCCATTGTCCAAGCATACTATCATGGCTGACTGTCAGGCTCATGTGCAAGGACAGTCATTCTAGCATTAAGCAATGGCCTGATTGTACCTACATGGTAACATGGAAACCAAAGAGAGACACAGTAGAAGTCAACAGGTGATGAGCTTGCATCAGCATAAATCTGCAGGTAGCTCTCTTGCTATCTGCAGGAATCAGCTAAACTACAGATTGGGTCCGCTGTGCATTATTTTATAGAAAAGTTCAGCTGAAAAGTCCCCAGGATTTATGACCGTACAGGTAGCTGGCAATGTAAAAGCAGGTTTCAGAGTAGCAGCCGTGTTAGTCTGTATTCGCAAAAAGAAAAGGAGTACTTGTGGCACCTTAGAGACTAACAAATTTATTAGAGCATAAGCTTATGCTCTAATAAATTTGTTAGTCTCTAATGTAAAAGCAGTAGTTGGAGATTTAAATATTTTCATGGTTTCAACCTTGGCATGCACAATTTGCTCACAGTATGAAACAGAAGCTCTACTATACAATTAAAGGCAGAACAAAATAGCCAAGTTTTAATCTGATTTTGTTTTCCATTGTTCCAGTTGATATTTATTCTTATTGGTACAGCTAAAAAAAGATTCAGATTCTTCTTCAATACGTTATGCAGCACAGCTGATAGCTTGTTAAATAATTGTATATAGTCTCTTGAAATCATATGTAACATTTTGTAAATAAGTGAAAGGCTTGCTGTGAAGTTCACCTACTCAAATTACGCCAAGTATGTGTTCATGTTTGCCAGGTTTAGGACAGGATATTGCAAAGATTTTGCAAGTGCCTTGAGGATCTAGGTTCCATCTTTCTTTTCCTCTTTGGCTTTACTAATGAATTTTACTTCAGTGCAGCTGAATAGGTTAATATATGCTAACAAATCAAAAGCCTCATTTCCTTATGAGGCAAAGTGCAGGCTTTTTTAGGATGCTAAGAGATCTATGAAATTTTGTCACCTTTTGCCCGGGAGGGACAAATTCTCTCATCAGTTTGTAAAGCTTAAAGAGGATGAATTTCAAGGGCAAAAAGAGGAAATAAACGCTCAACTTCCACCAATTCAGGGAGACCAAACTCCTTTTTGTGCCTTTGAATATCACACTATAAAAGCCAAATTTAACATTGGACAGGGTGGGTGGAGCATGTTCCATGCCTGTGTGCAAAAAGTTTTTAAAAGTTTCATTTTTTTAATTTGTTTAATTTAGTCTTTAAAGCTGTAAAAGGTTTAAAAAAAAGTAAAAACAGTGTCTTACTCAGAGGAATTGAAAATGAGAGTCACAAGATGGTGTGTGGAGAGATCATGCTCTTTCCCAGGATGGGAATTTTATGGCAGCTGTAGGTCCAATACTTTCAAAGTGGTGGCATTGTAGTAAAAGTTCAGTCTGCCTCACTCTCTGTCAGTCTTTGATGACTGGCTTTGCAGCTAAGGAGGAGGCTGCTTGCACTTATTTATTTAGTAATGCTTAAAAGCATTTACTATGGTATGTACTTGCTTTTATAAAAAAATAGAAACCTATAAAATATAAAACTGCCCATAATCATTAGCATAAGAACTGCTGCTGTAATGATAAGGCACATTCTCTTGCTTTTCCCTCATCTCCCTTTAAAAAAAGACATTCTTATATTGTGCTCTGAAGGTCACCTAACTCTTGACCTGGCAAAGAGCAGCAGATTCCAGAGATGTGGGTCCTCAAGTGAGAAAGTCAGTCTCAGAAACAGGGCCAGCTCTACAGTTTTGGCCATTCCAAGCAGTGAAAAAATCTGCTGCCTAGGATGGCAAAAGGGGAGAAGCTGTGGCCGATTTGCCACCGCGGACACAAAGAGGAGAAGCTGCCACTGAATTGCCACCACAGCGGGCAGCACAGAAAAGCTGCTGCCGAATTGCCGCTGCGGCTGGAGGAACTGCTGCCCCAAGCACCTGCTTGGAACGCTGGGGCCTGGAGCCGGCCCTGCTCAGAAAGTAGAGCAGCCCAGCTGGTTTTAATTGCTGTGGTGAGATCTAAGGTGAAAAGTAGTTTCTTGGATAGCTATGGCCCCGATCTGTCTAGTACTGTTAACACCACTTGAATGGCTCCCAGAAGTGAACAGTAAGTCAATGCAAGGCCTGGAGCAGATTTGCTATGTGCTCATAGCAGACCCCACCCAAACCCCTGTAGTCTATGCCAGCTGACTTCGTAGGGTACGTCTACACTGAGATGAAAAAACCTGTGGCACAGAGCATCAAAGCCTGGGTCAGCTGGAGCCTGAATGTCTATACTGGAATTTTATAGCCCTGCAAGCCCGATTCAGCTGACTCGGGTCAGGTGCGGCCATGCCATGGGTCTTTTATTGCAGTGTAGACGTAACTTATCCTCTTCAAGGATCCTAAAGCAGACTAGCCTGGAGATGGCAAAGGTGTGAATGAGTTATGAGGCCTGTATTAGGCTTTGTCTATGCTGTACTTTTATCAGTAAAACTTTTGTAGTCCAGGAGCATGAAAAAACACGCACACACCCGAACAACAAAAGTTTTACCAACAAAAAGCACTAATGTGAGCAGCACTTTGTTGGCAGGACAGCTCTCCCACCGACAAAGCTACCGCCTCTTGTTGTGGGTGGATTAGTTTTGTTGGCGGGAGAGCTCTCTCCTGCCGACAAAGAGTGGCTACACTGCGCACCTTTTAGCGGCACAGCTGTAGCAGCACAGCTGTATCGCTAAAAGGTGTATAGTGTAGACATAGCCTTAGAGAGGAGAGATCTCAGTCTCTAGTCACCTATGTACAATGGTACTGTGCCTTGGTGATCAGAGAGTGGTAATGGATACATTAGTGCTATAAGGCTGTGAACCATCTTGACAAAATGCAGACAACCCCCCACTGCAGAGAAGCAAACACTGCCTTTCCCCATTCATCTCAACACTTTCCTTGGCAGATAGTCATCACTTTTGACTTGTCGAGATTAAATTGCAGCCAGTTTCTTTCAACCAGATCCCTATCTTGGTCAGATACTGGGAAAGTAATGCGGCTGTGTGGTAATTCTAAGTTTGATGACAGGAGAGACAGAATGAGTATTAGAGTAGCAGCCGTGTTAGTCTGTATTCGCAAAAAGAAAAGGAGTACTTGTGGCACCTTAGAGACTAACAAATTTATTAGAGCATAAGCTTTCGTGAGCTGTATTGTTGATGTGATCACTTGATAACTGCAGGACAAGCATATTATTTGAATTAGTTCTGAGCAGCTGTTTTGTAAAATGGTAAATTCTAGCTGTACTAGGGAAAAAAGATGCACTAGAGTGAGAGACTTTTTTATGCCATTTGTCTCTGCCTCGGGGAAATGGAATTCCTCTGAACACACTATGGCTGGAGCCAAATAGACAGGAAAAGGCTTAAATGCCTACTCGCTAACACAGACACACATGTGCGCATGCTCACACACACAAAACAATGCAACTACTAGAACCAGAGGATGGGGAAGGGAATTCCCAGCAAGTTTATTGTTCAGACTTCATTACTCATTTCTTTCTATTTAATTGTATTGATCAAAAATAAATTAGTAGAGACTACCTAGAAAATAACAAAATTTAAAGTTAATGGTCAGATATAAATAAATCTGACTTCACTCTGTGAGTCACTATTCTGGGGGTCAGGGGTTCGTGATTCCTGTGTCAGCTTCCTTGAGAATAGTTCAAATTAAGTATTTTCTCCTCTTGTATTTTGTTTAAATTGAAGTGACATAAATAAGAGACTTGTTCCTCCCTGGTGTACTATTTTCTTTGTCCCTTATTGTTTAAGCCTAGAAATTACATCTGAGTCCTTTTGTTTTCAGGTGACAAAAAGCATGTTTTGCATTTCAATGCAGTTAAATCCTTAGGTTACTTCCTTTCTTAAACTGTCCAGGCATTTAAACTTTCCATTCTGCCTCCTTGGTATTTCTGAGGAAGAGAAGAGCATTCAACTATCTCCACTGCAGAGGCTTCTGAGTGTCAATCTGTTTCTAAATAATACTAATCATATTACACAAAGGATGATTTTTCGTTGTCATGTATTTCATATGAAGGTACAATGCTTAAAGTGAGGTTCTATCTGCCAGAAGTCAAGCAGAGCTGATTTTTCAAAGGAAATTAAACCAATCGTGGAAGGTTCTTTAGCCATATAAATAAAAAGAAAGTAAGGAAAGAATAAGTGGGCCCACTTAAGCACCGAGGATAGGGTGGTGATTAAAGATAATCTAGGTATGGCCCAACAACTAAATGAATATTTGCCTCAATTTTTAATAGAGTAATGAGGAGACTGGAGACCGTGGCAGGGTGGGTACTGGGAACAAAGATATGGAAGTAGAAATTACCACATCCAAGATGGAAGCCAAACTCAAACAGCTTAATGGGACCAAACTGGGGGGCCCAGATAATTTCCACCCAAGAATATTAAAGGAACTGGTACATGAAATTGCAAGCCCAATAGCAAGGATTTATTTCTGTACATAAAGCAGGCACTAAGAAAAGCTTTTAGTATGTGTGGCCTACTTTCTTCAGAGTTTGATGAGAGAATGTATTGTGTATCACAGATGGACAAGTCCTCCCGTGTCTTGAGCTCTATCATTTAGATGCCAGAGACGTCTTGTGATTATGGTATAGTCCTCAGCTTTTACCTTTATTGATTGGTCACTCTACTGTCATGAAATTAACAGCAGAGTGACCAAAGGGTTATAAGTTGTACTGACTTGTTTTTATACACGCAGTTTTAGATTATCCACAAGAGGAAATAACTAGTATCCAAAGCTACCATGAACCGAGTCCCTCTGTTGAAGACACTTTGTCATTCTTTCCAAAACTTAAAGAGCTGTAATTAACTAATTTGATTTCGAATAACTACTTTCAAAGTCCACATAAATTCAGTAGCGAAGGGTTAGGGCAAAGAGAGGTTGAAATTTATCTGCTGTGCTTTTCCCTTAATGTCATCCTCTCGACAGGGAGCTCTCACCATTCTTGACATTTGACAGTTGGCTTTGTGTCAACCATTGAAAGAGCTCCCTCTTGAGATTGACAACAGAGGTTCTTGTTTAATTAACTAGCAGAGATGCTGCCTGAGAATGACACTGTACCTCCCTCAGTCCCCGAAATGAGGTGCAGTTAATCTCCTGCAATATACTGTACATAGGAGCATGTTCTCCTCAATATGTTTGTATAACTCTTAGTAATACTAATGAGACGTACGTGCTTGGATCAAAGGGCAAATAGCTAACTCTGCTCCAGAGTTCTGTCCTAAATTAGGTTCTTCTAGTGAACAGTGTAATTGCAGCCTTCAGCTAGCTGTTTTTTATGTATTATATTTTTCAACCATTCCATTATTTCCTCTCCTATTTAGTAACACTGCCACTGTCTAAATGTTTTGCTAAGAAGTCAGCTACAGAAATGAGCCAGAGCCATATTTGTCAAGTTGTCCCATTTAAACTCCTTAAAACAGGAAGCTGTGTGTAAGGCTTTCTGGGGAAAATATCTCAAAGGGAGTTTGAGAAGACTAGACACTGATTCTCCTGGACTCTAGGTTGAAAAATCATAGTGCATTTGTGTCATGGGGCAGATGTTTCCCCCACAGTCCCTCTAGCTCAATAGAAAATCACTCAGACCCATGCATCACTTGCAATCTCTACTACCACCAAGATATTTAAAAGAATTGTATTTATAGTTATAATTGATAGGCACTGTTTTGACAGGCAGATAGAGTTCTCCTCCCAGTGGCTTCTTGTGATTGGCCTCCAGTGGACCTTAACATTAACAGAATTCTCCTGAAAAGAGTCTACAAACAAATAGTAAATCTCTAGGGAATGATGTTAACCACATTCTGCTATGTCTAATTAGAAATGTACAATAGCTCCATGGTTATGGCCACGAAGGGAAGGTATTTTTTTACCATGCAGCCTGATTTTGACAGTTAAAAATGCAAAAACATCTATTATTTATTATACTGAAACACATCTTTCAAATGATAACACAACAAATCTTTTTTGTTGTTGTTTTTTGCTGTGTTCTGTATTACACCTAAAAATGTCACAAATACAAGAGACTGTGGTGTTGGAATTAGTAATGGCTAAACCATAAAAGTTCACTGTGGATCCTACTGTGAATCTTTTAACGTCTTCTCTTTGCCTATACTCCCTCCCTTTCCTGCTCTTCCTATCTATCTTTCCCCCTCTTACGACCAATCACTGAAGGAGGCCCAGGAGCTCTGTTTTTCCTGCTTTCCAAGAATGATCCCTTTTTGTGGTGTCTCCAGCAGAAATTTCCAAATGTCAAAAACTTGTATTTCAATAGCATCCTTCAAAGCCACATTTCAGGGCACTGTAGAATAAACTATGAGGGGGAATGGAGGAAGTGGAAGATGGGGAGAGAGAGTGGAGGGAAAGGAGAAATGAAAGGCAGAAGAGATTTAGAAAATGGAAAAAAATAATAGTAGGGGAAAGAGGCACTTAAACTGATAGAAATGAGGAAGGCAGCAATGCAAACTAAATGTAGCCATATCTATTGGATGGAACATGGAGTGGGAGCCCAGTATCTCTTCAATTCTTTTCCTGGCTATACAATTAAATCTGTGTGACCTTGGCCAAGTCACTTAACCTCTCCATCTCAATTTCTTCATTTGTAAAATGGGTATAATAAAATCTGCCTAATGGATATTGTGAGGATTGATTGTTTCTGAAGCTTTTTGAAAGGTTTGAAGTGCTATGGACATTAGGGTGAACGTGTCTCCCTGAGAACACGGTGGAATGTCCTTAGTGTCCTTCCTTAGGTGAAGCAGAGCACATCAGGGAACAGTGTCCTGGTGTAGCCTATGTAAAGTAGAAATTAGGCTTTGTCCTAAATTAGCCTAAGCATAGAGAAGTATGGAAAATTGAGTTCTAGTGTGAGTAGAAGTTAGAGATAAGTTGGAGACAGTAAAATGGGGAACATGGAAGTTAGCAAGGTTATGTTGCTGCAAAGTTTCAGTTACAACTGGTTTAAGCAAGGTTTTTAATGCGTGCTTTGGAGAATTCTGAAATGTATTGAAATGGTATCTATATTGATAGTCCTGGAAGGGCATTGGTGCAGGTGTTAATTTAAAGAACGTGTAATTTAAAGAGCCAGTAAGGAGGTAGCGGAAAAGTTAATATGGTGATGGGGAGGTTTAATGTTAATTAGTATTAGAATGGATTATAAAAGGGGTAGTTTTTGTTAATTTGGGGAGAGCGCCTGTTAACCTCAGAATGGTACTGTTAGGTTCCAGGGCTCTGAGGCTGTGCTTCACTCTGTTGTCAGTGGACTGATCACCCACTGATAAGCTATTTCATCTTTGAGTGTAAGTGTAATTGGACAATTGTGTAAGTGGTGATTGCATACCCGTTTGCTTAACTAATCATTTTTCTTCTGAGTAAAGTTTGGTGTTATCATTCAAAGTGTCACCCAGTGGTCGTCTACTAAATACATTTTCTGTAACTGACCCAGAGGCTCGAACCTGAAAAATAAGTTGGGTTTTATTGCACCCTTATCTTTAACAACTTAATATTAACTGGGAACATTTCAACATAAAGATTACAAAGAGTTACACCAACTCAGCAGAATCCCCAGCCCCACCCAGAGGGAGCAGCAGATTTAGCAGGGAGTGACAGAGAGAGACACCTCAACTTGAAGCACCAGTTGGTTGCTCTGTGAGTCTCTCTCTTCACCCTCTAGGTTCAGCCTTGCCTCCCTCAAAAGCTAACCCTAGGAAGGACAGGCTCCAGTCAGAACCTTCATTTGTTTCCCCTGCCCCCACATGAAACAGGGCCCCAGACTCCACAGAAGGGAGAAAGGTAGGAGGCCATCCTGGCTACCAGCTCATCCTGTCAGGATTGGGAATCCATTGTGCTGAGTGCTGTACAAATAGAATGGAAGGGCTGGGCCCCACTCCTAAGATCTGTTTAAAATTGGACTCAATCCAAAACTTGTTTAGTTTGTGGGTTGAGCTATTATTCTTTTGCACTTGCCTCTGTGACACAGAGCATTAGTGTATTTAGCTGTTAACCGAAAGATTGGTGATTCGAGCTCATCCAAAGACCGTTTTCTTTATGGGACCTGATAACAGTCTTCACATATGTGAAGGGCTCTTAGAAAGAGGACGGTGATCAGTTATTTTCCTTGTCCACTGAAGACAGGACAAGAAGTAATGTACTTAATCTGCAGCAGGGGAGATTTCGGTTAGATTTTAGGAAAAACTTTCCAACTAGAAGGATAGTTAAGTTCTGTAATAGTCTTCCAGTGGAGGTTGTGGAATCCCCGTTATTAGAATTTTTAAGAAGAGGTTGGACAAACACCTGTCAGGGATGGTTAGGTTTACTTTGTCCTGCCCCAGTGCAGGGAGCTGGACTTGCGACCTCTCGAGGTCCCTTCCAGCCCTACATTTCTATAATGCTGCTATTCTATTTTGATCAGAACTAACTTAACCATCTGTACTTTGAAAGAGCCTCGTTAGAACTCTGGTTTCTGAGGATGATGCTTCATTGTTAAAAAGGACAGCTTAGTGCAGCACCATGGGCGGAGGGTGAACCCTGGGCTCAGGGAGGCTAGCCCCCAGCCCGCCCCTTCTGCCCAAGTCCCCCCTCCTCCACCTGACCCCACGGCCTTCAGCACAAGCAACCAAGCCCCAGAGTGCCTGAGCCCCTCCTCCCCTCCCAAGCCACAGAGTACCAGGTGGGCAGTGCACCCTCATTCCCGAACACCAGGCCAGTGGCACAAGCACTAGGGTTGCCAACTTTCTAATCGCACAAAACTGAACACCCTAGCTCCATCCCTTCCCCAAGGTCCTGCCCCCCACTCACTACATTCCCCCTTCCTCTGTGGCTTTCTCTCCCCCACCCTCACTCACTTTCACTGGGCAGGAGGTTGAGGTGCAGGAAGGGTTGAGGGCTCTAACTGGGGGTGCGGGCTCCATGGTGGGTCCAGAAATGAGGGGTTCAGGGTACAGGAGGGGGCTCCAGGCTGGGGCAGGAAGTTGGGTTAGGGTCTGGGCTCTTGGGTGGGGCTGGGGATGAGGGGTTTGGGGTACAGAAGGGGGCTCCAGGTGGGGGGGGTCGGGCTAAGGGATTCGGAATGTGGGAGAGGGTCTGCGGGGTGAGGCAGGGGGTTGGGGTGCAGGAGGGGGTGAGGGCTCTTGGGTGGGATTCCCAGCCAATGGGAGTGCAGAGCTGGTGCTCAGGATGGGAGCAGCACACGAAGCCCCATGGCCCCTCTTCGCCCCCTCCCCCCACTCCAGGAGCCAGATCTGTTAGGTGCCAGGACAAGTAGGGATTAGCCTGCCTTAGTCCTGCAGCACCACCGACTGGACTTTTAACAGTCTGGTCAGCAGTGCTGACTGGAGCCATCAGGGTCCCTTTTCAAATGGGTGTTCTGGTCGAAAACTGGACAGCAGGTCACTCTAGCAAGCACCGGTTCCAGCCGCCTATAATCCCTGGTCACAGGCCCACCCCATCCCCAGCCTGGGCTCCGGCCACGGGGAAAGAGCAGCCGAGTGCCAGTGGGAAGCGGAAGAGGCCCTCGGGGGTGCATGGGCAGGATCACACAGGATTGTTTGGAGAGGCACAGCCTCCACTGATCTTTGATACCCACCACTGATGTGCAGCATCGTTTACTGGACCATCCCACTGACTAAGAATAAATTAATTCAAGTTCTATTACTTTACTACAAAATTAGATATAAATATTTTAGTAGAAATAAATACAGTTGTTATGGGGGATGGATGTTAGTACACATAAAAATAAGGGAATGACAGCACTGAATGAGGCCAAGTACATATGAGCAGATGCTTTGCAAGCCTTATGCTCCTTACTCTGCTGGCATGTTTCAGTCTTGACCCACAAGAAGTTTGTGATTCCATCTCTGAGTGTTCTGAGCAGAGGTCACCAGTGGTGTTTAAATGTGTCAGTTTATGTTAATGTTGATGTATAAGTAAATGTTCAGTGAGACTTAAAACCTCCAACCTCATTCCTGTTTGTGACTTAATCCAGATTTACCCTAGGTGTCAAAAAGGGGGGGACGGGGAATAAACACAACCGCATATTAACTCACTTTGTCACTCTGCCAATATTAGGCATCAGCAAGGTAAGCAGCTCTAAGAGTGCCAAAATATTACAGAGGCTTATAATAATAATAATCCTGTGAAATCTGCCTACCTTTGTAGTGGCCTGGCACCAAAATCTCTCAGGAAGCTCTTGCTATTGGCCTTCTGATGCGAATAAGTAGGGGGCTTTAGTGATGCCTGATATGCAAACTAGTTGTCAGCTGTATTTATTCTGACTCTGCCTACCCCCATGAGCATGCCCATAGTCTTGCTGAAATGTACTAGGTATCTCAGCTGATATGTTTTTCTGACCACAGATTTTCAGATTCATTATATGATGCATTTTAGGAGTTGATACTTAAATTTAATACCAAAACAGTTTAAAAACAATAAGGAGCATTTTCAAAGTAACATAAGTGACTGAGGAGCCTAAATCCCTTTTCAAAATGACTTTTAGGCATTTAAGAGCCCAAGACTTATTGAAAGTCAGTGGAACTTAGGTTCCTAAGTGCCTAAGTCATTTTTTACTATGGGACTTGGGTGCCTTTGAAAATGGTATTCCTGGGCTAACACAGGAATTACATTTGTGAACTCCATATAGGCTAATATCTAAAACAGTATTTGCTTTCACTTTTGATGTAATTACTTGCCTATGTTATTGAACAAAAGGGGAAAAAATCAGCCACTGGTATGGGAAAGGAAGAAATATAAGAATATATGGGAGGATGGTAGTTACACAGTCTAGTGGACAAGCAAATAGAACTTGGTGGATTGGACAGACTATAAATCAATTTCTGATTCCTCTGGTCAAGTGTAAATCATAGCTGTGCCACAGTACTGTAGGCTTTTATTTGCTGATATGCTTGATGTGGGGGTATACACTGTTTGGAAGGGTGCCCCTTGCGAGAAAGAAAGAAAAAACATTAATTTGGAGATCTGAGCACTAGCGTATGCTGAACATGGAAATAGAAGCAAGGCCACCATTTGATGTCACAGATTTCCTACAGTTAGTTAATATCACAGGAAAACACCATTTAGTAAAGGCACAATTCCCACTCCCTCCTCCCCTTCTGTACAATGTGAATACATTATCACTTGCCAGTTGCTCCAAAAATAAATATCTTAAACTATTGTTATCCTTAATAACCTTTGTCCCTAGTATTACATAGCTAGAGACGCTAATGAGAGTAATTCCATGCAACTGATTCAGTGGATTGGCACAGTGCTTTTGCAGATGGCCTCTTCTAACACAGAAGACCTGAGTATGAGAGCGCTTTCAGATGTCTCTTCCTTTCTGGCTCTGGTGGAACTACTGTATTGCAGAGGTGTTGCTTGGCTTTTGGTGATGGGGGATAGAGCTGCCCTACTAGATGAGCATCTCCTACAGCCAATTCACAGAATGTGGTACGGGGCTCGCTGCTATCTAAGTTAAGGGCAAATTCAACTTTTAAAAGGAGGGATTTGAGGCATATAGCGGTAAGGATAATGATGATTCTGGAGAGAAAATTGTAGGGACCTGTCTAGACCACCTTTAGTCTGCAACATCCATGGAAAAGAGCTGACTCTCAGAAGACTAGATGGGGTGTATTTGTTTATCTGATACTGGAGCTTGTATTATGTCCAAAACAGCAAAATTAGGAGACATTTAATCCTAGATGACCATTTTTTATTGTTTTTCACATGGATGCTACAGTATTAAGCTTCACTTTGTAATGTAGGTCTTGCATTTGGCATTTAGCTTCTGAATTTGATCCTCTGCGTTTAATATAGATATTTATTTGTCAAGTACTACAGCAAAGAGACTTCTTAGAAGATTTGATACTAGGAGTTTCTTGACTGACCCTTAAAGGTAGTAACAATTTTGGGAGCCAAGCATTTATATAAATGCTATTAAATATCCTCTCTGAACTCTGTTTGATTCATTCTGTTGATGCCTCTGAATTTACATAATCAGCAGTATGTAAAAATAAACACTTCAAGATTTGCATGTTCCAATGGAAAAGTTCACTGCTTTGGCAACTTTTGAGGCAAAAGTCTTTTTCTTTCTAGAAGAACTTCAGTAGGAAAAATATTTCACTATTGGTTTATTTTGTTAGGGAATTCAGAAGACGGGTAGTATGGGATATAGAAAGTTACATGGAATATGGAGGGTTAATGCTCTATGTTATTAATTTTAAATTCCAGTAAATATGGTTTCAGCTTTGATCCTATCAGGACTAATTCCTTTGTCACTCTACTAATTAATTCAGCATGCTGGAGAAAAGATGCTAATTTGGGCATCAAAGAAGTAGAGGGTGGGGTTTTTTTTGTTTTTTGTTTTTAATCAGACTTGTTAAAACGATAAGTTTTACTCCCATTAGACTGAATCTGAAAGCTGAAAGTCATTTTAGTCTTGTTCCCAACAGTTGAATATAATAATAAAAAATATGTTCTTGTTTCTCTCAAAATTGGCATAAAAAACCAGCAGCAACCAGTATTCGTGTTAATAATGTAGGCTTCTTTAATGAGACTGCTTCATCCTAAATAAAGAAAGAAATCTTCTGAACATCAACTTTTTCTGCTTAACCTTTCCTTTTTCTGTTGCCTGTTATCAGCTAAACCCCATTGTTTTATTGCTGCAATTGAACTCTCTCCAAAATGGATTTGAAGATGGTTAGCATGAGCATACTTTGATTTACCAAAATGTAGCTGAATTTAGAGCTTAATTTAAAAAATTCACATCAGATTTATAGTTACAGAAAATCTAATAAATTAACCTGGACCGCACATAACTAAATTCATTAGCCTGTGGCCAGATCAGTTTTCTCTTTCCACAGATAGTTTCAGCAGCCCTATGAATGCAGAGTTCAATTGTGTTTATTGCTTAGAACTACAGTACAGTACAGTACTTCCATCTGCAAATAATTTTATACTCAGTGCAGCTTTTGAAGTGATCCAAAGCAGGTTAAATGGGTTTGAGAATCCCAAGATGTCTATGTAACCACTCCCTTCTGGCAAAAGAAACCAAATCTGCTTACAGATGCTATTGCTCCCTCATCGCAACCTTTTCTTAGTTTGTGGAAAGGGTGGTGCCAGGCATGAAAGAAAAGGAAGGCAGATACCTGTCTTTGCTGAACAGGGGCAATTATTCTCTATAGTGCTTTATTTTAAACTATGACTGACTTGCACTTTATAGTTGTGTCATGTGCACTTGTTCTCCAATCATGGGCTGCTTCTACTGAGACCTGCTATATATTCTCTGTACGGGAGCTTCCATAAAATCTTTTGTCCCAATAATTCTATATGGCTTGCTTTTAGGTATTTAGAAAAACACTAAAAATATAAAACAAATATTTAATTAACATTGCTGTTAAAAAAATATAAACATAAAATGAGTCCGCAGCAGTAATCACAAGCAGTTAATCTGACTCACTAAAGATCTTTACAGCAATGTCTAATATCCTGTAAAAGTCTATGTATGAAAGTAATTAATCAAAGCACAGCATTGCTTCTAGAGAGTATTTCTTCTGCTTTAAAGCTGAGTGATAAAATAACTTAAAACTCATGGCAGTAGCGGCAGTTAATAAGCTTTTTTATAGTCCCTGTGTGGACCTGAAAATCATACCTTATTAGTATCTTTATCTTTCTTGCTCACCCATCTTACTTGCATTCAGATTTAATTTTGAGGGTTATTTTTATATTTCTAGTCTTTCATAGTGGAGCTGCTTTAATAATCTCAGCATGGGTTTTTTGTTCTTCATTTGCTGTGAAATGGGTGTTTCTGTTATATACACTTTACAAATCATTCTAGGTTTTTTCCCAAATCATTTCTGGAGATACCATTGCATTGTTGGGATATGTGCATGTTTGTTTTTTTCATGTCTTGGACTAGTTGAATTATTTTTCTTTCACCACAGATGTTTGCAATTCCATTCTTTATTAGCTGCAGTGACACCTACCGATAGGGGGAACCTAATTAACTAATAATTCCCAATTGCTGAATTTAGCTAGCAAGCTGCTTGGGACTCTACCCAGCAGATGTTTCTCTTTCTTAGAAGTGTGGGGACTTATAGACCTCCCTGCTTGTTAATCCATGAAGCAAATATCAACACATTTGAGATCTGGAAACTCACTGTTTAACACAGAAATGAAATGTTGCCATGACCACAGTTTTAGGTCTTGCATTTAAGACATTTTTCCCAGGAACAATAGGGCAGGACCATAGAACAAGAGGTTTGCTTCTGTCCTTGAAATCTTGAAATTTAAAGAGGGATGAAGACATTGACAGAATGAACAGTCCTGGAGCATTTTTTTCACTATCTCTTGACATTCACTGTAGAAATATAAACATTCCCTTTTTATATACCAGAACCAATAATATAGTCATAAATATTTCAATAATAAATCACACATTTGATATTCAAGGAGTTGATTAACTCAGTGTTTCTAATGGAAAATACCTTAATTATTCTCAGGACGTTGGTGATTTCTTTCAATGGGTAAAGCTAATACTAGCAAAGGGAAATCCATCTGAGTAGTACAACATGTTTTCAAGAATAGTACATGGGCTTTCACATGAGGATGACTCACTCATTTTCATCTTTCTGAGGGCAGATCACGTAAAGAAAATCCCTCTCTACTTCTGCATGCAGGAGTAGTGTGCTTGGAGCATTTGGAATATTGTCCTTGTATAGTGAAAAGCATACTAATGATTCTACTGCTACAACTTCCTTCACAGGCATTACACCAGGTAATCACTATATTGCATAGGACACATAAATGCGTAACTTTGCTACATGTTTTTTTCCCCTCTATTATTATTTTAAGTGGTTTCATTCCACATAAAACAATCTAAGCAGATGCACACACTCTGTTCATTTTTCAGGTCTTCTAATTATATTCCTCCCTGTGCTATGTAAGTTTTTGAATAAATAACAATTGTCAGATAGTACCTTAAGAGAATTCCCCTACATACAGTGTAGTAGAAAGAGCTTTTAAAGATTGGTGTGCAATAAATTTATTCACTAATGGTTTTAGTCTTATATCAATCATTTTAATATAAAAGGCAGCTTTTACTGTAATCCAGTTATTTGTTGTCTGTAGATTTTGTAAGTCTTGAGGCCAAAAGCCATTCACTTTTCACAAAATTTTCATCTTAACTTGATTAATACCATAACTCAGTTGTTACAACAGCCTTGTTCCCATACATTAAGCTCAGTGGGAGTTTAGAATCAGGCCCAATGTGACGTTAGCAAGGAAATAATTTTGTCCCCTAAATGTTAAAGAAATATTAAGCCTGGAATGCACAAAATTATACAGAATTACAATAAGTAGAAATTAATTTCATCAGCATATGTCTGTGGTAATTTAGAACACATCAGAGAACACAGACCTTTGCAAATACCATAAATTTCAGTGTATTTCGGTGTATTTATGCAGTTAGAGAAGATGCTGGATATTTTGTGGTTTTATGTAGTACATGTACGTGTGTACACACACACACACACACACACACACACACACACACACACACACACACACACACACACACAGAGTCTCTGTCCCTTAATGTCCATGCTGGATTTTTGCTGTTCTGCAAAACATCATAATAATAGAGTAATAATAATAGTAATAAGGAATAGGTTTTTAAGAGTTTAGTAATGAATGGAAGAGGCCAAAATCAGAACATTTTCCCAGCCTTAGGCAACATATTGTGTATTTAGTGTGGAAGGTAAATATTATAATCCCACACAGCTCTAGGATGAAGTCAAAAATAGCAGAAAAACTTGTTTTCATCAAGACCAATCCACCATTCCTAATTTTTAATTACATTTGACCTTACCAATTTGTGGCAACAGCCGCTGTACTAGCAGACAGCAGTGTTTGTGCAAAGAGATTTCAAACTGGCACTTATTACAAACAAAATTGTCATTTATTTAAAAAATACTTCCTTTTGTAAGCAACAAATAATACCCAGACTTGAAACTCAAGGGGTTCAATCTTTTTTTTAAAAAACATTTTTGTATGCTTCATATCTGACTTTACCTCCCTACAGCAACACAAAATGCCCAAGAATAATGTTTTCAACATCTATAAATACTCAAGACAAATACTAGACTCCACAAAGCCGTAACTGATACTATGGGGGAACTGTAGGCAGGAAGAATATAAACAAACTGCCAGAGTCAGATCAGGGCCAGGACTCAAGAGCTAATACATTTTCTCTTGAGGATACTGCCATGTGAGATCTTCAGGGCTGGAAAACAGATTATTTTCCCATCCATCCTGCTGGTGTTGGACTAAGGGGTGTGTGTGGGTTTAGTTTGGTTTTTCCTTGCATTCCTATATGAAATAACATCTGCAAGGTCCCATCTAGCTCTTCTTTTCACCAGTCTCTGTGTCCATCTCTCTTTCTCTTTCTCACACTCATGCTCTCACTATCACTCTCTCACCTATACATATACACACCCACACGCCTACCCTTAACCGTCTCTTCCTAGCTGCAACGTTCTCCCCTCAGATTGTGGAAAACTCCTCATCATATGTATGCAGCTCCCCAGTCTCTGGAGACCGCAGTTGATAATGGAGCCAGAGTGTAGACTTTCCACTCCTGAAGAGCGCTGTTATGAAATGTAATGATTCCGCTGGCCCCGTAGTGAGATGCGTCTCTAGAAGGAGAACGAAGTATGGCTGGTGGGTCGGGGCGTGTGTGTGTGTGTGTGTGTGTGTGTGTGTGTGTGTGTGTGTGTGTGTGTTTGAAAAAGTGGCATGTATTTTCTGGAGTAGCAGGCTATTACTGCTTTAAATAGGACTTGGGGCTGTGGCTGCTACTGCAGAGATGTGGGGAAGAGTAAGATGAGGTTTGTACAGACACACTCACCATACCGCCAGTATGTCCCGTCTGCCTCCTCATTCCATTGCAAAGAGCCACCCTGGACCTCTTCTGTACCCTGTGCAAGGGACGATCCAGTCCTCTTGCCTGGCACCTCTGCTGCTTCCCCCCTTCTCCTCCACCCTCACCATGTCTCTTTCTCTCATTCACTTACCCACAAACATGCAGTGGCACTGGAGCATTTTAGTAGTGGGGGATGCTGAAAGCCAGCCTCCTGACCCCTGTCCATGCCCCTCCCCCGAGCTGAGGCTGGGAGTAGGGATGTGTCTCTGTGAGGGGGGACGCGGAGAGGGGTAAGGGGGCTGAGGCTGTGGCCATAGCTGAGAGCAGGCGTAGGGCCAGGAGTGGAACCCCAGGCAGTGCCAGGAGCAGAGCCCCAGCCATGGGGCCAGGAGTGGAGCCCTGGGAGCAGGGGGCCAGGCGTGGTGGCCTGGGAGCGTTGAGGGGGGGCTGCGTGGAAACCTGGGCATAAGGCCAGGGAGCAGAGTCCTAGGCATGGAGCCAACAGATGGGGAGTGGGGCACAGGGCTGGCCCCCAAGACCTGAACCTGGGGAGTGGAGCCCCGGGCACAGGGCCAGCAGCCCCACATAAAACCTGGGGGTGCTGCATCACCCCCCGCACCCGTACTTCCCGTGCCTGTGTAAATATGGCTGCTGTCATAATGGAAATGTCTTCCTTATCTTCAAGATTTGTCCTTTAGTGTCTAATGACTTCATTTTTCTGTAGGCTCAGGCCCATTGATTAAATTCACAAGCAATCTGGATCATTACTTTGGGAGTCAGAGGGTATGTTTATACTTAGAACCAGGGATGTAATTCCCAGCTCACACTGACATACTCACACTAACTCTCATCAAGTGAGTGCGGCAAAAATAGCAATGTAGCTGCAGCAGCACATCCTAGTCATTCTAAATACAAACCCCCTGGACCTTGTGGGTAGCTAGTCTGTACCGCCACTCCCCACTGCCTCTGACACCAGGGCTATGTTACTGTTTTTAGTCCACTAGCTCAATGAGAGCTAGTGTGAGCATGTCTGCTTGAGCTAGGCCTCACACCTCTAGCTCCAAGTGTAGACGTCGTCTGACTGAACAGACACACTAATTCCGCTTTGGTCAAAGGAGTTATGTGATTTACAACTGAAGTCTGTGTAGTGTACTTCAGCTGTCGTACTGAAGGCAGTTTGGACTGAAATGAAAAATAAAAAAGAGTAAAGGAAAGATCTCCAAGGAAATGTTACTGACTTCCATAGAACTATTCAAAAAGTTGTGAGGCGTATGAATGAAGTTAAAATACAGCAAGCTCCATGAAGAAATAATTTTTCTAAATCATTAGCCTTAATTTGCATGTAAAGGCACTTCAAAGGTTGCAATATGATAAAAATGACCATTTGTGACCTATGAAATTCAGGATTTCAAATTTGGGGGGTGGGGGAGGGGTTAGTCCATAATGCTTTGTGTATCCAACCTCAAGATCTAACTCAATGAGAAATGAAATGTAGCTCTGCCACTTAATAACCTCTTGCAAGCGCTGCGAAGAAAGGAATATAATTTTGCAAGTCTTTGTACAGTGTCTAATATAATGGAACCCCAGGAGTGACTGGGATCTCTGGAGCACTCTCATAATATAAATATTAAATAATAATATATTATTAGATAGAAAGTAAAGCATTTAAGAGGGGACTTTTGTGAAGAGATCACTGAAGGTCTCTCTCTCATCTTGCAATAGGGCAAGATTTATTTTTCATCCTGATTGCACCTTCCTGTGATTTTAAACAAAAATCAACTCTGTACCTTTAAATTAAAGCCATATGCGAACGAGTGACAATTTTTACCAATAGGAGTAGAACATATGGCCAGCTCTGTATGTTGGCACATAAGATTGTTCTGAAGATTGTTTTCAGAGAGCCTATTCTCTGGTAAGAAGAACCTTCAGCTACTTTGAAATGTATGCTAATAATAGCTTAGCATCACAGCTGCTTTTGTTTCAGGTCTTGCGGGGTGGTAATTTCTACAATGCACTCAAGGTTCAAATACAGTTGTGATCAAATGCTGTGTAAATGGTTCAAATTCAGAATTATTGGTAATTTATTTTATTATTGCGATAGGTCCTTTACTCTAGGCAATCGCTCATTATGTTATGATTGTGTAAATCTCCAGGTTTGTTGTGTACTCAGTAAATATTGTATTTTTCCTCTACTAATTCTCTCCTCTTCCCCTGACTCTTCCCTAATGTCTTAATCAGATTTGGAAAGAAGAAAGAGGAGAAAGGTGGGAAAGCTGACCAGAAGGGAAATCCAAAACACGGCACACTGAGAGAAGAAGAACTAGAAAAGATGAAAGATGAGCGTGAAAGGTGAGTAAATCATGTAAACATCTATGTTGATAAGAAGAACAGAAGGCAAGGACTTCCTGTGTAGGAAGGAAAGCCAGGGCAGTTGTTCCAGGCCTGGACCAGTGATATGCCATCCCAGCCCTCCGCCAGTCAGTTTCTGCAGTGCAACATTGTTAAGCCAGTCTTCTGGCTTTCCTTTCATGAGGCTGCTGCCATGCTGGGCTACTGCATAACAACATCTATTCTGCTTCCTTTACTTCTATGATGGTGCTTAATGCATTCTCTGCACAGCCTGATGCAGCAGCTCCTCTTCAGGGCCCACACTACCCAATGCCAGTAAGAGGACCTTCTCCTGAGGCCTGGCCTCATTTCTCCTCTCCTCCCTCCCTCCCAATGCTACGTGAGCAGCTACTTCTGGAGCTCTGTGCACTGGGCTCCCCCTCTCCTCCATAAGGCAGTAGGAGCAGCTTCTTATGGGTCTCCAGGCTCCCTTTCTTCCTGCAACCCTCATAGTGGTTTCCAGCACTCCAGGCCTCTGCTGACTATGGTGCCAATCCATGGGTTTTCTGCTTTAAGTGCAGCTTCGGTATATTCATCTTTGTTGTTTCCTCCTTTTTTGTGTTTTGTTCACTCAAGGTTATAGAAGAAATTAATCTCTTAGATTCATGTTGTAATTAATAATATAAAGTACACAGATGCTGAATATGCCTAAAGACAATGGGAATAAAGTAGTACCCAAAGGTTAGGAAATGTCCTGAGAGACTGAAGGACCATTGTAAACCAAGGGGGTTTTATTTTACTTGTGTTGGTTTTTTTTCCCCTCTCATAAAATATGCTTGTCCCATCCATAATCTCAACACCCTCGCTGCCTTTCCAGCCCAATAGAACTAATAGCTTTTACTTCTCCTGACTCCCACCCTCCTGAGTTCCCACTCTTGAAAAGCCTGGAAAAATAGGTAATCCTTGCAGTGCTGCCCTGAAGGTGAGCAAACTCTTCTCCTCCTCCTTCCCCCCAGTAAAGACTAGCCTTCTGGGTGCAACCATATTCCCATATGGTGGGTCTTTGTTCCCCTCCAGTAGATGGTGCATCTAAGAGGTTAATGAGTCTGCTAAAGCTATCCAGTTACTGCAGTACTGATATTGGATATACTTACCCAATGTTTTAATAGGTGATTTATCTAAATTAAATAATATCAGGGTAGGATTTATACCATTTGCTTTAAAATTTCTGTAGCATGTCCCTGGTTTTGCCAGGCAGTGGAGTGCCGCCTTTATTTTAAACTGCTGATTCCCAATTTGGATGCTGGCAATTTGAGAGGTATTTGTCCTTCATTTTAAAGAAGCCAGTGTCTTTTATTAGGATACTGGCAAGCTAAGAAGTATGTATCCCATCTGTTAAAGGGCCAGTGTCATTTACTAAAATGTTGGCAGACTGAAAGGAATGAGCCCTTCTGTCTAAAGGGCTAATGTTCCAATTGGACATGAGATAATTGTTCTTAACATTTCTTTAGTGTTAACTGCTTTTTAAAAATCCATAGTCACTGACTGACGGTAAATTGGTAAGGATGTATTAGAAACAGGCAGTGTTTTGTCTAATGTCTTCATCATTCTGTTTTCTCTTCTCTAATAATGATTTAACTTTCTGTCCTGGAAGTATTTGAACTGAAATGGAGAACAGCAGGTGTGTTGAGAAGTTGATGAACTTAGCTGATATTTTTAACTCACTTATTTGATTCTTCTTCCACATTGCAAATGAATAGAAATATCACTCTCTCTCCTTCAGGTAATTCTGCTTACATAAAAAAAATTCCTCGTATTATCCCAAAAGTGGTATAACATATATTGTATATACAAGCAGGTCATGCCGCTTCTCTAACTAAAACAAGAACATAGTTCTATATGTTTGGTAGTTCCAGACTATCTACTAGTTGACTTGAACCCTGTCTTGTATTGCTAGTCACAGGGTGGCAAAGATTTTAGCAATGACAAAGGAAAAGTGCATACTGTAGCTGGTTTTCTCGCAACACATTTCTGTGCAAGAATGATATGAGGGGTTGATTAAGATCAGCCTCAAGATAAGTAACCCAGTTTAAATGAAATTGAGTACTTTATATTGTTGTTGACTATTCACCGAATGATGATGCTTATGAAGACAGTATAGATGAGTTTTATAACTGTGTCCCAAGATTCAGTAATCCTATAATGTATAATGTAATTCAAGCCTAAGATTTTAATGCACATATTGGCAAAGAAAACCATGCGGAGAGCCTACACCATAGATCTCACTGCTACTATGACTTCACTAACTGTAATTCTGCATACATTGTCTCATCTTTAACAAACCAAGCTTCACTAAAGATTTACTAGAATGTAGCCATATTTTCAACTGCACTCTTGTTTGGAGTGAAATGTATTTGACAAAACTAACAAGTACTTGACTGTAGCATGATAGACTACAGAACTGTAAACAAAACAATCTCCTAACTAACCTTGAGCAAAGTATTAATTACTTTTCTAATTCTGACTTTCATAAGTGATATTAATTAACTATCTAATTGTACCTTTCCATGAATAGTTACATGAGTAATTTTTATTCTGAAGTCTCAATTCCATCCCCTAGAATAACAAACTTAGTTTGGCTGCTTGAGGTTGTATGTCAGTTAAATGCTGACTGCCTGGCTTTTTCAAAGTCTAGCACACTAACCAATACCCCTTCACCACATGTGAGTATACATCGATCTGACACATTTTTTAAAACCCTGAGCTATCTATATCAGGTGTTAGTGGCAGAGGTCCGAGTTGTTGATTTTTGGGGTGGGTGGGATAGGACTAATGATCAAGGGCATTTCAGCATCCTAGCAGCTGTGTGAACCTTGCATGATGTTGGGAGGTTGGTTTTGCATGGACTGCACATTTGGCATGCCTCCAAAGGCACAAGATCTCTGTGGGGTGTGTTTTCCAGTAGGAAGTGCATTCACAACTTGGAAGAGTAGGATTTCTTTTGGAGTTTTGCAAAGTGCAAATATCCTCCCACCCAATAACATGATATTTCATAAAATCCAGAGGGCATCAGGCTGCACATATGACCCTTACTTACAAAGTGAAATGTTGTTGCTGTACTCATGTAAATCTTATTTCCATTCCACATCTTTCTTTTTTAGTCCTTTCTTTTCTGTGTTTCCTTTCCTTGCTTCTCTGTACCAGTTTTGTACCACCAACACATCCTACACTAAAATGTGAAGGTAAAACATCATCATTATTTATAGTGCAGGCTGGAAAGCAAGAATTCCATTCCCCAAAAAGAATTTGAGGTTTTGAAATTTGTTTTCATTCCACATCAGAACAAAAATAAGAGCTTTCAAAATTGTTTATGAAAAAACATGAGAGAACACTAATTAAATGTTCACTGGGCCAGAGAGAGACTGACTCCATAGCCTAGTCATTGGGGCATTTACCAGCAATGTAGGGGAACTAGGTTCAAGTCCCTGCTCCAATTCAGGCTGAGCGGGGACTTAAAACCTGGATCTTCCATAGCCCAGCCCTAACCACCAAGCTGTTGGCTATTTTGGGGTGGGTTTCTCTGTGGTTTTGCTAGAAATTGCTTCCTGGACCTGAAGAACCTTCCCAATGAAGATGATAAATTTCTGCAAAAGGTTTGTTTCAATAAATTGGCATGTTCCATTGAAAAATTCTTGACCATCTCTAATTATTTATTGTTTATATTAGAAGTAGTTGTTAGAGGTCCCAACCAAGATCAGGTCTTCGTTATGTTAGATGCTGTAAAAACACATACTAAGTCTCAGACCTTGCCCCAAGAGCTTACAGGGTAGATATAAAAGACAAAGGATGGGAGAAAGAAAATAGCATCATTATTCTCATTTTACAGATGCCAGTTCAGTGATTTGTCCCAGTTCACAAAAGGAAGTTTCTATCAGAGCTGGGAACTGCGCCCACATTTCCTGATTCACCGTCTATCGCCAACCAAAACCACTACTACCCTTTCTTTCTGAAACCTGGATTACATTCAATGATTGATGCTACTATGGGCTTGAAATGGTTCATGGGAATTTAGGATCTGAGTCTTACTTTCTCAGTAATAGCCATATCTGTATCTAATTGCATATGAAGTCAGCACCTCCTGTAAATTTCACAGTTGATTCCTTTTTCCACTCTCCTTCAGTCTTTCATTGCTCATAGTAGCACATATGACTAAAGCCTCACAGAAGAATGTCAGAACTTCATGACTGTATTGTATTAGGGGGTTTTCCTTACCCGGCTATTTGATTCTCTGAGCTGGTAAAAAGAAAAGGAGTACTTGTGACTAACAAATTTATTTGAGCATAAGCTTTCGTGAGCAACAGCTCACTGCATCCGATGAACTGAGCTGTAGCTCACGAAAGCTTATGCTCAAATAAATTTGTTAGTCTCTAAGGTGCCACAAGTACTCCTTTTTTTTTTGCGAATACAGACTAACACGGCTGCTACTCTGAAATCTGAGCTGGTAGTTTGTCCTTTCTAATGCAAGTCAATGGTTCATTGGACTGAGGCCCTATTTTAAATAAAGTCATCATTTTGTTCGTGCTTCGGAGGCTTTGGCCATAATAAAACATCAGCTCCAAAGGGCTAGAATCTGCCCATAAAAGGAATAAAAGCAAATACAGTGTCTAAGGCTGATTTATTTATTTTTTAATCTGAGTCAAATTTATATTTTTAGTGTGTTCAGAGTCAGTTACAACCAAATTGTCATTTTTTACATTTTAAAAACAAGCTGTTGTTTTAGTAAATTATTAAGTAACAGAAGAGGTGGTCATTTTATTTATTTATTTTTTTCAACCCAGGCTTTTTCCCTTCCCTTCCTGTCTAGCTCATGTCGGGATGCCTTTTAATTTTTTAACATTTGAAAACTATTGTAAAACAAACAAGAAAAATATATTAGGTACTTGAGTTTTACATGTAGTAATTTATTCTCTTTTCAAATGCAAATAAAGTGAGTATCAGTTGAAAGAGAACTATTTTTTCCTGTTTGTTTAGAATGATTTTAGTGGAGCATCCCGCTGAGACAAAAGTCTCCTTTCCAGCAGTCGAACATCTTACAGACGTTAGAATAAAATTTCCCTAAATGAAGCTCCTCATTGACACTGGGATGATTTTAATAAATAACATACGACTTAGTGAGTATAAAGACACACTGTGTACAGACCAGTGCTCTGCACTGGTTCCTTATGGGAGGTACTAGTTTATTTTGTTAATTAAACCTTAGTTTTGTGTTTCTCACTGGAATTAATTGAGGAGATTTCAAAAAGTAGCATTTAAGTTTTTGTGCAGAAAGGAAGAAAAGCAAAGGGCATGGCCCTTATTTTCAAAAACTGGCCTGAATTGAAGGTAGGTAAGAGCAAATCTGAAATTTGAAGAAAGTTAATTGGATTCAATCTCTACGTTCAGGATTCTAAATTTTCCATCCAAAAGCTGTGAGACCTTCTCCCTTGTCTTATCGGCTGCTGCATTTGTTGCCCATTCTCATAGTTTAAATCAATACATGTGGTTTTGATATTTGGCAAACTGAAATTTAATTTTGCAGCTGCACGATCCCTTTAGAAACTAAATGCGTCTTACAGAAATAAAAACATTCAGAGAGAAAACATTTTGAGAGAATACTAGTGAGTGAAAATCTATTCCTGTTCTATCAGCATTTATTTCATTTTATTTAATTAGAGAGGATTTGTATGTTACTGGAAATGAAAATGAAAACCGGAATAGCCACATGATCTGCAATCTGATAAAACAGCCAGCTATTGTTTGGAATGAGAAGTGCATGCTTGTGGTGTTCAAAACCAGTACATTTTAAAACCTACACACACACAGATAGCTAACAATCCCATGTGGCTTTTGTGCTATAGTCTGCTAAGTCTTGGAGTATTATTATTATTCTAAAAATAAAAACCTGGAGATGGTCATATTGATCCTCTGATAAAATCTTGGTAATTTATTTCTATCACAGCTCAATTCTGGGAAGACCATACCTGTTTGGGACTCCCTTTTTTTGTATCACTATTTATTAAGGGTTAATTCAACCTGGCATTACTGTTCATTGAATATTCCTTACTTTGCAGCACAGCTAGGTCCTGTGGTTTAGACAAAATAAAGTGTTGGATGGGATCCCAGTTTTAATAGTCCCAATTTATTATAACCATTGAACCCTGATCAGATCACAGATTGGATTAGATCCCAGTTTTTTAAATGTCCCAATTTATTGCTGCCTTGGAACCCTGATAAGAATACATATTTGATTAAGGCTTCGGTTTTAAAAAAATTCCAGTTAATTACTTGTAGATTCTTATTAGATCATAGCAGTGTAGCATAGTATGTAGGAGTTATGAAAAAATTACTGGATGATGTTACACAGGTCAAGGTCAGCGCTTCATTTTGTGCTGACAGTATGAAGTTATCAGATTTCTGTTTATTACAGTGGCAGCACTTGCACTGGACAGGAGGACAGATGAATCCCATCCCATTGATTCTAAGTGATTCTCATTTTAGATCTGCTGCTGCTATACATACCAGAAAGTATAATAAAAGCCTACCATTGAGCAGTGAGGGTCTGATATGTGACTATGACTGACTGATGTCAGGAATCCTCTCCCACTTTTCATAGGGCATAACATTGCATTTAAACCAAGTGGTGGTTTTTGAGCTTCTGTTTCCAATGTATGTTGTTGCTAAAACAGAATTTGCTCTGACAGACTCAGCAAGCTACATACTGCTAGTCCACAAAGAAGGACACCTCCAGTACAGTGCTGGTCTGTGGCTTGAACCCAGAATGTTCTGGCTCAGAGCTGAGTACTGTACTGGGTGTGGGAGCCAGACTGATGCATGGTGTGGATTATTTGACAGATGATCCTTTTGTCCAGTCACCAGGTTTCTTTCCCAGATGTCGTAGTCCAGTCGGTACTTTCCAATACGTCATAGCCTGGCCCTCTAAAGAACCCCAATGTTTCATTCCGACAGCATAGTCTCACTGGCTTCCCCTTCACTGAGACAATAATTTCACTATGATCCGGATGCTCTTCTTCAAAGACTATGCCCTCTGGGCATCTAAAGAGTCAGAACATTTTGTTGGTAATGGCCTGGCTGTCTCTGGAGTAATCTATTTACTTCAGACCATTTCTCCGGTTTGTCCAGATCATTTTGAATTTTAATCCTATCTTCCAAAGCACTTGCAACTTCTCCTAGCTTGGTTATCATCCACAAACTTTATAAGTTTACCCTCATTGCCATTATCTAAATCACTGATGAAGATACTGAACAAAACCAGATCTAGAAATGATACCTGCGATACTTGATATGCTTTTCCAGCTTGACTGTGAACCACTGATAACTACTCTCTGGGAATGGCTTTTTAACCAGTTTTGCACCTACCTTATAGTAGCTCCATCTAGGTTGTATTTCCCTAGTTTGTTTCTGAGAAGTTCATGCAAGACAGTATCAAAAGCTTTACTAAAGTCAATCTGTACCACATCTACCGCTTCCTCCCCATCCACAAGGCATGTTACTCTGTCAAAGAAAGCTATTAGGTTGGTTTAACATGATTTGTTCTTGACAAATCCATGCTGACTGTTACTTATACCTTATTATTTTCTAGATGGTTGCAATTTTTGTTTGTGTGAGCAGTGCACACATTTAGTTCTCCACAACAGATTTAGTACTGCAAAACTAAAAAGTCCTATGTTCAGCTTAGTTTTAAATTAGGGACTATTAATTAAAAAGTCAACCTTCCATTCCCAAACTCAGGTGAATTTGTCTCTCTTTCTTGTAGGTAGACTCTGTAGATGTGTCTATAAACATGAATTGAATATAATGTATAATGAAGAAATTTTTAGGGGAAAATCATATCACAGGAATATCGTTTTGAATCTTCCACTCTTAGAATTTCTTTCAGATGGAGAAAAATAACCTAATATAGTCACTCCAGTACTTTGTGCTGTGAGCTCATAAGATCTCACTAGCCTAAGCAAAGTTGTGACAGGTTAGAGTTTGGGCAGGAGACTATCCAAGAAAACCTTGCACTACAGGAAATGGTGTTGGTGATTGAGTAAATGTCAGTCTTCCCTCTGAGTTGGTCCTGAACCAATATTGCAGCATGAAGTTTCAGGCGCTGTCTTTTGAATGCAGTGTAAAATCAAAATCTTTGCATCCTGGGATCAGTACTGATCACATGGTATTTTTCTTTAGAACATTAACCTCAGTGTTTTTTGCCAGATTCCAACTCTGATACTCACTAAAGCTGAGCAAATAATGTGCAAGTATATTACAGTTTCCTCACATTGAGTCATCATTCAACTTATCTGGTTGTTTATTTATGAAATGTTTACTTTATGGAAAGATCATAGATATTCAAACCTTGAGCTGTGTTGTATAGCTGTGATTGTTCTGTATCTTTTCCTTGATTGGTTAAGTTGCAAGAACTTTGGGGAGAATATTTGCATCTGCAAATACTTGCCTTTTGCAATTCTCATTCTATGGCTGTTTGCTCCAGTAAAAGTTGATCATGTTTCAATTGACAGAAACACACACACACACACGGGATAAAACCATGATCAAAACAAATTCACTGAAAAAAATTGAAATTACGTTAATGGAAAACCTTATATAGCCTTCACACTGCTGTTCAAAAAGTAGCAAATGTTCTAGAAAGTATGTTTTGCCTACCAAAATTTCTCCTGTAATTTCAATTTGACAGTGTTGCTGTACACTGTTAAACAGCCATGTTTCACCCCAGAGGTGGTTGTGCTTCAGTGGTGGACAAAGTAATCCCTCTAGTATGTATCTCCTAGCTACCTTACAGGGATGATGAAGCTTACTAAATTAATGTTTGATCCTACATAGCACAGGTTTGGTGCTGGGTGGGAGTGTGAGCTCAGGGTAAAGAGTGATGAGCAGGAAAGGAGGTGCAGGGAATATGAATCTGCATTAAGGAGAGCGTTGCAAGCATTTCCATGCATCTTATTACAGTTACCTATAGTTATGCAAACTGGGTGTAATATACTCTACCAGCTTAGAATAGTAGAGTTTTGTACTTGTGCAAGGCAATTGAAAAGAAGCCCTAATAGTCAAGCTGGTTTCTTTCCTTTTTATGCTTGATATCTAGTAATAACAATACTGCATGAACACTTACACTGATCCAACCAGTTGCCTTCAGATGTTACCTTCAGTTACCCATCATTTTGGCAGGTTGAAGACTAAAGCACTGAATTATGAGAAATACTTAACTTTACACTTTAAAATATTGGACCTAACCAGAGAATAAAAGATTGACAAAACACAAATGAGTCTTTTAAGGGTAACACATTCAAGTTATTAATAAGATTTGTTAATACTTGTATGAAAAGTTCATGCATGTTAATAATGATAAAATAAAATGTTTAAAACATTTTGCCAGATGCTGCCCTCGGATAGTCACATGAAATACTCAATTCACTTTAGTGAGTGTTGCATATGAAGGTCTAAAGGCAGAATTTCTTTGGTCCACTTTTATGTAGATGAATGAAAATATGATGTTTTAACCACTGAAATATATTGTGCTACCAGAAAAAAGTATTAAAACCTTAAACCCAACTGAAATCCAAATGACCTCCTGGGGCAATAGGGTACTTTCTCCGAGACAACACTTTTCTCAATCTTTGTGTGAATTAGGGAAATGAGAGACAAAAGCAGAAATGTTATGTAAAATCACAGTTGAGATATTAAGACTCCAAATCAGATGTAAATTAAGTAATCCTTGCAGTTTGGAGATCTCAGGCAGCATCATGTGAGTGGAAAAATGCAGTGGCTTTTATTCTGCTGCACACAAGGAAAGACAGAATGAATGGAAGAATGTGTATTACACCAATTAACCTGATTAAAAGACTCACAGGATTGGGCCTGTTTGTGAAATTCGAGCTACATCTCAAGCTACTTTCACAGCCACTCCCTTTTCACTATATTAATTGCAAATCGAATACTAATTATTGTAAATGACCTATGCCTCCTGCCTATCTATTCCTATTGTACACTTCTTCTTTGCTAGTTATTGTTCCTTCTCCTATTCTGCCTTTGGGAATTTCCTTCACTTATGCACTGATGCTCGGTCAAATCGCTGCTTAAAACACACATTTTCTGCAAAGCCTATCAATTTTAATCCTTTGTATCAAAATGTTTTTCTGTACTCTATTAAAAATGAAACAACCCTCCCCACCACCATTGTTTGGTCACCAGGTGTATTTTCTGTTTGACTGTATTGTCTCCTTAGCTTGGCACCTTGGAGCGTGGATCATGGCATTCCATGTGCTCTACACAGCATTGGGCACACAATCTGTACTTGACATATAATAAAACAGTTTGTTGTACTACTTGTTGTACATTTTCAGCAGAAGGTTTGTTCATGCTGGCTAGAAGAAAATAGTACATTATCTGCCTTTCGGGATCCCTCAAGCAATTTCAGTGCTGTCAGTAGGAGCCTTTGAGCTGTGTCTACATAGCCACAACTGTAACTGCAGCCTTTCTGCAGTAGCTAGCAATTTTTGTTCGTGTTTTCATTACAGATGGTAACTAGCAAGATTTGGTTTGCATGCATCACATTGTGCTAACCAGTTGTTCATCTCACCTGAGATACACAACAGAGAAGAACTTGAAGGCTGGAATGTTCTGTTCCTTCCCACTAAGAAAAGATGTGGTTATTGAATAGAAGTTCCTTAGAGAGTTCATTCTGGTGGCACACAGAAAAGAGGCCAGCTATGGAATTTGTGTTAATGGATCATATTTAGGGCCCTACCAAATTCACAGCCATGAAAAACATGTCACAGCCCGTGAAATCTGGTCTCCCACAGAGAAATCTGGTCTTTTGTGTGCCTTTACCCTCTACTATAACAGATTACATGGGTGAGACCAGCATTTCTCAAATTGGGGGTCCTGATCCAAAAAGGGAGTTGCTGGAGGGGTTGCAAGGTTATTTTAGGGGTGTCGGGATATTGCCACCCTTACTTCTGCGCTGCCTTCAGAGCTGGGCAGCTAGAGAGTAGTGGCTGCTAACTGAGAGCCCAGCTCTGCAGGCAGCAGCCTAGAAGTAAGAGTGGCAATACCGTATCAGGCCATCCTTACTTATGCGCTGCAGCTGGCGGCGGCTCTGCCTTCGGACCTGGACTTCTGGCCAGCAGCCGCCACTCTCCAGCTGTCCAGCTCTGAAGGCAGCAGCACAGAAGTAAGGATGTCATGGTATCATATTGATATCATCCTTACTTCTGCGCTGCTGCTCCTGGCAGGGTGCTACCTTCAGAGCTATATGCCCAGCCAATAGCTGCCACTCTCCGGCCGCCCAGCTCTGAAGTTAGCGCAGAAGTAAGGGTAGCAGTACTGCAACCCCCCTACAATAGCCTTGCGGCCCCCTCTGGCAACTCCCTTTTGGATCAGGACCCCTACAGTTACACCACTTTGAAATTTCAGATTTAAATAGCTGAAATCACGACATTTGTGATTTTTAAAATCCTATGACCATGAAATTGACCAAAATGGACCATGAATTTGGTAGGGCCCTAGTCATATTGGAAGGAGATCTGAGGAATAAATGAACTTGTATACCATAAATTATTATTCTTATGCTGAGCAGCCCCACGGTACTTTAGATATGGGGTAAAAGTTTCAAAAGCACGTACGTTCCATTTTTCAGAACTGACCTAGGCATTTAGAAGCCTAAGGCTCATTGACTTTCAATGAGATTTAGACTCCTTTAGTGTCTTAAGCAACTTTTGAAAATGTACTTAAGTTATTTTGAAAAATTTACCCATATTCTTATCAGAGTTATATAAAAAGGGACTATCTTTTCCTTGATCTGCAATGTGAGCATTTGGCCTTTGCAGCCCAAAATTATTGGCTTATTTGTGGCTAGGAAAAGTTATGCATGATAGATTCTGGGCCATGGGACGCAACTGAAAATCTTTAGGCAGGAACTACATGTTTGGCTTTGGATGACAATTAAAAGAGAGAGGGATCTCAGGAAGTTAAGAGGGCAGGACATGCTATAGCATTTCTAAGATGCCTGTGCTCTAGCTACCTAGGTGAGAGGGCTGTGTTTGCACAGATGCACAGCTAACGGAAGTTGATGCATTTGTCAGGCAGTGATTTAACTGAATGTTTGGTTTCAGGTGGCAGAACAGAGTGAGCGGAATTGATATGGGATACAGAAGGGAAATGTCACTGGCTTCCTTCCATCCTATGTGGTTTATTTCCCATTCCCTCATCAGGAAGTTTATATAAACTTAGTATTAGGCTAAACTGTTCAGATTGTGACCTGTGCCTCTCCTCTTTAGTTTCACTGCTGGTGTCAGGGTGGTGAGTGACATGTAATCTCTTGCTTCCACTTGTTTAACCAGCCCCATCCTGTGTTGGGCTCTTCTGTAATTGTAGTACTCTTTGTAGTTTCAAGGCTGTTTGCTATGACAATTCTGTTGATCTGGCAGATTTTTGAGATGAGGGTAAGAGATGGAACTGGTCTAAATTATAAGAAAAGGCAACAAAAGAGAAGTAAGAGAAGGGGAACAGGGTGAAACACTACAAATGTGCAACAGCTAGCAGGTTTGGAAGGCAAAACAAAATGTGATATGGGAAAGGAAGGTAATAGGGTGAAGCAAGATAAAAGATTATTAGGCACTCATTGGTATGTTTTTAAGGATTGGGTCAGAACATGGTGATGTATTGCAATCAGGATATTTAAAACTTTAGAAAAGGGAAAATGACAAGGCTAAGAGGAATAAAGGAAGGTTTAGTAAAATAGGTAGATACAAAACTGAAATTGTACAGCCTGTGTAGTTCAATACTCACATCGGGTAGAGCTTGGATTGAAATGAAAAACAGAAAGAGTAAAAGAGAGATCATTGAGCAGATGTTATAGATTTCCATGGAAGAGTGAGAAAGAAACAAAAAATATTAATACAATTATAATAGCACTCTTGAAAAGATGAGACATTGATCAGCAAGAAATTCACATAAACTGGCATTGACTGGTCAGCATAATATAGAAAGGAGTAATTGTTCTTGAGCAGGTACAGATCATAGCAGTGAAAGTGATTGTAGGCTGCATTCATAAGGAAAATTTGAAGAAGCTAGGCTTATTCACAGTAACAAAAGAAAATTGTGCTAACCTAATTCCAGCTTTTGTTGTGCAGAAGGTACCAGTATTGATGGCAGAACAAATTACTTTCACTGTCAAACATGAAAGCAAGTTACACATGATGCCACTGTGTCATGCTACTCTGTTACCTTCAAGTCTGCAATCTCTAAGGGATATGGTATGTATCAGTTCAGAGTCCATTGCAGTTCACCATTGCAATTCCGATGAGTTGCTCCAAGTCTTCTCCTCTAGAGAATGTTATGTGCTGCTGCTTTTGCCCTCCCTCCCTCATCCAAGGAGATACAACATCCCATCCTTAAGGCTAGTAGGAAACATGTATGTTATCCCACCCGTAGAAATTCCCTGATATGCAACATAAAGGTATTGGGCTAGATATTCAGCTGGTGTCAATAGGCGCATCCCCAGTGAAGTCAATGGAGTTATGTCATTTTCAACCAGTTGAGGATCTGGTCTACTGTCTTCAAGTTTCCTGGATATATTTCCAAATGCTCAGCATCTCTCAGGATTTGGCCCAATAGCAGAAATAGTCATAAATTGCTATAAAAGCATTTAATGGTCAAAAGGCAGAACTTTCAGAGATGGGGACTATAGAACTGATAAATGTATTGGGTCCAATAGCTATAAGCTATTTTGGGGGCGGGGGTGCTTTCACCTTTACATTTCTAAATGTAACGCCATGTGGGGCATGTAAAATATTAATCTTTCTACAAGATGATTTCTTGTGAAGGCACTTTATGGATAAAAGACAGAAACCAGTGATACAAACCCCCTGCTGTATTGATGTCCATAGTCGAATTGCAAATGGAAATCCATCCCTGTCTTCATAGTACAGTAAGCACTCCCTGACAATAGGATCCATACTGCACTCACCCTGGAAAGATTGTTTTGTTGCAAGGATTGATCAGGGTAGAACTTTTTCCAAAATTACTTAACATAAAATTTGGTGCGTTTGTTCTGGCGACGCTGACACGGGCAGTCTGTGTCCCTCCTGCTCTGCAGTCTTTCTTTTATCGTTATTCAGGAACCCTTAGAGGATGAAGCCTTTTGCATATTTTCATCTACTCACTAATTCTTCGTGGTAGGGCTGTTTTGAGGTTTGACGCTACACTATAGAAAGGAACACCAATCACTGCTTATTATTGTTTGTTTTCATCTGTAGTAATTTCAGCATAGACTTTAGTTGTATATCCATGCTTGCCTTTTTCTCCATCCCAGAGTACCTATGTGTCCCTGAATAAAGGAATGTCCCTTTTCCTCAATATCTGCCCCAGTGTTCCTGTCTGTTTTAGAAAAACGGTCTTCTCCCCCCACTTTATGTAAACTCCATCAAACTCTGACCCTCTGAAGGAGCCATAAGCCAGCTGAGCCAATGAAATGGACAACAGACTAGCTGGGAGCATATGTGCCTCACTGACCAGGTCTGTTATATGTCAACACCATGATATACCCTCCATGAGACACCCCCCCCCCAGTGAAATCTCCCATTCACATAGTAGCAGATCCATGTGGAATCAAAAATTCACTCTGAATCCTGGCAGTGCTATGAGTGGTGAGCCTACAGGCTGGACAGCCTCCACCATCTACACAAGGCTACTGACCTGGCTGGGCCAGCATGTGAATGAGAGGCAAAGAATGTGTGTGGTATAATGAAAGAATGAGGGGGGTAGAAAAGCAGAGAAGGCTGAAGGATACAGAGAGAAAAGGACTGGATAGAGGAGAGAAACAGAAAAAGGCCAAAAGAAAAAACAAACCATAGAAGGTATCAGAACAGAAGTGGTTTGAGGAATGTAATAGGATCAAAGAAATAAAAAAGGAAACAAGAAATACGGTAAGCGCCAGAAAAAAAAAATAAATGTAGCCTTATCTGCAGATAAATTACAGAAAATGCAGTAAATGGATCGGGGCTAGAGGACTTGGAGAAAACAGTAGAGAGTACTCTGTTCTCTCCAACTACTACTGTTACTACTACAACAACTACTACTACTGTTCTTTCATCCACCTGTTGCAGAGTGTACATGTTAGGTTTTACTCTGGAAGAGGGAGGGTGACCTAGGAAGAGGAGAGGAGTGTTACATGGCTGAGGAAGGGGGAAAGGAAAAATTGAACACACTTTCCTCTTTTCCATCCCTCCCTCCTGCCAGCTGCCAAAACCGTGGGGTGAGCATCTCATTGACACCCATCAGAGCTGTCTGCTGCATCATCCCACCCCACGACAGGATGCGTCTTGGTTTTTCTTAATGAGATATATTTTCTAATGACTCAAAACAAAAATCCTCAGGTACATATTCCAGTTGGTGGCACATCTCTGGAAAGAATGGATCAACTGGATGTACAGCAATGCATTAATATCCCAATTTGGTTTAGTCATCTTATTTCCGGGGCTCCGTATCTTTCAGGGCCCTTCCAAATTTTCTCCAAAACCTCCTCTTTTCTCATCTCCAGGCTTTTGACCATTTGTCCTGCACATGCTGTTTGTGTGTTTTTGGCCACAGTCATCACCAATGTTTAACCACATTGAGTATTTTCCTACCTCCTATTCTTTCTATAGACTGAGTCACTGTATTTATCAAGTAGGGGAAAATGCTACTATACTTCAGATACGGTGACAGTGGGTAAATGTTGACTTTTTAATGGCAGCCAGTGCAGGTGTGATGCATGCTTTTGCCTTGCATCTTTTCCTGCATCACACACTTCCATAAGTACAGTACCATTTACTCCAGGGTATTCTTCATACTACGGTCAGCATGCTGCTGTCATTCTTCTCTTTGTGTTTAATTATGCCATCTTGAAGAGGAACTGAACATTTAACAGAAGTTGCACATTCATGGAACTTTATTGTATTTTTTGATTCAGGAGTAAATGTTGAATCATTGAAGTTTGGGTTTGAAATGTACCTGAATCTGTGTTACCATTCCTATTCCCCACAGATTACACAATGGCACTGATTAGCAGAAGCGTTTTGTAATACCACTTAAGGCTTTATCACAATGGAGCACTGCCAGTAATAGTCTTTAATTCACTTATATGTACCAGTCCCTCTCTGTCAGGTTTCTATTAATTTCTTCCCTGTTTTACTTTGTCCCTAGCCCCTATATAATGAGGCATGAGGTCTTCCATTTATGGAACAAATATATACATATATATTTATTTAAATTTCAAGCAAATTACTGTTGCTACTGCTTTGCAAACAACTATGCCATCTTCACATTTATTTCACGTTTAATCCGCTTTTCGCAAGTTAATTTATTTAGAAGAATATGTGTGGGTCAAGAGGTCGAAGAGGCAATAATATTTTTATTGGCTAATTTAGATGAAAAGTTTGAAGATTAGGTTGGATATTTAAGCCTGCATTGTGGTTTTTACACAAACCTTTAGTAGAGATGTATTTCTAAAATATTAGATCTGTGTATGATTAAAACGATGTTTGTGCACACATGCACAAACAACGCTTATCAGGATTACTTGTGAAAAATTGCACCCTACTCTGCAATAATCTGTTGTCAGAGTGCAGAATGACAACATGCCTTGTTTACAAAGCTGCATGCCAAAGGAATAGAACCTAGAGATTTCTGCTTGCATTGGAGTTCTACTGTCCTGAATTATACAGCTAGTTTACATTTATAACAGCTGAGAGATGTTTTTAAAATTTTGCTTGATGCATCACTGGTTTGCTGTCATTGCCAGAGTAAATCCAAACGTGTTGTTTGTTTCTTTGTTTTTTTCTAACGATTAGGATTGGTGCAAAACATCAGGAGTTACGGCAAAAGCAGGCAAGAGGGCTTGCTGATTACTCCACTAGTCCTGTAGGTCCACCACCTGATATTGATGATGATGATGAGATGGACCCAAATTATGCCAGAGTGAATCACTTCAGAGAGGCTTACCCAGCAGCAAATGTCTACAGGCCGTCGTCTCCACCTGTAGCAGAAACCTTTGGATACCCACGGGATATCCCTTCAATACCAGGAGAGAGGGAGCATTTGGAAGGACTGTATGCAAAGATAAACAAGCAGCACCATCCACAGACTTCTGCTGACAGGTATTACTACCCAATGGCTGCAGATAACCTGATTTTTCAATTTCATGTGCACTTGTATTTACTGAGTAGAAAAAAGTGGTTTTACTCTTGATTTACATCATTTTAACCAAGAACAGCCTTTGCCCCAACAGTACCCCTGAATGGTCTACATAAAGCAGCAGTCAAATAGAAATCATTATAGAAAGGTCCATATTTCACAAACAGAATGAATGAACTGCCTCTAATCGAATTCCTATGCTGCTGAGAAAGTGTGTTTTTCTCTTTTTCAGCAAAACTGTTTTTAGATCCCTTTTGGTCCTGATGATCACCCAGGGCCCATTCATAACAGGGTTTTGTGTGATAGTGTGATATATTGCATATGTTTACAGTTTACATTTCCCCAGCTGTGCAATATTATGCACTTTCAATTAGGTTGGGGAGAGAACTGGGAATCATGGCGTTTTATGCAGACTGTAAAGTATAGCTTCACAAGACTGATTACCTTTCACAGCCTTTCCAATAACCAAGTGAGAAAGAAGGAGCAATTTTTAATCCTTACTGTCAAGCTTCTGGATTGATAGCATTAAAGAAAGATGGTAAAGTTTTTCTTTGAATTAAAAAGAAAACCCTATGATGCAGCCACCACTGTGAGGTTTCTAAAGCTGGTTACTTCTGGAGTTAGGGGGTATAAGAACTATATGATTTCATATTCATTTCATTGGTCATGGTGTTAATAAAAATACATGGGATTTTTCTGTCCAGTATGTGACTGTGCAAGGAAGATGGGTGAATGGCCATTAGAGGAATTGGGAATATGGGGTGGGGAAGCAGCTTAAATATTAGTGAATGAATCTTGTACTGCGGCTTGTAATGTGGTTCCTCATTGCCTCATTCTATGCTGGATGTGTGTGAGAGGCTGTGTGAGCACTGACATGGGAGAGTTTTGAGTTTGTAGAGATACAATACTTTGGATAGGAGTACTTGTGGCACCTTAGAGACTAACAAATTTATTAGAGCATAAGCTTTCGTGAGCTACAGCTCACTTCATCGGATGCATCCGATGAAGTGAACGGTAGCTCACGAAAGCTTATGCTCTAATAAATTTGTTAGTCTCTAAGGTGCCACAAGTACTCCTTTTCTTTTTGAGAATACAGACTAACACGGCTGCTACTCTGAATACTTTGGATATGTCTTAGGTCATTGAGATACAGCTCATCAGAAGTTTATGACATGAACAGAAATGTAAGTGTTTAGCAGGGAATATGCCAAATTCTTTTTCTCATTCATCTGAATACAGTATTGGAGAAAGCTCTCAATCAGATAGTCAAGAAGAAGATAGCTGCCATACAAAGGAGAGACAGCTAATTGACATCTCCCCTTCCATACCATCAACACTCCATGCATAGGAGCCAGTTATGTCAACTCTATGCTAAATGTAGAGGATTCGAAATCCAGATCCAAATCTGAAATTTCTCACATTAAAACATACTTAGATTAGACCCATTATTAGGTACGGTGCTAGCTGTGCTAGACCTAATTAGGGTTCTGTTACAGAGTTCCATTTTAACAGGACCATTTTGTACAGTTCTCATTGAAATGAACGTGTGATATGTATTGCTTTTTTGTGAAGGTGAAAAGGAATGTACAGGTCTCTGCCATGAACATCTAGGATTTGGCTGGAGAGAGAGCGTCTTTCCACTAAATGAGACTTCGTTTGCTATTGTGATAAGATTGAGCTGCAAACTCTGATCCAAATCCAGGTCTGGTTGCAGCGTTTGGAGCTGGGATTTTAGCATGAACTCATCTCTAATCCCGAGCCACGCAAGCAACATTTACTGGAAAACTAAAACCAAAACTTAAACAGGAAAACCCCAACTTAAAAAAAAGAAGAAAAAAAAGAAGTTGAGATGAGACATGAGGCAGAGGTAGCCCTGGGTGAGCCTGTTCTCCCTAGGCTGGTCCATTACCAACCTACTAGCAGAAAAATCTTTGTTGAATTTCTGGGGCTTGTAGAGCCCGTTTGACCATATTGGAGAAATTGGAATTCCTGTTAGGCTACCTTTTCCAGTATTAAATCTATCTTTCCTCTCTCTCAAAGACAAAAGTTTGAATTCACCATTAGAGTTGTGCCAAACCTGAATAAATGGATATGAATTTGTAGAATGGCTTATGACATCTAAACCAACAGTTATTGAAAATTCTGACAACTGCAGGCAAGGAAATCCTGCCAGTGTGGGCTATTGAGAGTAGATGTAGTTTTTCTTTCCACATCTCCATTAATTACCAAACAAATCTATTTTAGGTCAGGTGTGAAAACGACCTTGTCTCCATCAGAACAATGGGGAAGTGGATAATAGATGCTTATTAGCCAAACAAAAGTTATTTTGCTTTTATGAGGGTGAACATTTTTCAGCAGGTTGGTCATGGAATAGTTCATGTTTTGCTAGGTTTCCCTCTGTGTGTGTGTGTGTGTGTCATGCTTTTTTGCTGTTAATTTTTCTCCAGAATACTGTGGGGTTTTTTCCCTCCCACCTCTGAATCACAGCTAATGATATAGTGTGTGGGGACTTGAATAGTGACTAAAGTAAATGAGTTTAAAAAAAAAATCTTTCTTTTTTGGTTTCAGCAGAGCATAGATGATCTCATTTTAGTCTGGGAATTCCAGTTATGTGTCATTGCCAGAGAGAATTAAAACTCATCAGTTGAATCAAGCAATCAGATTTTTTAAAAAAAAGTGTTATCATTTTTATGACTTTTATAAAATTATAAGGCCACTTATAATGAGAGAATCTCTGTGGCCAGATAAGTGCTACTAATAGCTGATATATAATTAACTGCCTTTCCCTTCACCCACTAAAAAACACATAACGATCTCAATTTATTCTTTTATTGTAGTGTCCCACTCATGGGTTGTCCCATACCAACCTGGGAACCCTCTACAGCAGTGTTTCCCAAACTTGAGACGCCGCTTGTGCAGGAAAAGCCCTGGCAGGACGGGCTGGGCCAGTTTGTTTACCTGCCGCGTCCGCAGGTTCGGCTGATCGTGGCTCCCACTGGCCGCGGTTCGCCGCTGCAGGCCAATGGGGGCTGCGGGAAGCGGCACGGGCCGAGGGACATACTGGCCGCCACTTCCCACAGCTCCCATTGGCCTGCAGTGGCGAACTGCGGCCAGTGGGAGCCACGATCGGCCAAACCTGCGGACGCGGCAGGTAAACAAACCGGCCCGGCCTGCCAGGGGCTTTCCCTGAACAAGCGGCCTCCCAAGTTTGGAAAACACTGCTTTAAAGTGCACAATGCAGCCAGCAGTGCTCTACACATGTGCTGAAATTATTACTCAGCTGATTAGGAAGTACATGATTAACCCCTGCCATATAAATGCACACATCCGGGGCAGGTTCCTCTTGTATTTATTGAAAAGTTAACAGTCGTGTCATGGCTTGCAACATGCATACTTACATCCCTTCTACCTCAAACTCCATCTGTAATTTCAGTTTTGCATCGTTTTCTTTTCTTCTTGTTTTAAACTGCTAGGTAGCATTCCTGTGCACTGTTAAACTGTTGGTGCATTACTTCTCAGTGATGGCTGCATTGCAGTGAAGGTGAAGTAATCCTATGTATATTTTGCCAAGATTTTTGGGACACGAGGTGCTAAAGAAATTTAAGTGGTTCTTCTTCATGAATGTAGCCAAAGCATTAGTATGATCAGTGTACTGTGTGAATCCTAAGAAATGACATAAGTTAAAAATAGGAACACATTTACTTGAAAAAAACACACTTATTTCTTTGTCAATCGGCATTTTTCTGTTTATTTCTGATCACCCTCAATTTTCGGTAATGCAACCTCTTGTATGTATCCGGGGCTATGCCTTTTAATAGTGCAAACTTTCTATGAGAAGGTAGAGGAGGGTAGGACTTCAGTATCAAAAAGCCATATAGTTGTCTCTTCAGAGGACACAGTCCATTCACAACCATGTAGTGTAAAATTTTCAGAAGCGTCAAAAGGGTTTGTCTGCAAAGGAAAAATCACCAGAGACCAGGAGGCAAACCCTTAAGTTATCCTTTACGTGATGAGAAAATGTCTTAGCCATTAGAAAGTTCACTCCTCTTTATAGTCCAGTAAACCTTTGCAATGTATTCTTCTGAAATGTATCCCCATATAAAGCTGCTTTTCCCTGCTGGGTGTTGATGCCATGCTATCTGGATGTGATGGGGTGCTCAACTCACCACTAGGCTGGCACCTCCTCCTGGTCACTCTGGAAAATAGCTCATGAGGTCGATGCTCCTTTCCGCAGTGGCTGTCTCTCTGCTTCTCTCTTGCTCCATGAGAGGCTGCTCCCTCTTCATGACTCAGCCCTCCAGCCAGGTCCCTATACATGTTTTCCCCTTCTGGGATATCAAAATCTCCCTTCAGCAGTCCTAGGAAGTTGTCCCATTCAGTGCCTCGGTGCCATTCCCTCAGTGGCTGGCAGGGGAACCCGGGCCTACCCTCTACTCCAGGTTCCAGCTCAGGCAGCCTCTAGACAACAGTCACGGTCTATTTCCTTTTAGGCCTTTCCCTGAGCCCCTTTCCTTACCATCTGGCACTCTGCCATCTCCGGGTTTGCTGGCTTCACTCCTCCCTTCACCCAGGGAGTGACTGCAGCATACTTCCCTACTGCCCCTTTCAGCAACCAATTTCCTGGCTTTATAAATCCAGCACAGCTCATTCCTCCTCAGCTGGGCTCCCTCCTTCAGCCAAGGGATTACTCAAGCCACCTGATTCCTGTCAGCTGTGGCCTGTCTGGTTAATTGCCCCCTTCTTAGCCTACATTAACCCTTTCCAGGCAAGTGTGGGTTGAACACCCCATCACACTGGTACAGACTCCATGCTGTTCTTTTCTGCTGTTGGTAATTTTTACAATACAAATTATCTCTTCTTGCAGCTTCTGATACAAATGAATTATTAACCAGGTATGGCCAAATTCAAAGGAATTAGCCTCTTTCCTTTGTCTGGAGAGAGCCTATTTATCAACATCCCCTGACATACCTGAGGGGAGTTTAAACATTTTTAGTCACAGACTGTGAAGCATAATATCAGTGAGTATCCATAAATCCACACACAACATTGTCACATACGTTTCACAATGATATTATTGACCAGTGTGGTGGTAGTTTTCAGATGTATCTCACAAGGCATATTTTGTACAAATATCATTGCAGTAGAGTATAGGGTGTGAGTACAGAGATGTCTCATGTCACGCTCACTCACTGATTTTCAGTGAGACTTAGGCTGTCAAGACCAAGTTGCTTAAGCATTTTAGAAAATTTTGCCCATTGTACTTTTAGAAGTATTCTACAGCTAGGCAACTAGCAACACATGTTCCCCTCCTCCTAAACCAAGTTTGATGATGTGTGATGTAGTTGATCTGCAATTCTATGAAGAAAAGGAAGAAACTCTCTTTGCTTCAAATTCATGTCTTCACCATAACAAAACAAAATGTTTCTTCTGACAGACCAAATTCCCAACACCTAATCTGAGAGAGAGTTCAATAATAGATTATCCCTGACAGTACTGATAAAAATGCCACTCATCACAGATTTGGGTCAACAGTATATACGAAAATGAAAGGAAGCCTCTTTCCTGTCAATACCATGGGATAGCTTGTATGGACCATGTATAGGTTGGGATGGAGAGTGAGCAGAGAACTTCCCTCAGTCCCTCTGGTATGCCCTATATAAGGACCAGCCACAGTTATGTTTATTGCATTGGGAGGAGCACAAGGTCTTCTCATTTAATGTGTCCATATGCCACTCATATCACCCTACCAGCCTGTGGAATACCCTTAGCCTACCAAGAGAAAACTATATCATAGCAAAGGGTGGTGCAGCCTGTTCCACCACCATGTGCAGCTAGGGAACTCAGGAGGGACTGTGCCTGAGAGAAATGAATATTGTCTCAATATGCAATAGCGGCTGCAGTATTTTGAGATACATATGTTACTGAAAGGAATAGTGAGTCACACATCTCTTTACAGTGCTTAATCATCTAGGCTGTGTCATAATATTGCTAACTTCTGCCATAGCACAACCTAGGTTTCACTCTGCCTCAGTGGGTCTGAGGATTCCAGATTCAGGACAAACTGCTGAGAAATAGGGCAAACTCACCCTAAATTGGTGGTTATTCTTCCATAAGATATACCAAACCAGTAACAAAAGTAAACTTCTGTCTCACCACACTGGATAACAAGAAGTCAGAAATGCAGTATCCTTTGGTATCCTAGCCTTTGTTTCACTGTCCAGACACTACACTTAATGATGAGTGGTTATTTAAAACCAATTTCATCAACCAAAGGATTCTTCTGATCCCAAAGGACCATCCACATACCCAGGTCAATATATAATTTAGATTTTACTCAATAATCACACCGTTGCCAATCCTTTAGTATCTAATATCCAAAGGTTTATTTATAAGAGAAAAGAAGGAGGAGGAGAGAGTTAAAATGGTCAAAGGAATCAAATACGTACAATCATTGCAAAGTTCTTGGATCAGGTTTGTAGCAGTGATGGAATAAACTGCTGGCTTATAATGTCTCAGGTAACATTCAAAAGATTAGAAGATCCTCAGTCCATTGGTTGTAATACTCCTGTTAGTGTAAATCCATAATCCAGAGATCTGAGCCGGAAAGAGGCAAAATGGAGATGCTTCCAGGGCCTTCTGTACTTTCTCCCATGTGGAGGGAAAACTCTGTTTTAGTTTGTGGAAAAGTACATGCACAAGATGGAGTTCATGGTCACATGAGCAAGTTACCTGTCCTTGCATGCTTCGATGAGTCAGGAGCAGCCATTATCCATGTTCTGTCTGAAGTATTCCCATATTCAGGAAGGCTCATTGGGTGAGGATAAGCTTCTTCCTTGGTCCATTGTGTTTGTTGATGCGCCATCAACTTGAATGGTCCATTCACAATGTGCTGGCTAAACTAGATGTAAACTAACTACCTTGTGGGTGTTACCACAGGCGCAAACACATTTGAGACACAGGTATATCCTCAATATTCATAACTTTAAATACAAAAATGATATACACATACAATAGTCATCAAATCATAACTTTTCCATTGATACCTTACGACACGCTTTGTACAAGTTTTGTTCCAACTGTATAACAGTGGTAGCAACAATGATACGCGTGGTCATACTTTAATCAGGTGTCACACCATAGTCAAAAAGTGATATATACGACATTCCTATCCCTTACATGACATGCATGGTGCATGCTGCAACCCCATTTCACACTTTAAAAAAGCAGTTTCCTCTTTTTCCTTTAAAACATAGTGATGTAGAAGGTTTATGAAACACTTGATGTATCTCAGGAATGGTGCTAAAGAAGAACAAATCACTCAGCGTGTTTGCTCAGCCCAGTAGTGTAGTATGCATTTTAAAGTATGCCAAATTCATTGCCAAATATAGTTCTTAATTTATTTATGCCACTTATCTTTGGAAATTTCAAAGTGCTAGTCTGAGGAAAACGAGTACAGGTTTCCATTACGTAACATGAATAACTTTGAAGCTGCATCTGCTGCAGATTAAAATTCACTATTTTATTTATATAGCAGTAAAGTCTAAAGCCATAGTCAGAACCAGTGTTCCTCTGTGGTAGGTACTAAGATGGTCACTGCCTGGAAGAGCTTACAATAATACATAAATTCTTACTGTAAGCCATCCTACTGCTTAGCAGACCTAATATCTCCTGGGACTGGTCACAAATCTAGCCAGGGAAATCCTGAGTGCTAGGTTTGCATTTGGATCATCTTACTTATTGACAGATGTGTAAAATCTTATATATTGTAATCCAGCAACTCCCTAGGAACTGCCCTGCTGTAGATGCTGATGAGCCTCAGATGTGATGAGCATTCATGTACATCAGATTTTTTTTTCCTCCAGATCCACCCTTTCTTATGTAATAATACTGCCTGGTATCATTCTGTGATAACTCTGCCTATTTACTGTTAACCCCACGTCCTTTTTTTGCAGTCATTGGACATGCGTGCAAAACATACGTATGTGTCGGAGCATCTGCCCTCGCTTATATTGGAGGATGGTGTTTCCAGCTTCTTAGATGTATAAATAAAAACAAAACTTGAGATCTTCCATTCAGCTTGAATGGTATTATATGGCCCTGCATGTCTCTCTTCCATTGCTGATTTTTCTGGCTGTGGGCAAAAGGCCCTAATTTCTGTGTTGTACAGGAGGTTTGACCAAAAGCTGGTTTTGTACCTTTTACAAGCAGCAGAATAATCTGAGTATTTTCTCTGCACATTAAGTCTCTTTAAAAAAAACTGCCATTTAATTTTAAATGCTAATATGTATGTGGTTAATTAAGAAGCCAAAATTGACTATAAGGTTGGTAAGCTCTAAGAAAGAGAGAGGGAGATCATTACGCTACTGCTTATGGATAGCTATTTGTGAACCAACTGATAATGTGCAAAATTAAGATTTCGTAAGTGGCATTTTAAATGAATGGTTAATGGCTGAAGATTAATTAAACAGTCAGAGCTGTTCAAAAGAGAAGCTGTTAAAATCTTGTTTATAGGCCAGTCACTTGCATATTGAAAGTGCAAACCTCTAATAGCTTCTGGTATTTCCATTTAGCAGGCTAGCTATTTAACTAAACAGTTCTTCTTGAACAGAAAAATCTACCTTAGTAGATGTACAGCAAGGAAGTACAGTTTTTTTTCTACATTTTTTTCATAATTAATAGCTGCACAATGGGAACATGAACAGAGAAATACATAATCTCTGGGATATTGCTAAACCTAAATAAAAATACCAAATCTAATTCTAATTAAAAAGTGGAGAAAATTATTAAAACTCTCATGTAATTTTATTTTCCTGCTAGTTTCCAGTGGTCTGTAGCTCTCAGCTAGAGCTGGGCGGAAAATGGTTTTCCTATCCCACAAGACATTTTGAGATTTCAGAAATGTTCCTGTTCCACATCAGGACAAAATCGAGACCTTTTGAAGTTTTTTGTGAAAAATAAGAGAAAATGAGATACACCCCATACAAGCTCAGTAGTTCAGGCACTCACTTGGGATGTTCAAGACCAAGGTTCAGCTGCAGGCTGATTTGGAACAAGAACTTTAATGGGGTTTCCGACAGCCCAGGGAAGTGCCTTAGCCACTAGGCTATTGGCTAGTCTAGTATGGGTCTCTTTCAGTTTCTCTCCTGCTGGAGCTGTTCAGCTTTGTATAAAAAATTGAATATTCCTTGGGGCAGAGGAAGAGAGAGGGGCTGATTCTGTAGCCCAGTGGTCTGCGTACTCACCTTGGACGTTGGAGACTGAGATTTAAGTCCCTGTTCCAATGTATATTTAATTATTTATTTTTAAAAAATTGAACCGCTCCAACAGGAATGTTATCTACCCAGAATAGCCAGTAATCTGATGGGTAGGGCACTCTCCTGGGATGTGGGAGATCAAGATTCAAATCCTTGGTCTGAATCAGGCAGAGTCGGGAGCTGAACCTGGCTCTTCCACATTATATGAGTTTCTGAACCACTGGACTGTTGGCTATTCTGGGGAGGAGGGGTGTCTCTCTCTCTCTCTCTCTCGTTTTGTCCAGAAATTGCATCCTTAACCTAAGAAACCTTTTCTGATGAAAGTTTAATCAAAACTTAGAGACTCCTGCAAAAATGTTGATTTTAGTGAATTGAAAATTCACAGTCATCTCTATTCTTAACTAATACTGGGAAAGATTCTCACCCCTTTCCTCCTCTTGGAGTCAGTGGGAATTGTTGCCTCATTGGCCCAACGGGCTAGCCAATTTGCAGGACTTACAGGATTGTTTCCAATAAGGAGAGAAATAGATGATACAAGTTATGTATATTCTTTGATACAATCCTGTTTGTTTACAAGACTGTTCACAAAGTCATGTTTCCCTGAACACAGTAGGGAATGCCTTACTCAAAATTTCCACATCTGTCCCTCCAGTCAGTTATGTGCCTTAGCAGCTCTGGCTTTCTGCTCCCTCTAAAGGCCGGGCCCACAATTGTTACTCTCGCAGCCTGATGCCTTTTTTCGGTGGTGCGGAGGAGAGGGGAAGTAGACATAAAATTGTTTGCCTGGCCCACCCCAAAATTCTAGCTGTGTTTAAGACAGCACAGAGATCAAGGCCAATTATTAGGAAGAACTGATTCCTAGATTTGGCAAAGAAGAGTGACATCAGTGGACATGGATTGAATGGATTTGAATGAGAGAAAGTTGAGGTACCAGGAAAAGAGAACACAATAATCAAACTACATCTTGAAAGCAAAACAAAAAACAAAAAAAAGTTTTACCTCCATGCAGTTCTGGATGGGACATTGACTGCCAATAATATTTTCACTTTCAGCGTTGACTCAGACTCTTACTTGGGTCTCACTCCTAACTCTTCTCCTGTCCACACATAAAATCTGTGACCCATGTTTAGTGGTGCTTTCAATCTGAGCTAGCTAGCTTGACTGGGGGTATAGGCTTAAGCTTGAGTGAGGACACCCACTTTGTAGTGAGGACACATGCTAAATAACTCGAGTGCTGATAGTGCTCCAATGTTTTCCCACAGTTCCCCCCTATGTGCCCAGAATAACAAACAAGTTATCTCACGATTCATTGGGAAAGAATTATTGAGAGCTCACTTTACTGCAGCACAAAGAACCAAGGAATCTACATTCAAGTGAGCAAAGCACCAGTGTGGAACACAGTGATGGCTTTGCAGTGTGGCTGCTAACCTGGGTGTGCAGACCTGGATGCCAATCACCTGAGTTAATTCTGAAGTAGAGACATATCCCTAGGTGTCTATAAGTAGGTAGAGTTCTTGCTCTATTCTGAGTAGAATAGACAGATACTGGATTTACAGTAGTACAAACTTATCCCCTTCTTGGGGCTTGCATTTATTGTTAACTTAAATAATAGCAAAACATAAACTTCAGCCTAAGTTTTCTCCCCAGTGTGGCTGTTCTCTAGGATTTTCCTTGCAGGACCAATGAGTTTCCTCTGCCTCAGAGAATCAGTCAAATATTTTTATATCCTGGGCTAGAACTAATAGGATCCACCTGATCAGAACTCAGAGTGAGTCAACAAAAAAAACACTGCATTTTTATGCAGGGTCAAGTGTGTGACATTAGGAGAGATCAATGGAAAAGCTTTATTATTCCTAAGCAGAGTCCAGGACCCTGATAGTGTCAAGATGTCATTGATGGAAAGACAAGCAAAGACCGAGTAACACTGCAGTAGTATTGATGGCAAATACAGACAGCAACAAAAAATTGGATCCTGTAGTCGTTACAAAAAACAAGAATCTATCTTGTTTTAAAAATGTAGTCATTACTATATGTTACTAAGAAAAATATTTGGATGACTGGAGAGATACGAAAGAACTCGGTAGAGGAAAGATTCACTATAAAAAGAGAAAAATTGTGATACTGCCTGGCAGTTGTGCAGTGCATGCAGTTGACGATCGACTCAGAAACGTTATTTTTCTACCAGTGATCATGATGTCATTGATACAGCCAGTGGTCCAAACGGTCACAGCAAACTTTGAGAGGCAGTTTGGTATCATTCTCTTATTTCTTCATCAGCTTAGGCACACTATTGATGTTAGATGTGATAAATGAGCAGCTACTCTGGTAAAGACTCTGAACTCTTTGACTGCTTACATCTACAAAGGGAAGCCTGGCACCATATGGCAACCCAAGTAAGTGCTGCTGGGGGGCTCGACTCACTAACAGATTCTCTACCAGGTGTGACATTCTACAGCAGATTTGTTGTTGACATTGGTAGTCCAATAGAATTTTGGCCATTGTACAGAGACTGACACTGGGACTGCTACAGAAAGAAAAATAACTTGTTTGTAACCATACTCTGGATTGTATCCCAGAGAAAGCAAGGTCCCTTGCGAGGACCCAGGGACATGGGAAAGTCCTATTCCTTCAGCTACCCAGCACCAAATATCTTTATATCACTACACATCCTAGATGTCTGGAGTCCATTTTAGAGACCAACAGAGAACACTCACATGAAACATTTTGTGCTGACCAGTTACCTATAAAACAGGTGGCTGCCTCTGTTTGTCACTCCTTCAAGCTGAAGGAGAAAAACTCTCAAATTAATATGAAAAAAAAATATTTTTTTAAAAAAAAGCAAAGTGAACCAACTTTAGAAACTTCTGGAATGGTTTGAATGCAACTGTGAAAAAACAAGCTCATCCAGTCTTTGGCTCATTTCCTTCTTACCTCCCATCTCTTCCATGATCATCTCTTCTTTTTCCCGCAAGCCGGCAAGGCTCTTCTCCACAGAATAGCAGTCAGATGTTGTGTTCACGTTGTTTGTTTGCATTGGAAGAATCCATGCTCTTCCCTCCCAGTTCAGTGTGGAGGGTGCACGTCTCTTCTTGACTTGTAGGGAGGGTGTGGAGTGGGAGCAAGAGAATAATGAGGAGAGGAGGGCTAAAGAAGCAAGGAAGGGCCAAACAAGTGTTTTAACTTTTTAAACACTCATTTGACAGCCCATTTTTATGGTTGATTTTCTTTGTTCATTTAAAATTTCAATTTTAAATTAAAATGTTCAGTGTCATCATAACTTGAGGGTGTTTCCTATCAGTGTGGTATTAACTAAAGTACATCCTTCAGTCTCAGAGTTTATCTACCATAAACACGTCTGCCTTGGGCCTTAAAGTTGTATTCAGCCCATTATTGCCTCATAAATGAGAATCAGCCTCAGATAATCATTATGGTATTTACATAAAATCCATGGAAAACAAATGATGAGTCTGAGGACTGTCTAGAAGTTCACAAGTCTAGAACACAAGTATAGTGTGAGTGTGTAAATAAACTTTAGGGGTTTAAAGAAAATCTTGAAAACAGAATAACCTGGTCATTCTCGTGCAGCTTTGTTATTGCCCAGCTAGAAAATGTACAGCTTTGACGGAGGGGTGAAAGCACATTCTATTTTGGGGGGCTATTTTCTATGTCTGCGTTGCTGTAATGCTCAATAATGGTCTGAAAGGGCTGCTTTAATTGAGCACTTGTATGCAGTAAGTGTGCTGCTAACCAGGGAACCTGAAGTGCTTCTGCTCTGTTCTCAGGTAATGATAGAGGAAGCTTGTAGCAATGCAAGTCCTTGCTTTACAAATCAGCAGCTACTTCCTTAATAATATGACAGGGGTACGGGTTAGTGTAGGAAGGCTTGGGGCACAACATAAAATCAGCAAAGCGCCTGTTCCTAATTGTTATTGATTGTTAAGTACACAGATTAAAGGCAGATGGTCTGCAGTCCCTCACCTGAAGAAAGTGTTGTTTTCTTTCTTTGAAATTTTCAGTTACTGCTATCCTGGTTTGAAAAAGTACAAGAGACAGTTGCTTTATATTTTATACAGTGTTTATGCAGCTGCTTCAGAAAAGGGAGAATGAAGGGGGTGGGTTGACATTTCTCTGTAAATGCCACTGTCTACATCCGCGTTGATGCTCTGACCTCCTTGCTGCATAGCTTGAAAAGTCTTGTGCACCTTACCAACATGTTCTGACTCCACAGTTGAACAGGCAGAAATCTAATTATCATTCTGGAGCACCACTGCCAACTTGCCAATTCTTTACCCTTGATGTACAGTATCTCAATCTATTGCCACCAAACCCAGTTCATCTAAACTAAATATTCCCATTTATACCACACGTGTCCATGTGACAAGCAATATTTATTTTGTATCTTTGATCATCTAACCTGCACTCTGCCTGCTAATTCATCTCTGCTAGGACTACTTCTTATATGGCAAACTTCTGTACAGCTTCTAACAGCTGTATTTTTTTAAAAAAATAACTTCACACAAACGTGTATTTTCCTTTCTCCCTAGATGTGAAAATCTATCCCCTCCCATGGATCCAGGACTAACAGTATTCAATTCTTGGCTAGTGAAAGGATTGAGGATATCTTCTGAATGCTTTATCCCACTGGAGAGTGTTTGCAGTGACGCATTTTAATCTTAGTCCTGTTTTTTTCCAGAATGTATTATAGCACATGGCAACACCACTGTAGTTAAAGTTCTGTTTAAAGGTTGACCTTTCTAAGTCCTCTCAAATCAACATGCTTAGTTGGATTACTTTGAAATTTGGTGTACCTCAGGAGAGTGCCGAGTACGATTTGTGACCCAAATTTTGGGTCATTTGAGTTATAGGTTACAGAGATATATGCTATGGAAAAAATAGCTATTTTTCAGAATATTTGGAGCTGGGTTTTGGGGGTTTTTTTCCCTCAGAGCTAGGGATCAAATTATTGGTGTTATGCAGGAAAAAATTGTCTCAGTCTGTTGAGTTTTCCCCTACATAGTGCATGGCACCTACTAAATCTTTGGGGCACCCAAATCGAGAACGGCATTTAAGATGATGTTCACTACTACACTTACATAGATGTGTAATCTGGAAGGATTCCAGTGTGCATGCACCAAGAAAGAGAAAATAGAGAGGGTTTCTAGGCAGCCACTTTATGCGTGCCTGGGTAGTTCAAGGGAATGTGCTGAGGCCATTACCCCGGTGAACACGCTGCCACTGATGTTTCTAGTCTGAACCTCTGCACACCTGTGTACTAAAGATTTATTATGTCATGTTGTTTGCTACAAATTGTCTCAGTTATAATATAGAGGCTCAGACTAAGTATAACCCCAAATCAAAAAGACAGTAGGAGGAGCAAAAGAATACCACCGTGGCTAAACAGCACAGTAATGGAGGTCATTAGAAGCAAAAAGGCAACGTTTAAAATTTGGAAATCAGATAATACTGAGGAAAATAGGAAGGAGCACAAACCTGGCAAGTAAATTGAAAAGAAAGAGTTAGGGCTTGTCTACACTGGCAATTCATAGCTCTGCAACTTTCTGGCTCAGGGATGTGAAAAAACACCCCCCTCAGCGCAGCAAGTTTCAGCGCTGTAAAGCGCCGGTGTAGACAGTGCCCCAGCGCTGGGAGCCGTGCCCCTCGTGGAGGTGGATTTTTTAGAGACGCAACCACACAAGGCATATCAAAACGCTGCTGCGTTGTCAGTGTAGAGTAGCCACCAGAGAAGCAACTTGCCAAAGACTCAAAAACTAACAACATTTTTTAATGACAGGTTTCAGAGTAGCAGCCGTGTTAGTCTGTATTCGCAAAAAGAAAAGGAGTACTTGTGGCACCTTAGAGACTAACAAATTTATTAGAGCATAAGCTTTCGTGAGCTACAGCTCACTTCATCGGATGCATTTGGTGGAAAAAACAGAGGAGAGATTTATATACACACACACAGAGAACATGAAACAATGGGTTTATCATACACACTGTAAGGAGAGTGATCACTTAAGATAAGCCATCACCCACAGCAGGGGGGGGAAAGGAGGAAAACCTTCCATGGTGACAAGCAGGTAGGCTAATTCCAGCAGTTAACAAGAATATCAGAGGAACAGTGGGGGGTGGGGTGGGGGGGAGCAAATGCGGTTATATCGTAGCGCTTGGCTGTAGACAATGGATCGAGTGGTATGATCTGGATGAAAGCTAGAGGCATGTAGGTAGGAATAGCGGTCAGTAGGTTTCCGATATAGGGTGGTGTTTATGTGACCATCGCTTATTAGCACCGTAGTGTCCAGGAAGTGGATCTCTTGTGTGGACTGGTCCAGGCTGAGGTTGATGGTGGGATGGAAATTGTTGAAATCATGGTGGAATTCCTCAAGAGCTTCTTTTCCATGGGTCCAGATGATGAAGATGTCATCAATGTAGCGCAAGTAGAGTAGGGGCATTAGGGGACGAGAGCTGAGGAAGCGTTGTTCTAAGTCAGCCATAAAAATGTTGGCATACTGTGGGGCCATGCGGGTACCCATCGCAGTGCCGCTGATTTGAAGGTATACATTGTCACCAAATGTGAAATAGTTATGGGTCAGGACAAAGTCACAAAGTTCTGCAACTCGATCCATTGTCTACAGCCAAGCGCTACGATATAACCGCATTTGCTCCAACCCCTCAGACAGAGACAAACACCTACAAGATCTCTATCATGCATTCCTACAACTACAATACCCACCTGCTGAAGTGAAGAAACAGATTGACAGAGCCAAAAGAGTACCCAGAAGTCACCTACTACAGGACAGGCCCAACAAAGAAAACAACAGAACGCCACTAGCCATCACCATCAGCCCCCAACTAAAACCTCTCCAACGCATCATCAAGGATCTACAACCTATCCTGAAGGACGAGCCATCGCTCTCTCAGATCTTGGGAGATAGACCAGTCCTTGCTTACAGACAGCCCCCCAATCTGAAGCAAATACTCACCAGCAACCACACACCACACAACAGAACCACTAACCCAGGAACCTATCCTTGCAACAAAGCCCGTTGCCAACTCTGTCCACATATCTATTCAGGGGATACCATCATAGGGCCTAATCACATCAGCCACACTATCAGAGGCTCGTTCACCTGCGCATCTACCAATGTGATATATGCCATCATGTGCCAGCAATGCCCCTCTGCCATGTACATTGGCCAAACTGGACAGTCTCTACGTAAAAGAATGAATGGACACAAATCAGACGTCAAGAATTATAACATTCAAAAACCAGTTGGAGAACACTTCAATCTCTCTGGTCACTCGATCACAGACCTAAGAGTGGCTATACTTCAACAAAAAAGCTTCAAAAACAGACTCCAACGAGAGACTGCTGAATTGGAATTAATTTGCAAACTGGATACAATTAACTTAGGCTTGAATAGAGACTGGGAATGGATGATAAACCCATTGTTTCATGTTCTCTGTGTGTGTGTATATAAATCTCTCCTCTGTTTTTTCCACCAAATGCATCCGATGAAGTGAGCTGTAGCTCACGAAAGCTTATGCTCTAATAAATGTGTTAGTCTCTAAGGTGCCACAAGTACTCCTTTTCTTTTTGCGAACATTTTTTAAGTACATCAGAAGCAGGAAGTCTGCCAATCAGACAGTGGGGCCACTAAATGACAAAGGTGTTAAAGGAGCACTCAAGGAAGACAAGGTCATTGTAGAGAAGCTAAATGAATTGTTTTGCATTATTCTTCGCTGCAGAGGATGTGGGAAAGATATCCCCATTGGAGCTATTCTTTGTGGGAGACAAATCTGAAGTTCTATCCCAAATTGATGTGTCAGTAGAAGAAGTTTTAGAACAAATTGATAAATTAAACAGTAATCAGTCACCAGAAGCAGATGGTATTCACCCAAGAGTTCAGATGAAACTCAAATATGAAATTGCAAAGCTGCAACCTGTAGAATGTAACCTATCCCTGAAATCAGCATTTGGGTGAGTAGGCAGCAAAATGGCAGATGAAATGCAACATTGATAACTGCAAAGTAATGCATGCTGGAAAAAATAATCCTGACTATCCAGATACAATGATAGGTTCTAAATAATTTCTTAGCACCCAAGAAAGAGATCTTGGAATCACTAAGTTCTCTGAAAAATTCTGCTCAGTGCACCGCAGCAGTCAAAAAGGCTAACAGAATATTAGCAACTTTTAGGAAAGGGATAGAAAATATCATAATGGCACTATACAAATCTGTGGTGTGCCCACATAGATGAACATGATTTGTTGGGGAACAGTCAACATGGTTTTTGTAAAGGGAAACCATGCCTCACCAATTTATTAGAATTCTTTGAGGAGGTGAACAAACGTGTATCCACGGGTGATCCAGAGGATATAGTGTTAGTCTTTCAGAGAGCTCTTGACAAGATCCCTCACGGAAGACTCTTAAGCAAAATAAGAGGGAAGGTCCGGTCATGAATCAATGACTGGTTAAAAGATAGGAAACAAAGGGTAGGAATAAATGGTCTGTTTTCAGAGTGGAAAGAGGTAAAGAGTGGTGTCCCCTAGGGGTCCGTCCTGGGACCAGTGCCATTCATAATGTTCCTAAATGATCTCGAAAAAGGGATCAACAATGAGGTGGCAAAATTTGAAGACAATACAAAATTAGTCAAAATAGTTAAGTCCAAAGCAGACTGCAAAAAATTGCAGAGGTCTCACAAAACTGGGTGAGTGGGCAACAAAATGGCAGATGAAATTCAGTATTGATAAATGCAAAGTAAAGCATATTGGAAAACAAAATCCCAGCTATACATACAAAATGATGTAAATAGTGCCTAGAAAAAATGCTTCTATTCAAAATATTTCAAAATGCATTTTCTGTAAAGTGTGACATGACATAAAATACATAACGTAAGGTTTCTTGGCACTTGTTTGGGATGACCTAACTCATTGTTTCACCACTTGTTTGATAATAATACTTAGTGTTTATGTAGCACTTTAAATCCTTAAAGCAATGTACAAAACATTAATTCCCACACCATCTCTGCCTGGTAAGTGAGAATACAATAGTGAGCCTGATTCAGCAATATGCACTAGTGTAAAACTGGAGTAATGCAGTTGTGAATCTGGACTGATATAATTTGCTTTAATAGAATAGTTTTTTTTTAAATGGACAGAAAATCAACCTGTTGATTTAAATTTAATATATATGAATAGTGTATACTGGGAAGAAATGTGATAATCCTGTGTCAGAATGCAGGTAGGCATCTTTATAAATTTAGTTCATAAATACTATAGACAGTAAACATGTAATCACAGCAGCATAAGGTATGGTAAAAGGAATTACCACACTACATAACTGCATACAGTAACATGTGAAATCATTATTGATTTCATTCTCTATTCTCTTATTTCAGCTAATATAGCATGCTGGTGCTTAAGGATGTGTATCTTTGAAAATCAGCAGGTATGATTTTCCAGAATACACAGAAATGTGTATCCAATATCAGAGGCAAAAATGATCCATTAGATCTGACATTTGAAAAAATTGCAAATTATGTCCTTGTTACCTTTATCTAGTCCAGATGTTGTAGGTTTCCTTTGTGCAACCTGAAATGAAAATAATTGTTGCCTATGAACTCCTATTGTCTGTTATGAAGGCTGAATCCTAAAATAAAATCCTGACCTCATTGAAGTAAATGACAAAACTCCTGTTGATTACGATGGAAGGATCAGGCTTTCACCCCTAGTCCCTGGGATCTCCCTGTAAAGAATGATGAAGTGATGTTTTCTTTTCCATTTTATACTCATTAGTTTCACAGCCAGATTACTGTAACCTGAGCAATTTTTGCCATATTCCTGCAGGGCTGTTGTTTGTTAACTGTATTTTTTTACCTTTTGACCTGTTCTTTTAAAGTCATGCTATTGGGGGGAAATGAGTTTTACATTGTTTTCAAAGTTTAGAACTAGTAATACAGAGAAAATTCATAAGAAATAGTCTGCAACATTAATTGGACTAGACTACAGAATTTAAAGTAACCTGTTCTATCGTCCATTTACCTCCTATGTGAAATGAAAACTCTATTTTGATCTGAACTGTCACAGATAATTTTTGCACATAAAACATATCCAGGGACAGCTTTCAAATGGAGTTGTCACTTCTTGTTTAGCAGGCAGGGAACTCTCTATTGTTGTCAAACCCTCTTTGCAAAAGCATCACTAACACACTGATATGCACAGTTACGTGTAAGAGGGGAAATGATTGCACAGTCCTGTGAAACAAAAACCTATGTGTATTGGATTCTCCTTCACTGTTGTAGATGCTAGTATCCTCCAGTCTTGCACACATAGACTCTTTAGGGACAAATGCTTTTCAAAGTGTTTTACAAAAGTGATGGAGAGTAGGAAAATCTAGTTGTGTGAATAGATTAATAGGTCTTTATTCATTAAAATATTTTTTCTTGGCAGTGATTTACAGTATGAACAGTATAGTATGCATTGGAGGATGTCAGCTTGAGGAATGCACTAATCAAAAATAAGAAAGTCAAACAAAATCCTCCTTGAGCAGAGCATGTTTGATTTTGTATGCATCCCTCTTTGTCGATTGTTTTCTTTTCATTAGATGTAATAATAATGAATAGTGCTTTGTACTTCTGTAGAGAAAGTCTGCCATTTTAGGATCTGAACACAATTAACAAATGTTACAGTAGTCTCTCAACTCGCTTTTGAGGTAGGTAAATATAATGTTTCTGTCTCCTGACTTCTGTTCCAATCCATCATTCATGGGCTTTGCCTTCTCTAAACTGATCTCTGAGGCAATCCATAGTCTAGGTGAAAATGCTCAGTTTCATAGGAGTAAGAGTGTAGTCTGTGCACAGCATTAATCTGGATTTGAGGGATTGTGATGGTGTATCACGGGCTTTAGACAACAGCCAAGTGAAGGAAGCACATCTGACTGATGCACTGTATCTTACACTGGCTATCTATACATTTCTGGATCTTTTTGAATGTGTCAGTCCTGATCTTTAAATCTCTTGATGGGCTAGGTCCATGTTGCTCAGAGACCACCTGTGTGCGTGTCTCTCTCCATCTATCTCTGTCCCTCTGTGTGCCCCATCATGGCAGCTATGATTAAACAAGACTATGCAGCTGACAATCTCCAAGCAAGTTATCCAATCAGGACATTCTAGACAAAAGGCCCTCCTTGGCTATGGAAGTACCCAAACTGGAGATCAGGATGAGTCTGTATATTAAGCATGCTATGAAATCCATCTCTTTATGTAAGCTTCCCTGCAATAGCAGACTGAGAACTTGTTGCTGATCTTTTGGAAAATGACCTATAGCATAAGAAACAAGGGAAGAGTTGAACTGGGTTTGTTCTATTCCAGACACACTGTTCATTGTGAATCTTAGGGCTTGTCTTCACTGCAGTGTTAGCTTGAAGCATGTCTCAAGTGTTGCCCCTAACCTGACTCCCGTACACGCATAAAAATCTCTCGCACAAGTGGTGCTTTAAACTCGAGCTTAGTTGACCCATCAAGGAGTAGGGGTTGAAGCTCAAGGGCTGCTGATGCTCAAGCTAGAAATGCAGTTAGAGCTCAGCTACTCTGTCATTGTCATCGACTTCCACAGGACCAGTATGTCACCCATAATCTTAGGTTTCAGAGTAGCAGCCGTGTTAGTCTGTATTCGCAAAAAGAAAAGGAGTACTTGTGGCACCTTAGAGACTAACAAATTTATTAGAGCATAAGCTTTCGTGAGCTACAGCTCACTTCATCGGATGCATTTTCCACCAAATGCATCCGATGAAGTGAGCTGTAGCTCACGAAAGCTTATGCTCTAATAAATTTGTTAGTCTCTAAGGTGCCACAAGTACTCCTTTTCTTTTTACCCATAATCTTGTTACAGATTTTTAAGAATTCCTAAGAAAGCACATTGAGCGCATATCTGAATTATAAAATCTACCATCCAAGCATATATTCCAGCCAAAAAGCAATGAAGAGATGCAGATAAGAACTCGAGGAAGCTAGTTTCAGAACTGCTATTCTGATGCAGACCACCATCCTCTGGAACATCACGCTATGAAATACCTGAGTAAACTAATACATTCTTTGGGATATTATTTCCCTTTTAATTAAATGAAAAGTTGAAATACCATTCTGCAAGGATTCTATTTTTATACCACTTGCAAAGCACTGGAATATGATCTGTTTTCTTAAAGTAAATTTGCCCAGGGGTCCAGATTGCACCCACATGAGTATATGTTGTTGGAATGCTCAGCTGAACTGCAGTAATATAGCACCTTTTATTTTATTTTTCTCTGCAGGACAAAGAATTGACTGATTCTGCCCTAGGATTTAGGGGTGGAGGATTTAGTTAGTATGGTGAGTGAGCCAGAGGCACTTCATCATTGTCTCCATGACTACCATAGGCAGTACTGAACTATTTGTAATGTTCTGTTCATACTGGTAATCTTGTAATTGGCACAATTCTCATAGGGCCTGATGTCAATGGAACCTTTGCCATTGTCTTTAGTGAGCACACGATCAGGTCAGTATTTTACAGGTGGTCACAATATTGCAATGCAAATGTGGACATATAGTCCTGTGTTTTCTTCATGGGTGTGAATTCTGTGGCTCTCTCCTTCGTGTTAGTTGTTTTGTTTTGTTTCCTATATCCATAAAAAAGATACAGCAGAAATCTGGAATAGAAAACAAAAATGACAGTGTAAAGCACCCTGAGGGATGAGGGAAAGCACATTTTGCAGCCAACAGGAAACCCAGGATGAAGATCAGATTCTGATTTCCAAACTGCATGCCTGAAGATTCAGGGTATATTCAAGAAGCATATATTCAATATGTCAGACTCTTCATTGGAAAGGGGTAAGATGGTAAGGATGTATCTCTGTTCTTGCTTTTGCCTGTAAATGGAGCTAATTCATGGAACAGCCTTAATGACTATTCCATAGGGAGCAGTGTATCAGATGGAAAGAGAAGGAAGGGTAATTTTGCATATTAATAAGATCAGAAATCCATTTGATTCTCAAAAAATGGGTTTCAAGGGAAATGAGAAATTTTAAGGTGATTGTGCTTTAGACAGTAATAATCTACCTCCTTTGGGTCTTAAAACCACTGGTCATTACAAAATGCATCAGATGGAAACTTGATGCCCATTTTTTTTTCAGTCTGGATGTACAGTTTTTTTATGACCCAGCTTTATTTCTTCCCTACAATTAGTGCTTGTGAAGGATGCTGGATAGACAGCATTAAATAATGACATTCTCTGTCCACTGAATAGATACAGTCCGGTCAGCAGTGTAAATTCCCTCAATCCAATCTGCCAAAGTGCATCCTGCAGGAACATCCTTGATGGGTGATACTCTGGCGTTGGAAGCTCTGATCTATTTGTACGCTTATTGGGTCCTTGATTTTTCTGCTGAGATTGCCAATTTTGATATGGGCATCTGTCCATCATTACTACCTACGCTGGGAAACTGAAGTGTCTGAGACTTTACTCTTGGCTGACCCTTACACACTTCCCTTCCACCAAAGTTGATTTTTCCAGTTTGCCAAGAAAATGTATCAAGTTATTTTAAAAAAAAAATCAGGAAAATAATATAAGATAGACTTTAAAGAGAATCCAGACAACAGTGGGTCTCAAGCTCATGTACTGTCTTCTTTGCGCCCTGCCTAGGCAAGACTCATCTCTCTTTCTCTTCTAATATATTCAGCATCATCGTCACACATATTGCTCACATTCATTGCTACCTTGTGCCCCCACCCCGCCCCATCTGCCTGTTGTATCCGTCTGTACCCGCATCTGCTGTCGTATGCTTCTTGTGTCATACTTAGATTGTAAACTCTTTGGGGCAGGGATGGCCTTTTTTGTTCTGCGTTTGTACATTACATGCCGCACTGGGGCTTTGTCCATGACTGGTGCTCTTAGGCGCAACTGTAATACAAATAATAAGTCTCTTTTATGTTTTGTACTACTGAAAATCCTAAGATTTTTTAAGCAGTTTCATGGGCCAGAAAATTTCCAAAAGCCTGTGGTTAGGCAAGTATGCTATCTATTAGAAACTGGAGAAAGACCAGCAATGCATTTCACATAAATGACACTGAAAAACCATCTGATGGTAATGAATTTTGGTCACAATTGATCAAAGCCAGATTCAGATTTGTGTCCAAGAGGGGAAAGGTTATGTATATCTTATTACCCTTGAACTATACATTTCCCAACGTAAACAAGGGCTAGTTTTAGTTGATCAAACCAAATAGAACCAGAGGAGAAAAGAGAAGCTAGGGCTCAAGAGAATGGGTGTGAAGGAAGGGAGGAAGAGAATGGAAGGGGGCAGTGAAGTTTGAGAGAAATTGTAGAAAAACAGGTGCAAAGATAGAAAACAGGAGAGAAATTAAGAAGAAAGAGGAATTAAATGATTGAGAAAATGTGTGTGGTGCACTTCTTGTCATTGACAGACAGGAAGTTTAGCCTAAAGAAAAGTTAATTCAGGTATTGAAAATTGCATGAGCAGTCTGGGAGACCTGAATTACATGATTAAAGTGAAATCTTGGAACAGAAACAAATGTAAAATACTATGAGGAAAAGAGAGAGAAAGTGGGTGTATATCTCTTGCACTTCCAAAATTATTACTCCTCCCTGTCAGAGCCCTTTTAATAACATTGTAGCTGCCTCAGACACGGTTAAATATTGTTTTTTAAACGTTCATGGATATTAATGTTAAATTGGATCACTGTATTGGCATCTGAAAATATTTTTTTAAGTTATCATTATATTTCAGCCTCTGCATTTTCACAGCAACTTCTGTGCTTATTGAACAGTGCCAATATCCATCATTGCAGTAAGAAATGTACCATTCAGTAGACATGTCACGAGAATCCTCTGGTTAAGACCTGTTAAAGGTGTCTTCCAGTAACAAGAAATACCATTCAAATGGAGGCGACTGCAGCATCATTCATTTCTACATGTTAGGGCAGAGGTGGGCAAACTATGGCCCGTGGGCCATATCCGGCCCACAGGACCCTCCTGCCCGGCCCCTGTGCTCCCGACCGGGGAGGCTAGACTTTTTTTTTTCTCTATTCCACTTGGATTCTTATATCATCCCCATCATTGTGGTATCTGATTGACCAAGCAACTCTGGCATGTAGATAGCGAGAACCCCTCCAAATGTAAATTCATAAAGCAAATCACAGCTTGTTAAACTATACCAGATTAATTTTTATCATGTTAATGTGATATTTCCTTTAGCAGTATTATCAGTTTGAATGGAGGGATTTTAGGAAGAATAATACTCTTATCAGTTAATGAAAAAAGGAATGTTAAACCCAAGTATGGATATTCTTATTACAACACAACATCAATCTGTCATCATTTACCATCAAACCTTTTTGCATTTTTAAGAACTGTTTCTGTTAAAAAAGTGTGTATATATGCATACACACACATAAGTAGATATTGTGATGTGATATATAAGTAGACACAATTATATATATAAACACTTTGTGTTTATATATATAAACACACCTTACTTGCTAGTGTCACGTTCAGTTGATAGACAGCTAACTCAGCCTCTTTTTATAGTCCATTTCTAAAATGAAACCATAAATTTTAAAGCTGGGCTTCATCATTGCAGGGAAAAAAGCTTTTCCAGCCTATTGATGAAATATAACATTTGATAGGATTTATGAGGCCCAGATTCAGGAAGATCATTTGCAGAGCACTTAAAACTGATTTTCCTGCCCTTTGCCTTCCCTCCTCTCAAATGCACATACCAAAAAGAAACCATTAGTAATGAAAAATTATGAGGAAGATTTTGCTTGATTCCACACAAATGTCAGTTTAAGAGAGAGAGAAAAAAAGTCACAGGGATTTACAGTAAGGGGTCTGTCTAAACCCAGGCTGACTCTGTGAGAGGAATACTAACTTTGCTGCAAAAACAAGCACCTGGTATATTTGTTTGTTCTAATAAATTCATATATACAGCATAGTGCAGGGTTATGAATTTATATTTTGCTCACACCAACAGACATTTGCAGAGTAGCTTCCTAAAGTTAAAAATAAAATAAAATGATACCCGGCTTCTGTACCTTGATAATGTTTCCTTCTGGCTAGTTTTACTGGAACGATAATTTCACAGAGGAAAATACATTCTCTGTAACTTGTGATCACGGTATCTGTCAAATGGTAGGAAATGAAGAAAACTGCCAGACAGTGTCAGATTTATTAGCAACTCTAAGAAGTCCAAAATTAATGCATTTTCTTGTCTTTGATGGGTGAGATATCCATGTGCTGTACTTATCCTAATGGACAAGTGAAGGAAGTAGCACTCGTCAATTAGCTATCTCATTAAGCTGACTGCAGCTTCAAATGGAACCCATGCAGCAGTGCTATCTACTCACCGAGCCAGCCCTCCAATTTGTTGTTGTTGTGTAATATTTAAATTGTGGTTGTGCTCAAAAGTCAGAATCGGGTCTCCACTGTGCTAGATGTTGTACAAAAACATATGATGACACTGTTTCTGGTCCAAGAAGCTTACAATCTCCAAAGACAGCTCACATATGAAGAGTGGAAGAAGTATCACTCAAATATATACCACTATTATTATAAGCAGAGCTGGTGGTGATACTTTCCATTATAAGATCCTATTCTCACTTGCTTATGACTTCGCTGAACTTTAACCATTCAGATTAAACTTTCCCATATTGGGTGTCTGCCTCAGGATGAATTTTTTTGGAAAGCTAAAATAGTTTATCTGTTTTCACTGATTCCAAGGCCAAAAGGAATCATCGTGATCATAATATAGTCTGACCTCCTCTATAATACAGGCCACAGAAGTTCCCAAAAATAATTCCTAAAATGTATCTTTTTAGAAAAGTATCCAATCTTAAAAATTGTCAGTGATGGAGAATCCACCACGATCCTTGGTAAATTGTTCCAACAGTTAATTACCCTTACTGCAAAAATTTCTATCTCATTTCCGGTTTAAATTTGTCTAATTTCAACTTCCAGCTATTGAATCGTGTTATATCTGTCTCTGCCAGATTGAAGAGTCCATTATTAAATACTTGTTTCCCATGTAGATACTTATAAACTGTAATCAAGTCACCCCTTAACCTTCTCTTTGTTAAACTAAACAGATTGAGCTCTTTGTCACTATTTTGACAATGAGATTGGGGAAAATGTATTGTTTTGCCCATATTAAAAAAAAAAATCTTGTTTCATTGAGTAAGCTGTAGTGCCTCTGTGCTTTGGAATAGGGGCTTGGAATTTGGAAGGGAAGTCAGTCTAGTCTCAGTGATGTGCCTTTTGCCTAGAAAAATCCACCCCAGTTTGGCCAAATTATAAGCCTTAGAAAGTTTGCAGTTCTCTCATACTCGATAGAGAGACAAGGGCAGAGGGGGAGAATTTCTCTTTTATTGGACCAACTTTTGTTGGTGAAAGAGAGAAACTTTACACAGAGCTCGTCTTCAGATCTTGAAGAACTTTTTCTAACTTTTAAGTGTTTGACTTGACAGTATTAATATTTTAATGAAGTTGTTGTTACTGAACTATGCACTATAGCCATTAGCATTTTAAAATTGTTGAGAAGGATAAAGGATGTGTCTACTATCCCCATCTGCCCCACAATCTAGCCATTATTAACTAACTGACTGCTTTATGAGTATCTCTGGAGAGATGGGTCTCCTGGGTGGATTTGAAGGCAGAGAGGTAGTCACTTCACACACTAGAGAAGGCTTTATGCGTAAGGCCAGCCTAGGGGAAGGGGAAGAGTTGGTGGGAGAAGCTAACAAATGGGTGGATGAGGCTGGCATCGTAGCCTGCAAGGCATCCAGGAGGAGATGTCAGAAAGATGGGCAAGAAGGAGGGGAGAAAGACAAGTCAAGTATGGAAAGATAGATTTGTAAGTCATTTCCCTAAGGATGGTTGCTGAAACTGTGTGATCAGATGTAACTGGAGAAGAGAGAGGGTTAAGGACAGAGCTCTGGGGGGGGGGAAGACCCATTGAAAGATACTCATTAGAGATAGCCCTGAAGCAGAACACTGGATCCAACCCTTTGGAGCAGTGGTGGGCAACCTGCAGCCCATAGGCCGCATGCAGCCCATCAGGGTAATCTGATTGCAGACTGCGAGACACTTTACTGATGTTGACCATCCGCAGGCATGGCCCCACGCAGCTCCCAGTGGCCACGGTTTGCCCTTCTCAGCCAATGGGAGCTGTGGGAAGCGGCGGGCCGCAGAGACGTGCTGGCTGCCGCTTCCCACAGCTCCCATTGGCCAAAAACGGCGAACCACAGCCACTTGGAGCTGCAGGGGGCCATACTTGCGGATTGTCAATGTAAACAAAATTTCTTGCAGCCTGCATTCAGGTTACCCTGATGGGCCACATGCAGCCAATGGGCCAGCTCAAAGACAAAATGTTTGGCTTGTTCCTTTCTCTACAGTGGGTCATACCAATGCAAACACCTTTAACTTTGGGGAAATTTGGAATGGGGTCTGAATCCAGAGCCAAACTCTGTGGTTGGGTCCAGTTGTAGTTTATACATTTTTGACTGCCTGGTATAATTTAACATTGTCATAATAACTATATATAAGAATGAAGCCAGAACATATGCCAGGGCAGATGTGCCATTGGGCAGGTAGAGGAACACATAAAAGGGGCCAACCGAAAGATTCCTTCCATCAAACAGTACTTGGAGAGGGAAAACTTTTGGGACTTAACAACATAAAGGCCATGGAAAGAGTAGCCCAGACAGGAATGCCCAGGAATGGCAGAGCCTTGTTCATGCCCTATACATAAATGAGAGGGAAGGGTAGAAGCCAAATTTGCAAACCTTCAGTGCCTATGAAGGTCAGGCTGTTTATTTTGCTGCCTAATAATGGATTTGCACGTCAAACATTAGGGCCTCCAGGTTTGAAATATTTGGCCAAAATGCAGTTCCAGTCAAACTTTTTTTTAAATTACAAAATTTTATCCCTTGAGATATGTCAGTCTTGTTGATGTGAACTAAGATGCTTCTAGAAAACATGCATGTGCAACTTTGCACACTAGCTTTTGGGCACACAAGACACAATGTTTAGATCTTACATGTGTAAAATCTGTTTGTGCCTCAGTTGCAAACATAGCCCTTTGACTATCATGTGCACGCCTGTGAGAATGCATACATGTGATCCATAGCTTGAAAATGTGACCGTATCATTTTGACAGCTAAAATGAATTTGTCTTGCTGCACCATCCATGGCAGAGCTAATGTATTGCGATAGAGATTTTAGTCCCTTGAACTGCTGCTTCCCCAGGGAAGTAACTCTTTTAAGCCCACCTTATGTATTAAGTCTAATTTTGAACATCCATGTTGCATCTATATTAAAACCCTCTTGTATCATTTCAGTGATATATTTAAGATGAGTGAATTTTGGATCATTATATTAGACCTACACCTGGAGAAGAGAGAGGGTTAAGGACAGAGCTCTGTGGGGGGGGGGGGGGAGAGGAAGACTAAGACTCATTGAAAGATACTCATTAGAGATAGCCCTGAAGCAGAGCACTGGATCCAACCCTTTGGAGCAGTGGTGGGCAACCTGCAGCCCATAGGATTTCCCGTAAATGATATGCATCTCCAATAAGAAAAGGAGTACTTGTGGCACCTTAGAGACTAACAAATTTATTAGAGCATAAGCTTTCGTGAGCTACAGCTCACTTCATAAGTGAGCTGTAGCTCACGAAAGCTTATGCTCTAATAAATTTGTTAGTCTCTAAGGTGCCAGAAGTACTCCTTTTCTTTTTGCGAATACAGACTAACACGGCTGCTACTCTGAAACCCATCTCCAATAAGAAGCCCCATGTTTCATAAGGGCTATTCTAGCATGGTTGGATACTACATAGTATGTTTTTATCTTGCCATACATTGCACTGACAGCTAATGAAATACATTAAAAGCTATTTCATTTGCTATTTACACTATTCGTCTTTGTTTTGTACTTAGAATGTTGTATTCTTCCTTGTAAGGTTTACACTTTTCACCTTACACATGCTAGTGGCTTAAGAATATCTATTGTCTTTCTGTAGAAAATGTGATTTTCTCTTTTCACTTGTGTTTGGTTGTACATAAAAGTAGAATCTAGACAAAATTAGAAGTATGTGAAGATGTACATCAAATTGGAAAGAGTAACAAGTAATATCAGATCTTCTGTATTTCAGATTGTCAGGGTTCTGAATTGAAAACAAGGCCATGAAGTCTCCAAATAACATCTTTCTTTACACAGCAAGGTGTATGCGAATACATAACCTAGTTAGATATCTGATGTTCTTAGGAATGGGCCGTATATCCACTACTGTCTCAATAGTCCAGATTTGTTCTTTCATTATATTTGGCTTGTTATACAGTGAAGCATAGGAGATCATTACTCCAGATGTCTTTATTTGTTGGCTCCCTTGACCATTTTTATTGCTGTCAGCAGCCAAACTCAGTTACAGCTCAAGAGTGCAAATTCCCTGTAAATCTTTGGATGCCCTAACCAGTTCAGTGTTGGAATATGTGTAAATGTCTGCACAGTATGGCAATTGGAGTGGCTGATGTAAGAGAAGCTAGAAAATGGCTCCAGCTGGGGAACATTCTTGAGAGAAGCATAAAATTCTTTCCAAATTGTCAGCATGCTGCTCAGTAAAAACATGAGAACTAGATAATTCTTAGCCTGCTTTGCTTTCTTTAATGCATATACAGATGTCACCAAAGGTGGCAACTTTAGTTTTCAATGGTTTTTATATAAAATAGTCCTTAGGTTTTACTTCCATTTTTCAGAGTTTATGAATATATTTTTTCCATCTGGTCATAGAATCATAGAATCATAGAATATCAGGGTTGGAAGGGACCCCAGAAGGTCATCTAGTCCAACCCCCTGCTCAAAGCAGGACCAAGTCCCAGTTAAATCATCCCAGCCAGGGCTTTGTCGAGCCTGACCTTAAAAACCTCTAAGGAAGGAGATTCTACCACCTCCCTAGGTAACGCATTCCAGTGTTTCACCACCCTCTTAGTGAAAAAGTTTTTCCTAATATCCAATCTAAACCTCCCCCATTGCAACTTGAGACCATTACTCCTCGTTCTGTCATCTGCTACCATTGAGAACAGTCTAGAGCCATCCTCTTTGAAACCCCCTTTCAGGTAGTTGAAAGCAGCTATCAAATCCCCCCTCATTCTTCTCTTCTGCAGACTAAACAATCCCAGCTCCCTCAGCCTCTCCTCATAAGTCATGTGCTCTAGACCCCTAATCATTTTTGTTGCCCTTCGTTGTACTCTTTCCAATTTATCCACATCCTTCCTGTAGTGTGGGGCCCAAAACTGGACACAGTACTCCAGATGAGGCCTCACCAGTGTCGAATAGAGGGGAACGATCACGTCCCTCGATCTGCTCGCTATGCCCCTACTTATACATCCCAAAATGCCATTGGCCTTCTTGGCAACAAGGGCACACTGCTGACTCATATCCAGCTTCTCGTCCACTGTCACCCCTAGGTCCTTTTCCGCAGAACTGCTGCCGAGCCATTCGGTCCCTAGTCTGTAGCGGTGCATTGGATTCTTCCATCCTAAGTGCAGGACCCTGCACTTATCCTTATTGAACCTCATTAGATTTCTTTTGGCCCAATCCTCCAATTTGTCTAGGTCCTTCTGTATCCTATCCCTCCCCTCCAGCGTATCTACCACTCCTCCCAGTTTAGTATCATCCGCAAATTTGCTGAGAGTGCAATCCACACCATCCTCCAGATCATTTATGAAGATATTGAACAAAACGGGCCCCAGGACCGACCCCTGGGGCACTCCACTTGACACCGGCTGCCAACTAGACATGGAGCCATTGATCACTACCCGTTGAGCCCGACAATCTAGCCAGCTTTCTACCCACCTTATAGTGCATTCATCCAGCCCATACTTCCTTAACTTGCTGACAAGAATGCTGTGGGAGACCGTGTCAAAAGCTTTGCTAAAGTCAAGAAACAATACATCCACTGCTTTCCCTTCATCCACAGAACCAGTAATCTCATCATAAAAGGCGATTAGATTAGTCAGGCATGACCTTCCCTTGGTGAATCCATGCTGACTGTTCCTGATCACTTTCCTCTCCTCTAAGTGCTTCAGGATTGATTCTTTGAGGACCTGCTCCATGATTTTTCCAGGGACTGAGGTGAGGCTGACCGGCCTGTAGTTCCCAGGATCCTCCTTCTTCCCTTTTTTAAAGATGGGCACTACATTAGCCTTTTTCCAGTCATCCGGGACTTCCCCCGTTCGCCACGAGTTTTCAAAGATAATGGCCAAGGGCTCTGCAATCACAGCCGCCAATTCCTTCAGCACTCTCGGATGCAATTCGTCCGGCCCCATGGACTTGTGCACGTCCAGCTTTTCTAAATAGTCCCTAACCACCTCTATCTCTACAGAGGGCTGGCCATCTCTTCCCCATTTTGTGTTGCCCAACACAGCAGTCTGGGAGCTGACCTTGTTAGTGAAAACAGAGGCAAAAAAAAGCATTGAGTACATTAGCTTTTTCCACATCCTCTGTCACTAGCTTGCCTCCCTCATTCAGTAAGGGGCCCACACTTTCCTTGGCTTTCTTCTTGTTGCCAACATACCTGAAGAAACCCTTCTTGTTACTCTTGACATCTCTCAGGATCTCAGGATGTCATGTGTGTAGTCTTAGTGTAGGTATATTTGTATAGATATTTAACACCATATGTGTTTTAATAAGTACTGTGTATTTGTCCATTAATAATATTTATATGGAAATAAGAGCTTTGGTTCTTGTGATTTTTAATAAACATTGATGGTGTTACTAGTTTGTACTAAGCATTCAGTATGCTCCATCAAAATGGCAGCTCTAATTAGGTTCCTTGAATTAGCTAATGGATTTTGAAAAAGATAGCTTACAAAGCTCTTACAGCTGTCCAAGATATTCCTGCTATGGCAGAAAGACAAAAGGCCCCTGGAAGCTGCAGACTTTAAAGCTCTAGAAATGCAGCTGACAGTTAAAGAGATAAATTACATTTGTATTTTTTTTCCCGTAAAAGTCCTAATACTAGATTAATGTTATCCCAGTAGTGATCATCCATTAAAAAACCCACTTTATAATAACGATGCATTTTGACCATATGATCTATCTTCCGCCCTCCCCGCCCCCCGACATTTTGGGCAGGGTATAAATACTTTTTTTTTTTTTTTTTTTTTTTTTTAAGAAGAGAGGAGTACCTTATTTCTTCGACAGGGTTACAAACTCAATGAATTGTAACTTTAAGTTTAGGGAACTTCACTGGTGACATTTTAAATGTACAATATTTTCTACTTAGGCCAGGTATTGTAGAAAGAATCCATACAGTGAATTAGTTCCTGCTACTCTACAAGTAGTATGGGTTTGCATGTATGTAACAGAGCAGAATGTAGTCCCTTGTGAATAACTTGGAGAGGTGATTTCTTTGACATAATAGATAAAGTCAGCCCTGGGTTTGCCGTTTTCATCAAAATATATTTTAGGATGTCGATTGCATTGCTCACTGTGCTTGAGCTCTCTGATCCTCAATCTCATACTTCACATGGGAGCTCAGAAATTAATGCTTCAGTGTATTGTCACCCAGTATCCCTCCTGCTTTTTTGCAGTAGGTGGCCTCCGAGGGGGTCTCTTCCTAGAAGTCTTCAAGGTGTTTTATTGAATTTTTCTGCCTTTTTAAAAAAAGGTTAATAAACTCAAGTGCAGAAAAGCAGTAGTGTGCAAATAAAAAAAACTAGTTGCCAATTGCATACAGGTGTGATAACCATTAAGAAATGTAACTGTATTTCCTTGCAATGATTTAATATTCAGCATTTGCTTTGTTGAATTGTTAAAGCTGCTGTAAATGGGGTGGGAGGGTTGAAAATGTGCATTCTGTGTTGGTGTGACCTATACATTGCAAATATGCCAGCTGCTTTTCTTCAGTAAAATAAAAGAATAAAACCCGCTTGTAATACAAAGTGCCAAAAAAGGCAATTTAAGTACTTTGCCTTATAAATCCAAAAGAAATTACCTCAGAGAGAAGGCCCTCAATTATGCCTAGCACGTGACTTTATCATGATGGATAAAATGCATAATTGATATCATCTTTACTGAAGAAACCAGAAACTGTTGCATTGTCTAGAGGCTACTGACAATACCAGGAAAGTCTGGTTTTCATTATTTTCACTGTGTATTGTTTATGGAGAGTTCAGTTTTTGTCAGCACCCGAGTCCCTAATCTTTCTGCTCTTCTTAACCCTTCTGAGACACATTCACATCTCAGACCAACAACACAGAAGTAAACTGATCACATGCCAGAAACTCGGGCATTACCATTAACTAGACTGAGCTATAAGCCACCTTTTTTTATTATTATTAATTAAAATCTGGTGATTGCTTTCCCCTAAAAGGCATATTCAGCTGAGCAGAACAAAACAATCACTTTCCATCACAAAGAATACATGCTTGTTATGTACAAGAAATGTTGAAAAATTGTCTTTCCCTCCCATTTGATCACATATAACCTGTTTTAATTGGAATTACATATGTCTCTCTCTTTTATACCTGCTCATGATGAGATTAACCTTATGGTATGCCAGCTTTGTTTTTCTAAGGCAAAAGGAGGCTGACTTCCCATTCTCATGTGACACGGTGAGAGCCAGCTACAGGTTGTAAAAGGAACAGGAATGGAGACAAAATGTGGCCCTGAACGAAGAGATGGTCCTAGCCTGAGTGGCGGGGCCATCAGCCACCTCAAATAGGAAAAGGTGCTGCATGTCACGAGAAAGGAGGGGACAATAAATAGATGCTTCATGTCCAATCACAGAGAGATATTTTATAAACAGTTTTGATAAAACTTATCTCAGTTTCAGTCTTCAAATAATTCTGCGAGGTTCCTGTGAACACATTGTCAGCTGGTTTGAGCAGGAAAAGCTTAATTATACAGCTAATTGCCCTGGTAAGAATAGGAAAGAAAGAGAACTTTAAAAAAAATTAATCCACAGGAGCCTAAGAATATTATCTGCCTTCTATCCACTAAGCTTCTAATGTCAAAGGGTCAGGAATAATGTTATAAGGTCAGTAGAGCTCAATTTTCATCCAGACAAATGATGATCATGTGCTGCTTTAGGAGTCTTTCCCCTTTTGGACATAAGTGGTTGTAGTGCTTTTATGTAACTCTGCAGAGTTGAAAGGTGACAACGTATGTACAGCTGAGTAACTTTTATGACTTTTTCTTTAGGTATTGTAGAGCAAATTATGACTCAAGGATGCTCGTCAGAAATTTTAGTATGTAGACTTAAACTTATAAATGAAGGTTTCAGAGTAGCAGCTGTGTTGGTCTGTATTCACAAAAAGAAAAGGAGGACTTGTGGCACCTTAGAGACTCTCAAATTTATTTGAGCATAAGCTTTCGTTAGCTACAGCTCACTTCATCGAGTGAGCTGTAGCTCACGAAAGCTTATGCTCAAATAAATTTATTAGTCTCTAAGGTGCCACAAGTACTCCTTTTCTTTTTATAAATCAAGTTATCTCTAATTTGGTTTTTCTCTAATTATCTGTGTGTGCATGCAGCTTGAGATGTATTTGTGCACATTTCTAGGTATAGAGAGATGTATGTACTTCTCTGTATCTATCTGCTATTTGTCTATCAACCTGTCTATACACACATCTCTTAATATATCCCCATTCAAATGGTTAGGCAGACTCACAGACTTTGTTCCCTGGATCTGACAAGCATTTCACAGTTGCCAAATGAAGTATCCTGCGTGGCCCCTTTTCCACTGGTGAAGTCTGTAAGTACATACACACAAGGTACCTTCCTGCTCAGAGCAGAAAAGTAAGTGCTGCAGAGTCCATCAAGCTCATGGAATTTCCATAAAGATTTATATTTCCCAGATTTGGTTGTCAGTGCCTGATGTATATTCCTAAAACTTGAGTTGTCTCCCTATGAACCTTGAAGATATTACTTTTATTATCTTGCAGGTTCTGGAATTGTCAATGAGAATTTTTCTGACAGCCTTTTATTGAAATATCATTCATTTACTCAAGTGCAGATGTCAATAACAAAAGCTCGTTGCTTCCTAGACTCTCTTTCTCTTGGCGGCTGACAAAGATGGACGTTGAAATATTGTAGAATTATGTTCTGACTATGGATTTTCCTTTTGTCATTTTTTCAACCATTTTTTCTCTTCCCTCCTCTTATTGAGGTTGCTAAAACACCTTGATAAACAACTTAACATTTCAGCGTAGGGAAATAAATGCTGGCACCATATTGTATCCTTTGAAATGCTTTGGTCTTGACTTCTTAAATGAGAGGTACCATAGATGAACAGTATATTCTATATGTATGCTCAAGGCAGTAAATACTTTTCATTAGCTATGATATAATTAGTTTTGTGTTATAATAGGTAGTGAATGGAAGATTCAGCCCATTCTTTTGAATCAACATGAGATTAGTTTTGTATTTTATTCATTTGTGAATGAAAGCTTCAGCAAGTATTCATTTTTCATAAATGTTGAAAAAAAATGTAAATGTAACCACAAGTTGCTTATAGGCTGCCAGTCAACTGGGTAAAATTACATCCTGAGGTAAGTGGCTGAAAAGAAAAGCTTTGCAATATTAATGCATTTAGGAAACCCACTGGAAACAAAATGTTCATTGCCTTTTAGAAGTATATGTCTTTAAATGATTCAGCGGAGTCCTTACATGCTACATGTGTTAGTAATTTTGCAGTGTGTTTAAAGAAGTGCAGAGACACAAATCTAGTGGAGCGCCCCCTCTTGGCTGCTCAGACTTCTGTGAGGGGATCCAGCCACTAAATCCCCAGGTGTCTTAGGCCTCTGGAATCTGAACAGAGTCCATGCACTGTCCATCTCTTGAAGGTCCTAGACACACTCTTGAGGTGTAGATCCTCTGTCTAGCACCCTCCCCTAAGAGCTTCAGCTAGGGTTTACTGACTCTCCCAGGGGGTCATGTGGCTCAACCCTCCAGCTGTGTGACTGTCACAGTACTCTTCCAGGGTAACAAAAGTCCAAATAACCCAAGTACAGGAGAGGAAAGTCAAATGCACAACTACAACATGGGGAATAACTGACTAGGTGGTAGTACTGCTGAAAAGGATCTGGGAGTTAGAGTGGATCAGAAATTGAATGAGAGGCAGCAATGTGATGCAGTTGTGAAAAAGGCTAATATCATCCTGGAATGTGTGTGTAAGACACCGGAGGTGATTGTCCTGCTCTCCTCAACACTGGGAAGACTTCATCTGGAGTACCATGTTCAATTTTGGGCATCATACTTTACAAAACATGTGGGCAAATTGGAGAGAGTCCAGAGGAGACCAATACAAATGTTAAAAGATTTAGAAAACCTGACCTACGAGGAAAGGTTTAAACTGGGAATGTTTAGTCTTAAGAACAGAAGACTATGGGGTGGAGCTAATAGGAGTCTTCAAAATTTTAAGAACTGTTATAAAGAGGATGGAGATCAATTGTTCTCCATTTCCACTGAAAGTAGGACAAGAAGTAATGGGCTTAATCTGTGGCAAGGGAGATCTAGGTTAGATATTAGGAAAAACTTTCAAACTATGGGACCAGTTAAGTCTGGAATAAGCTTCCAAGGGAGGTTGTGGAAGCCCCATCAATGGAGGTATTTAAGAACAGGCTGGACAAACACCTGTCAGAGATGGCCTAGGCTTAGTTGGTTCTGCCTCAGTGTAGGGGACTCCTTCTAGGCCTACATTTCAATGATTCTGTGATTCATGCCAACCTCAGCCACTTCTGATTCAGTTGCATTAAATTAATGAAAATCATTCTGAAATCTGCTACAAAGTCTTCTGGCGGTTCACTTGAAATCTTTTCTTGACAGGTGACAACTCCATAGCCTTCTTAAATTTTTTATGTGAATGTGTGTGATCAGGTGTATTGTGTAACTCTAAGTGTGAAGAGCTTATTGTGTGAGAAGCTAAGTCAATGAAATTAGTTATGCAGTAAATTGTGTAAGCGGTGAAGTCTGTGGTCATTTTTAGCTCTTTCAGGAGGGGACCTCAAATTGTAGATTGGGCTCCTGCAATAGTTCTGTCTCCTTCACTCACAAGCCTAAATGAGTAGTTCCAATGGGTTTATTTAATATAAATTGACTTTGATTGGGATATTGTTTTTATATTTTTTCTGTAAGGTCATGCTTCTTTTCAGCATAAGCAGACATGCATCCTAAGCATTTGAATTGGTATTCTTCTACTGTTCTCCTACTTGAGAACTGCTATCTGATCAAACCCATATTTTTTAATTATGTATTTATAGGCAGATGGGAGAATAGTTTACAGGCAACATATGATCTTCCCCACAAATGTTGGAAAATTGTGGATTTTTTTTAATATTGCCTTATCATTTTCTTTTTTTTATTACTGATGACTTCATTCTGTCTGAATTCAATGCTTCAGTTTCTTTGGGGTAAACTAATAGATTATGTATGCGATATTTGCACAGCACTGATTGAATTCATCTGGTGAGTTTGAATGTGGTTCATATATTCACATAATTGTCAGGAGCCAAGTTGAAATTCAGAACTGTTGCATGAGCATTGGAGAAGGCATCATATTCATCTCACATTACTCCAGAGTCAGTGAGACTGTTTTATGTTACACTAGCACAGCTCTAAGTTCTCTCCCAATATAAAGGGGGGGACTTGGCCTTAAAAAGCAAAAATCTCTTTAAATGTGTTGACAGAAAAATCAGGATTTTCCCCCCAAAAGCTATGCTTATTGTTTATATGTTATGGATAAAATAGAGCACATTGCTGAGGTCTGCCTTTATTAAATGAGTAACTTTTCTTTCTAAAGTATTTTTAGCTTATATTTGCCTGTTGAATCTTATCGCTGCAAACTGCAGGTGAATTTGGGTTGACTCTGTGGTTTGCTAAAGAAAAGGTGCCAAATACAGCCTTTAATATATATCAGGGTGAAGATTCCCTACACTTTGCCCTGGCACACCTATGCATGGTTCATGTGCTTATGTGATTAGCATCTGTATTGTTTTGCATACACACAAAATGGAAGAGTTAAGGTTGCAGGATAAGAGAAATATATGATTCTGCCTCAATATTAAGGTTTTGTTCCTATGAGCTGCGGTTTGGGGTGTCCACCATACTGCAGAGCCATTAGGCACATGTCTAAAATAAATGCCAATAAAACCTTTATTCTGCCATGTAGTCTGCATTTTCCATATACAAAATGTTACAGAAAAACTATTTTAGAAGAGTTCCATAGACCCGGACTAGCAGGGCTTGCGCTAGTGCTCTAAAAATAGATATGTAGACAGTGCTTCTAGTATTCCAACCCTGGGGGGGGGGGAGTCTAGCTATAAAATAGTGACATTATTATATATGGGAAAGTAGTAGCAGATCATTTTAAATGTTTGTCAAATGTATTGAGCCCTAATCCTACAAATACTTGTGCATGTGCTGAACTCGCGCGTTTTCAGTCGCTCCATTGACTTGATTGCGATTACTCTCAGTACGTAAAGTTCAGCACATGTGTAAGTCTTTGCAGTATTAGGGTTGAATACATTTTACAAACATTTAAAAGTAACAGATGCTACTCTTCTGTATGTAATAATATCACCATTTTACAGTTTGACTCTCTCTCTCTCTCTCTCTCTCTCTCCCATCCCCTCCCCACCCCCCCCCCCCCATTTCTCAAGGCTGGAACTTTAGTTCTTTCTGTAATTCAGAGTGGGATTCCTGTCTTTTTTATGGTATAGAACTTTTTTGAGCATAGCCCTAGTAGCTCATGAAATATCAGACCAGAAAGCTTATACTGCTCCAGGTCTGCATGCTACTTACCTCAGCCAAATGCTATTTCAGGGAAAATTCCGTATTTAGAGTAAAAAGTAAATATTTCTGTGGCAGATTATTATTATTATTGTTTATTTAAATATGGGAGCCATTTGTCATTTTTCACAGGAATGAATGTGCAGAGTACAGGTGAGAGGATTAGAGTTACATGGTATGTTTATCACATTGATATCAGCATTATGTGGAGGGTGGGGATTGTACATATGTAATCTATAATTTTATTTTCCAGTGGCTGTCCAGCTGGTGGGAATGCAGACCGTATCCAGAAGTTACGGAAGGAATACCATCAAGCCAGGCGAGACGGTTTACCTTTCTACGAGGATGATGAGATGAGAACATGGCCATCTGATTATGATCAGCACTGGGTAGGTTCATAGCAAAATGCTAGCCAGCAAATCGTTTTGCAGAAAGGAAAGCTTGCAGAAGATACTGGCTGGTTTGTTTTTTGTTTTCCAGATACTTTGTCTCTGTATCAGTTTACCATGAATATTTGAGTACTTCCAGCCTATCAAACAAATCATTTATATAATTTAAACTCTACTAAAGTGAGTCATTTCCAATGTTGTCGTGTCTACCCACTGTTAGACATAAGCACTGGCCCAGATTTGCACCATCCCCGGGGGCAACTCACTGCACATGGTCCCAGCCAGCATGATTCCTCCCAAAACATTCAGGCACACAAGGTGACACTAGGTCTCTTAGCAGGATGCAGTACAGTCCCTCTGCTCATCCTGCTGTTTCCCTTTGGGTGATGAGGGGATGAGGAGAACACAGACTCAAATTGTGCCTGGTTGCTGCATGGGAATGAGGAGACGCAAGTGTGGGGGGCAAAGTTACATACACCCTCCACTTGTACACCCTTGCCAGGGCCATTAACAGTCCAGGCCAAACGCTTCCCCTGCCTCTCCTAGTTTCATATTTTAAGTGAAAAAATTAGTATCTTGCCCTTTTATAGAGCCTTCACTCAGCGGATCTCTAAGTGCTTTACCAATAGGATTGAATTCAGTCTAATAACACAACTGTCTAGTAGGAAAATTCCGTTTTCCCCATATTACAGCTAGGGATGCTGGGGAACAAAGTGCTGTGACTGTCCCAAGAACATACCGTGTCAGTGTTGTATAGAGCCAACAATAGACTTCAATGCTCCTGACTCCTCTGATGTCTTAAATATATAGAATGTCCTTAATATCATAGGAGACCATTTTGGGGTCCTGCAGCTCTCTGAGTTCTGCCTGGAGAAGAATTTCAGGGTTGCGCTTGGACTCTAAAAATAAATAAGGCCAGTCAATGTTCAGACATTCAAATCTGTGGCTTGCTGCACTATGTGGTGCAATTTAAACTAAACTCAAACTTCATTTTAAAAAACAAACGTAACAATTTAAAAATTGTTAAAACCCAAGTATAACTGAATTTTTATAAGTACTAACATAATCACTGTCTCCAGTATTCCCCAAACTTGCCAGACTATCAGTTTGAATGAAAAATTGAAATCTTTAAGGGCTTTAAGGTTGTGAACCAAATTTGGGAATCTGTTAAATTTCCATTCTTGGTTTTAAAAAAATCTTTTTACAAACCAAATTTATAATCTAAATAAAATATATCTATCTATCCAAAACAGAGGCTAAAGAAATAATCAGTGTCTTGGCAGATACTCCAGACCTGGCCAATGATGCACCTAAAGCAGACTGAGGATTTCCATTTCTTATCTGAAACTGATAAGGCTCTATTACCCCTCGGAAGAGGTTCAGATTTATGGTCCAATATAATTTCCAAAGAATCACGAAGGTCCCTTGTAGGTAATCCCTTTTAAGCCTTTTCTATTAAATGTAATGCCCAAAGATTACCGATTTTCCAAAGCTTCGTTTTTCCTGTGAGGCAAGATGTCCTTAATCAAAGCACCCAAGAGAGCTTTAAAGTTCGCAGTCTTAGATTGATTAACATTAGAGACATCAAGATAGTTTCTGTTCCTCTTTCTAAGTCATGAATTTTTAACTGTTTTTGTTGAGAGGAAGACCTGCTATATAGTGTCTGCTCTAAACTCTAACTTTACCTGGATGGCTGAAGTTTGTTGCAATATCTAAGTAGTTCCACCAATCGAAGTCGTTTGTAAAGTTTCAAAGGCCTTGAGTGTCTGACCTTCTCTAAAAAGTACCAACAACTGGGAGGATACAATAGCAAAATCTCCTGCCTGCCACAATCTCTCCATCCCCAGTTTGGTATTGCATCATATTCTGGTCCAGGAAAAATGGTGGCCACTGCTCCATTTGTCCTCACACTTGTTGCTAGTTCAAGAGCAGCCCTCTGATTTAGGGCGCTTACACTGCTGGTTTTAACACTGACCCCTGACAGCATTATGGTAACACAGATTGAGCAACAACTGATTTCCTCAACCTCTGTTCACCATTCACCAAAGAGACAATCTGATGACTAATTCCATCACTTTAAAAAAATAAAAACTTACTTTAGTCTCCACTTTGTCAGATCTCTCCCCTAAAGAGGCAGCAGGCAGCTGAGCATGAGGAAGTCCTGCTGTTATGGGCTTTATGGGCTTTTCTTCTCACAGCTGGAGAAGAGGAGAGGCCTCCTGATGTGTTTTTAATACTAAATAAGTTTAATACTATGCTTTTGTCAGTCAGCATGATACCTAAGCCAGTTTTCCTTTAAGATGTCTTGCTAATGTACAGCAGCTGCTGTAATCACTGTACACCATCTAATGAAACATTCAGATAAATTGAAAAATAACACAAGATTAAGAAGACACTATCCACAGCCAAGCAGGAGGTTCAGAGATGGACATTAGGGCTTGTTCTCCAAAAAATAAGTCTGAGAGCTCATGCCGCATATTTCTATCTTATAAAGCTGACATTGACAAGTGGCCTTTAGCTGACACTATAATGGGACAGAATTTCTGGTGGAAAGGGTATTTCTAACAATCTACTTTTTAAAAAATGGGATAAATCAAGTTAAAGTGCAGAGCCAGCTGAAAAGCCAGCATTGTAAGGGAACGTAATCTCATGACAGGCAATTGGGATCCATAAATGTTTTAAAAATAAGGTCAAAAATTCATTTTAAATAAGCTTGCTAGTCTCTCTTCATTCCTCCCCCAACCTCCAGGTTTTTTCAATTCTCCTCTGTTCTTCTCATTTGTTGTTGTATATATTTTTGCTCTGTCGTTCCCTCGCTCTTTTTTCTGCTCTCCCTCTTTCTCAGCCTGTTTTTTTTTCTAAGAAACAGCTGAATAATTCAGTTTAATATGTCTAAGAGATGCATTTATATGGCAGTTTGTTCTATCTAGCATAAAACTTCAAAATTATTTCCAGTTACTCTGGTTTTTTGGGTTGTTGTTTGGTTTTGCACTCTTTAGTGTCTCTCTCTCTCCAGCTTCATAACTCTGGGGGAAAATGATAAGCCAGATTCACAAGGGGTAGATGGCTTAAAGTGAAACATCTTTATTTCTCTAGGCCCAGTTAAGGAAAGAGAGATGCTGACTATAAAGTATAAATATTTTCCAAGAAAAAAATGGCGGCTGTTTTATTTTCATTGAAAGAACTGAAATCCACTGGTAACAGTGTGGATGTATAATTGGAGTGTACTGGTTTTCCTGTCAGTGAGTGTGTGCATGCACGTATGTATAAGTCTTAATAGCCCACCAGTTAAATAATGCACGTTTTCATGAAAATATTGCTTTAAGAGCCTGATCAAAGCCCGTTAGAGAGTCCCATTGACTTAAAGTGAGCTAATTGATCAAATCCTAAGAAAACTTTGTTAGAGATGGGCCATAGGAACTTAGGACAGTCACTTTAGGAATTGGAGGAAGTTACAGCAGGCACATTTTATGGGTGCTGTCCTTCCCATTGCTTCACTGAAACAAGAAAACAAAAACAAAAAAGTGAGGGGTGGGGGGGAATGAATGTTCAATCAAAGCAATGAAGTATGTGGGGGGGAGAGAGAGAAAGTTTAAAAAACTCAGAATAAAAAACCTATTTGTGGATTTACTTGGATTGTTTCACAGATTTCATACCAATCCTGTTACTTAAAACCTCAGTCCTGTCTTCACTATGACATTAAATTCTTCCTGCAGCCTTATTTTGTTCATGTTCTTCCAGGGACTGCATATAATTCATTACAAATTGAGCATGGTTCTTCATCTGTAGGTAACTGCAGCAGTCTGACAATATCCTATACGATACTTTATATACAGCAGATCTTACCATTTTTTATTTCTCATTTGCAAATTAGATTTATACGTTGACAAAAAATGAAAAGAAAAAATCCTTTCTTCAGCTATCTGATCTACACTCAGATCTGTGCACTAGGCCTTAATATATTATCTGTCAACAGGTTTTGATTGAAGCAAATTTGTAATGTAGTGAGTTTTGTCAGTTCCCAATTAAGGTAACGAAAAGAAGAATCATACCCTTTTGTGTTAAAGGCCAAGCAGTTTATTGTGCAGCTGGCAAAGGTCCAAACCTAAAAACCAAACAGAAAAAAGGAAGGTTGAGAACTGCATTATTTTTCCATAATGTGTCAAAAGGTTCTATGCTTACTTTGGAGTGAAAAGGGAGCTCTTTGTGTTTTAATGAGCAATTAATTCCAGCTTCAGGATGTTGAGTTTAGAGCAGGTTAGGTTCCCAAAAACCACAAATGTTTGTGTTGGATCATGGTTAAAAACCAAAATTCCAGCTTCTAGAATAACAACATTCTTGTCTTCTAGTGCAATGGGAGAAATGACAATTCTGTGTACTATGGGAAACCATAGGAGAGCTCCTATGGATTCCAGATTTTCTGAAAGGCTGCTGACTACTACTCAGTTGAATACATTTAATTCTTTTTAGGGGAAAAGAAAACTTGTTTAGACTAGAGCAACTTTGAAAACTAATATTCAGAAACATTTGTGCTGTTACGAAAGCATCATATGACTAATGATGATTAAAACCTCCTATTAAAATGTGTTTTTACCAATCAAGAACTTTCCTTTGGCCAATGCTTCTATTCCGTTGGACTTGTGAAGAGTTTGGATTGGGATAATTCTGAAACGATGTCATCTGCTCTGACTAAGCAATGAGATTCTGATTTTTTGGGGATGTGGGAGGATTGTCGTGGTGAAATCTTAACCAAACTTCATGTGAAAAATAAACTGTTCCAGAAAGGACACACAAAGAGACCCAAATCTACCCATTATTAGTGGAAAGCATGAGTGATTCCATAAACTTCTTTGGAGTCACTCCTCGTTATGCCAAGGTTGAATTAGGCACAAAATATCTAAACCAGAGCTGAATCTGAAATACTGATATCTCTAAGCTAAACGTTGTCAAAGTTCTCTTTACCAAGGAAAGCAATACTATTACATAGCATCTTAATAAACTCCACTGGGTAGCCGACATGCCTTAAAAATTATGTTGAGTTCCAATAATACGTAGTGTCACTTATTCTGAAAATCAAGATGTTGCTTTTCACAATATTTAAATGTAGAAGTTGGCGTCTGAGGGGAGCAAATATTAAAGCTTCTCTGTTACATCGCCAAGTAAATGATTTCAATAGAAGCAAATAATATCCTGTTTCTTTCCCTTGCTTACTGCTGTAAAAGACTACTACTTTGATACATCAGCAGTGCCTCTCGTATATATGGATGAAGTCATCTTTAAAGAGCTCCCAGCACACTCAGGAGAACTTTATATAGTAACACATGCTGCAGTGGTCACATCTCTTGCAGTTAGTGAATGATCATCTCGTCTCTCTCAAACTGAGAATTTGAGCACAATATCACAAAAAACATGACAGCTGCTGCCGCATGTGTTGATGTATTATAAAGAAACCCAGAGGTTTTATTTTATAATTTTTAAGTACAAACTATCCCACTTAGCTGAAATGTTTAAGGGACATCAGAAACAAACATCTAATTGGTTTCAGAGTAGCAGCCGTGTTAGTCTGTATTTGCAAAAAGAAAAGGAGTACTTGTGGCACCTTAGAGACTAACAAATTTATTAGAGCATAAGCTTTCATGAGCTACAGCTCACTTCATCGGATGCATTTGGTGGAAAAAACAGAGGGGAGATTGATATACACACACAGAGAACACTCTCTGTGATCAGTGGAGTTACTGAATAAGTGATTCTGCCATGGGATGTGTGAGCAATTACTGCCAGTTGTGTGCTCAAACAGGCATTTGCATGTAATTTGGTGCATAGTTTTCTGCATATAAAAATGGCCCTTTAAAAGCTTGAACCTACGTGTATTTATTTGTGGCTTTGTATTTGCGAGTGGGGCAATGTGGTTTATCTGAGTGGTAAGGTAGCTTGCTCTTTGAAAATTATTTCCTTTATTTTGGCAAACCATCTCTAGTCCAGCTTTTCCAATTTTCTAGCCACCTGCTGGCTTTTCTAAGAATCACTCCACATATGAGCGTGTGCGCACACACTCATAAATATGCCAGCTCTCAGGCTGGCCTCATATGTGAGAGCGCGTGAATCATGGGGAAAGTGAACGAGGTTTAGGGTTTTAACGCTGAGCATTCATGAGAAGTTGTCAGAGCTAGTATTTCTCTCTTTGAACCTTCCCTTTCCCTTGCAGAAATGTATTCCTGGATGACGGCTCAATTCCTGACCTCCAGCAAGTCAATGCCCCATATACCATAGGATCAAATATAGCTGCTCACAACTCTGACTACAGTAGGGACAAAAAGTAGACTTCCTTTTAAAACTGATCTCCCTCTTCCTCAGGCCACTATTAAGGGACTTTTTCTTACTTCTGGAATGGGACTTGGTCAGCAGAGCAGTTAACTTTAAGCACCTGGAATCAGTGGGACTATGCAGGTACTTAAGTACTTTGTTGGGTTGGGGTCTGATAGACCTACATCAAGGCTCAGTCAGATCCCCATATGGTCAGGAGTTGCAAAAGGTTTTACTTTTAATATTAAAATTAAAAATAAATTGACTTTTTTGCCTCCTAACTCTTGCAATGTTGTATACAAATCTCTCTATATTGTATGTCTTCATTTTTATGTGATACTGATCTGTCAAGTTCCCTAAAATATCTTACAGAAGGTCCAGAAAATTACCTTTCTACTTTGAATGAGAAGGTAAATGTTCCATATCCCTGCAGTCCTTACGTAGGAAAACTTCCTGAAATCAATAGGCATTCTGAGTAGGACTTTCAAAACTTTGTCCATTTAAGGTAATTGAAGGTAACTTTCAGAATAACCTCAGTGCAGCAGCCCACAGTGGTTTATACAGAACTCATGGAATAAAGCAGAGGCCAAAAATGAGATGGGTCATGCAGAGCAAGAATTTCATTGAGAATATGCCAAAGTTCATTTGTAAAATAACATAGCTATAGTTAAATGTGATTACTGAAGATATTTTAAAATATATTTTCAAAATATTAATTTTTGGACTGACCTTTTTATGATATATCTATAAAGTTGGGAGGTTGTGGGTTTTTTGTTTTGTTTTTTGTGGTGTGGTTTGGGGTTTTTTTTGTTTTGTTTTGTTTTTTGTTTATGTTACAGCATAAGCTGTAAGATGTATTTCCTTAAAGTTTCTCTGAAGGAAATGTTCACTGCAAAATGCATTAGCAGAACTGCTTGTTAAATTACATCATAGCCACAAGTCCAATAGCACTGAGCTTTGAAAGTAGCGTGGGTATGTTGTTGTCAGGCAGTTGAGAACACTAGAGAGTTCAAGATTTCTTCACAGCAAAGATATGAAAAGTAATTAGAATGTATTGCTGGATGTTGTGTATAAGTAATTATCTATGAATATATAGAGGCTTGATTTTTCTCAACAAACAGGCAACATTGTTATAATTATTTAGAATGAAAAATAAAGTCAGTGACTCAGATACCGAGAGATTGGGTGGATAACTTTATTAGTTCCTAGTATAAGGTCTGAAGTGCAAATGCTAATCTAATAACAAGACAGCATTGAAATACAGTGCAAAAAATGGGAGAAGAAAACTCCATTTACCAGGTCAGGCTGATGCATTTCATGACTTTGGTTCTTTTGTCCAAGACCTATTCTCTTTTTCAATTTTCAGTCCACATTTTTGTGACCAACTCTAGTTGTCAATGGGAGCTTGGAAAAAGGAGCACTGACCCTTTAATGCTAAAAATGTGATGTAATGAAAAGAGCGAGAAGGTGGGTGAGGTAAGATCTTTTATTGGACCAACTTCTGTTGATAAAGGGACAAACTTTCAAGCTCCACGGAGCTCTGTGGAGCTCAAAAGTTTATCTCTTTCACAGCAGAAGTTAGTCCAATAAAAGGTATTAGCTGACCCACTTTGTCTCTCCTAGCCTGAGTCCAGCATAACAACCACAACACTGCAAACATCTAATTAAAAATCATTCCCCCATCTAGTGAATGTGCTGTGTTAAGGGGCTCTGCAAGAGTCTTAGTTAATTCTTTCTGTGTTTGCATTTCTAATTTTAAAATCTTTTTTTTATGTGCATGTATACTTTAGTAAATTGGATTTTTTTTTAAAGTCTCTCTGCTTAGGAATTTACCAGTACAAAGAAGGATTCTGTCTGAGTCATGATAACAGACACTTGTTCAAAGTAACCTGATCTGAGGGATCAACTTTGATGTTAAGCTGGTTTTTGTGTTTTTATGGTACTTGTTGATCAGTCATTCATTTATTGGGCAATTAGTGTGGCAAATGCCACAGTATATGTTTTGTTACCTTTTTCTATTGTTGTGATGTAAATAATGGTCTAACTAACATGTATATGTGTCACAGCCACTACATTGCTGCTGAATTTCATGTCATATGTCCCACACTGGCAATAGCTAATTAAATTCTCCTTTAACTCAAATGGTAGAGGAGTGAATGCTTTTTGGGGCAGAAGGTTATGGGTTCTATAACCTCCTCCATTAAGGCCCAGGTGATCATGGTGTATAATCTGTTAACCCTGAAGTGCTAGGTCACCACAAATGTGTTACCAATAGTATATTGAATTCTGTATTAATACCACCAATATCTGCTAGTCGTGTGTGTGACTGTGTAAAAGAGAGGATCTTCCAGGATTTCTGCTGACATTCTGTTTAGTCCAGGTTTGATCATGAGTATGTTGTTCTACTCTTAAATGTTTCAGCATTATATTTGCTGTGCCAAAAGTAGTGATTGTCATAAGTATTATACATTGCATTATTGTGAACAATATAATCATATATTCAGCAGGCTATTAGATGTGCCCCCTTGTAGGTCATTGAAAGTATCTGCAATTAATGTGAGCGTAGTTACTTTGGGACATGGAGGCCTTTGGTATCTGAGAACAGAGTGAGTGAGTTTTACACATTAAGCTATTCCCAAGAACAAATCACGGCAACAGCAGATGAAGATCAGGATGAAATTTTGACCCCAGTGAAGTCAATGGCAGAAGGCTATTTCACCCTAGGTCACTCAAAACAAGCTAAGCAGAGCCTGACCCCTGCAGACACTACTGCTTCTATTCAATATGGATACCTCTACTTGAATTACATTTAAGGTACAGTAATTTTACAACATATTTTCCAAAAAAAGTGGTACACATGTATCATTCAAAGTACATGACCGTGCCCTACGTATCTGTCCTGCCGTCAGCAAAACAGAAATTTTGACAATCTAAATTCCGCCTTTCCTGAGGAATGATTACACAGGAATTAATAAAGTACTTTTTGGTGGCTACCAACTAGCAGATCCATATTAACATTTCTATTTGCATTAGAAGCTAATTTTCAAAGTATTTTCCGTTAATTTGCCAGGGAGATACCTGTCAAGTTAGCAATTAAACTGTAATTGGTCACCCAGGTGCTTGCAGGGATTAATAGATCTCTCCCTTCAACATATGTTCCCAAGTTTGAAATAATAGCTATACTGTATGGGAGCATGACCCCACTTGAGTCTAAAAAAAAAAATCAAATTCCATCATATTTTAATGCAAATTTTACCTTTGTAAATGATGGCCTGAAAAGAAAGAGTTTCCATGGTAACCTTAGGGAACACATAACCTGTTTATCATAACTTCTCTATGAAGCAAATTGGGGGGGTGGGGAATATGCTTTGATGTGCTGATTTTCTATATTTTCTGATATGGTGTATTTTCCATCAGACATCATTTTAGTGCTGAATGTATAGATAATTTAACTAAGCGCGCCTGTATTTTCTTAAGTAAACTTAGAAAAAAATCTTACAAAATGGCATTGGAAGTAACTGTGGTATGCAGCATTCAGAACCCCTAACTAACCTTTTTACTTCTGTCTCCAATTTGATAATCAGGTCAACATCTCAAAAGATCAAAATAAAAAATTAATACTTATAAAGGTCTCCTCCACTGCTTTCTCTCTTTTTTTCTTCTCTCTCCATGCTTTGTGCTCAATATTAAGGTATCCCTGATACTGTTCAGAGGCGCTTAAAGTTGTTTTCTTGTTGTTCCATTTTGCCACTAAAAATACTGTTTGAAAGCTGCCCTACTGTATCTCGGAACTTCTGTATTGTGGCACTATCACAGAAAAAGAATATATTGATTATACTTCACATTCAGTCCTGACCGTAGTAGTTGAGGTGGTAGCTTCTGGAGCTGCCATTAGCCAGGAGTGAGTTTGATGTCTGCAAGCTGCTGGAAGGTTGTATTTTCCTGCAGATGTATTCTAACTCTTTGGGTAAAGGAAAGTATGACTATAACATTTTTTTAAGGTCATTAGGAGTAAGGAACAGATGTTGAGATTTTTCAGAGTTCTTCTTTGAAGTGCCATTTAGGAGTGCACTAACTGACAAGACTGACCTTCTCGGCAGTGATTTTGGGACTGGAACACAAGGAAGGCATTGCCCACAATACCCCATCTGGTATCCATCTGGTACCAGCAAACAACAGACAGAACCAGATCACAGAGAAACTATACCAACTGCTCAACTGGTATCAGCACACAAGGAAGGTCGCCACCCAACAGCAGTTGCAAGCATGAGAAACAATGTCTGTAGCATTTGCAGACTGGTACCACAGGATCCAAAAGAACCTGATGCCAGAGCATATGGAAAGCAACTGCTCTTGAAACCTGCTCATGCTGATGCAGTTTGCTCAGTATTAATCCAGGGATTTTTTTTTTTTTAGACAGATTGAATTGGCAGTGTGGAGAGCTTTTGTCATAATGCCATTGCAAGAGAGAGAGACTCTTTAGTCATATCTGTGTTTAACAGGATTAAGGTGGATTTAATACCCCGTGATACAGACTAACCATTGAAATTCTAAGAAGGTTGTTCCAGTGTGCTGTTAAATCACAATAGAAGGAATTGGGGTTAAATTTTAACAACTTGATGATAACTGTTTGCTGTTTTCTTTAACATGAGCTGTTTGGGGGGCGGGATAGTGGAGGGGGTTTGTTTTCCACTTTTATCTGCTAGCTTGCTTGCTTTTTTTCTTTGTTCTGTTTTTCCCCCTCTACCTCCTTTTCTTCCCTGAGGTAGTGCACTGGTTGGTATAGTAGCTAAGTGTTTAGAATGTAATAATACAAGTGAGAGATGTACTGCCTCTAGGCTACCCCTTCTACTCTTGAGGACCTCCAGCAAGGCAAGATTTTATAGACAATGAAAGGCTTTCTCTCCCCTGTGAGTCTGCCTAACTGTAGGAAGCTTGTCACTGTCTATTTCCACCACTTGCTCTGCAATTTTGTTCCATGTCCTGCTATTTCCCTCCCTCTCCAACACACACACACACCATCCCCGCATCCAGCATCAACACCAGATGCAGGCAGATATGGCAGTATATCAGAGTCAGATTCTGATCGTTAAATGCTACAAAAGCTGGACTGGAGACTTTAGCCTGCCATCACAATAATGAATATAAATTTTGAGATGCTCTCCTGTTTGCTCCCCAGGTTACATTACAACCCCATTTTCCTTAGTAAAGTTAAATGATAGTGCACGTGCTGCAAAGAGTAGCCCTTGCATATTGGCATGGGGTGCTGAGAACTCTGCTGACTTAGCTGAAGAAAGATGCTGAAAGCCCCTGACTTTGAGAAAAAAATTCAATTCAATTTACTCCATACAGTGTGTCTCATGTAAAGTACCGTATTTCAGAATGCTTTATATTAAGAGATAACATAATGAGAAAATGCCTGATAGAACTGGGTACGCAGATAGCCAGCCAAAATGATGCAAGATGATGAACTGGAGTAAAAGAAAAGAAGACTGTAATTTAAAAGCGGTAATCATGTGGATAAGTAGTCTTGTAAACTAATTACAGTGAGGGGGAAAGCAAAAGAATGCAAGACTGGGGAGGAGCCAAAAGGGGCTTCCTCTCAATCCTAGGCTAGCACAAAGAGCTGGCTTTAAGGTAGATTTTTGAAGAGATGGGGGAGAAATGGCTCACAGCATTTTGTAAAGTACTTAAAAGGGAGATGGCCTATGCTCTTCCCCCCCCAATCCTCTCCGCAAAAAAGTTAATCACAAGTTAAATGGCTCCTCCTCTTCGAGTTTTGGGGTGAGACTATGTGAATTGATCTGGTTCCATGTTAAGGTAATTGAAATGCACCTACTGACTGAGGAAGAAACAACGCGAATATGATATCCGCCTCTCTACAGAGGTTGGGGTTGGGGAGGGACGGGTTAAAGTTCTTTTGTTATTAGTTGAAGGGTCTCTGCTTCTCTGTTTTAACCGTGAGTAGTAAGTATTGTGAGTGAGGATGCCACCAATCTGGTGTTCATTAAAGACAATTAAGAGGTAGAATTATCAAAAACACGTTATAGGATTAATGGAAAGAAAAGCCACCCAAGGAGAAAGTCACGGGCCAGGAAATGATCTAATTTAGCATGGACAAAGGAAACTGATAGCCCTCAAGGATCTGGGACCAGGGGATCGTTGAGCGGAGGTTCAGAAAACAGAATATCCACTCAGAGTGACTATGCTCAAAACCTTTTTTAGTTTTGCCTTAGATAATTTCATCTCCCCCTTTGCTGAATTCTCTATACTTTAGTTATAGGGGATACGGCAAATGATGAGATCAGGTTTTCTAGTTAGCTACGGCAATTGCCATGTTTTTAAACCCAACCACTGTATAGGAACAGCCTGTTTCCCTTTTAAAGTTCCCTCTGCATTTGTAGTTCCTCAGTCTATTGTCTTTATAAAGAATTTTTCTCTGTATCTAAATCACAAGTTCACCTCAATGAGTAAGAGCTAGGGCCTTACTGAGGAGAAAAAATAAATACTAAGTTAATCAGCCCTACTAGTTTCAAGTTTGATGCACAGTTGTCATTGACGTTTCATGATGGCTTTGGGATAAGGAAGAGGGATAGTGACAAACAAAATTATTGTATATCAGCAACACCACTATCTAAGCCCTATTGTTTATATCTCTTTTTGTTTGTTTGTTTTTACAAAAGAAGAGGGCTCATGAGATTAAGAAACACTTAATTGTCTAGCAAGCTGATTGTCATATTAATGTTCTGACTGCTTTGGCTGATCTTTTAAGCAAAACTGTTCAAAACCACTAACCAGGGAAACCAAGATCATCAGTAACTCTGATGTGCCTGTCTCTGTGCATTTTTTTTATGGGAAAGAGGAAGGTTGGTGTGATTATTATCTTTTTTTCTTTATACAAGAATGTTTTCTTCACCCAAGGGAAATGCATTCTAGCAGCATGAACATAACTATTAATCAACGCTTATAGCGATAATCAGTGAATGAAAAACGATGACCAGAAACTGAAAATGTGCTAGCATCGCTGCCTTGAAGTTCTTCCTTTGAGATCATGCCCTTGCATTTTAACATGGATAATTCTTTAAAATGGATAATTCTCACAAAATTAATGTTGATGTATTCTGAAATGCAGTGATTTAGAAAACTAGTGCTTATTTTTCACTCTGTGTGAAAAATGTATGCACACTAAGAGTGAGTGATAGATTAAGATCATGAGAGGTAATGTTTTAAAGACATTCCAGTATATTACTTGCTGTCCTAAAAATGTTTGAGACAGATCATCAACAGGGGTAATCAGCATAGCCCTTGTGGATTAATTTGGACATAGGGACACAGGGTTCTCCACTGTTAGAATGGTGGTTAAGTGTGTGCAAAAACATGTATGGTTCCTGCTTTAATTATATGTTTTCACTGAAAAAAGGAAGTGAGCCTGAGGAGAGCTGCAGGTGTATCTCAGCTCTCAGGATTCTGCCAAGAGGAATTTGATGCTATTAAAATTATGACAAACATTGTCAAAAAATAGTAGGAGGGGCAAAGAAGGTATTACTGTGCTTTTAGTAGGCTCTCGTAGTCTTTGATCCTGCAAAGTGCTAAGTACTCTGGCCCAGATTTGGCATGTAAACACACACCTAATTCTTTAAGCATGTGAGTAGTCCCCTTGAAATCAATGGGACTACAAATGTGCTTAAAGTTAAGCATGTGCTTAAGTATTTTGCTGGATCAGGTCAAGAATGCTCAGCACCTTATAAGCCTGAGCCCACAGAGCATTAATTTAAAAATAAGTGAGGCCTTGACCCTTCACCTGGGGCTCTGTGCAGACACAGAGGTCACCGCGCACACGGCCATTTGTTGGATCAGGTCCCTAAAATATTTGCTCATTATTTTGAGCTCTCAAGGAGAGGCTAAGGATAAGAATTAGTTGCCTCCCCACCCAACATAAGATATTCAGGGCATCATATAATAATTTAAGACACAAATATAAAATTACACTCCCCCCAAATTTAATCTAAAATAGAAACAAATGCAAGAAATTCTTCAGAAGCCATAGTGCGGTTCCATGAGCACATGAAAAACATTGATTCCTTCTTCATTCTCCAAAACGATCCTGTATGTAGGTTTAGCACATACTAGGAAAGTCAAAGTGATCTCAGTCAAATAGAGGCAATTCTGAGGTTTTCCATTGAATGTCATTTGGGTTTGCCATCACAGCCACTTGAAAAAGAAAAAAATATACAATGGAGAAGTATTGAAGGTGCTATCCTATGTCCAAACAATGGCAGAGCGGTATTGATGGGATCATATAACACTCGCCCCTTCTTTGAGGACTGCTTCTGTCATTAAAATCAATGCAACTTAATTAAAGCAAATTATAGATAGATACATCTATAAATAAGATATTAAAGTGTGCTGCTGAATATGATAATTGCTGCATATTTAGCAATCAGCGAGTGTGTTCTGCTTTTGCCAGGAGAGATTTCTTTCAGTGAAATCAATGGAGCTTTATTAAAAACCATCCAAATTAGAGGGAGAAATGATGAGTGTTATAATAACGCAAAATCACTGTTTCAACTTTCATTGCAAAACCAGGAAACCAAAATACATCCCTTTTTCTGTATGTAAGGAAAACATCAGAAATATTCTTTTGAACTAGGGACACAGTTAGAATTTTTAAATTTAAATGTTTGCCTTTTGATTTAAAAATGAAACAGAGCTGGATGAAGGTCTTAAAGACATAGTAATGAGGGTATCCTAGAATTCAGGGGTGGAAAAAACCTGTTAGACCACCGAGGCCAACTCCCTGAGTTCAGCAAATCCATTTCCCTGTATAACACCCTTTCTTTCACTTTGACTAGAAAAGAAAAATGTATCAAGTCAAATGGCTGTTTTTCAAAATGTCCAGTCACTAGAGCTGTGTGAATGGTTAAAATGCTGAAGGTAAAAGTGGTGAGTTTTGAATTTTGACCTGTGCACAAAACATCAAGAGGGAGATGGGGACAAATTCATTTTTACCTCCTTCAGTTTTTCTCAATTTTCACCTAATAGAAAACAAAAACCAAGTGTGTCTCAGCAGAGGGGAGACCTGCAGGTCAAAGAGCAAATTCCTCTTACCCTGGCTCCTTTTTGCATGCTGAATGGCAACCCTATGTGATTAGAAGTGCTCACAGACAAAAGCAGAGCTTTGAGAAGGGAGGTCAGACAAGCATCTGGAGCAAGCCCTTAAACAGATAATCACAAGAAATGTACTAAGCAGCAAAGCATATAGCACACTATGCTTATTTTCAGCCTTCTGTCCAAAGATCTCAGGGTGCTGAGTAGATATTGGGTGGGCTTTTCAAAAAACACCGACTGACTTAGGATCACAAGTCTCATTGAATATCTAAGGACTGGGTCTCACCCATTAAGTCTCACATCACTCTTGTGAGCTAGGTGAGTATAACTATTATTATGTCCTGTGTGTCCTACATGTGCCTGTCCTACCCTATCCCAGGTAGTGGCTTTGTATCATTGCCCTCCCTGGTGTAGTTCAGTGGAAGCTGGAGTTTTCAGACAGCGTGAAAGCTGTGTTACACTAGATTATAACTCCATTCTAACAAACCACAAGCTGAAAGGACATAGCAGGGAACTCCAGGAGCTCACCAGGGAATTTGTGACCTATCAAATGGCAAGGTGGGACCCAACAGAGAAGTAGAATGCCATCCAGAGTGAGATCTCTCCGAAAAAGGGGCATGGGAGTTATGGGAAGAGAATTATTATTATTTATATTGTGTTAGCACCATGGGACCCCAGTCAAAGCCCCCAGGATCTCTTCATGTTAGGCCATGTACAAACACATAGACAGTCCCTGCACCGAGAAATTTAATGGACTCCCTGTGTCAATATATAGATTTTTAGAGGTTTGTTTGTGTACAAAAAATACCCAACCAATGCCAGAGGTGCTCACTGCCCCGCACATTGAACAGCGTAGCCCAAATAGTTCCTGGTTAAGTAGATTTCTTAGCCCTAAATTTTATGTTGGATTCAGAGAACAGACTGTAAGTCTAGTGTGGACAAGGAGGAATAAAATAAAACCCTTCCTGAGCAAAAGAAGTGAGACTACCGTTTGCAAAGTAGTCTCATTCTCATCATGAAAGAAATCACTTGTCTACTTGTGGCCATACTCTTTTTTAGTACCACCACTTATTTGTAGGTAAATCCGAGAAAGTATTTCCAAATACCCAATTAACAGGCAGTTCATGACAACACTCGCTGGGACATGACAGCTCAGGCCTTGTCATTCCAGCACAAGACCCTCTGCTGCTCTAAGATATTTGTTCACCAGGTTTAATCTATGTGGGCATATTCACATAATTTTTGGTTTGGGGGCAGTTTTCTTCGGAAGAATTGGCAGGTTTAGAAAATTATTTGCAACCAGCCTATCATTTTTTCTTCTTAGACTTCTCCAGTAAAGTATCATACAGCTATCATAGTTGACAGAGCCATAGCTTACTGTGACGTTATCTGATTAAAATATGACCATATAGATCATTGTTGCAACCACTGTTATATATTTGCAACAAATATTGTTCAAAGGTTGTAGAGTAAGATGTCTATGAAAAGTTTGATTTGCTAGTTCTGATTATGCTATCTGTATGCATGTATCATTTTTGTATTTAAAGTTATACGTATTGGCTCTATATCTGGATTTCAAATGTTTGCTCCTGGGGTAACGCCCATGAAGTAATGAACCAGATATGCCATGTAAGATATCTGCAAAGATGTCATAATTTGCCAGATCTGATAATCTGTTTATGTTTGTATCATCCTTGTATTATGAGTTGTAGATATGTATGTATGTCTGTATTTCAAACTTGTGCCATGCTTCTGGGTGACACCCCCAGACAGTTTGGCATCAGCACTGCCTAGCCTGTTTGATGGCCCATTAAGGACCATCAGCTACACAACTGACCCATTGAGAGAAGGCAGATACTCCTTATGACTCAGCAAGGCATGCAGGGAAATGCCTCAGAAGAGAACTCTGAGGCTTCCAAGCCATGTGCTGGGCAGTTTGTGTTTGAAACAAAGGAAGCACAGGCCGCCTGGCAAGAGACTATAAAAGGCAGCTGCATCTTCTCCATTTTGTCTTCAGTCCTCTTTCTTACCTCTGGAGGAACTTTGCTACAAACTGAAGCTGTGAACAATGGACTGAATGACCCATCCGTGCTGTGGATGTACTCCAGAGACTTGACCTAAGCCAGCAGTTTATTCCATCACTGAGTGAAGAACTTTGCCATTTCTGTATGTAATTGAGTCCTTTAGCCAATTTTAACTCTCACCTTTCCTTCTTTTCTTTTCTTTTTATAAATAAACCTTTAGATTTTAGTTAATAAGAATTGGCTGTTGCTTGTATTTGGGTAAGGTCTGAACCATTCGTTAACCTGGGAAGTAATGTGTCCAATCCTTTGGGATTGGTAGAACCTTTTATTTTATATGATGAAATAAGATTTACAGAAATTTTCATCATATTCAACATGGGTACCTGGATAGAGGCCTGAGGCTGGATCACTTTAAGGGAACTGTGTTGTTTGGACTTCTGAGTAACCAGCTAGGTAATAAGTTGTTTTATGCTGGCTTGGTGAATCTAAGTATTGGAATATCCTCCAGCTTTTGGGGGTTTGGCTGCCCCATTCTTTGCAGTTCACCCTAATTGAGTGACCACAGCTGGCTCCCCACTAGGACTCCGGTCACAGTGGCATAGTCGGCAGGATACACATTACCACAGGTTAACTGGGTTTTTGGATCAGAACCACATGCTTGTCAAAATTTAATTTTAAGTTTAAGGGTTAAAAATCAGTTACAGTGAGTGACCCATGATCTAGATCCTGACAGAAAAAGCCTGGAAGAATTGTGTTTACAGAGACAGTTGTATTTTAAGCAAAAGGCCCCAGAGCAGGAACTGAAAAATCTGTTAATTGCCAGTGATAAGGAAGCAGACCCATCGAAAATGCTTGCAGTGAGAAACCAGCATCGAGAACTTGAAAAAAGGCAAAAAATAGCTAATATGGAAGAAGAAGCTGCTGAAAGAGAACCCCTGTATTTTGAACATGAACCATAAATGGCATATATTCGATTTCAGGAACTAGAAGCTAAGGCAAAAATGGACAGACATAAGTTCCAACTCAAGAGAATAAAGGAATAACAGGAACTGTATCATATTGAAAAACCAGTTCCTCTCAACAACAATGACTGGGATAGAATCTATCCAGTTTGTAACAATGTTGGTATGTTGTTTGATTCTAAGCAGTTGTCTGTGTGTAATCAAATTTACCCCAACACTGCCACCTTTTATGTAAATGTTTTTACTGTGAGCTCAGGTGAAGGTAACCCCATAACTTGTGCAGAGAATGTAAAAGTCAATGGTAAAAGCTGTTTAGGGCAAATTACAGCTTCTAACATCACTCTTGTTAAAGCAGATCTTGTCAAAGAGGAAGATTATTTACCAAATCAGAGTGTGGCTACTGTAATCCTCTATGAGTTTACTTTAAGTGTACCTTTAGCCATAATCCATTTTGAATGGAATGGTATTAAACATGGTTATAGCTGGTGTAAGGAAGTTATTGCCTAAGGATCTTTTGATTGGGGATGATATTAAAGCTTTGTTCAGTCAGGTTGACATAAACCAGTCACAGAAAAGAAATAATCCTGAACCTGTGTCTATTAGGGGCAAGGATTTGCCTATGGAGGGTTTCTCCAAATGTTTGTCTGAGGAAGATAGCTGTTTGTCTGTGCAAAGAAGCAGTGTGTATGTGAAAAAAATTTCTGTGCGTCTGTCTGGTATCTCAGAAGTGAATCTGGCATTAGATAAGGCTCAGGAAGATGTTTCTCTAGAGCAAATTAAAACTGGTGATCAGGTTAAAGCCCTAACTGAGGAAGGAAAGGGTGCATTCTTGGTGAGTGATACATTGTTGACTAGTAAAGCTTGGGAAAGTAAGCCTGACCCAGGTAAAAGTGATGTGCTTAAAGTAGCTCAGTGTAATAAGGCAGTATTTGTGGAAAACAGCAGTTTCTCTGGTAAGGGAGGGGAAGGCAATGAATGTTTAGATGAGCCTAGGCTGCCTTCTGAACTGATGGCTTTGTCTAATCAGCAGTTTGGGACGGCGAGGTTAATGGAACAGCAGTATCCCTGTACCTTACTTGTCACCAGTGTAGAGAATTGTGACAGTGAAGGAAATGTTCCTGTGTCTGTTAGGGGTAATGACTTGCCTGCACCTGCTGCTCACTGTAATTTATTTTAAGTTATTATTAATACTGGATCAGGGACAAGAGAGAGGGAAGAGCTGGGGGGCTCTGCAGCCCCTGTTCCCAGGGGTGGCTCTGGCTGGGATGTGCCCCCCGGGTCCCATGCTGTCCCTGTTTAACAATGACTGTAAGGTGGGGGAGGCTTGGTTCCTCCCCCTTCCCCCCCCCCGGCTGCTCAATTGTGACCAGGCAATAAAGTTACTTTAGTCTTTAAAAAAGGGGGTGGGAGCTACCCAATCTCCAAGCAATTGTCCATGAACAGCCCTGTTTGCTGGGATAAAGGAAAGGATATCCCAAGCTGTTTGTCTATTAAAGGGGAATGTTTCTCCAGCTCTTTTCTGTTTGCAGAGCAGACAGAAGAAGCCTGTCAGCCTATGATGGTTGAAAATTTATCAGCTGACCCAAAGCTGGACCTGGATACAACTAAAGCCCAGAAAGGAAGTGTTCCTAAATTTGTGTCTGCTAGGGATGGTGACATTGTAACTAGGTTGCATCCAGTTAATGTCGTAAATAGCTCCCAGAGACCAAGCAATTCTGGTGCTTCTATTTTGTCTGTTGCTAGTGTGTTGCTAGGTAAAGCTATGACAACTCCGTTTAACCAGGTTGATATCATAGCCAGGGCCAAGGAGAGCATGAAGGTGATTTAACTGTGTTACCCACTAACAGTGTGGAAACTCGTAACAAGGAGGGAACGATTCCTACGCTTGTGTGTGGCAGAGGGAAAGAAAGTGCTTCTGACTTTTTGTCTAGTGAAAAAGAAAAGGAGGACTTGTGGCACCTTAGAGACTAACAAATTTATTTGAACTTAAGCTTTCATGAGGATCGAATGCATCCGATGAAATGAGCTGTAGCTCACGAAAGCTTATGCTCAAATAAATTTGTTAGTCTCTAAGGTGCCACAAGTACTCCTTTTCTTTTTTGCGAATACAGACTAACACGGCTCCTACGCTGAAATTTGTCTAGTGAGTCTATCAGCTTGCCTCGTGATGGGCCAGAGGTGATTCTGGATTTAAGCAAAACCCAGAAAGTGTCTGTTGTTGCTCAGGAAAATGTTCCTTTAGAGCAAGCCGTAGGTGAAAAGGGTAAGAGCTGAATTTCTGTGAAAAAAATGGGTTGTTGCTTAGAAAGATTCCTGAAAAGAAAAATCTTCAGGGTAGTTTTTGCAAGCAGTTTGCTGCAACTGATGGGTGTGGAAGTGATTTGATTAACTTGGGGATGAATCACTATACTGTGTAGAGAAACTAGAATGCATCCGATGAAGTGAGCTGTAGCCCACGAAAGCTTATGCTCAAATAAATTGGTTAGTTTCTAAGGTGCCACAAGTCCTCCTTGTCCTTTTTTAGAAAGCAACAGTTTGTTTGAGAGGCTTGTTTCAGTTCCTAACTGCCAGACTATTTCTGAGGTGTATAGATCCACTGACTTTGCTTTGGAAAGACCCAGGGCTTGTCTACAGTGGCAATTTACAGCGCTGCAACTTTCTCACTCAGGGGTGTGAAAAAACATACCCCTGAGCGCACAGCAAGTTTCAGCACTGTAAAGCGCCAATGTAGACAGTGCCCCAGCACTGGTAGCTATGCCCCTCGTGGAGGTGGGTTTTTTTTTTTTTTTAGAGCGCTGGGGAGTTCTCTCCCAGTGTTGCGCCACGACCACACAAGCCCCTGCAGCACTTTAGCGTTGCCAATGTAGACTGGCCCCCAGTGTGGATACCTTTGAGAAGATTTCAGATGGAATAAAAATTGTTAGGGAGTTTAAACAGCCCTGTAAGCTTAACCAGCTTGTTGGGAAGACAGTGGTATTGGAACAGGACTGTCTCCATGCTGATTCTTGAGTAAACAGTCTGTATCTCAGGTTCAGAGGGAAGACTGGACAGCTGAATCTGCAGAGCAGGAGGACAGTTGTGCAGTTAATCTCTCGAGAATACAGGGGATGGCAAGTAAACTCTCATCTCTAGACACTTGGGATATGTCTTGTAGTCTCTTAGTGGACTTGACATCTGATTCCATGTGGAAGCAGAGGTTGTTTCATAGAAGGACAAAAGAACCTTGAGCCTAATATGCTAGTGAAAATGGATGGTAACTCTTTAAGACAGAGTCCAGCCTTGGAATTGGTAACAGATAAGGATCTGAAAACTAGTAACCAAGCTAGTGTCTGCGTTGATGCAAATGACCTGACTGACTGAAGGAAGAAAGACCTGCCTGTAGCTGTTAGCAAAAAGGACACACCCAGCGGGCCAATGAATTCTGTTAAGCAAAAGAGCTCAGATTTTGATGCTCCAGAAAAGGAAGGAAGGGAAAAAGTTTATCATGCCAATGAAAGCCTCAGGTTAACCCTAAAATGCCAGAACCACAATGGTATTGAGCCAAAGGCGTGGCATGACAAAAATAAATGTAAATGTATGCCTGCAATGAATTTAATGTTAATATTAATGCTAATGTTAACTTTTGTGACTAATATGTTGCTAATACCAAGAACTGTAAAAATGTACAATGTGCCTAATCTTTTGGAAAAACCCTTGAACATGTTGAGAGTAATACATAAAGGCACACTTTATGTTAAAAGACCTTGTGATACTAATACTTTACAGTTAGGGCGTGTAACTAATCTGGAACTGTACACGGAAGAAAAGACATTGCAAACCTAATGTGCTGTATGAGAAGGGAAACTGAGGCACACTACCATATTGCTTTTGTGGCTAAATACCAAGATTCCTGCACTATGAAGAATGTTAATACCTCCCTTGAGTTGTTGCTAATTGGGTTCCAAACATTTGCCAAAGCTTGTATAAAAAAATTAGCTATTTTCTTTAGCTCTTGGCAAGATCACATGAAACATACAAGAATTATGCTGCAGGAGTAGATCCAATCCACTATTGGTCTAACCAAGTTTTACCTTGGGTTTGTAAAGGGATTCAACAATATAGTTAAACATGATTTTAATACACCATTTTGGTTATATACTGATACTTCTAATATTGGGTTAGAAGCTGTAGTAATACAGAACCAAGAGTGGGAAATTCCTGTGATGTATTCAGCAGTGTCTGGGACCCCACTTCCTGCATCAATTTTGCATTGGGGGTGTGACGGTATTTGATTAAAATATGACCATATAGATCATTGTTGCAACCACTATTATATATTTGCAACAAATATTGTTCAAAGGTTGTAGAGTAAGATGTCTATGAAAAGTTTATGATTTGCTAGTTCTGATTATGCTATCTGTATGCATGTATCATTTTTGTATTTAAAGTTATACGTATTGGCTCTATATCTGGATTTCAAATGTTTGCTCCTGGGGTAACGCCCATGAAGTAATGAACCAGATATGCCATGTAAGATATCTGCAAAGATGTCATAATTTGCCAGATATGATAATCTGTTTATGTTTGTATCACCCTTGTATTATGAGTTATAGATATGTATGTATGTCTGTATTTCAAACTTGTGCCATGCTTCTGGGTGACACCCCCAGACAGTTTGGCATCAGCACAGCCTAACCTGCTTGATGGCCCATTAAGGACCATCAGCTACACAACTGACCCATTGAGAGAAGGCAGATACACCTTATGACTCAGCAAGGCATGCAGGGAAATGCCTCAGAAGAGAACTCTGAGGCTTCCAAGCCATGTGCTGGGCAGTTTGTGTTTGAAACAAAGGAAGCACAGGTCGCCTGGCAAGAGACTATAAAAGGCAGCTGCATCTTCTCCATTTTGTCTTCAGTCCTCTTTCTTACCTCTGGAGGAACTTTGCTACAAACTGAAGCTGTGAACAATGGACTGAATGACCCATCCGTGCTGTGGATGTACTCCAGAGACTTGACCTAAGCCAGCAGTTTATTCCATCACTGAGCGAAGAACTTTGCCATTTCTGTATGTAATTGAGTCCTTTAGCCAATTTTAACTCTCACCTTTCCTTCTTTTCTTTTTATAAATAAACCTTTAGATTTTAGTTAATAAGAATTGGCTGTTGCGTGTATTTGGGTAAGGTCTGAACCATTCGTTAACCTGGGAAGTAATGTGTCCAATCCTTTGGGATTGGTAGAACCCTTTCTTTTATATGATGAAATAAGATTTACAGAAATTTTCATCATATTCGGCATGGGTACCTGGATGGAGGCCTGAGGCTGGATCACTTTAAGGGAACTGTGTTGTTTGGACTTCTAAGTAACCAGCAAGGTAATAAAGAAGCTGTTTTATGCTGGCTTGGTGAATCTAAGTATTGGAATATCCTCCAGCTTTTGGGGGTTTGGCTGCCCCATTCTTTACAGTTTACCCTAATTGAGTGACCACAGCTGGCTCCCCACTAGGACCTCCGTGACACTTATATTTACACATCTTTTTCTTTTTCATTACACTCACTTCCTCATTGTGGATTGAATTATAGCACATGTAATATGGATCTCTTCAGTTTTCCTCCTCAGATCAAATTCAGATTCCACCTGCCCATGGAAATTAGGAAAATTCTGTGCTCTACTAAAGCAGTATCTTATGTCTATCTGTATTCATCTCATGCTAAAGTTAGTGAATTCAAAATCGTGAAAAGTCTGAGTATCTCCATCTTGTATTTTAATCTCTTCCTCTAGTATGTTGGCTTTTTTTTTTTTAATTAAAAGCTTCAGAGGAATCATAATGCTTTTTCTGCAAGTGAGTTGTTTTTACAGCAAAACCCTTGTTTGCTGCTGGAAATTATTAGTAGAGGAAAATAATGCTTGAACAGCAAGATTAATACTAATTATGCAGCAAAGAAGTCTACCTGGCACATGGCAGAGGAATGCAGAAATGCTATACGGGATCGGAGGAGTGGTCTATATAATCTGTTTTCTTGTCTCCAACAGTGGCAATTATCATATGCTTAAGAAAAACAAGTATAAGAAATTCTGAAGTGGGAAATTATGGTATAATCTACTAATATGGGAAGTTTCTTCCTGTTCCCTTCAGAGATTGATTGGTGCCCGAAAGCATGAAGGTTTATATCCTTTCCCGACTTTTAGAGATTTTATTATCTTTACTATTGTAACTCTAGATGTTTTCATTATCCATACAAATTCCAATCCTTTTTTTTAAAAAATCTACTAAATTATGCCTTAATTAAACCTTTGTGGCAATGAGTACCTCCGGTTAATTGCTCATTGTTTTAAAAAAGTATTTCCTTTTATCTGTTTTAAATGTGCTGCTCTGTCAGTGTGATTGAGTGCCCCTTCTTGGATTTTGAGAGAATAAATAAATGCTTAATCTATCTACTGTATACAATTAGGGCTGTCAATTAATCGCAGTTAACTCATGCAATTAACTCAAATATTAATCGTGATTAAAAAAATTAATAGCGATTAATCACAGTTTTAATCACACTGTTAAACAATAGAATACCAATTGAAATGTATTAAATATTTTGGATGTTTTTCTACATTTTAATATATATTGTATTCTGTGTTGTAATTGAAATCAAAGTGTATATTATTTTTCATTATAAATATTTGCACTGTAAAAATTATAAAATAAGTAGTTTTTTTCAATTCACTTCATACAAGTACAGTAGTGCAACCTCTTTGTCGTGAAAGTATAACTTACAAATGTAGAAATTTTTTTGTTACATAACTGCAATCAAAAACAAAACAATGTAAAACTGCAAGTCCACTCAGTCCTACTTCTTGTTCAGCCAATCACTAAGACAAACAAGTTTGTTTACATTTACAGGAGATAACACTGCCCTCTTCTTATTTAGAATGTCACCAGAAAGTGAGAACAGGCATTTGCATGGCACTTTTGTAGCAGGCATTGCAAGGTATTTACGTGCCAGATATGCTAAACATTCATATGCCCCTTCATGCTTCAGCCACCATTCCAGAGGATATGCTTCCATGCTAATGATGCTCATGTTAAAAAAAAAAAATATGCATTCATTAAATTTGTGACTGAACTCCTTTGGGGGAGAATTGTATGTCCCCTTCTCTGTTTTATCTGCATTCTGCCATATATTTCATGTTATAGCAGTCTCGGATGATGACTCAGCACATGTTCATTTTAACAACAATTTCACCGCAGATTTGACAAACACAAAGAAGGTACCAATGTGAGATTTTTAAAGATAGCTACAGCATTCGACCCAAGATTTAAGAATCTGAAGTGCCTTCCAAAATCTGAGAGGGATGAGGTGTGGAGCATGCTTTCAGAAGTCTTAAAAGAGTGACGCTCGGATGCAGAAACTACAGAACCTGAACCACCAAAAAAGAAAATCAACTTCCTGCTGGTGGCATCTGACTCAGATATTGAAAATGAATGTGCGTTGGTCCACACTGCTTTGGATTGTTATCGAGCAGAACCCGTCATCAGCAGGGACACACGTCCCCTGGAATAGTGGTTAAAGCATGAAGGGACATATGAATCTTTAGCGGATCTGGCATGTGAATATCTTGCAACACCGGCTACAACAATGCCATGCAAACGCCTGTTCTCACTTTCAGGTGACATTGTAAACAAAAAGTGTGGGCAGCATTATCACCTTCAAATGTAAACAAACTTGTTTGTCTGAGTGATTGGCTGAATAAGAAGTAGGACTGAGTGGACATGCAGGCTCTAAAATTTTACATTGTTTTATTTTTAATGCAGTTTTTTTGTACATAATTCTACATTTGTAAGTTCAGCTTTCATGATAAAGAGATTGCACTACAGTACTTGTATTAGGAGAATTGAAAAATACAATTTCTTTTGTTTTTTTTACAATTCAAATACTTGTAATCAAACATAAGTATAAAGTGACCATTGTACACTTTGTATTCTTTGTAGTAATTGAAATCAATATATTTGAAAATGTAGAAAACATCCAAAAATATTTAAATAAATGGTATTCTATTATTAACAGTGTGATTAATTGTGATTAATTTTTAATCATTTGACAGCCCTATATACATACAATTCATTGTTTAGCCTGTCCTCTCAAATGTTCATCTTCTCTCAAAATTTAAACAGTCCTTATCTTTTCAATTCTTCTTCATAGGCTGTATTTTAAAGAAGCCTTATTGAGGGTGCAGGAACAAACCATCCAGATGTGCAGAAAGAATAGCAAATATGGCAAGCAACCAGCTTGGCTTAACAGTGAAATCTTCAGTAAGCTTAAACACAAAAAGGAAGCTTACAAGAAGTAGAAACTTGATCATATGACTAGGGAGCAGTATAAAAATATTGCTGGAGCATGCAGGGGTATAATCAGGAAGGCCAAAACACAACTGGAGTTGCAGCTAGCAAGGGATGTGAAGGGTAACGAGGGATTTCTACAGCTTTGTTAGCAACAAGAAAAAGGTCACGGAAAGTATGGGACCCTTAATGAATCGGGAAGGCAACCTAGTGACAGATGATGTCTAAAAAGCTGAAGTACTCAATGCTTTTTTTTGCCTTGGTGTTCACAGACAAGGTCAGCTCCCATGCTGCTGTCCTGGACAACACAGTATGGGGAGGAGGTGTGCAGCCCTCAGTGGTGAAAGAACAGGTTAAGGACTATTTAGAAAAGCTGGACATGCACAAATCCATGGGTCCAAATCTAATGCATCCGAGGGTGCTGAGGGAATTGGCTGATGTGATTGCAGAGCCATTGGCCATTATCTTTGAAAACTCGTGGTGATCGGGGGAGGTCCCGGATGATTGGAAAAAGGCAAATATAGTGCCCATCTTTAAAAAAGAGAAGAAGGAGAGCCCAGAGAACTACAGCCTCACCTCAGTCCCTGGGAAAAACATGGAGCAGGTCCTCAAGGAAACCATTTTGAAGCACTTGGAGGAGAGGAAGGTGATCAGGAACAGTCAACATGAATTCACCAAGCGAAAGTCATGCCTGACTAACCTGATTGCCTTCTATGATAAGAGAACTGGTTCTGTGGATATGGCGAAAGCAATGGACGATCTTGACTTTAGCAAAGCTTTTGATACGGTCTCCCACAGCAGTCTTGCCAGCAAGTTAAAGAATGCATTTAAAGAAGCCTTGATTATACCCCTGCATTCATTAATGATCTGGATGATGGGATGGATTGCACCCTCAGCAAGTTTGCAGATGACACTAAGCTGCAAGGAGAGGTAGATACACTGGAGGGTAGGGATAGGGTCCCAAGTGACCTAGACAAACTGGAGGATTGGGCCAAAAGTAATCTGATGAGGTTCAACAAGGATAAGGGATTACAGTGGATGAGAAGCTGGATATGAGTCAACAGTGTGCCCTTGTCGCCAAGAAGGCTAACAGCATATTGGGCTGCATTAGTAGGAGCAATGCCAGCAGATCGAGGAAAGTGATTATTCCTCTCTATTCAGCACTGATGAGGCCACATCTGGAGTATTGCGTCCAGTTTTGGGGCCCCCACTACAGAAAGGATGTGGACAAATTGGAGAGAGTCCAGCGGAGGGCAGAGAAAAATGATTAGGGGTCTGGGGCACATGACTTATGAGGAGAGGCTGAGGGAACTGGGCTTGTTTAGTCTGCAGAAGAGAAGAGTGAGGGGGGATTTGATAGCGGCCTTCAACTACCTGAAGGGGGGTTCCAAAGAGGGTGGAGCTCGGCTGTTCTCAGTGGTGGCAGATGCCAGAACAAGAAGCAATGGTCTCAAGTTGCAGTGAGGGAGGTCTAGGTTGGATATTAGGAAACACTATTTCACTAGGAGGGTGGTGAAGCACTGGAATAGGTTACCTAGGGATGTGGTGGAATCTCCATCCTTAGAGATTGATCAAGATCCTAGCTTGACAAAGCCTTGGCTGGGATGACTTAGTTGGCGTTGGTCCTGCTTTGAGCAGGGGGTTGGACTAGATGACCTCCTGAGGTCTCTTCCAACCCTAATCTTCTATGATTCTATGCTTCCAGTAATTTTTCACCATTTCTACTATATTCTATAGGATAATTGAAAGTGAGCACAGTATTCCAGCTAAAGCCATAGCAGTGATTTATTTAATTGTACTATAAAAGTTGCTGCATAATTCTCTATCCCATTCCTTTTACATTCTAATATTTTGCTTGCTTTTTTTGACCATTTCTATAAATTGAGCAGAGGTCTATAGTGAACTCTCCACAGTGATGGCTAGGTGTTTTTTCTGAGTTAATACAGTTAATTATTTATAGTTAATACTAAGGCAAGCAAATACTGTGTTTAAAACTTATTGTGTACCAATGCTTGGACTTGAAGATCAACTTTGTTCTTACTAGCTGGTGCTTGATCTTATAAATTAGTCCTTCTAAAGCAAATTATTAGCCTAACTAATCCCAAAGAGCATAGAGACTGATACAGAACCATGGTTACTGTTCCCAGAACATAGCTAACAATTTAAAGAGGCAGACATTTCCAGTGCAATAACATTTTCCTTTGTCTTTTCATCAGGTCAATATCTTCTTTCAGAAACCATTTTACTTTTGATTCAGTAATATATCGTCTTTACTGATGTGTAGACAAATGGAAAAAAGGAAATGAGAAGGGATGGCTGAGTCTTTAATTAAAGACAGAGTTTGCTCTTTGAGCTTATTGGACAGTTCTACATGGGGTGCAGAGAACATCATAGAGCCCCATGTTTTTCACAAATGTGAAAGAACATGAAATAAAACAAAAAGCTAACCTCACAGCAGCAGCTCCTGTGTGGTGGGGCTGGGCTCTGCTCCAGGTGTTGTGACCTGGTGCACAGGGTCACCCTGCAGCTCTGGGTTGATCCAGCCACCCACCAGGATGGAAGAGTTGCCAGGCCAAACCTGAGTGCGATACAGTGATCCCATGCACTAGGTCATACCGCCCAGAGCGGGGAGGCAGGCCCAGCACCACTGCACAGTGAGTGTCAGGCAGGCTCACTCTGCAACTGCAGGGCATCCTAACCACCCCACTTGGGCCTCCCATGATAAAACGAAGTCAAACAAAATTCCCCCAAAATGAAATGAAAAACTATAAAAATGAAAAAGGGTTTCACAGGGGTCTACTCATCAGCTACGTGGAGCCAAATTTGTGAAATTGTTTCCACAATTAGTTTCTATGGTAACTGTATCTCAAAGCACAAACACAAACAGAACTGGCAGGAGGCACCTGATTTTATTTTCTCTGTTCAGAAACAATCAGAAGATTGATGTTTCAGGTTGTTACAATGCACACATCTAATGTACGTACTTTTTACTTAGAAAGTGACTACTTAAGTTTTTCTTGGTAAACACCCAGTAAATTTCATCATTTCTTGTTGCTGTACATTGACTGCTGTTACACTGTAAGGCCATGTCTACACTACGAAATTAGATAGAATTTATAGAAGTTGATTTTGTAGAAAGCATTTTTATACAGTCGATTGTGTGTATCCCCACACAAATGCTCACAGTGCAACCATCGACTTCTGGAGCGTTGCACTGTGGGTAGCCATCCCACAGTTCCCGCAGTCTCCGCCACCCATTTGAATTCTGGGTAGAAATCCCAATGCCTGATGGGGCAAAAACGTTGTCGTGGATGGTTCTGGGTACATATCGTCAGGCCTCTCCTTCCATCCCACCCTCCCTCCCTCCATGAAAGCAATGGCAGACAATCATTTCACACCTTTTTTCCTGGTTTACCCATGCAGATGCCATACCATGGCAAGCATGTAGCCCGCTCAGCTCACCGTCACTGTATGTCTTGTGGGTGCAGGCAGACATGGTACTGCATTGCTACACAGGAGCAGCTCATTGCCTTTTGGCAGCAGACAGTGCAGTATGACTAGTAGCCATCGTCGCCGTACTCCAAGGTGCTCTTTTAGCCGACCTCGGTGACGTCGGTCAGGGGCGCCTGGGCAAACATGGGAATGACTCAGCAAGGTCATTTCCCTTTTAAGTTTTGTTTCATGGTGATTCAGTCCTGCTGGCAGTCCTACTGCACCGTCTTCTGCCGAGCACCCAGGAGATGATGATGGCCAGCAGTTGTACTGCATCGTCTGCTACCAGCAAGATGTATAAAGATAGATGAAGTGGATCAAAACAAGAAATAGACCACATTTGTTTTGTATTCATTTTCTCCTCCCTTCTTCCCTCCCTCCGTGAAATCAACGGCCTATTAAACCCAGGATTCTGAGTTCTATCCTTGAGGGAGCCATTCTCTTTCTCCTTGATGTAAAGCCACCCCCTTTGTTGATTTTAATTCTCTGTAAGCCAACCCTGTAAGCCATGTTGTCAGTTGCCCCTCCCTCCGTGAGAGCAATGGCAGACAATCATTTCGCACCCTTTTCCCTGGATTGCCCGAGCAGACGCCATAGCACAGCAAGCATGGAGCCCGTTCAGCTCACCACAGCAGTTATGACCATTGTAAACCCCTCGCGCATTATCGTTCAGTTTATGCAGAACCAGCACCTTAAAAACCAGGCGAGGAGGCGACGGAAGTGCGGTGATGAGGACATGAACACAGATTTCTCTAAAACCGCAAGGGGTACTTTTCAATGGTGCTGCAAGCACTGGTGGATCACAAGGGATGTTTCACCAACATCAACGTGGGATGGCTGGGAAAGGTTCATGATGCTCATGTCTTCAGGAATGCTGGTCTGTTTAAACGGCTGCAGGAAGGGATTTACTTCCCAGATCAGAAAATAACTATTAGGGATGTTGAAATGCCTATAGTTCTCCTTGGGGACCCTGCCTACCCCTTAATGTCCTGGCTCATGAAGCCCTACACAGGCACCCTGGACAGTAGTAAGGAGCTGTTCAACTATAGGCTGAACAAGTGCAGAATGGTGGTAGCGTGTGCATTTGGACCTTTAAAGGGTACAGTTTACTGACTCGCTCAGACCTCAGCGAAACGAATATTCCCATTGTTATTGCTGCTTGCTGTGTGCTCCACAATCTCTGTGAGACTAAGGGGGAGATGTTTATGGCGGGGTGGGAGGTTGAGGCAAATCGTCTGGCCGCTGAATACGTGCAGCCAGGCATCAGGGCTGTTAGAAGAGCACAGCAGGAAGCGCTGCGCATCAGAGAAGCTTTGAAAACCGGTTTCATGACTGGCCAGGGTACTGTGTGACACTTCTGTTTGTTTCTCCTTCATGAAAACCCGCTCCCTTGATTGCCTCTAAATTCCCTGTAAGCCTCCTTTTGATCACAGCTTGCTTGCAAAGGAAATAAAGTCACTATCATTTTAAAAACATGTATTCTTTATTAATTGATTATAAAAATAGGGAGATAACTCACAAGGTAGCCCGGGTGGGGTGTGGGAGGAGGGTAGGAGGGAAGGAAAAGGCCACTTTAAAACTTGTTGAATGACAGCCTTCTGTTGCTTGGGCTGTCCATTGGGGTGGAGTGGTTGGGTGCCCGGAGTTTCCCGCCCCGCGTTTTTGAGCTTCTGGGTGAGGAGGCTATAGAACTTGGCAAGGAGGGAGGGCGGTTAAACAGGGGCTGCAGCGGCAGTCTGTGATCCTGCTGCCATTCATGAACCTCCACCAGATGCCAGAGCATGTCCGTTTGATCCCACAGTAGACCCAGCATTGCCTCATGCCTCCTCTGATCTTCCTGCCACCACCTCTCCTCACGTTTATTGGCCACTTTCCTGTCCTCTGCTATTTTGTCCCTCCACACATTCTGCTGATCTCTGTCAGTGCCGGACGACTGCATGAGCTCAGAGAACATTTCATTGCGCATGCATTTTTTTCGCCGCCTTATCTGAGATAGCCTTTGGGACGGAGGAGGGAGGCTTGAAACGTTTGCAGCTGCTGGAGGAAAAAAGGGAGTGAAGTATTTTAAGAGAGACATTTTACAGAACAATGGCTATACTCTTTCACAGTGAACACCACTATTCACATTACGTAGCACATGTGATTTTGGTACAAGGTCGCATTTTGCATCTTATATTGAGTGCCTGCGGCTTTGGTGTGAGAGATCGCACACGTAATGCCGGGCAACAGAATTCGGCTTGCAGGCGGCCATGGTAAACCATAGTCTTTTGGCTTCTGCAACCTTCATAACAGCAGCGCCCTCCTCTCCCATACCAAGCAAAGCACGTTGACTTGGCCATTTAGTGCTGCGGTTTTCCTGTTAACGTGCCGCAGCAGAAACCAAAGTAACCCCCCCCCCATCCAATTCTTTGGGCTGATCACTTTACCCCTCCCCGCACCGCATGGCTGGTATCAGGGAAAATCCCTGCTAGCCAAACGTAAATAGCTCAGCGCCATTGTCCCCCCCCACACACACACACACCGCGTGGCTAACTGCGGGGGGGGATTTCTTTCAGCCACAGGCAAACAGCCCAGTAGGAACGGGCACCTCTGAATGTCCCCTTAATTGAATTCCCCTATTTCAACCAGGTTACCATGGATGATATCACTCTCCTGACGATAACACAGAGAGATAAAGAATGGATGTTGCTTGAATGCCAGCAAATACTGGGACCATACGCTGCCAGGCTTCATCATGCAATGATACCAGATTACTTGATGCTAGCATGGCGTAGTAAAGTGTCCTACCATGGAGGACGGAATAAGGCTGCTCTCCCCAGAAACCTTCTGCAAAGGCTTTTAAAGTACCTCCAGGAGAGCTTCATGGAGCTGTCCCTGGAGGATTTCTGCTCCATCCCCAGACGCGTTAACAGACTTTTCCAGTAGCTGTACTGGCCACGAATGCATCCCAAGTCCTCAGGGCTACTTAATCATTAAAAAATGCTTGCTTTTATAACATGTATTGTATTTGAAAAGGTACACTCACCAGAGCTCCCTTCTCTGGTTTCGCTGGATTGGGAGGGTATTTCAGTCAGGGTGATAAAACGATCCTGGCTGTTGGAGAGAATGGTGTGCTGCGTGCTCTCCTCAAGCTCCTCCTCCTCCTTCTTATCTTCCCCGTCTGCAAATTCCTCAGGCATGGCGGAGAGTACCCCATCATCGAGTCCACGGACGGGGTGGGGTAGTAGTGGCAGCCCCCCCTAGAATTGCATGCAGCTCAGCGTAGAAGCAGCATGTCTGGGGCTCTGTCCCAGAATGTCGGTTTGATTCTTTGGTTTTCTGGTACGCTTGTCTGAGCTCCTTAAGTTTCATGCAGCACTTTATTGCGTCCCTGATGTAGCCTCTGTCCCTCATGGCCTCGGAGATTTTTTGAAATGTTTTGGCATTTCGTCTTTTGGAACGTAGTTCTGATAGCATGGATTCCTCTCCCCATACAGAGATCAGATCCCGTACCTCCCATTCGGTCTATGCTGACTGAGCTCTTTTTCGATTCTGGGCCTGCATGGTCACCTTCGCTGATGAGCTCACCTGGCGAAACAGGCAATGAGATTCAAAAGTTCCCGGGACTTTTCCTGTACACCTGGCCAGTGCATCTGAGTTCAGAGTGCTGTCCAGAGCGGTCACAGTGGTGCACTGTGGGATAGCTCCCAGAGGCCAATACCTTCGAATTGCATCCACATTAACCCTAATTCGAAACGGCGATGTCGATTTCAGCGCTAATCCCCTCTTTGGGGAGGAGTACAGAAATCAGTTTTAAGAGCCTTTTATGTTGAAAAAAATGGCTTCGTTGTGTGAACGGGTGCAGGGTTAATTCGATTTAACACTGCTAAATCCGACATAAACTCATAGTGTAGATCAGGCCTTAGTAGGCTTAAAAGTAATCACCAGGAAACTTGCATTCTGGTTTAGAATTTGGAATTAACTACCCGTGTGTATCATTTATCCTGTATCCTCTATCATGCATCAAGCAGGTAGACCATATTTTACATGATTTTTGTGCTCAGTAAACAAAAGCTTAAATCTGTTTTCTTTCCTTTGCTTCTCCACAAAAAAATAGCAAAAAGTTCTGGGATTGTCTATCACCTGAGTACCCATCTATTTAAGGAAAATTTACCAAATTAGAAGTGTGAGAACAGCTGAAGTGACTGTGAATTTTTGTACTTACTTTCTGTATAAAGCGTGTGTCACTTTTACTGGTGGAAAAATGAACAAAATAATCTGTTTGGCCTTCTACTCTCCTTATGAAATCTAGGACAGTGATTTTTTTTTCCCTAAGTGAGGCACTATTAAAGTAGGTTTATTTCAAATCAGAGATGATTATTTTCTGGTACTCATCAACCCCTTAAGGTCCCCTTACCATTTTGATTCAAATCAAGAGGCATTAGCCATGGGCCCCTCCGGAATAAATTGTTCACTTATCAAAAGGCTGGATTATTACTAATATTAGCTCTAGAATATTAGGAGACAGACTTGGCATAATGCTACTAGTCTACAATTCCTGAAACTCTCTGCCTAGCAACTTAATCTGATAATACATCTGTTTACACTGGACTTGTTTTTTGTTATGGATCTCTCTAAGAGATATTGTAGATGAAAACATTATATACAGGGGAATAAGCCTAATTACAACTCACTGCACAAACTTTCCATCACAACAGGTTTTAAATCTCTTTAGTGAAACTGACGTATTTTGCATAAATGACAAGATTGACAGAAGGGTGCTCTCTAACCTGTAGAATGTGAAAAACATGTTACTTTTAGTTTGTTTCCTCTTTTTATAATCAGACATTTACAGAAAGCCGAGTGTGATTTATTCTTTTCTTCTTAATGAATTGTTAAGAAGTGTTTGAAAAGACATTAAATCTTCTCTTCTGCCATTAATCTGTAAAGGGGGAAGGGGATTTTTAATGGCCTCACAGTATATTGCTTTATAAAACTGCTGATTCTAGCAGTGCCAGAATAGGACTACATACTAATGTAGGAAACACTGAATGCAGTCAGTGAGCCTTCTGCATTTATGGAGGAAAAGACTAATAGCTCCATTTTAACAAGGCTTTTAATACTTGGGCCATCAGCAGGCATTGAGTGAGTGAAATTGGGAGAACTCCTATGAGCTAAAAGCATCTAAGTTCAGCATTCTTACCTCAGTTTGAGTCTTCCTGATAGGATTTCACATCCAGCCAACTACAGCTGCCATCTTGAAAACAAACTAAGTAGAGAGCTGTTTTTTTCCCTGAGCACATTAATGCTTCACTTCTGAAACGACACGAGAGCATGATAAATGCACTGACGTCCCTGTTGGATATTCAGCTTTACAACAGTGTTAAGGAAAGCTTCTGGATTTGTGTTATGAATGAAATCAAAGGTTGTTTATATCACATTTTTTACTGTAGAAAAATTGACAACAGATGATAAACAGATCTGGAACTAGTATGTAAACTCATTCTTTCCTTTGAATAATGAGTGCATTACTCAGCAATATTAAAATGCTTTTATTTAATCAGATTTATCTCCTGATTTTGCTGAATTACAGGTGGGAGACTAAAAAAAAAAGTTTTTTTTTAAACTAAAAAGTTTACAGAATCCCTGCTGGCCTACAGCCAAGGGAACCTCACTGAGGACCTGTTCTAAACAGTCCTTTGATATGGAACCCTTTCTTGTTAGGAGTGATAAGATTAAGTATGGGATTTGTGGATTCTCTGAGCCCTTGCCTTTCTTTTGTTGATTTTGGCACCCTGCAGCATCATTTGTTCTCTGATTATCATTTTGAGATGCATTGTCAGTAACTGGGGTGTATAATTGATCTTCATCTCTAATTACTTTTCTCTCCACAGGTGTCTGGAAAAGGTCCAGATGGGAGTTCACACAATCTCCACTTTGAAGGGATGGAAAGGCAATATGCATCCTTACCCAGGTACATCTCTGAGGCTTCCTCGTGAACTGATTCTATCTGCATAGAACAGCCGTCTGGCTCTGAAATGAGAGACTATGTTGCAGTTTTGTCTCGCTGCCTTCTGCTGATGATTTAGTGCCATCTTTATAACTGTATTAATAATTTAGACCGTTGATTTTAAAAAAAATAAAGACGTTCTCATTGAACATGTCAGCAAGAGTCATGATCCACAGGGAAAGAACATGACAATGAGGAAGCTTAGTGTGCTAGAGTTATAGAAGGTCTTAACAGGGCATAACTGTGACTAAGTTTATAGTGCTAAAATCATAACTGGCAATGACAGAGCATTGCTGTGAGGCATTTGCACTGCAGCCGTGACAGCTCCTACAGTACCACCATTGCTGAAAGGAAAATTTGACTAACAATCCTGTTCTAATATGGTAACTATATACTGTAACTCAACTCCATTGGAAATGAGAGAGAATTCTTGGAGGTTTTGGGGTTTTTTTATGAATAACTTTAGTCTGGAATTAGCAGGGCGTGACAAAGAAGAAACCTTTCAAAGATTACAATCCAGGTTCTGTGAGAGTTCTAATAGCAGAGTGTGAGAATTAGCAAGCTAGAAAAAGAAATGAAGAAAGGTTAGAGCAGTGGGGAGAAAATGAAAATAGAGAATATTTACCCTCCAAGCATGCTAAGCAAGAAAGTGGATCTTAGGTAGAGATGTGGAGGAGCAAGTTTTCCTAAATGAGGATAAGACAATCAACTAGTGCCACATTTCCTGAGGACCCCAAAGGGCATGGCACATCAGTGCTGGTATTTGTAGGAAATAAATGGGCGTGCATTGTAGCTACATCTTTTCTTCTATTTTTTCCATTTGACTGTTTGTTTCTAAATGTGTTATTGTAAAGGCTGATTGACCTTAATGTAATATGACATACCACTATGAACTAGAATATAGAGAATATCTCAATGCTTGAAAATTATTAGATCTCTTTACAAAAAGCTGTTTCACAAACTTCAGCATTGTTGGACTTAAGTAAATACTTTTTAATGTGTGCTGTGTTGTTTAAACCACAGAATACACCTGTGGTTCAATGGCTGCCTATTATTGATTTGTGTTGGTGGTTGTTTGCTGTGGTGGTCTAGTGACATTGGTCCCGGGATATTAGAGAGATAAGGTGGGTGAGGTAATATTTTTTATTGGACCAACTTCTGTTGGTGAAGGAACATGCTTTCAAGTTCCACGAAGCCTCAAAGGACCAGAAGAAAAGTTCTTTAAGCTTGAAAGTGTGTCTCTTTCGTCAACAGAAGCTGGTCTAATAGAAGTCTCACCCGCTTATCTCTCATATACTGGGATCAACACCACGGCAGCAACACTGTTTAATAGAGTGCTGTTTGATTCCCAGCAATGGTTTTTTTTGTCCTGTTCTCATTATCCATATATATGTCCAGTCCTTTTTTCTGAATCCTACTAAGTTCTTGTCCTCAGTTATATCTTTTAGCAGCAAGTTCCACAGATTAAGAATATGTAGAGTATTAAAAAAAAATTTCACCTTTTTATCAGTTTTAAATTTTACTACCTTTCATTTTATTGAATCACAAGAAAAACTTGAACAGCAATGCCCAATATACCTTCTCTGTCCCATTCATTGTTTTGCCTTCCTCTTTCATGTCCTCTCTTATTCATCTGCTCTCCAAATTAAACAATCCTATTCTTTTCAATCTCTATGAATATGGTAGTCTTCCTATGCCTCAAATCACTTTAATTACCTATCTCTGAATTCCCTCTTATTTCGGCTCTATCTTTTTTTGAGCTAGGATGACCAGAACTGATCACAGTTTCCAGATATGAGCATACCATTCTTTTATATGACATTAGAATGTTTTCACTGCTATTTTCCATCCTGTTCTTTTTGCATCCTGTGTCTTGTTTGCTTTTGTGAGGGCTGCTACATCCTTAGTAGGCAATTCCTGTGAGCTATTCACAATGACACTCAATTGTTTTTTCCTGAGTACTTCCATGTGACTCAACCCATTAATTTTCTCATGTTCTTCTCAAAACCTCAATTTCAGCTAGTGGAAACTGGACTCCATACCCTAAATCTCAACAGGGCTTTGAGGGTTTAGCTGGATAGGATGGGGAATTTAGGAAGTTATCAAGACTTTCTATGGCCTTTGGAGATCAGTGTAAAGAGGGGGTCACTTCTGCTCAGTGCCTGTCTAAGAAGATTAGGCTGTACCATGAGTCACACTGTACTTTAGTTGGGGTCTCAGTACCCCAGTCTCATGGTCTTAGCACCCACACTGCCATGGTTCATGCAATATCAATAGTTTGCCTCCATAATGCTTCCATCACAGAGAGAGCAGAGCATTGGAGCGATGTGCTCTCGACTGCATGTGTTGTTCAACAGACGGGCTGCTGTGTTCTGAACCAATTGTAAAGAGCTCTTGTAAGTTTACTTCTCTGAAAGCACCATAGTAATCAAGGCCAGAGATCATAAATGAGTGGGTCACTAGGCAAAGTCTGAATCCAGCAGTCTTCCTGGCAGCCACTAATGGAAATGAGAATTATTTTGCAGAGCTGGCGGTTTGAATATCCGGAAGTACAGAGGAGTCCAGGTGAAAACCAAGGCTGAGAACTCTGGAAATCTGCCTTCAGATAGTTAATAATCTGTTTTACATGGAAAGCACTCAGCTACAAGGAGGAATGGGAAGCAGTACAAAACCTTAAGATAGATAGATGTCCTTATCGAGGTGGCATGTTCTTCAGTGTATTTCATAGATTCATAGATACTAAGGTCAGTAGGGACCACTCTGATCATCTAGTCCGACCTCCTGCACAGCGCAGGCCACAGAATGTCACCCACCCACTCCTATGAAAAACCTCACCCATGTCTGAGCTATTGAAGTCCTCAAATCATGGTTCAAAACTTCAAGGAGCAGAGAAGCCTCCCTCCAGTCAACCATGCCCCCTGCTACAGAGGAAGGCAAAAAAACCTCCAGGGCCTCTCCAATCTGCCCTGGAGGAAAACTCCCTCCCGACCCCAAACATGGCAATCAGCCAAACCCTGAGCACATGGGCAAGATTCACCAGCCAGATACCCAGGAAAGAGTTTTCTATAGTAAATCAGATCCCATCCATCTAATATCCCATCTCAGGGGATTTGGCCTATTTACCCTGAATATTTAAAGATCAATTACTTACCAAAATCCCATTATCCCATCATACCATCTCCTCCATAAACTTATCGAGTAGAATCTTAAAACCAGATAGATCTTTTGCCCCCACTGCTTCCCTTGGAAGGTTATTCCAAAACTTCACTCCTCTGATGGTTAAAAACCTTCGTCTGATTTCAAGTCTAAACTTCCTGGTGGCCAGTTTATACCCATTTGTTCTTGTGTCCACATTGGTGCTGAGCTGAAATAATTCCTCTCCCTCTCCTATATTTATCCCTCTGATATATTTATAGAGAGCAATCATATCTCCCCTCAACCTTCTTTTAGTTAGGCTAAACAAGCCCAGCTCCTTAAGTCTCCTTTCATAAGACAAGTTTTCCATTCCTCGGATCATCCTAGTAGCCCTTCTCTGTACCTGCTCCAGTTTGAATTCATCCTTTTTAAACATGGGAGACCAGAACTGCACACAGTATTCTAGGTGAGGTCTCACCAGTGCCTTGTATAACGGTACTAAAACCTCCTTATCCCTACTGGAAATGCCTCTCCTGATGCATCCCAAAACCGCATTAGCTTTTTTCACAGCCATATCACATTGGCAGCTCATAGTCATCCTATGATCAACCAATACTCCAAGGTCCTTCTCCTCTTCCGTTACTTCTAATTGATGCGTCCCCAACTTATAGCTAAAATTCTTGTTATTAATCCCTAAATGCATAACCTTACACTTCTCACTATTAAATTTCATCCTATTACTATTACTCCAGTTTACAAGGTCATCCAGATCCTCCTGTATAATATCCCGATCCTTCTCCGAATTGGCAATACCTCCCAGCTTTGTATCAGCTTTCCCTCTCCCCACCAGTATCGCCTCCTTTTTTCCAGGGCTCAGCTTTATTCACCTATTGCTCATCCAGTTGTTGAATTCCGTCAAGCCATTGGACACCTGTGGGAGGGCGCTGTTTCCGTCTGATCTGGATGTGATGTATAGCTGAATGTCATCTGCACACTGCTGGCATTTTATTCTATGCTGTTCTTATTCTCTATTAGAGATCTTGCTCAGCTGCCCATCACTGATTGCATCCTGATTGGCCTGTCCCCAGCATTATGCAATCGTCTTGAGTTTTCCCAAAGCTCGTCATGGGCAGTGTGATCAAACTGAGCATCTTGAACATTGTGGGAAATTTGCAAAAAATGTGAGCGGTCTGATCTAACAGTAAATTATCAAAATCCTTCTCACCTTCCTTTTATCAGCCAATCAATGTAAAAAAGGTGTAATTGCATGTAACAGCTGGCTTTTAGGGCTAGAAAGGGGTGGTGGAATGGGGTTGCAGAGACCAAATTAAGCACTTTTCTAATCTTGCATAGTTTTATAAAAGTAAATCTCTGTCACCAGCATGTGGGACTTACCTAAATTCACCAAGCAGACAAGTAAAGCTTCAAAAGTTCCAGGAAAGAAGGGAGAACACTTCTGCAAGAGAAAGGAAAGCATCCAGGCTTGGGCTGTGGCTGATTTCTCTTGGGAAAAAAATCAGCACAATAGCTGGAATAATTAGATGCCCTTGCAATAAAGCTGTTACTGCTACCTGGCAACAAGCAGGAGCCATGTTGGAGGGCATGAGAGATTAGAATGAACGAATGAACAGAGAGCTTTGGCATCCCTCTGAAATGGGCAAGAGAGAACTAGGGTTACCATCACATTATTTTGAAAAATATGCCGTACGTTCCCATGGCACCCATTCAACTCTGAAGGTGTGCAAGGCTACCTACAAAGAAGGCATGATTGTCATTGGTAGCATACCCAAGCTCTCCTGCTATATCTTTCATTAAAGTTCAAATCCCAGCTTTAAAACACCCGTGGCACTTTGCCCTATGGCCTTATGTTTTCATCTCCCTTCCCTCTGGGTGCTGAGAAGTTTAACCAAAGCACAATGGATCAGATTCTTAGCTGGTGTAAATCAATGTAGCTTCACTGGCTCATGACCTCTATTTTAGAGCAGAATTAGAGAAAATGTGGTTCTTAAGTGTGCTTGCCTTTTCAACAAAAGAAGCAAAGAATTTAAAATATATGGAGGTAATCCTGTTCCTGTTGAGCTCAGTGACAAAACCCTGCTGACTTTGATGGGAGCAGGATCTGTTGTATGTAAGGTTATTTTTTAATTAAAAGTTGAAATACTTCTGTCTGTTAAGAAAAGTAGGCAACAGCCTTAAAAGAAGCTTTAATATGTGGCTATCTTAATCAGTAGTTATGTGGTCAAGTTTTTATCAAAGCTAGTATCAGATTAGAGGCTTTGTTTGAAAACATCTAGAGAGAGGCAAATGTTATCTACTGAGTTATTGGTGTGTTACTATGGCAGGCTAGTGGCAGGTCCCCATCTCATACTGCACTGTGCTATATCATCTCCGGATGGAAGCAGAATGGTAAAGGCAGAACATAAAGCTTTGCAAGAAAGATACAGTTCTTGGCACTCGGCAGCTATGTGATGCCCCAGGGCTAGGGCTGAGTAGTGCTGAATGGTATTATTAAGCAATGTTAAATCTTCCCTCTTAGAAGGAAAAGAACTTGATTCTTGGACTCCTCGGGGGGCTGTTTGGGAAATAGGAGTATGGTTATAATATGAGGAGCTAGAAAAATATTTTTGTTTGTTCGTCTTCAGTAACCCACCTCTCTCTCTTTCACATTTGAAGTATTTATTTGGTTAAACCAGTGGACAAATATGAACTTGAAGCTGGTTTAATTGCTCACAGGGTTTTTTTTGCACTTCAATTTCATTGCGGTCTGTCATAATGTAAGCTATAATTTTGCTCATGGCAGCCCCAATTGGAGAAATATTATGTCCTAAGCATAAAGAGTTATTCCTTTCTCCTAATGGATTCGGAAGTAGGCTCTGACTAGTAACTAAGCTGTCAGTCACTAAAACAGACCCAGGGATTGGTGATGCTGTGATATATACCACAAATCTCAGCCCCCTTGCTAGTAAGAAATGCTGATGTCAAAAAAAGTCAGTGTTTCAGTTCCTCAAGGTTCTTCATATGATCCAAGAACAAGTATTTGAGGCAAAAAGAAAATTAAAAAATAACTGTAAAGACTAAAAAATGAATTCAGATTGTATCAATCATTTCCATGGCCAAGGAGAAGAGGGCTGAGCAGAACGGCACTTTACATTCACATGTGTGTTTATGTTCAATATAATATGTACCCCAAAGATGGGAAATCTATTAATGTATTAATTAAAGAAGTGGCAGCACAATGCATTGCCATTGCCAGGAGACTCATGTTCAGGATCCACTATGCAACTTGCACTTCCTAGGTCAGTAAATAAAAGGGGTATGATAGATTCCAAGGCCAGACAGGACCATTGTGATCATCTAGTTTGAGCTGCTTAATAACACAGGCCCCTAGACCCTTACCCAGTAGTTTCTTCATCAAGCTCATAACTTCTGTTTGAGCTGTGCATGAGTGGCCAAACTGTGGATCACGAGACATGTGAGGCTCTTTACCGTTATGGTGCGGCTCGCTGAGCCACCCCATTGTCCATCCACCAGACTTGGGGCGGGGGAGCTCAGAACCTCAGCCTTGCAGTGGGGTGTTAGGGTAGGGACTTCTGTCCAGTGAGGAGGAGGGCCTTGGGGCTTGAGCCCCGCAGCACACCGGCGAGGCCTTGGGGCTTCAGCAGGCATCTCTTGTGGGGCTGAGCCCCAAGCTCCAGCAGGTGTGCCCCAGCTCTGGAACTTCTGAAGATTGTCGTATGCAGCTCAGAGGGTCAGTAAGTTTGGCCACCCCTGAGCTATGGAATGTCTTATAAAAGATATCTAGTCTTGATTTTAAGACTTCACTGATGGAGAATCCACCACTTCTCTAGGTAAGTTGTTACACAGGTTATTCACCGTCAGGATTAAAAAAATTGTGCCTTGTTTCTAGTCTGAATTTATCTAGCTTCAGCTTCCAGTCATTGGATCTTGTGCCTTTTTTGGTTAGATTAAAGAGCTGCCTACTGTCAGAAATCTCTGCTCAGGTAGGTGCTTGTACACTGTGATCACCTCATCTCTTAACCTTCTCGTGGATTAAATTAAAGAGGCTGAGCTGCTTCCGTTTCTCACTAAAGGCATGAAGACAGCATCGCCAAAGGGATTGCAGGACAGTTTGTGAGGCAGCATTGACGGTCATGTAGGCAAAAGCCATTTCCACCATTCTGGGCAAAAGAAGAATTTCCATAACAGCTTGATGTTAATGCTGATGCTTAAGCTAAAGCTTGATGCTTAATGTTATTAATGAAATAACATTATTTCAAGATGGTGAAGTCTGTTTTTGCTGACAAGTCTGCTTTCATTTTACAGCTCCATTGCTTTTCCCTTGGGTACTGCAAATAACTCCCCACCTCGTCTGTCCCTTCATAACCTTCAACTCTCATCTCATCTGCGCTTCCATGCTGCCTTCATCTTCTGGATTTGCCTCTCACTCCCATTGTACAAGGCAACAACCCTCTTTCCATGCAAATAATTCCTTAAAATTCCTTTTTTGAAACCTTCATCAGTATTAACCTGCTTCAGTAAAAAGGTCACCTGCGAATTAAAAATGGCTTTCTTCTTGGTTAGAACGGCCGTGTGGCTCATCCAGTGCATTCTGTGTTTGATTTGTATTGTCTTTCCCATTTAAACTGTAAACTGCTCTCCTTTGGTATACAGCTAACCAAAAAAACATCACTGTCTCCTATGATATCATTCCTGTGGTGTTCTACCTAGTTATCTTCTGACACCTTTCCTAGTGCTTAAAACTTATCTGCTCTTCTGTTTTCCTTTGTTTGTCTTTTCAATTAATATCTGCATTATACACTGCCTTGGAATTTCCATTTGCTTACTGCAGCATTGTTTTTAGCACATGCAAGACGATGGCAATGATATTACATTCAACAGATGTGTATTCCAAGTAATGCCAGTACTGATCACTGGCGCCACTGCAACTTTAGTAGCAATAACCTGGGACAAAGGAGAGTGCACAGAATAACCCATATGTTGTATGTTTATAAATGTGTCACTCTCGCCAAACTTTTACTAGCGATGAAATAATTTATGAATCCAAGTCCAGACAGATCTTGAGAATTATCAAAGGTCTATTCCGTCATGGAGGCTGTGTTACTGAGTATATCTTACACATTTATATGAAGCTAATCTGTCAATTTTTGATGTTCAGTAGAATATACTTGCCTGTTGCAGTCATCATAGAATTTTAAATGTTCACCTGGAGGTTGAAACAACTCCTTTTTAGATGCATTTATTTTTTCCTACAAAATTCTGTAGAGAGGTAGGCAACTTTCTCATCTTGGGATACGCAACAATTAATCTGTATCCCTCCCTCCCTCCTCCACTCCATTACTGACCACTCTATCCTTTATCTAGCTTAGTGATACAGTACTAATGTATTTTGATGTCCATTCTTATCCTTAAGTCACTGCACTGTAAACTGTTCATTGTCACACAGATTATGTGGTCACACATGTATCTAAACTGGTTAACTTGCCTCAAATCTTAACTTCTACTTCCACACATGACAAATCTTGAAAAATCAATGAAGTTCATGAACAGTGGAGGATTAAACTCCCTCATCCTTTCAATCAGTTTTCACAGATAGAAAATACAGTCCCAAGCACCTCTCCTATTGCGTCTCCTGCCTATCTGAATGACATCTCTGACTCCTCCTCACTCCGAAGGACTACCTACACTACAGAAACATCTATGTCAGAGGACTGGTTACAACATGATTGTCCATCACTTGGTTAAAGTTTGTAGTGTGCACTAGGACCTAATAATGGTATAACTGGGCAAAGGTGTGGGATGTATATGCTACAATCACGCAGGGAAATCAATTTGAGAAGGTCAAGTCCAATATTCTCAGTTTGGGCCAGGATGAGGGGCTGCAGCTCCTCCATGCCACTTGTGCATTCTAGCTATTGAAACCATGTAAACCTTGATCAGGTGGCCCCTTTCTTGGTCCCCTCTCTACATTATAACCTATATTGATCCCACAGATCTCCCTTATTTCTTATATTATTCTCCCAGCTCTCAATGTTTTTCTTTTTTATTGTCACTCTTTCATCTGCCTCTTTTATTGCTTTTTGATGGGGAAATCATTGTTCTGCTGAGTTTCTTGACTGTGCTGAAATGTTTTGCTCAATGTGCCACTCTCATTCTGCATACTTCTCTCTTCTTTTCTCATCTTGGCACACCGTCAACCATTGTTTCTTAATAAGGGAGCTTGTATTCTATGTGGTGGTCTCATGAAGTCATCCTAATGTGATACTTATCTGATCTCCACTCTGCCTACCTCCTTCTCTGTTACTTTTGTTTTCTGCTGTATCAAATAGCGGTTTTACCATACAAAAGGGAAAAAAAGATTATGATGATGATGGAACTTTTTGTAAGAATTAAAAAGCTTTCGAAGTCAAGGAAAGGATACTTAATTGTGCTAATTAAATGTGAGTTTACCAAAATAACACTTAATTTTAGATTTTAAAATGTCAAGCTGCCTTTGGTTAAAAAAAAAAAAAGTACCCAATGATTAGTGGTTCATGATAATTACAAAACTTAGCCATCCATTGTCTTGAAAAGCCAGGAAAAGAAAACAAACCAGCTTCCACAGAACAAAGGCTGCAACAAGGACTGTAAAGTGACCCACTGTTAACTTAATTTAGGCCCAGAATTTAGATCTTGTAAAAAAAAAAAATAAAGTGTAAAAGGGGTGAATGGAGAGAAGGAGATTCCAAAACTTCTTATGAATAGAAATTTTATTTTACGTGTTTTAATTTAAAAATGTCACTTTCAGTGTTGTCAACCCAAGCACAAGAGTGTGTAACGTCGGAAATTGAATATAACGGGGACTAACTAGAAACAAAAGTGAATAGCCTAACTTAATTGTCCAAGCCAAATCAAATATCAGTAATAAACAAGGAGCATTTATAATGGAACATTTGATTTTGTTTATTTTCAGTTTTAATAATCTAAAGTAATGTTAGCTTTAACTTGAGTAGGGATAATTTTAAATATGATTTTTATCTCAAAAGTAGCCCTTTTATTGAAAATACAGCAAAATCCTAAAATCTGATATCTTACCATGCAATGATCTCATTATAAGTGAAATATGTGTAGGGTTTTAGTTGGTTTTAAAGTCCTGACAGGTGCGTTTTGAATCAGTTTTAATGGGAATATTGGTCTACTCAAGGACCTCCAGGAAAAAAGTTGCAATAAAACAGCCAGGATGAAATACATGCAGAGAAAAAAGAGATTGTTCCTCCCCGATAGAGCACTAGCTTGGGAACTGAGCTGATGTGCTCATTTAAAGATTAGCTTAAATCCAAAATCACAGTGGAGTCTATCTATCTAACTTACTGTACTTACCACTGCCAGGTAATAAAACTGCTTACTACAAAAACTGCCTAAAAGCCAGAGCTATCAAGAAGGTCATTATGCTTCGAGGAGGACAGAGTCTAAATCCTGAATGGAATTTCTCATACCAGTGATAGTTCCATACAGGCTAACCATACAAAGCAGAAAAGTGGAGATTCTCTCATTTCTGCATATTGGTACCTGCAGCATTTTATGGTGAAATCATGACCCAGTATCACACTGATGGCTTCAGTCTTATTTTGAAACACAGAATCAAAATCCAATCCCCAAAAAGTGCATAGAGATCATAAACAAGTGTATTTATTATCTTAAATAATGAGTGTCTTCAAATCAGGCATAGAAAAGCAGGCAGCAAAGTGGGAAGGTTGGTGTTTATTTTAAACATATCTCACAAAATGGGCTTGCAGCTAAGCAGATATGACTTCTCCAAAACTCTCGTCTAAAAGGAGGCGTTAAAGATTGTAAACAGGATCATAGTTACAAAAATCTTATCGTAGAATTTGAAAGTGAAGAGGGTTTGTTTTTAGGAGTAATTTCAGCTTCCTTAAAAATAGAGTGGAACGTTAGTTGAAATTAACAAGATGCTTCCTATCTAAGCCAAATTAGGTCTTTAATGCTGAAAGGCATTCTTTAAGAAGTCAAGAAGGTCAAGGGTCAAGACATCAAGTCCCGAAGTGCAGCTGTCAGGCCACCTCTGTAATTTCCATGGGAGTAACTAAAGAAAATTTAGCAAAGAAAATATCTACAGCGGCAGGGATATTTCTTACAAAAAAACAAAAACTAAAAAACAGATCTCCCAGAAGAATACTTTGGAAGTGGACAGGGGGGCTGACAGAGGTGGGTTTTGTCAGTTTTTCTAATAAAGCCTCTCAGCTCCTCACAGCGAAGAGCCAGTTGATGCAATATGGAATGGTTTAAAAGTCAATTAATTTTTTGAAATTAAACAGCTGGCCTAGGTTGTAAGTAGATATTAGTTGGGATAAATAAATATTCTTTAAAGTGTCACATGTACAAAAAGCATGAGTCTTGTAGAGAATTTTGTGTATGTCAAGGCATAAGGGCTTCCCACTAAATATAAAGGTACTAAATTCTGCTTAAAAAAAACCCCTAGAGATCTAGAAAAAGGCTGTCTCCAAAGAGAAGCATTTGAGTTAATATTATATTACATATTGTGAAATTATGGCGACATGGCCTCATTAACAGAAAAAGAAGCAGTATTAGCCAGCCCTCCAATGAGTACAAGAACAAAACAAATTTTCATCAACAAAACATTAATGAAAGAAATAAGTGTTAGTAAAAACATTTTAGGTTGAGATGAAGGATCTGTGGAAAAAAGATAAGTGAATGCAAATTAAAAAGAGTGAGCTCAAACTAAAAAACAAAGAGTACGTCCCACAGAATACATGAACAGAGTGACATGCTGAGTGAAACCTGGGGAATGAGATGTGCCATGAAATGCAAATGTATACTCTGCATTATCAACATTGATGTTGAAATTGCCCAGGAGACCAACAGATCGGGAAACTCAACTGGCTGGTTTATAAATAGATCTTTATATATAGGGTGAAAACATAGCTGCTTAAGATGTATTATAAATTAAATCTGAAAAAGTATAGACCTTGGATTTTTAAAGTGAGGAAATGGCACTTTATTTTGTCTTGAGGTTCACTTAAAATAAGTTGAGGAAAAGACAACTCTTCCAGCCCAAGCTCTTGAGATTCACTTCCTCTAGATAAATAGACCTGGAGGTGAGGTTGAGAGACAGGGCTTCGCCAATTAAAAGTGGCAGTAATACCCGATAGATCCCACCAGCAAAGGAGGAAGGAAAGAGTCCATCAATACATACTTCGGACACACACAACGTCTTTGGTCCAACTTCATAGCTTGCTCCATCAATATTCTTCAGAAAGCTTCTAACAGCATAATCCATGAAAGCCTCACCCAGTCTATCAAGATTCAGCTAGACTCCAATAAACGAGTAGCTCTTCAACCATTGTACTGTTGGTGTCCACTAGTAAGGCCGGCTGTTGTTGGTTTTTCTAACCTTAGCCCATCACCTATCCTTTATCCAATCTTTACAGGACAGATGTGGTAGTTTAATTACAGTAAAGAAGTGTTATGCTGTCATAGTAGCAAGATGCTGCCTCTCATAACAAACATATAAAGCACCCTTAGGAACTATGCTATTATGGAATAGGAAAGAAGAAAATATGATGAGAAAATAAAGGTACTTCTTTTGTGGGCCATCTTAATTGGACATCTTACGAAAATTACAGGCCATGTAAACCTGAGCAACTGAAATATCGTTCTGGTTCATTAGCAAATATGCAGCACACATATCACAAGCACAAATGATGCCATGCACTAAGAAAGCAAAATAAAATGGATGCCAGGAGGGATAAACTGAGCCAAACAGAAGCAGAAGGGCCAGACTTCTTAATAAAACTGAAGTCAGTGGTCACTAGAGTTCTCAGTGAAGCCCTGGCCACCTTGTGGGGCGAGAGTTTAACAATATTAGTGATTAAAAGGTACCGAATTTGGGATTGAGAGAGATCACTGAAGAAGTTAATAGTAAAAGCAGTTGGTAGTGCAGCTGTTACCACACAGCTCATGCAGGTGGCAGCCAGACTGCTTCCATTGCATGAGTGAGGGATGCATTTCTCTGAACAGTTTAGATATTAGCTTACTAAAAACATGTCAAGACAGTTTTCTAAATTTAATTTTTCATCCACCTTTCTCTTCTTCCATTTATCCATCCAAGGGTCTTTTATTGCACTTGTAGTAGCCAAGTGTGGTATTTTCTAAGGACCTGATTCTGTCACACATTGAGTAATAGCAAGAAGTGACATTCAAGTCAACATGGGCATGAACCAATGGCAGTTGAAATCACTGGAAATATTCTCATTGACTTCAGGAGGTGTTGGGTCAGACCTAAATGCAATCATGGAACTCATGGAATAAATTCCTTCATTTCTTCAACCACCTGGTAAATTCCAGAACAATGTGATAAACTCTGGAGCCATGTAACACACTGGATTTACACATTTGATTTTCTCATCTGTTCTCTGCCCACCAGCCCAGGAGTACTCTTAGCATTCCAACCTTTCAGATAGCAACTATTTTGTTTTTTTTTTAAACAAAAGAACCTTCCACAGCATTCTATCTATCTTCTCCCCAAATATGAATCAAGTAAAACCTGGACTGGAAAATTATTGTGGTCCAAGCTCCTATCTCAGATTGGTAATGTTCAGAGCAGTAACAGTATTGGTTAAGGTTAACATTAAGGTCCCATATCTCCTGGCAGCTAGGGGCTAGTAACACCTGTTGTGTCCCATTATTCCATTAGAAAAACTGACATCACTGATTACCCATAACATGCAACATTCATTTCTAGCCCTGGAAAAAATTTGATTGTTTCTTGAGTTTTTAAAATGTGTGTGTGTGTGTATATATAGATAGATAGATAGTTGGATTAATTCTTCTATCATTTGATGCCTGTACAAAATGTTCTACTGTAGGTTTTCTTCAAAATGTGGGATAAATAAAATTCAAGATGGTGTAAAATGGCATAAAGGTTTTATTGACCCTAATTTGGGAGGATTTACATAATTCATTTCTGGCTTCACCACAAGTAATATTAATAAGTAATGTGGCCAGGCCAATAAAAACTTTATATATGCGTCCATGTGAGTATATATGTGAGCATATATAATACATATACCATTAGACTGGAGTTTTAAATAACTTTGCATTTTGGAAACAGTAAAGATATTAAAAGTTTAACTGAATCTTTAAGCAGTGTTAGTATCTTGTTGCACTTAAAATCTTTATGTGCCACAGAGCAAAGTTTAAAATACAACTGTATCTGATTAAGTAGGTGTTAACAAAATTCATACTTGCTGCTGATTTTAATCTATATTAATGTGGGCCTCACTTTGCTAGCATAGTGCTCCTTTTTTGGTTTTTTAAAAGCTGAGCAGGAAGTATCCCACTTTGGTAAATATTACTTTTTAAAGGGTTGATCCACTCTGATGAGCCATTTAATGGAAAAAGGGAGAGAGAGCTCAAGAAGACTCCAATAGGCATTCATTTAAATGTTACAGCAATTGATAGAGAGGTGAGAAGTACCGTAAGCTAGGAGCTGTTCCTCTGGTCAGCATCCTCTGAGCACACAGTAATTGATATCCCATACTCTTGCAACAGCTGAAAAAACAAAGCAGGACATGGAAACATGTCCACTACATAACAGCCATAGGAAGTGAGAGAAGGCGGGTGTTACACTTTAATAGAAAGTGAATTACCAACCATTTTGGTTCCACTTCAGATGTAATTCGACAAAGAGAATGTGAACTGTGTGTTAGATTCTGTCAGACTGAGCTTTGGAAATTGGCAGCCATGCCTGGTGGAAGAGAGAAGAACTAGCAGTAGCAAGCCTGTGTAAAAAGCCCCTCTGAAAAAGTGGGAGGTCCTCTCATATTTAATAGTAGAAGCTTTTTTTCATTTAAAGAAAAAAAATAGCCTTTGTTGTTGAGGTCAAAAAAGGTACTTTGCAGCGCAATCTACTGTAACAGTGTAATCTAGTGCAACAAAATCTGGCAAGCAAAAACAATCTCAATGGGATTTCACATCTAAAAATCCATGAGAATGACTTTTTGCATGGATCAAGGTATCAGCACATTGTGTTCATATGACAGTATTTCACCCCTTTTGTTGAGATGGATTTGGCATTCTCATTATGAATTTTGACTCCATGTATTGAAAAACAGAGAAGCAATATATACAAAAAGAATGGTGTGTGCACTCACTTTTACAGGACTGTCTGAGGCTCAGTTAAAAAAACAAAACCCACAGCCAATCAGGAGCGAATGTACTGTTACGCGGTACAACCAACAGCAAGTAATAATTCATACTGCAGATACAGCGCAAAACCAAAATAAAACTGTACAAAAGTAACACCAGAACGTTCTAATGTAAGAAAAATTGACATTTACACAGTGCCTTTCACCTAACGATCCCAAAACAGTCAACACATTTTACAACTGCATGTAAAGAGAATAAAATGTTCAGCATGGCTTCTTTGTGGTATTGTTGTAGCCGTGTTGGTCCAGGATATTAGAGAGACAAGACCTGAAGAAGAGCTCTGTGTAAGCTCGAAAGCTTGTCTCTGTCATCAACAGAAGTTGGTCCAATAAAAGATATTACTTAACACACTTTCCCTCTCCATCATCTCTTATGTTACTAGGGCATTTCTGAAAATTGTATTCAGAGATCACTTTACCTGTGGCTATAATGCAGCCACCTATGGAGTGGAATGTGAAAGTTTAACAGTACATACTAATTCTACCCAACAGTTTGTGGCAGAAACTGAAGAACGGTGGAGCTTATCCAATTGAAACTACAGGGAATTTTGAGTAGGTAGACTGTAATTACAATTGAAATTAAGCTCATGCTAATAACCAGGATTTTTAGGCCCAGCAAAGTACTTAAGCATGTGCTTAACTTTGATATTTGGTAGGAATTGGGTGCCTACCTCTCTTAGGCTCCTTTGAAAATCCCAGCCTCAATGCACTCTTAAGGCCCTTTTTTTCAGGTTTTACTGATTTTTACTGAAAAATTCCTGGGTTCTACAACGCTATTATTTGCTTTTTACTGATTTTCACCCAAAATTTGGAACACTCAAATACATAAAAATATTAATTTTGTTAAGAAAATCCAAGACATTACATTAGGTAGATGTGTTCATGTTAATAATAAGTTAGTCTAAGTGCAAATGTGAGGCTATCTGTTAAAGTAAGGCAACAGAGGAAGACACGTGTACACATGCATATTTGTATGTATTGTTAATGTACTGTTCATGAAATAAACCACAGTACTGAACTTTTTACTTTCAGTACTCTTATTTTTTTTATTTGTTGCTTTTTTTTCTACTTCCCCCCCCCCCCCCCAATATTAACACAGTAAACTGTGATAAGTTTTTGCCCTTTTTTTGCCCATTTTTTAAATTTTTGTAAGAAACACTGATACATTCCCAGGAAATGTTAAAATAAAAACTGAAAAAAGGAGGGCCTGTGTCCATACTATAAAACACACAGGAGGTGCAAAGTGGCTGAATCAATGTTACTTGCAGAAACTTAACTTCTTGCATCTCCTAGTTTTTTTGCAATTTGAACTGTGTGTCTTGAACATTGCATGAATACAGTATTTTCCACTTAACATTGTAAACAATAATGAAACAAATTATTTGCTGAATTCTACGACTGTTTTTTGCAGCCACTTGTTAGCATTCTTAACGCAGAATTTATTAGATATTATTGGAGTGAGTATCAACCCTAATGTCATTTTAAGGTAATTCTTTTGTGTGACGAGTGGCTGTTCTCCCTTCTCTTTTGTTATCGAACATCTAAGGAAAGCTCTGTTAGTGAGAGATTACTCCAGTGGTTCCTTGGTCTTACAGAGATTTCATCAGAAATGTTTCTTCTTTTTTAATGGACAATGGAAAATGTTCGACTGTCCATTATTACACTTCTTTGTACACAGTCTACAAATATAAATGGAAATTATAATTACATCTAGTGTTGGGTCACAATGGAAATCACTTTAATCCCAATGTGTAGGTGGGAGGGGGAGAATCAATAAAAAAAAAAACCCTTAACCCTGATCTTTTCTTCTTAGACATTTCATTTCGAGTTGCATCAGCTTGCACCAGAAGTGTTAAAAGTTTAAAAGGACTTCTTCTTCGGTACACAGAGAGCCATTTTGCATCCTTAGAAAAGGAACGCTGTCTTGTACCATCCCCATGTAGAAAACAGCAAGAAGATCCTTTTTAAGCATTTATCAAGTGTTTCGTATTATGTGGAATGCTCCACGTATTCATCCTTTGCTTAATTAAAAAAAAAAAAGAGGGACCATCAAACAATTAAACTTTTCTACTGGAAATAGCACTTACTATGTTTGTACTATAGATGGGTGTGAGCCAAAACCGCAGATCAGAACAGTCCTGAACTTTGGAAAAGTACAGACCTGGGTGTAAAATCACAGCTGGCACTTATTTCTGTGATGGGCTTTGCCAGTTCCCAAAACTCAGACCTTTGAACTTTGGGGATGGATGCTCAATTTGAGATCTGAATTTTATCTTGTTGGCTCATCTCAAGATCTTACATTTAAAATCTGGGTTTTGATAACTTCCAATAGCACAGACTCTGCCATTGAGGTGTGGCACCAAGTGTTCTGTTGTTCTGCAGCTTTGGAGCTACTTCTTACTGCAGAATTGTGTCCTGGAACCTATGGTTTCATTTTTTACAATAGTTTGGGTTTTTAAAAATATTTCCTTTATGCTTTGGGGCATAAGCCAACAACTAACTGATGAGGTTGGGAAGAAGCTTCCTTATTTGGTGGGTTATGCCATAATTGTCCACAATGAAATTTTGTGAAACTTTCTCAGAAAGGATTGATTCTGGCCACTGTGAGAGATAACGTATTGAAATAGATAACCCACTGGTCTGATGATTACATCCACTAAATGTAATTGTTAAGCTCCATTCAGTGCAATATCCTGTTCCTTCATGAGTGCATGCAGAATTCAGAGTTCTCTCTGGACAATGAACATTTATTTGAAAGTATGAAAATCATTTTACTACAGTCTTTCTTTTCTTAAAAGAAAATAATGTAACAGAACTTCTCAATGTGTAGAAGGGATTTTCTTAGCAATCCAAATCTAGTACTTTAGGGGGTTCACTTTCTCCATTAGGTCATTGATTTTGAACCTTAACTATAGTACTTGCTGGGGACTCCCTGGATACAGCTATTTCATGAATTTATTTGGTTCTTCTATTCTTAATATAATTTCCCTTTATAAAGCCCTAATCCAAAATGTATTGAAGTCTTTGGATCAAACCGCAATTAATTTATGCCACCATGTTCCACATTTCATTGCATTATTCTCCTTCCGGCCTCTATTGTATGCAGCCATGGCAAAGCATTCTTTCTACTCTACCTCCCTCTGGGAAGCATCCAGATGCTTTTTACGAACATCCTGCGCAAAGATACATTGCACTATATGGTCTAAAAATACATTGCACTGTGTTGTATCGAAGTGACCTTTGTTATTCATTAGTGAATCAGCAGCCTGGGGAACTGTGGCTTTCAATGAGCTATTTTAATAGGACTTTATTGTCAGTGATGATTTCCTTGATTTAAATATACTGGAATAAGGATAATTCTTTGATTGATTCATAATGTAAAATATTTGTTTCAGTGTTAGAATTTAATTCTTTACATAGTAGTTGGCCAAATTCAGAGATTCCTTCTTTAAACCACTCTGAAATATTTTCCAGATTCTTAACAGGCTCCACTAAGGAGGTGCTATTTCTTCTATTTCCCTCACTTCTGGGAAAATCTTACCACTCCTCTTGGCATGGAGGTTCCCTTATGCAGTGGTTCAGGGGGTGCACATCTTATTCATGAAATATAGATCTGTAGGGTATCCAAGGTGGGCAAGGACTGGAGGATGTGTCTGGGACCAGTGCATTCACTTCTACACATATTCACTGGCTCTTGCACCATGTGGACATGGTGCTCTGCATTCTGTAGGGGAAGATTCCCTGACACACACACTCATACACACACACCCTGTGAAAATCCCCCGCACGCAGCCTAATACCTAGGAATATGCACTAAATTGTTTTTGTGCATCTGACTCTTTTAAACAAGGAAATTAAATGCAACAAAATGAAAAAAATACTTCCAAAACGTTAATGTGGAGATTTTTAAGCACATAAAAGTCAGCAATTATGGTTTCCACATCTGTGAACAGGCCACATTGCTCATATATATCTAAAAGCATTAAAGTTAATGCCATGTATAGTAATAAAAATGCTACATATGCACAAAGGGCTGAGTTACAGTTGCTTATGGGAACTATATCTTGCATTTCCTGAATTTTGTGCAGTTAAAGTCTCTAACGTTGCATTGATGTTTTTTCTCTCTCTCTCTCTCTATCTCTCACACACCCACACACACTATTACATTGTATGTGTTGAGGTGGCATTAGAAGAATTAAATGGATTCACAGCTGTTTCTCACTTTTCACTACAGTAGGCTTCCTGCTACTAGAATTAGGTTCATAAAACGTTCTTAATCTAATCAAATAAGCAGACCATCCCAGTCTGCCATTTTGGAGAAAAGCAAGGACTTTGTAAACAATGAAAACAAGGGAAACAATTGAATGGGAAATTCACACTTCATCACACTGCGTAACAACCTGATAACAAGAAAAGGAGTACTGGTGGCACCTTAGAGACTAACAAATTTATTAGAGCATAAGCTTTCGTGAGCTACAGCTCACTTCATCGGATGCATTTGGTGGAAAAAACAGAGGAGAGGTTTTTTCCACCAAATGCATCCGATGAAGTGAGCTGTAGCTCACGAAAGCTTATGCTCTAATAAATTTGTTAGTCTCTAAGGTGCCACCAGTACTCCTTTTCTTTTTGCGAATACAGACTAACACGGCTGCTACTCTGAAACCTGATAACAGTTAATTACATACAGTATGTATAAAATGCATGCAAGAGACAGAGAATTCAGTCAGAGATGGGACACAAACACTCATTCCTCAGAGCCATGGGTTAACCTCTTAGTAGCCATATATCACTAAAACAGGATTATAGCCTTCTAGTTCTGAATCCTGTCCGTATTACACATTTACTCTTAGCTAACATTTTACAATGCCTGCGGCCATATCTGAAAACTGCAGCTTTCAGAGTAGCAGCCATGTTAGTCTGTATCCGCGAAAAGAACAGGAATACTTGTGGCTAACAAATTTATTAGAGCAAAAGCTTTCGTGGGCTATGGCCCACTTCATCGGATGCGTAGAATGGAGCATATAGTAAGAAGATAGATAGATATATACATACAGAGAAGGTGGAAGTTGCCATACAAATTGTAAGAGGCTCATTAATTAAGATGAGGTATTTTCAGCAGGAGAAAAAAACTTCTGTAGTGATAATAAAGATGGCCCATTTAGACAGTTGACAAGAAGGGGTGAGGATATTTAACATAGGGAAATAGATTCAATATGTGTAATGACCCAGGCACTCCCAGTCTCTATTCAAACCCAAGTTAAAATGGTATCTAGTTTGCATATTAATTCAAGGTCAGCAGTTTCTCATTGGAGTCTGTTTTTGAAGCTTTTCTATTGCAAAATTGTCACCCTTAAATCTTTTACCGAGTGGCCAGAGAGGTTGAAGTGTTCTCCTACCGGTTTTTGAATGTTATGATTCCTGATGTCAGATTTGTGTCCATTTATTCTTTTGCGTAGAGACTGTCCGGTTTGGCCAATGTACATGGCAGAGGGGCATTGTTGGCACATGATGACATATCACATTGGTAGATGTGCACGTGAACAAGCCCCTGATGGCGTGGCTAATGTGATTAGGTCCTATGATGGTGTCACTTGAATAAATATGTGAACAGATTTCAGAGTAGCAGCCATGTTAGTCTGTATTCGCAAAAAGAAAAGGAGTACTTTCAGCATAAGCTTGAAGTGAGCTGTAGCTCACGAAAGCTTATGCTCAAATAAATTTGTTAGTCTCTAAGGTGCCACAAGTCCTCCTTTTCTTTATGTGGACAGAGCTGGCTTGGGGCTCTGTTGTAAGGATAGGTTCCTGGGTTAGTGTTTTTGTTGTGTGGTGTGTGGTTGCTGTAGAGTATTTGCTGGGGGGCTGTCTGTAAGCGAGGACTGGCCTGTCTCCCAAGATCTCTGAGAATGAGGGATCATTTTTCAGGATAGGTAGTATATCTTTGATGATGCGCTGGAGAGGTTTTAGTTGGGGGCTGAAGGTGATGGCTAGTGGCGTTCTGTTATTTTCTTTGTTGGACCAGTCCTGTAGTAAGTTACTTCAGGGTACTCTTCTGGCTCTGTCAATCTGTTTTTTCACTTCAGCAGGTGGGTATTGTAGTTTTAGGAATGCTTGATAGAGAACTTGTAGGTGTTTGTCTCTGTCTGAGGGATTGGAGCAAATGCGGTTGTATCTTAGAGCTTGGCTTTAGACAATGGATCGTGTGGTGTGTCCTGGATGGAAGCTGGAGGCATGTAGGTGAGTATAGCGGTCAGTAGGTTTCCGGTATAGGGTGGTGTTTATGTGACCATCGCTTATTTGCACAGTAGTGTCCAGGAAATGGACCGCTTGTGTGGATTGGTCTAGACTGAGGTTGATGGTGGGATGGAAATTGTTTAAATTATAGTAGAATTCCTCAAGGGCTTCTTTTCCATGGGTCCAGATGATGAAGGTGTCATCAATGTAGCACAAGTAGAGTAGGGGCGTTAGGGGACAAGAGCTAAGGAAGCCTTGTTCTCAGTCAGCCATTACACATATTGAATCTATTTCCCTATGTTAAGTATCCTCACACATTCTTGTTAACTATTTAAATGGGCCATCTTGATTATCACCACAAAAGTTTTTTTTCTCCTGCTGATAATAGCTCATCTTAATTAATTAGCCTCTTACAATTTGTATGGCAACTTCCACCTTCTCTGTATGTAAATATATATATCCTTGCTATATGTTCCATTCTATGCATCCGATGAAGTGGGCTGTAGCCCACAAAAGCTTATGCTCTACTAAATTTGTTAGTCTCTAAGGTGACACAAATACTCCTGTTCTTCTTTCAACTGCAGTTGTGCTGTGGAAAGGAATGGGGCAGGACTGCTCAAGTAGTCTACATCCTCAGTGATCTTCCGAGCTCTGCTCTGTGGAGGCTTCCGTGTTTCACTAACGGCATGGGGAAGGGTTGAGATGTGGAAGAGCTTGGATCGATCCATGACTAGGCAAATCCACTGACCATTTCCCTTCCACAGAAGATGGTGGTGTTTACACTGTAATTTTTCTTTAATTTATCTTGCGTACTGCACTGTCTCTAGTGTAAAAAGTGGGCTACACCTGGACTGATCTGTATTAGGCAAAATGGTGGTAAAACCCCCATGCCCTGCTCCTCAGTTTTGAGCCAGAAAAGGAACAAATGGCAGAGACTCCCTGAAGTCCACTGGGGACTTTGCTATTGACTTTACGTGGAAGATGCTCAGATACTACGGTGTTGGGCAGCAATATAAAAAATGGCAATTCTGTAGGCAGTGTAAAACCTTTAGTTAGTGTGTCTAATCTACAGTTGTTCCCCAGATTCAGCTGCACTTATGCTAGTGATCTTAATAAAGGCATAAACATAGCTAAAATGTGCCCCGATACAAGGGTTATTGCAGCCATAATTTTGTTGTACTAGTCTCTAGGCAACACTACAGCTACTGTATGCATTGTGCTGAGGATTCCTGTCCTCTTCGCCTCCGAGATTCCCAGTTCACAGGTGTGCACTGGTTCCAGGATTTGGCCCCTGTTATTTAGGACCAAACTTGAGGAGCCTCACAAAGTTTGTAACCTTGCTTGTGGCTGGAAATTGAGTAGTTGTCAGGTATAATTACCTGATTTGCCTTCAAAAATATGGAGATTTACACACCTTGTAAGTCCCTTAACTGCAGCTGTAAAATTATATGTTCAGTCACTTATCCTATTATAAACCTTTAGATTTAAATTATTGCAGCTGATGTTTCCTGACTGGCTGAAGAGGGGGTAGTTAGTCAAGTGTTAATGGAGTGCAGTATGTTGAGAAATCTATAGTCTACACCAGCGGTTCTCAAACTGTGGGTCAGGACCCCAAAGTGGGTCGCTACCTTGTTATATTGGGGTCACCAGGGCTGGGGTTAGATTTGCTGGGGTCCAGGGCTAAAGCCTGAGCCCCACTGCCCGGGGCCAAAACCCAAGGGCTTCAGCCCAGATGGCTGGGCTCAGGTTACAGGCTTCAGCTTTGGCCACCTGACCCAGGGCAGTGGGAGTCAAGTGGGGCCAGGCTTTGGTCCTCCCTTCTGGGGTTGTGTAGAAATTTTTGTTATCAGAAGGGGTTCACGACGCAAGGAAGATTGAGAACCGCTTGTCTACACACATTTACATATGCTGGTAGAAGTAAATGTCTAGATTCAAACAAAATACAAATAAGGAATAAACGATGAATTTACAGTTTCTTTGAGTTGTTTAGGAACAAATCAATAAATCAACAATGTGGGTTGAAATAGCATCTAAAGAAAGACACAACAACTGTCAGCTTCCTTAGGACATTTAGTTTTGGTTTTACTGCAAGGAAGAAAAAACAAAACAGGACATCTCAGTGAGTTTAACTGAATCCAGAAACAAAAAGAAATGAAGGGGAAAATAACCAGTTACCATTAATTCCAACTGTGTATCTTCTTTATGTATTGAAGCATGATTTTACCACCCAGTTTGTACCATGGGAGGTATAGCTGACAGCCGTGCTCCATCATGGCAATGGGGGGAAAACTGCTAGGAATGCTTTAATTTAGATGAAGGATGATTTAAAAAAAGAAAAAAAGCTTGGTAATAACATTAATAACCCATTCTTACTAGCCTGCTGAAGACAGTATGTTCAGATCCCAACGGCTGAATAGTGAAAACCTCAGCTTGGGTTGTTGTTACTTCGAAAGACTCTTTTAATGACTTCTATTATTTGTTGAAAATCATTTTAACAACACAGCTGAATAATCACTGTGCTTTAAATTCATTTCATGTGACGAATGGAAAGGAATTTGGTTTAAGTGTCTTTCAAAGCGCTGTGCAAAATGAGTTGGATACTTGTAGTTCAGCGAGTGTACAGGCAAAAGGAGGAACTATTATATGTTTAGCAATAGCTCTCATGCGGCCCTGACATTACATACAACCTGTGTGCTTTTTTTAAGAGAAGAAATTTTGGATGGGGCCCTGGGATTACCTTTTTAAAAACACCATGAGACCTTTAATTTCCACCTTGGCAGCTCCCAGAAAAGCAGCAGTACTTGGTAGGACACTGGACTAACCTGCGTTCAACTCTTGGTTCTTCCACTGATTTGCTGGGTGATCTTGGTCAAGTCACCTTACCCCCTCTCTGCTTCTCTTTCCCTGTTACCCTATGTCTGATTTGTCTAGTTAGACAGTAATCTTTTGGGGGCAGGGACTCTCTCTTACAGGGTCTAGTACAATGGGGTCCCAATATTAACTGGAAGCCTCTCGGGGCTCATGTAATACAAATAACCTCCAGAGAGACTTCGGTGTAACCTGGCTCACAGTAGTGGCAGTGTTGCACCTGTTCAGTATTTGTCATCCTTGGGTATGAGTCTAAATTTAAAGGGAGTATTCAGCGGGGTCCTGAGCTTTCTTTTCTTTTGCCAGCTTCAGATGTGTGAGCTTGATTTTTTTTTCTTCTAAATACCGAGTGACTTTTAGTGTATTGAGCAGATAATACTGAAAATAACCCTCTTACATAGGCTTCATTTGTTTAACATTTGAAAATACAAGATTCCTCATGTAAACATTGATTTAATAGATTTTTCTACACTCAGAATGTAACTTGATTCCCGCTTACTCCCACCCCGAGCACAAAATCTCCCCTTGGTTCACACCTGCCCACAGGTCATAAGACCCCTGTGTTACAATAGTCAAGACAAGTGGGATAGGATTCCCATTAGTGCATAACTCCCTTGATTGGTCAGAGAAGTTATTGCAGTATGATGCAAGATAGTCTTGCAAAAGGCTGAGAACTTTTGTCTCTATAGTGAGCTTTCAGCGCTTGCTGATCTAGGAAACAAAAGGCCAAGGGGAAGTGAAATCTAATCCAGGCCTTTCATGTGATAGCACATGGAGGTTCCCAGTGCAAGAGACACGACTGCCTAGTATTGAGTCTGGGTTGCTGATGCCAAGAGCTTAATGACTCAAAAGGCATTATGCAGTGTCAAATAATGAGTAACGTTCGAAATGACATGTGGTAACAACTCACCACTTAAGTTACCGATCTCTTTAAGACCCTTGTAAGCTTGAAAAGATCACAGAACAGAAATGTCTTGCTCAATAAGCAGTTGTTTATTCTATATACCCCACCAGAGGAGATGTACCACGCTTGAGAGCCGATGAACAAAATAAGAGGGAGGAGCTAGGGAAGATTACCAGAGCAGTTGTCTTGTATCCGTATCAGGCACTTATAAAATGCCAACCACTGTGCTTTGAGTTTTTTTGGTTTTTAACCTAATTACTTAATTATCATGGCTCCTGATATTTGTAGGCTGGATTTTATGAATGGGATTTTGCTCAGAGGGTGGGATTTTCAAAAGTTGGCCTAATTCCTTCCACTGAAATAAATTGGAGTTTCACGCTTACTTTCGGTAGGAGCAGAGTTTAGTCAGTGCTGAGTGTTTTGTGAAAATCCCTCCCTAAATTCTGATGCTGGCCAGAGTAGAGCACAGAAGAGGCTCGGTAAAGTTGCGTTACAGTGGTGCTCATAGGTACAAAAGGAATCATTAAGCTCCCTAGGGAAAGCCTCACATCATGTGTTGTAATCTCCTGGTAGAAGTTTAAAATGTTCTTTCAGGTTACTAAATTGCTTTTTTATTATTCTTATTCTTATTCTTATTATTCCTGTACCTCTTTTGGCCAATGTGGAAAGTTGTCATCTGTAGCTAAATTCTCTGTTTTGGTCCCAATTTTGAGAGGCACTGAGAACCTGATAAATATCTTCAACTCCTAATAAGTTCAGTGGGAGCTCTGGGTGCCCAGCACCTCTCAGAATGAGTCCCTATGCTGCTGCTCCTGTGGCGTCACCATTACAGAAAGTTTGCAACCATGGCAGTCCATTCTCTGTGATCCTCTGCTAATCTCTTTATGGACCAATACTCCTTTTAATCCACCCAGGATACCACATTGTCCATCCAAGACCTTATTTTTCTGCCTTATGTTCTTCTGCCATCAAGTTTCCTTTCCAGTGCCCATAAACATGCATCACCCGCTGAACCCCTTAAAATGTGCCCTGCAAACATACGCAATGTTTTCATAAAATCTCTGACTAGCATTTGCTGAGTTCATCATCTCCAATACTTTTTATTGGTTAGAGGCTATCCATGATGTGCTTTCAAATAGAAAAAGGCCTGATTTTGCAGTCACTTAAGGCTGGTCTACACACAGTTTTTGTCCTGTTATAACTATACCAATATAAGCACCTTTATATGGTCTAATTGCACACACATATGTGGGAATTTACTACTTTATACTGGTTTCTAAACTATATTCAAAACTTTAACTCTTTTCTTATAGCAGCACAAAAACTGTGCAGACAAGTTCTTACACTAGGGTCAGTTGGGGTAACTGTTGAAGTTAGAGGAGTTTCAACAGTGTAAAACTGCTGTGAACGGAGGATCAGGCCCTAGGTATCTGCTTTGTGTCTGTAATTTATCCCTGCCAGAATTCCCAGCAAACTGTGAGGGACCTCTCCTCCTTGCAATACAAAGCAAACACAAGTAGCAAAAGTAGATGTTTTTCCATTCCCCCCCCCAGTAACATAGGTCATGAAATGATCATTATTTTTATGGGTCTGCAAAGCCTATAGAAATCAAAGCTATGTAATATGCATTGCAAAGTGTTCTGCTAATCCTGTCCAACCGCATTCATGCCTTCATCAGGGATGAGGGGTCTGGTAACTGGAAACCTGACACTGAAGGAATTCCAAACAACAGTCCTCCAACTAAAAACAGCTCTCTCTGCGTGGCATGTGCTACATGAGGCACTAGGATTGTATTCGTTTACATTATCCAATTTTTTTAGTCGTGCATTGTTGATAAAAGAACAGGAGGAGAAAGCACCTCCACCAGCTCAGCCCATAAATAATCTGTGTGTGGTGTGTTTGAGGTTAGTATGGCATTGCTAGACATCTGCCTTCTGCTGAGAGGTGCAGCCGTCTCCCTGACAGAGCAATGCCTTGTGCTGCAGTTTCCTCCTCGTGCTAGGATACAACATTTGATTTCATTCGTTTAAATGCAAAAAAACATGTTCTTAATTGATAAATGTTTGTTTGAAATGACACAGAAAATTTGTTTTAGGAGTAACCAGCCTGCAAATGAGAGACTTCAGTGAAACTCAGACCCATGTAGTGACTTTTTTTTTTAAAACCTGCATTGACTCTTTAGGTATTGCACACTGAATATTAAGCTACTGAAGTTCTTGGTGCTCAGATTGAACCAGCACTGCTTTCTCTATTATGTGCCGTGACTTTAAATATCAGAGCGCGAGACTACATAGCCATTGAGCCAGGATTTTTAAAAATATAAGTCAAACAGTTTTATAAGGTCCGCTCTCAGAAGAAACACTTCATACGTTTGGTTTCAGAGTAGCAGCCTTGTTAGTCTATATTTGCAAAAAGAAAAGGAGTACTTGTGGCACCTTAGAGACTAACAAATTTATTTGAGCATAAGCTTTCGTGAGCTACAGTTCACTTCATCGGGTGCATCCAATGAAGTGAGCTGTAGCTCACGAAAGCTTATGCTCAAATAAATTTGTTAGTCTCTAAGGTGCCACAAGTACTCCTTTTCTTTTTTCATATGTTTGTTGTAAGGTTGTTTGTTTGCCTCATTTAGTTCCTAGATCTGTTCTTGGTTTTTATCTTCTTCTTTAATCCTGTATATGTAGTTAGGGCCCTTATCACAGAGAACAGGCAGCACTCCATTGTGATGCATACATAGAGAGTGCTTTGCTGACGTCCTGGGACACAGACAGGACTCTGTTCTCTTTGGCACTCTAATCACCACCTTTGTTGCCTCATGCCATCACCCAGGATCTCTCTAAGTCTTGCATAGACTAAACAGTCATGGAAGAGGATGCAAAAGAGGCTGCAGCCAAGTATGGGTTTCCATTGGGTACAAAATACATGACTTCTTGAGGTGTATTTTAACAAGTACTTCCTGTCAGAGTAGGAGAAATTTTTTTTCTTTGATAGCTGGAGAATTACTGAAATGGGGACAGCACAAGACTCAAGAGAGCAGAAGTTGAGCAAGCGGGAGGGGAAATGATTCGTAGTCCATTTGAAACTTTTTTTTATTGACAGCCATTTAACGTCAATCACTAATTAACATTTTGGAAAGAGGAAGACCTTCCTTAAAGAATCTGCTCCTTTCAGTTAGATTGTAAACACCCCTGAAAGCTCTCTGAGATTCGTAGCAAAACCAAGGAATATCAGATTTGACATTCTTGATATTTCTAAGGTAAAAACAAGCAGGAAAAGAAAACATTTTCAAGCCTCCTTTATCCATCAGCAAGAACTAAAAAAGGGCACAAGCACAATATTTTAATCCTCCTTTGCAGGTCACCTTTAAAACAAGGGTTATATTGGGCTCCTAATTACAAAAATGGATCAGAGTTCCTAACTGATCCGTGTTTTTGAAGATCAACCAGCACAGCTCCGAACCAGTAGGTTAAGGTTGAAACAAGTTGGCAGGAAGTGTGGGGAAGTTTGCGTTACTTCTATCGGTGCCATACCTTTTCTGTGGGGGTGGGGAATCGTATTTCCCATCATCACAATTCAATAAACAGGCTTTTGAAAGGCACTTTGCCTACATCATGTCACCGTTAGGTGAGAGAGTTTTCATGCGGCTCTAATGGCTTTGATTCCTTCCTTGAAGTCTGTGCTCCTGCCTTCTCTCTTCCCAGAACTTCCTTAACAAGAAGTATATTAATGTAACTGGTCCTGCATCTTCTGCTCCCAACTCCTTCACTGGGAAAAGGCACAAGTGAGCCAGTCAGTAAAAGGCTGAGCTATAAGATCAGCACGTTCCTGTGTGTAAGTTCCCCATCTGCAGCCAGCCATTAAGCCCACTGGCCCTCTAGGTCAAACAACTGACCAGAAAGCAAACAGCTGAGGGTCAGAGCAGCTCATGCTCAGCAAGTCCTCCGAAAGGGCACACTCCTATCAAGCCCTTTGGAGTGGCTGGACCTGCTTGACCCAATTTGTGGGGTTTGGATGGGTCCCATGGGTCAGTGATTTTCCACTTCTAGTTGTTGGTCTGACCCACAAACTGTGGGTCACTGGGGAGGTGTGAACTAGCCTTCTGAACTCTGAACCCACCAGGAGCTAACAAAAACAGAGTGGGAGGGGGAGAGAATTTCATTAGGGCCTCTGCCGAGGGAAAATGCAGAGTTGTTTTCTTCTACTCAGAAGTGAACACCGTGTCCAAGGGGCTGCAATTGAAAAGGTGTTTGGTTTGGCTTGGCTTATGGGTGGTTGTTTTTTTTAAAGAAAAGTAATAACATACACAAGCAGACTGTATAAGATCAGATGAAAATTGAGGTGCTTCAAAGTAGCTCTCTGGAATCACCATTATTAGAAATTGCCCCCAAATCTCCCTTTATTCGTGTGAGTGCAGCTTTTCCTGGGGACGACATTTCTGATGCTGCAGGTTGGCATCTGTGTGTGTGTGGGCGGGGGGGAGGGGGGAATGCCTTAAAAATACTGACTTTCGGTTCACTTTAAAAAAATAATAAAATGGATGTTCAGAGTTGGTCAGGTGCCAGCTATCTTTCCTTTTCTTAGTCTTACAAATTCTTAGCTGCTGGTTAATGTGATATAGGGAGTGGGGGGCTCCAAAAAGTGCTTCGAGCCACTCTCTGACTCCCTTTTAAAATCACTAATGCCAGCAGGCCTAGAGTTGGGAGGAAATCACCCGTACTAAACCAACAAGCATGAAGGCGGGGGAGGGGAGGGGAGTGAGTAATAGAAACATAGAGCAAAAGGCCAGAAGGATCATGAGATGATCTAGAATGAATCATCAGGGAATAGTTCAGTTTCAACGTTCAGGGCTTATTATAAATAGGAACAATGGCCTGGGTCATCCCCTCCTCTCCTTTCAGAAATACCCTGGGGAAGTGAGCTGGGTAAAGGGGGCTGACACATACACAAGGACCCTCTGTTGAGTTGTCCTCAGATCGTTCCCCTTCTGGGGTCGCCAGCGGAGCAGAATTGCCAGGGCTTCCCCAGCCTTCCCTGCCCACAGAGACTCCCTTGAAGTGTTCGGATCATGGCTTTTTATCCGAAGGGTGCAGAAGTATTAACACACTGGCTTTTCCGAAGCGTCTGTGTGAAGTGGAACCATGTGCCTGGCTCTACCCACGCCTTCCCCAGCCTCACCATCCCCCAGCTGCCAATCCCGACCCCATAGGCATAGCTGAGCCATTTGTACTCCACCCCCAGAAGAGGGGCCTGGAGAGGGAACGCCCTGCATGGGTAAAACTGGCCATCAAACTTAATTCCAACACTCTGACGGTGGAACCTGGTTTCTTCCTTTCCAAATGTTACTCTGGACCACGGGTGAGAAAGCTTTTTGGCCCGAGAGCCACATTGGGTTGCGAAATGATATGGAGGGCCTGGTAAAGAAGGCTGTGCCTCCCCAAACAGCCTGGCCCCCGCCCCCTATCTGCCCCCCTCAGAATCCCCCCCATCCAACCCCCCCCCCACTCCTTGTCCCCTGACTGCCCCCTCCCTGGATCCTGCACCCTTAACTGCTCCCCCGGGACCCCACCCCCTATCCTACCCCCCCAGTCCCCTGACTGCCCCGACCCCTATCCACCTCCCCGCCCCCCAACAGGCTCTTCAGGACTCTCATGCCTATCCAAACCCCCTGTCCCCTGACCCCCCCGACCCATCCAACCCCCCCTGCTCTTTGTCCCCTGACCACCCGGGACTCCACCCCCATCTAAGCCCTCCTGCTCCTTGTCTCCTGACTGCCCTGACCCCTGACAGGCCCCCCAGGACTCCTGACCCATCCACCCCCAAACACACAGTTCTTGTCCCCAGGACCCCACCCCCTATCCAATCCCCCCTGCTCCCTGTCCCCTGACTGGCCCCCGGGACCTCCTTCCCCTTCCTCCCCTCCACCCCCTTACCATGCCGCTCTGAGTGGCAGGACAGGCTTGTTGGAAAGCCTGGGAGGTGGGCGGGCGCAAGCCACGCTGTTTGCCTGGTGGCGTGGCTGTGGGGGAGGGGCCGGGGGCGAGCCTCCCCGGCTGGGAGCTCAGGGGCCGGGCAGCACAGTCCCGCAGGCCGTAGTTTGCCCACCTCTGCTCTGGAGGGTTCCATGCCCCCAGCACACTCAGCTCTCCTGAAAAGAAGCCATTCCCTCTACACTACAACATAAGCCCCGACTCCGTGGGTGCTCCGGAGCTAGAGCACCCACCAGCAGCCCCGCCAATCAGCTCCTATCCCTCCCTCCCAGTGCCTCCTGCCCGCCCTCCCGGGGTGCAGGAAGCACTGGGGGGGGGAGGAGTGGGGGCGAGGGTGGACCGAGGTGGGGGTGGAGCAGAGGCAGGGGCTTGGGGGAAGGGGTGGAGTGGGGGCAGAGTACCCCCTGGAAAAGAGGAAGTCAGCACCCATGCTCTACAGCTGCCCCTCCTCCAAGCTGTGTGGACAATGCTCCTTCTTTGCTACACCCAGACCCTTGAAGAGTGAAGGTGTGTTGAGGGTGCAACTGGTGATGCACGGCAGCTTGTTCCAATAGCAACTCTAATTGCAGCTTTAACAGAATCTGTTTTCCACCAATTACATTTGAAATACTTTAAAACCATAAGTTCAGCTTTGCGTTAAGGGCCCAATTCAAAGCTGCCCAGACGTCCACTGGGCTTTGCATCTGTCCTTAGCATGTTTGCATTATTTTGATTTTTTTAAAGCATGATTAGCAAAAGTTCTGTCTAAAGATAACAGCTGAGAAAAATTACATGAAAACATATGACCGTTATCTTGACAAAGATCCTTTTAAGCATTGCTCATCTTTCTCTTGAATCTTGAAAAAGGAAACTAATACCAAGTATGGCACACTAACATTTGTTCCCTTTTTTTTGTACCTTGACACACAACTGCTTCCGCTTTTAATTTCTCTTCCGCTTTAATTTTCTCCGCTTTTAATTTCAAACATGAGCTTCCAGTTGCAAGATATGGTGTGGATGGCTCGTCAACCAGTCTTGTCGTCATTCCTACCACCTCTGATAGAAACACACAGAGCAACCCTTTGGTTTGCTGTGGAAGTTGAACTTTGTTGCAAGGCCTACAGTGTGAGAGTAGAGATACCAGTTGTCTGAACACATGGGGGGTTAAGAGGCCTTTTAGTATCTCAGAGGGTGGCTTCAACCCCTTCAGCACTTTGCCTGGACTGTCTCATGAAAAAAACAGGAGGGCCTGTCTTTTATAATGTTCTGTTTTTAAAGCAAAACGTCTCTGGGGACTGTAGGGTCCTAAAAGTCCAAGGCCTGGAATTCTTCCTTTCTCTCTTTCCATTTTAAACAGGAAACATTTGCACTAAGCAATTCCAGGGGGAGTGTTGTAGGTTCATTTCAAGGCAGATAATGTTTGTTCGTTGCCTATGTCTGTGATTTACCCCATGGGCTTAAACGAGTGCAGCAGAAACACATGTTGTGTTTCACTTCATGCAAAACAATTTTCAATGGCATCTGGGAGGGAAGCCCGGGTTAAGAAATGAGAAGCATGCTTATAAAATCCCTGTGTGAACAAAAGAGAGAGTTTGGTGGAGGAAGTAAAAGTCATCAGCAAATTTGACACCTGAAATCTTTTACAATAGAGATTTTTTTAATAAATCCACAAAAATTTATTTCAACAACAGCCTGATGAGTTTAGTCCTGTGCCCCTAGGGCAGGTGTATCTAATTTACGTTTTCAGTCTTCTCTTTGGGTCAAAATCCTGCAGTTCCTTCAGCTTGTCTTCAGGCAAAAAATTCCACTGAAGTCAATGGGAGGTTTTGCCTTAGTGAAGTATAAGGACATTTGCAGTCACAACGGTAAAACTCCTAATCGTGCTGAACTGTTGTGGATGCTGCAGTGACGTATCTATACAGAACAATTATTTTTGCCATTTAGAAGTATCACATGTTAAACTATTCTAGGGAGAAATATCAATCCCTCATTAGTGTAAATCATGGAATTTAAGACAGAAAGGTACAGAGGAGACTTTATAGCACATCCTCTGGGATTACATGGTCACATGTTGCTTTTCACATGCACCAGAGCTTGCCAAGCCCTTATGGATGCAGACAAGTTACAGAACAGACTTAACATCAGGCTCTCCAGCTCACCAGGGGGGTTTTGAAACCTCGCTGGCGGCTAGCCCATTAAACACAGATACTGTATCCTAACATCCCTTTTGTTTCTTCCAGGAGTTCCAAGATTTCCAACTATGGTGTTTTGGGAGTTTTATAGTCTGACATGTTAGAAGAAAAAAGTGGGCCAAGGCTGGGAGGTGTGATTATTTGTTCACATAAGGCGTATGGGATTTGCAAAGCTGTAGCCCAAACTCATCTGTTTATCCTCAGGCTAGATAAGACACAGTCAAACACACATTGTTTGAAGGATCTTTGTTTCCATTTTGGCAAATGGATCAAGGGAGGCTGGCTTTGTGAGCTGCAGAGCTCTTCCTTTGTCAGTGGGCTGTGATGTGCGCAGGACCCTTGTGCCCAGTGTCCTGTGTATTAGAAATATTGCATCAAGTTCTGTTTTGACTCACCAGGTCGAGTTACTGCTGAGATGGCATTTCCGGTCCCACATTACATGTAGAACTTTAAGTACAGTGTGCTGCTGGCTTGGAATACTGCTTTATTTATCTAGATGTATTTTCTTTCTTCCCAGATGTGGACCAGCAGAACCAATGGAGTATTTAACAGGGCCACGAGTACTATACAAAGAGAGAGATCTTCCATACTACCAAGGAGGGCAGCCTGCTGTCCACCCCTCTAAAGGAAACTACTCTCGTGCACAAGACATGAGGGCAGCAGAATTGCGGTACCCCCAGTATTACCCAGCCCAACAACTAACCACCCAGCACAAGGGACCCCTCCGCCAGGATGTCCCGCCTTCACCTCCCCAACCACACAGAGTGCCAGCTTATAATGAAATGGGCCGAACAGGACAGCGTGGGAGCAGCCCGGATCAATACCAATATAGACATCAGGATTCCAGGCAAAAGAATCCCATGACTGCAGCTGTATAGCCTGAAACTGGACTTTGTCAACATGGGCTGGGATGAAGGATTCCTGACATTCCCTTTTTTACAGTTGGTCCTAACAAGCTTAACTGCATGTAGGAATGGCGCCTTAACTGGAATCGTTCTTACTGAGCCTGCCTCAGGATTGGTTCGTTTTCCTAGGAATCTTGGGCCATATCAAATTAAGATAGTGTCTTTTAGGTACGTGCGTTACCAGGCATTCAAATGTTTTTAACGCCAGTTAAAAATAGAAAGTGATGGCTGAAAAGTAAGTGTAACTGTTACTACAGCTCAGGGCTATTTACCACATCTGGTTACACACACACACACACACACACACACACACACACAGACACACAGCACGTCACAAGAGTCCATTTTGGATCCACACTGCAGGAGTATTATATCACAGAAGCCTTCTGTGACCTGACACATGTATTCAGTGCAGTGCTCCCTTGCTACAAGGCTCTGCATGGGAGCAGAGTCTTGTGTAATCTAGCGGCACGTGCAGTGGTGAGTTCACAAATGACTTCTGTCCTGTTCCACTCCCACTTGAACCAGCAGTTTTATATTTTGAGAATGCCGTAGTCATTGATTTTTAATCTTGCCTATATCTTCCTCTTTCTGCTTCTTTGCTGGAGCATGCATCTGGTAGCCCTCATTTTTGGTAGTTCTGCATCAAGTTTATCCTCTTTTCATATTGCAAATAATACAGTTTGACTAAAATGAACTAAGCTTCCTCAGCCATACTTGGGCAGTTTGGACAGTATTCATAGAAGTGTCCTACAGGATCATTAGGGGACGAGGCAACCATCTGAAAAATGTCTGTCTGTCTGTTCCCATGTGTATGTATATTATGCAGAGCACAGCTCTTAAATGTAACACCTAGGGCCCAGATGCTCAGCAGCTGTCAATGAGTGTAGCTTCCTTGACTTCAGTGGAGCTAATCCTATTTATACCTGCTGAGGATCTGGCCCTAGATGTGAAGTACAGTAAATGCTATTAAAGTTGTTACTCCATCAAGTATTCAGATGGATCAGGGAGGGCAGAGCCCATACTTGCCCTTGCTTCTTTCCTATCCTTCTGCTGTCACTGTGCATGGCTCCTGCCGTTTGAATTGTCACCTGTTAATGCAGGACCTGCTGCTGATCATTGCAAGGAAGGTCAGGCTCTGGCAGTGCCGGTTCTGTGTGAAGTGCCAAACAATGCCAATTCACCCAGCAGTGCTCCACGAGGCAACTGGAAAAGGGGAGGGGGAAGGAGGCTTGAGGCTTTTAAAAGCAACAGGGGATGGGGAAGAGAATGAGGATAACAGAGGAGAGATTGCTTTAGAAACGTTGGGGGCAAAGAGAAAAGGAACCAGGAGAATGGCTTAAACGATTAAGGCTTTTTAAAACAATTAGGTGAGGAGAGGAGAGAAGCTGAGGTTGATGGAAAAAGAGAAGACGAGGGGAAGGACAAGTGGGGAAGGAGGGAGAGGAAGGTAGGAGAAGGACCTAGCTTCATTCCCCAAGCTCACGGCAGACATTAGCTCAGGGCTGCTCTGCAGTCTCCAGGACTGGGGGGTGGCCTTAAGGAGGTAAAAGATGCTCTGCGGCAGTTTGAAATGTGCCTCCCAGCCATGCGACTTCTCAACTCCACAGACATTTGCTACGCAATCTAACCAGGCTTCAGATGTCATGCTAAGCATTACTTAGGGAACCACGGAGCCTGTAACTAGGAACACATTTTAAGTAGCTTCTGAGTGTCCGTAATTCTTCAAGCTCTGCCTTTGGAAGTAACAGACGCCAGTTTGGGCCCCTCTCCTCTAAGGGAGAGGCCTCGGACCTGGCCTGGCTGACGCCCTTTGGTGTGCAGCAAATGCATCAGGATTCATTGCACAGGTCACCTCCCAGTTATAGATCACACGAAGGGTCCATTCATCTGGTGCGTATCCCTTTATCAGGACTGGTAAGGATTCATTCGATCTCTAGAGACTGGCGCACGGTGTATCTGAGTCTTACACAGGTTTGCACAGCTGCACTCCAAGGGGCTCTTCCAACCATTAGATGCATTCCCATTCCACTGTAAACACTGTGTAGGGTACATGCCACACACAGCCTTGTACTTCTTTGAACGAGCTTTCTGTACTGGGTGGTATACTTGGTTAATAAAGATATGGCAGCCACAGGGTAGCTGCTAGTGACATGAACATCCACCTAAAGTGAAGTGAAAACAAATTAAAATACTTTCTTTTCCTTTTTTGAAATACAGCCCCAGATGCATTTGATCCAGCTGTAAAGAAACTAATATGTTTGTGACAGTGGCTTGATCAAGCCAGACCACAATTAAGAACAGCTCTGAATATAAGCTACTGCCTTATCATTCATTACCTACTAACCCTTCAAATGCTCCGCAGCACAGCTTACAGAACTCATTTCCAGTATTTCATGAGCCAGGGCCAAATAAAAACAGGATAGAAACAGCTTCTGGGTTATTTATGGCCTTTGAAGGGCTTGCTCAATTGTCTCTCTATAACCTGAAACCTCACATTGACTGCAATGGCACCTCTTGGTTAGGGCAGACAGATCAAACGAGCACCTTCCATGTTGTTAATCTTACCCAACAGGTTACACAGAAGAGACTTTAAAAAAAAAAAAAAAAAGTAGGAGATACTAATATAATATATGGACACATCGTACACTGCTGGAAGCTATGAAGGAGAACACTTCTGACCTTGCTGGGGGACAGGAGCAAAAGGTATTACAGACCATCTCATTAATCTGTGGTGCTGGTCTAGGAGAAAATAGCAATTTGCTGGATGAATATCTTGTAGAGGTACGGTATTTGCAAAGCATGGCATATAACTACTGTATATATAGTCTGCTTCTGTGCAATGTAAAATATATGATTTTAGCACCATATTGTGGAAAATATGTACCGTGCAAATTTCACGAGGTGCTACAACTGACAGTTGAAAATACACCACTTGCAAAATCCAAAAGAGCCGTTCAGTAACAGGTTGCTCTTTTCCCCATATGTCCATATGTTTTGGAGTGTTACGTGTCTGAAATGCTCTTGACACATAGTTGCCTCACACTCCTTCATCAAAAATGTGCCAATTCAGCAAAAACCTTCCTGCCGTGATCTGGGTTTGCAACGATAGCCCAGGTTGCTGCAGGAGCCAGAACACTGTACGTTTGCACAGTGGCATGAGTCAAGATTAAACAAGAGCAACCTGCTTGCATGCCAGGAGGGCTGCTGTGACTCCCCAAGACACTGAATAGCAGCACTGGTTTCTGATTCTTGTAAAGGGGCAGTTGAACTGTGAAGGATTAAGAGACACAAATAGAAACCTTGACTTGCTGAGTGACCAAGCACTAGTGATCCACTGACATTGGCCCGTGAGGACACATTATCACTGTGATGATTACTATTATAAGGAGGCTCTGTGGGCACTCCTGCAAAGATGTCTTTGTGAAAAAGGGAGGGGACCCAAGAATAAAAACAACCCTGTCCCTAAATAATGCCTGTAGTCCTGAACACCAGCTCACACAAACCATCCTAAACTAGAAATAGCTTCACATGCTGCCTAATTTTTGTACAGAGTGAAAGTGCTACCTCCTCCTCCTCCTCATAAGCATAGTCAAAGATTTGGTTTTCAGAGAGCGAGTTCTGAGTGAATCCCGTCTCATTACTCTTCTGGGGCCTGATCCTGAGGCTTCCCACTGAATTGAAGTTGCTCGCCTCCTCCCAGGGGGAGGCCCTACCTGGCAGTCTTGATTGCCGTTGTTTGCGAGAATATTCTAACCTTACGTGCACACTCTGGTGAGTGCTGTTTACTATCAATATATAATAAACCAGGACGTTTTGTTTATAAGTCACTTTTCTATTATTTCTTGGCTTTTTTTATGATACCTGACTATGGTTGTGTGTGTTGAATAAAAAATATAGTGAAATCATCGTGGGGGGAGGATTCAACACCAAATTTGAGAAAAAAAACTTTGGTACCACAAATGATTTTGCATTTTTTTTGGTTATATATAACTATATACATTTTACCTGTTTTATTTTGCATTAAAATAAAGACTTTAAGACTACAAACTACCATCTATTTGTATATTGATTCTATCACTTCTTTGCACTTCTGAAGGCATCATCATCTTCTTGGGTTGTGATCTGGCGTGGTCAGGATTAGTGGGAGAACTTCAAGGGAAACCCAGCATTGCTGCAGAAAATGGTGATAATAACTCATTACACTTAACTTTGATTCCCTCAGAGCCAGCTTTGAATCAGTGCCCCAGCATTGTGGTAGGGGATGCTCTGCTATTGGGCGTTCCATGTTCCAGATGAGTTGTAAAACCAAGGTCCTGATCCCATGGCACTTTTCACAGAGATGTTAGCTTCTGTCACGGGCTGACTGACCTCTTTCAGAGGGAACAGGGTTCAGTGCACCCAGGACTGATTACTGCTGCCTGCTAGGACTTAAGAGAAGGCACCTGAGCCTTGTAAAGGAAGCTGTAGCAGAGGCTGCGGAAGAGTTGCAGCAAGCAGGAGGTGCCTGCAGGAGACCCTTGACTGGAGGAAAGGTTTTGAGGCTGGAAGCCAGACCTAGAAAGCTGAGCTCCAGTTAGGAAAGGCTAGGAGTGGCTTCATGAACAGTAGGCTGGGACGGAACAAGAGCTCTGGATGTGATAGAAGACTCCAGAGCAGAGAATGAACTTTGCAGATGTGGAGACAGACTATGTTTTGGAACCGTGAGTCTTGTTTTTGAACAGTTCCTGTTATGCAGCCAGCCCCAGGCAGGGGTGATGTCAGCCATAAAAAAGTCTGTGGGGAGTTCTTAAGGGCCCCGAAGAAGGGAAACTGAGGCAGGGTCTATAGGGTCCCCTGCCCACAAGGGGGCCCATAAGAGATGGTCAACTCTAACAGCTGTGACCAAATTCCAGCAGCTACATTTGGCCCACCTAAATTCCCTCCATGATTTCAATTCAAAGCAGAATTCATCATTTCCTCGTTCAAGGGTTCTGAAATGCATGTAAAGGAAGCACTGCACCCATCTCATTGAAATGCAACCTCAGCTGGGGTGGAATGGGGTGGCTGTTACATAACACACAGCAACACTGCGCTCTGATGCAGGTGCTTAACTTGAAGTATGAGAGTCGTCCGATTAAATTCAATGGCAAACTACTTACATGCTCAAGGTTATGCAAACGTGGCAGCATCAGGGCCATAATTCGTATAGTCATTGGCATCTGTTCAGATGTAATCATGAAATTCTCAAAACCAAATATAAAGATGTTCAGTGTTTGGAAGAAAGTCACTAGGCCATGGAGCCACTAAAGATGTATCACTTCCATGAATAATGTTCTCTGTGTTGCTTCTAAGAAACATAGTAAATGGAGAAGGAGGACAATGAGACAGAAGGGAAACAAAGGGCTTACAAAATGGGGTATATCAAAAGTCATGATTATTTATTAAAAACATGCAACACTCAAGAAAATTCAGTACAAGTAAATGCAGATTTTGTCATGTATATCCAAGTGGATGGAGTAAACACCCAAAACAGGCCCTGAATGGGTTAATACAGGCCAGAGGGGCCAGTTATGTCATCTGGCTGCACCTGAAGAGAGTGCCAGGCTTAACCGTTCTTAAGCCCAGCTGGGCAGGAGCAGGCTAGTAAAAAGTGAGGAGGCTTGTAGCAGGACGGGTGCTGCAAGGAGAGTGTCTGGTGATAGAGAAGTGGTGAGAGGGAAGCCCAGGGGGAGAATAAGCCCTGGGTTCCTAGCCTAACTTGCAAACAGCTGAGAAGGTGCAAAGAAGTCCCTGGGATGGAGCAGGCCCTGGTGGTGAGCCCTGAAAGAAGGGCAGAATTTAGACTGCTAGGGAGAGAAAGTCCTGGGCCGTGTTCTGTGGAGGGGCAGAATAAGGGGAACTGACAAGTCTGAGTAGGAAGGAGCTCAGGGAAACAGCAGCAAGGAATGGGAGTGTGCAGACTTGGCTGCTGGTTATAGGATCCCTGGTTTTGAACCTAGTATAGTGGAAGGACCTGGGTTCCTCTTCCTCTGTGGCAAGATGGCATGAGTCCGGATAAGGGAACAAGGACACTGGAAAGCCCTGAGGCCGGGGTTTGAGGACCAGGGGCCTGGATTTGGGGCCAAAGACCCTCTTGTGAGGACATTGGACTGTTTTATGTTGGACTTTCTGTTATCCTGGAAGTGACTGACTAAATTGTGAGCTGGCGAGAAGACCGAGTTTCAGGAAGAGACACAGACCACCACAGCACCAGAATGACCATCAGCAGGGGGAGAGAGCTGCTATGCCACACCTGGGCACAAGGAGACGCTCCTGTGGTGAGTGAACCCCTTCACACCAGCATAGTCGTCAAGCCACACTGAGTCAGTTTTAGCACATATTCAATTCTAATCCATGCAGACACCAGTTTTGAAAGGGATCTAGCCAAAGAAGCAGGACCTTTCACTAAAGGTGGGCGGGTAGATAAAGTTTTGATGTCTTAATTCCTCTTTTGCTGATGATAACCAGAGAGCTAGCTAAAGATGGTTAGAAGGCATAGTAAGAGCTGAAAACTCAGGAATCATGATTTCAAAATAGTTATCTTGCTTCCCTGGCTAATTGTTTTCCAAGGCTTCCCAACTGCAGCACTCTCCTCGCCTGGGAACTGTGCTCCCAGGGTGTGTCGAGCCGAGTGTCTGTCTTCCAGTCACTGCTGCCCTTTGCATTAAGAGCTATGTGGTGTTTTAGCCAGGTGAATCCCATCCATTTTAATAAGCCATGCAGCTAGAACCTAGCACAGATCTTTATTCTAATCCTAATAACATTATTTTCTGTCATGCCTTTCAGTGTAGAAAAGAAAAGGAGTACTTGTGGCACCTTAGAGACTAACAAATTTATTTGAGCATAAGCTTTCGTGAGCTACAGCTCACTTGCATCCGATGAAGTGAGCTGTAGCTAACAAAAGCTTATGCTCAAATAAATTTGTTAGTCTCTAAGGTGCCACAAGTACTCCTTTTCTTTTTTCTGAATACAGACTAACACGGCTGCTACTCTGAAACCTGTTTCAGTGTAGAGGATCCCAAGGTTCTGTGTGTGTGTGTGTGTGTGATATGACATGGGGATACTCACACAGCACTGAAAGGGTGGAAGGTGACAACAGACTAACGGTGTGGTGCAACACTGCATTACATAGTTCAGCATAGGAAGGACAACTTCAGCTGAGACTTGGGAGACTTTCAGGAAGCAAAGTGTAATTAGCTAAGCTGGAATTTAGCGAGGGACCCTGGGGTTGATACCATGAATGGTTACAAGTGGCCAGGAGCTCTTCTTTCTGTCTCATCCAACAGACGGCAGCTCCAGAGCTCTCGCATTGAGGTTGCACCTGCTTTACACTCCTTTGCAATGCTGTGATATAACAAAAGAGAGAATTCTGGGGCAGGAAGAACATATTGGACTGTGCTGGCAGGAGGGGAAAGTTGCTAGAGAGGGCAAATGTGGTGGAATGGATTTATCTGAACACAAATTACTTGTGGGAAGACAAGAAGTAAGATGGGGGCTCCCAGATAATCTGATGTCGCTGCCCAGGTAATTTTTGCTTTTGCCTCAGAAGTTGCCTAGTGCCCCCTGGAGCCACTCAGGTTAGGTACCTTTTTAAAGTATAAAATAATCCTTGCAACAAAGTCCGTTGCCAACTGTGTCCACATATCTATTCAGGGGACACCATCATAAGGCCTAATCACATCAGCCACACTATCAGAGGCTCGTTCACCTGCGCATCTACCAATGTGATATATGCCATCATGTGCCAGCAATGCCCCTCTGCCATGTATATTGGTCAAACTGGACAGTCTCTACGTAAAAGAATAAATGGACATAAATCAGACGTCAAGAATTATAACATTCAAAAACCAGTCAGAGAACACTTCAATCTCTCTGGTTGCTTATTACAGACCTAAAAGTGGCAATATTACAACAAAAAAACTTCAAAAACAGACTGCAACGAGAGACTGCTGAATTGGAATTAATTTGCAAACTGGACACCATTAAATTAGGCTTGAATAAAGACTGGAAGTGGATGTGTCATTACACAAAATAAAACTATTTCCCCGTGTTTATTTCCCCCCCCTACTGTTCCTCACACATTCTTGTCAACTGCTGGAAATGGCCCACCTTGATTATCACTACAAAAGGGTTTTTTTTTTCTCTCCTGCTGGTAATAGCTCACCTTACCTGATCACTCTGGTTACAGTGTGTATGGTAACACCCATTGTTTCATGTTCTCTCTGTTTAAAAAAATCCCCCTACTGTATTTTCCACTGAATGCATCCGATGAAGTGAGCTGTAGCTCACGAAAGCTTATTCTCAAATAAATTTGTTAGTCTCTAAGGTGCCACAAGTCCTTCTTTTCTTTTTGAAAATAACCATTGTCACTTTAAGAGGTAGAAGGGGGATAAAATGGAGTGGCAGAGCCAAGCTAACTACCAGTTAGCACTAAGCAATTGGTCATAAAGGAACTTGGCTGGGAGGGATAGTTCCTCTTATCAAAACTAAGTGCTTCTCTTTACCACATAATTATGCTAAGTCAGGATACGTGCTAGAGGAATGGTATTAACTAACACAACATGGACAAAGAGAAAAGGAGTACTTGTGGCACCTTAGAGACTAACAAATTTATTAGAGCATAAGCTTTCGTGAGCTACTGCTTTAGTAGTCACTTTTCAGAGTAGCAGCCCTGTTAGTCTGTATCCATAAAAAGAAAAGGAGTACTTGTGGCACTTTAGAGACTAACAAATTTATTTGAGCATAAGCTTTCTTGAAGTGAGCTGTAGCTCACGAAAGCTTATGCTAAATAAATTTGTTAGTCTCTAAGGTGCCACAAGTCCTCCTTTTCTTTTTAGCAAAAAGAACCACACACCACACAACAGAACCACTAACCCAGGAACCTATCCTTGCAACAAAGCCCGTTGCCAACTCTGTCCACATATCTATTCAGGGGATACCATCATAGGGCCTAATCACATCAGCCACACTATCAGAGGCTCGTTCACCTGCGCATCTACCAATGTGATATATGCCATCATGTGCCAGCAATGCCCCTCTGCCATGTACATTGGCCAAACTGGACAGTCTCTACGTAAAAGAATGAATGGACACAAATCAGACGTCAAGAATTATAACGTTCAAAAACCAGTTGGAGAACACTTCAATCTCTCTGGTCACTCGATCACAGACCTAAGAGTGGCTATACTTCAACAAAAAAGCTTCAAAAACAGACTCCAATGAGAGACTGCTGAATTGGAATTAATTTGCAAACTGGATACAATTAACTTAGGCTTGAATAGAGACTGGGAATGGATGAGTCATTACACAAAGTAAAACTATTTCCCCATGGTATTTCTCCCTCCCACCTCACCCCCCACTGTTCCTCTGATATTCTTGTTAACTGCTGGAATTAGCCTACCTTGCTTGTCACCATGAAAGGTTTTCCTCCTTTTCCCCCCCCTGCTGCTGGTGATGGCTTATCTTAAGTGATCACTCTCCTTACAGTGTGTATGATAAACCCATTGTTTCATGTTCTCTGTGTGTGTGTATATAAATCTCTCCTCTGTTTTTTCCACCAAATGCATCCGATGAAGTGAGCTGTAGCTCACGAAAGCTTATGCTCTAATAAATTTGTTAGTCTCTAAGGTGCCACAAGTACTCCTTTTCTTTTTGCGAATACAGACTAACACGGCTGCTACTCTGAAACTTTTCTTTTTAGTAGTCACTGTAGACAGAGACAATGCTGATTATAACTTTTATCAGCTGGTTGTGGGTCAAATTGGAACCAAGCGGCTGATTGGTATCTCATAAGATCCTTCTCTCTTACAGATGAGTCCATATGATTTAAGGTGAGACAAAGCTTCATCATCTCCGACCTGTCTAAATATCCCCAAGCAGCTCCTGGGAACAATGGTGTGATCACAGTGTTTAAGAAGGAAACAACTTTTGAATGGGCCTGAAAAGGTACTTGACAAGCCATCCACCCAAAAAGCCAATGCTGGCAGTGCTCACAGCAGAAAACCTAGCACAGAGGGGCTCTAAGTGGAAACTGCCTTGCATCACTTTTCCAGAAGAACATCTGCATCTGAAAGAAAATAATATCTTGGGAAACATGTACAGTGGAGTAAAACTGCAAAATAAGACATTCAATTGAGAATTCTATATAAAACCCATGCCCTTTGCCTCCAGCAGGTAATGAATAAAAACGCTATAAAGAAGCAATGAACAGTCAATGTTTTATATTTAAAATATGTTTTGTGAGGAAAACAATGCACCATAGAAATGGGACTGAAAGGTTCTCAGAGATAATGCCAGAAACTGCAAGATGTTAACTGCATTGTCATATAAGTTTCAAGGTAGGATTTTAATTTTCTCTTATGAATAATAGAAGCACTAGTGAAAGCTGCCATTAAAATTCATTAGAAGAAACGTAAACTTACATTAAAATCTACCCCATTCTTCTCCGAAGTCTTGGTCCTATTAGTATGAGTTGTCTTCTAGTCTGCCAAACCTTACCAAACCTGTGATTTAATCTAAGAGAGGCTCTGCTAAATTGAAGTTTTTCATGCATCACATCCTTGAATCCAGGGTAAAACAAAAACAAAACACAAAAAATACCCCACAAAACACTGCTCTAAATTGCAGCCTATATGTTAAAAACAGCAAGCTCATGTTTTAAGAAACTGGGTATGTCAGTGTTTTTCTGTGCATACGAAAGAACTGCAGGTTTGAAAAGGTGGCTTGAAAATAAAAGGGGAAATATGTCTCTCTGCATATTTGCCCGCAAATCTAGTTGGCTTGTCCCAGCGATTTTCTCCAAGATGCAATGAACCCAGTTCAGGGATGTAAGATGCATGTCTGGGGATCTGGCAAAATGGTGCACAGTGCACAGATTTGATATCGAGTGGTGTGCAAATGAGTGTGATTACACACCCAGTGCATGGTGGGGGGTGCGTTTAGCAGCAAAAGCCAACAGGAAAAGATGAAGCAGACTTTCCCCATGCTGGGCGGTCCCCTGCACTTCCACTGAGCACCAAATGGAGGTAAGGGACACGCATGTCCCACAAGAAGGGCCTGATTCTCTCTTGTGGGGTGGCTCGTGTACACTGCTTGAGTCATGTCAATGGGCCTCACAGGCAACAGATCTCACCACCATCCCTGCTTGGGGACATTGCCCAGATAGCACAGGGCAGCTGCCAGTATGGCTCTGTGCTTGACTCTCTTGCCAGGCGCAGCGTGGAAAAGGAGGAGGAGAGCAAGGCTGGACTGCAGCGCACTCCAGCTAGTCTCACCTGGCAGATAGCCCCTGTGGGGCTATTATAGTCAGTGCAATCCTGAGGCTGCTCTACTATACAGCAGGGGGGGGGGGCGAACAGTTCCCTGCCTGCCCTGGATAGAGCATATAAAGGAGGCTTTATACCTGTGTCAGGCCTTTAAATGGAGGCACAGATCACCATGACCCCGCTCAGTGCTAACCCAGCTGCCGTTTTGTATCTAAGGTGCAGAATATTAGAGAATGGGTCACTGTGAGCTTGTGCTCTCTCGTTCTGTAGGTTGCTGTGCGCATGTGTGCTCTCACTCTGCAGGTCACTGCTAGATCTGAAGATGAAGCCATAATCGCTGAGATCACAGCCGATTTGATTACACGAGATGATGAGGGGGAAGTCAGTCACCTGCTGCATTTTTTTTTAACTAGTTATTTAGGAAGTTTTAGCAAGTTTACAAATCCTTCCCATGTAAATATCAGAAACAAAACAATCATTACAACAGTGAGCTTTTGTTTAAAGAGACATTACACAAGAATACAGTCAGCAGATCTTTCTGCTTAACAGGGTGTCACCATATTACAGAGTGAGCATCATTACAACACCTATAATATGTTGTTTCTAGTGACTTTATTAAATTGACAGAAATCTCTGTAGGCACATACTTAACAGACCACGTATGTCTATCAAATGTTAATATTCAAAATAATTGGACAGGTGGGCTGGCTTTCTTGCAGGTGAATATACTTTGTGTGAGTACTGAATAAAAAGGTAACCAAATATCTAATTATTTATCTGGCCTCTATCTGTTTTGTTTTGGGTATATAATGGGTGTGTTAATTTTTCCATAACCACAACCTCCTCTATTTCTGTGAACCATTCCTCAATGGTTGGGCTATTTTTCTTTTTCCACTGGGAGGCTACCAAAAGTCAAGTAGCTACTAGCAGATGAGAGATGAATTCTTCATTCCCTTTTGTGTGATCATTTCCACTAGGAAGTGCCAGGAAGATTACCAAAGGCTCATTTGGTAATAAAGATCCAACAACTTATGATGATTGGTTACAAACTGTATCCCCAAACTCTTGAATGACTGGACATGTCCACCATATATGCACGTTTCTTTCACATGATTTTTGCAATATTTATACCCATTCAATCTCTCTATATTTTTCAACCTGACAGTTGTGAGGTACCATAAAACAGTATCTTAAAGAATTTTTTTTATTGTGCTACAAACTGAGGTAGCTGGTCCTCTTTTCCAGATCAAATCCCATTCCTCTGAGGTAATTTGTTTATCCAGTGTGTCATAGATGGTCACTTTTTTGGTAGAAAAGCTGTCTGCAAATATTGATAGAAATTAGTTATAATTGTTTTTTTCCTAACTGACCAAATGCCATGGCTTCTATTAAGTTTGGTTTCTGTATAAAACAGGTTTTCTAGAAAGTCGAGAAACATAATATCTAACTTGAATGTACTTGTACCAGGGGAGAGTGGGCCAGTTAAAGTTAGCTAGAAAAGTTTCTTTTGAGAATAGCTGGCCAACTGTATGTATTGCATGGCTCTCCCAATCTTTGAAGCTCTCTGGTTTGCAATTTGGAGTAAGAGCTGGAGTATTTGCAATGGGTGACATTGGCAAGGGAAAAGAACTGATTTTATCTCTAGTTCCATCCCAGACTCATAGAGTAGGCTTTGCTAAAGGATTTGTGTAAATTTCTGTGGGGACATGTTTTTTTTTTAATTAATCCATGGTAGCCTAGAGATGCCACAATTTTCTTGTTCAATGAAGACCTGGTGTTTGGCTGGGTAATAGGGGCCCCAATCTGTTACTGCTTTGAGCTGGCTGGCTTGATAGACAGGCTGTATTTTTAATTAGTATAATTAGGAAGGCCTCTGAGTAATGGACAGCTTGACATGGAGCCAGATCCTACAGGCCAGTTAACCAGTGTGCTTTTCAGGTTGACTCCTGTCTATACCCCGTAACTCATGGGCCAGAATCCCCCTTGCCGTGCATCTCATGCTGTCAGTGATGTCCATGCGCAGTGGGTGTGAAATTCTGTCACTCTAATTTGGTACCATTTTACACCTAGTGGCACTGGAATAAATGACAATGCAAGGTGCAGGGCAATGGAGTATCCAGCCCTATGCCTTCCAAGGAGGAATGATTACAAGGTGCCAAGCTCCTCAGTTAATAAACCCACCTTTTTTGTTCGCAGCGCTCCTGTACTTCTCTGTTGTTGTTTGTAAATCAGACCTGCTAAGTCCAAATAGAAAATGAAGGATTTGCGTTTTCACTGCACCTTTAGTTCTGGGATCTGAGTGGCTTTACAGCGCTGATAAATTAGGCCCTGATCCAAAGCCCATGGAAGACAATGGGAGTCTTTCCACTGACTCCAGTGGGCTTTGTGTGACTCGCTGGCCAGGGTGTTACACGATGTCCCCACTCTGTGCCCGGTTCCCAGGGATGCCCCCAGCTTCCGTAGAAACTTGTGTTTAGTTCTAGAAATTCCTGGTGTCCACCAAAATGGCAGCCATCACCTCAATGGGATCAAGCTTTTATGCCTCAGAACACCCCTATGAGGAGGGAGATGCCATGTCCAGTTTACAGACAGGGAAATTGGTGGTGCTGAGAGATTAATGCCAAGATTTCCCAAAGTGGACTCTGATATGGAGTGCCTCCGTTCTGGGGGCCCTATTCTGAAACAACTTAGGCCTGATTTATCAGAGGTACTGAGCCCCCGCAGACTTCACCCAGAGTTGTGGGTACTCAGCACTGCTGTCAAACCAAGCCCGGAGTGTCTCCGGCTGAGCACTAAGCGTCAGAGATTCCCTTTGAAAGCTGGAGGGACTTGCCCGTCGGCACCAAACCTGGTTAGTGGCAAAGCCAACAATAGAGCTGAGGATCCCTTTGGTGTGAGGCCACGAGGATCCCGGCTTCTGCCTCAGAACAGAGCCACGTCTATTAAAAACCAAGCACATCTATTTAAAGGAGACCAACCGCTGTCATACAGCAGTGTTGCGGACCTTTAATTGTTAGTATTCATTTCGTGCCAACAATGTGCCCTGTGCTGTGCCGGTGGCAGGGAGAGAATGGGAAATCCTGCTGTATTTGGCTGGGGTGTTTATCCCTGACTCGTAATGACACTGCTCTGACAGGGACGGATGTGGGCTTTGCAGAGAGATGGGGGAGGGAGGCGGGGCTGAGGATGTGAGTAGAGGACTCTCCAAGTCCTGCTGAATATTATTCCACAGTTGGAAACACTTTGTGTAACCAGGACATTCAGGTTAATCCTCTCGCTGCCAAGGAATCTACTTGGCCACATTAATTTCTTAACCCTTTTGTTTAAAAATACATCCAAAGCAACCTCACCGACGAGCAGTGCTTTGCTTGACCTATAGCTCACCCTTCCCCTGCAGCTCCCATTGCCAAGTGCTACAAGGTCTGGGCTCACAAAATTGAAAGCATTGCAGGGTGAAAACGTGACATAGCCCCAGTACAAGCCAAGCACAGACGGTCATATTTTTAGGATCCGTTTGGAGGCAGACAGATTCCTGACATGTTAATTAAGCTACAGACTACCAAATGTTAAATCCTCTACTGAGTGTAAAATCGTCTGTGCACTAAGGCCCTCCTGCATTTGCCTGGCTGGCAATTCTGATCCTGGGGGTGTGTCTATGGAGTGACTCAAGCATATGTAAAGTGGGTGTGACTTTGTCTCAGCGCACATGAGTCTTGCACATGTTTTGTGTCATGCACGTTTGTGACTGGATTTGAGAGGATGGTGCTATCTGATGGCCATGCCAGGTGTGGGCTCTATTCACATCTACCCCTTCAGGGAGCGCTCGTCAAGGAAGATATTTCAGCTTGTCCTCATCATCGGATTACTAGTGTTGCACGGCGGGAGTATAAACACAGGAAAAGAACAAGACAAAAAAACACCCCCAAAATTTCAGGCTGGTGTTGTGCAACCAGGATATTTCTCTTCCAAGCAGGATACGGGATCTCAAGAAAATATATGTTCTTGATCTGTGATTTTTTATTTATTTTTTTGGAAAGATTAGCTGGAAAATAAAACTCCAGAAAACTGGAGTTCCGAGAAATGAAACTAGACCATGAGGCATCAGATCCTTGCAGCTGTAGGTCTGTGGCTGACCCAACCCAGATAAGTAAACATTTCTGGGGCTAAACAATGATGCACATATAAGGTTTCTGACAATCTCCCATCCTCGCCCACGCTGTTGGCACTCAGAGCCGCTATGGGGCAGCACTGATTGTGCACAGCTACTTGTGATGGGTTCTTACCACACCATGTTAGCTGACACAGTGATTATGTCAACAGCCTGGCCAGCGCTCTTCCCATTGCTATCCCTCGCAGAGCTGCACCAGGTGATGGTGGGAGACTTCTGCAAGTTTGCCAGTGCAGAGTGGGTCCTTGTCCGTAATCTCAGATTGTCCCAGACCAAAAGAAAAAACTATCCCATCCTTCACCCCAGTGACCTGTTAAATCCTAGCAGGTAAGATAAGGGAAAACAAGGGAGAGTATGCAGAAAGGGTGTTTATTAAAATCAGAGCCAGAAGCTGGCAATGGGAAACCTTGCCTTCCTTGTTCTGGCAAGGTACAAGAGGTACAAAAAGCCAGTGTAGTGGGGGAAGTCCAGGTATGTATGGGAGACACAGCTGAAGGAGTGGTGGGTTCTGAGGACTGGAACTCAACAAACATCCTGCCCTCCAAAGGAAGATGAGCAAGAGGTGGCAGGAAGAGTCTCGCACGCTGCCACTGGGTTATGAATACTGAATGGACCTACAGAGAGGCCGCACTGGCGGAAGGGGAGAGAAGCCAAACTCTTGGTATTTCTGCCCTGGTTGGAAGGAAGGAGCCCTGGGGTTCAGTTCCCAGGGAGGTTCCAGCCCAGTATTGATTTTGCAAAGAGGCTCAGGTAGTATGAGTGAGCTCTGGATAAACCCCAAGTGTCTGATTCCTCCCTGCTGGGTTGCATTGGAGTTTCACCAGTGTGGCACTTTGAGGAATCATGCCCCCAGACCCTCGGCTTATTAACCAAACACCTGAGCTGCCGCCACCACCAGTCTGTCGCTGGAGAGGTTTGTGGCTCATCAGTCGGGCTTCTGCTGAATGGGAGGTGCTGGAGAACTAACAGCGCTAGGGACTCTCTTGAGTGAGTTTGTCCTTTTCCTTCATCTGGGATCAATTCCAGAGGCACATCACCTCCACCTAATACTAAACACTGTTTGGACTCTGCAGTTTGTCCTTCTCATGGAAGATGATGATATATGGATCTTGCTACTGATGAACCTTCTTTCAACCAGCCTTGATCCCCAGTGAAATCCTCCCTGCATGTGCTAAAGCAAAGCACATCTGCTGATCGAGAATGACTGATGCCAGGTTCCCCAATCTTGGCTAGAGGTATAAAAAGTCAGTGTGGTGGTGGGGAGGTACGTATGGGAGGCAGAGCTGAAGGAGCCGTGGGTTCCAGTCAGCTGAACCCAGACAAAGCCAGGAAGCTGATCCCACTCAGCCAGTTCAGGGAGTGCAAGGTTTCCACAACAATAAACACATCTGATTACCAGGAAAACATGGTCTTTGAGCAGGGCCTTGCACACAAAGGGAGACTCGCTCCTGCGCCCTCTGAATGGGAAGTGGCCGCTGTGACAGAACAGGAAAGAGAAGTGCACTGTCTCTTAGAAACTTTGATCCGCCACTCTTAATTATGCAGGCTCCGAAAACTGATGGCAACAACAAGATTCCCACTGGGGAGAGTTGGAATGTGTCTCTCTCCCACCTACCAGCCTCTCCGCTCTGTCTCTTTGAAATCCCTCGCTGCCACCGGCATGGGGTTCCAGCAGCTGGCCATTCAGCCTCCCTGCGAAGTTCTTTCCTTCCAGCCCCCTCGCCAGTCTGCCTTCTAATCTGCTGCTGCAGGCAAACAAACGCCATCAGGGTGGGACTCTGTTCTTTGCCTCCCCCCCCACACACACGCACAAAGCATCACAGAGTGCCTTGTGTTTCTGAAGTGTACTCATCTGGGTCTCCCTGCAAACAAGCCCGAGCAAAAGAGGCCCTTTCATCCGCTCATTATCCTTAGACCAGACCGTCAAACAGAGAGACTTCATAGTGCCAGGCGAAGTTTGATTCTAATTTGGTAACAGATTGCGGATGAGCAAAGGTGGCAAAGGGCAAGTAATGAGAGCATCTTCCAATTCCACCTCTCGTGGCGCTTCACTCATCTGTTCACAGTAACAGGCAGTCTGGTGTTTTCCTTCTTTTTTGGATCTCTCTGTTATTGTGTCTATTAGAAAAACAAGAGCCCCAGAGAAGGGGTCCCCGCAGTGCTATAATATCAGCTCAGTCTGGTGAGAATCATTTATTTAGTGGGACGTTCCGAACGGCTCCTTCACCTCACGCGGCGGACTTGCCAATCGTTATGGAGAGGCCTCTGCTGCAGTGCCTGCATTTTGATGGATTAGTATCATTCTCCTCTTCATTTATAGAAGGGTAATAATTATCCTGCGTGAGCACTTCACTGGGAGAGGATATCATTTGGCTGTTGTTGATAGCATTTTGCATCTTTCAATGGTCTGCAACAGCTAACAACCAAAGCCTTCCTGCTGTAGATACCTATGCATGAGTAACTTTGCACATGGGAATAGTCCCATCTTGTGCCAAGGGATTACTCGTGTGTGTAAAGGTTTGCAGGATCAGGGCTCACATGTGTATTCCATCGGACTGCACTGCAATAAACTGCAAAGGCGACACTTCATGTAACTGTATTTGGCCCATGGTATCATAGTATCTGAAAGCAATAACAATGCTTGACACTTAAAGTGATGCTCATCTGAGGATCTCAAAGCACTTTACAAACGTAAATTAATGAATTAAACCTCTCATAGTCTTGTACGAGAAGTAAACATTAGTGCAAGTGGAATACAAGTGGGCAAACTACATGGAAAAATGCACTGACACTCCAAGGCAAAGTCAGCCAAACCAAAAAAAAGGTCACTGTTCTTCTGAATAAGAGTGTTCACATGGGGAGTTATAGTGGTATAATTATACTGAGCTAGTAATGCCAGTAAATTTTCCCATGTAGACAAACCTGAAGGTCTTGTCTAGGTTATGTCTAACAGCTCAGATAATTAAATCTGAAAACATGTATTAAAAATCGACTCCAGTCTTCACTTCTTATTCTGGGTGTTTGCTTTCTGAAGAACTCTCAGCTTGGATAAACTGCAGAACAGATGCAGTAGCTACAGGTTAACTGAAATGCAGCTTTTTGCTCTTGGCTTGGATGGGATGCAGAATAAGCCATTACAATGTCATTTTTGTTTACAATTGGTTTTTTTGTCAGTTTCATTTTCTGGTCTCTGGTAGGAGCACAGGAGCTGGTGAATGTTTGCAGCCATTGCTACTTGCACTATCCTGCTGACGCACATGCAGGGAAGCGAACAGGTAGACATATTTGGTCTCCCGTCTGGCTGTCAGAAATAATCTGAACCGTTCAGGTGCTGGGGAATTATGATGCTGTATGTGCTGACAAATGGACAACAGAGCCTCACATCAGTGTTGGTAGGTAATCCACCTCCCCAAGAGGTGGTTGCAAGGTCAGTGGAAGAAAATTTCCATCAACCTAGCACTGCCTACACAGAGACTTAGGTTGGCTTAACTATGTCATTCAGGGAGGTGAATTTTTCATGCCCCTGAGTGACATAGTTAAGCTGACCTAATTTTCTAGTGTAGACCAAGCCTTAGTGACCATTTTCAGAGTACAGCAGAACCTCAGAGTTATGAACCCTCGGGAATGGAGGTTGTTCATAACTCTGAAATGTTCGTAACTCTGAACAAGATGTTACGGTTGTTCTTTCAAATGTTTACAACTGAACATTGACGTAATACAGCTTTGAAGCTTTACTATGGAGAAGAAAAATGCTGCTTTCCCTTTACTTGTTTAGCAGTTTACGTTTAACACAGTACTGCGTTGTATTTGTTTGTTGTTGTTGTGTCTGCTGCTGCCTGGTTACGTATTGCCAGTTCCAAGTGTGGTCTGTGGTTTACTGCTCAGTTTGTAACTCTGGTGTTCATAACTCTGAGGTTCTACAGTACTTGGCACTGTGCAGTGGATAAACAGTGTCCCTGCCCAAAGGACTTCACACCCTAAAATTCTCTTTGGTGTGTCTCGTGACTTTTCAAGATATTTCTTAACCGAGGGAGAGGGTGCCCCAGGAAGTAGGTGATGGAACAGGGGCTCTGGTGAAAACAGGTTTCCTAGGTAAAGACTGAATGATAGGTAGGGCCCTACCAAATTCAGGGTCCATTTTGGTCAATTTCACAGTCATAGAATTTGAAAAATTGTCAATGTTATGATTTCAACTATTTAAATCTGAAATGTCATGGTGTTGTAATTGTAGGGGGTCCTGACCCAAAAAAAGGAGTTGAAGGGAGTTCACAAGGTTATTGTAAGGGGGGTTGTGGTGCTGCTCCCTTACTTCTGCACTGCTGCTGGCGGTGGCGCTGCCTTCAGAGGCAGCAGGAGGGCGGCGTCTGCTGGCCAGGAACCCAGCTGCGAAGGCAGAGCCACGGCCAGCGGCAGTGCAGAAGTAAGGGTGGCCTGGTACGGTATTGCCACCGTTTATGTCTGCACTGCTGCTGGCAGGATGCTGCCGGCCAACAGCCATCACTCTCCAGCCACACAGCTCTGAAGGCAGAGCAAAAGTAAGGATGTCAATACTGTAACCCCCTAAAGTAACCTTGTGACCCCCCTGCAACTCCCTTTTGTGTCAGGACCTCCAATTTGAGAAACAATGGTCTCTCCCATGAAATCTGTTATAGTATAGGGTAAAAGCACACAAAAGACCAGATTTCATGGTGGGACACCAGATTTCACAGTCCATGACGCATTTTTCGTGGCTGTGAATTTGGTAGGGCCCTAATGGTAGGGGAACAGAGGGATTTGGTGCTCTCCTGTCTAGGCTTTGAAACGTTAAATCAGACAGAGATCTAAAGGTCTGTCGTTAATAGTGTGACTGAAAACCATTTCTCTAGCCTGATCCTAGTTAGAGGATACTCTGAACCTTGGACAATCCCAGAAGAACCCGGGCTGGGGAGCTGCGTCTAGCCACAAAAAGGAAAAAGAGAGAGAAGACTTCTAGGTACAGCCTGTCCCTGCTCAACATCATCTCTGTACATAAAAAAGTCGTGGGGGAAGCCTACAGCAGTGCCCATTTGGCCTAGACCAGCCCACTGCGTTGCTTTCCTAGGTTACATTCAAGGAATTATATATTTTCAATAGGGTTAGTCGGTCAGAATTGTCTAGCACAGCAACATCAGCAGCCATTAATCCTTAACCATTGTCAGCAGTGACGGCTGCACAGTGGCAGAAGAGGCACTAAGACCATGGTTTCTGCCCCAATTACAATATTTCTAATAGATCGGGGGGAATTACTTATATTTCATGTACTCTTGTACGGCCTGTGTTGGTTGTTTACTGTTTATAATAGCATCCGATGAAGTGAGCTGTAGCTCACGAAAGCTTATGCTCTAATAAATTTGTTAGTCTCTAAGGTGCCACAAGTTTGTTTATAATAGTGTTTTGTTTTTTTATATTTTTGTTTATAATAGTGTAACTCCAACAACCAGCCCTGGGAAATCTGCACTCTGAATTCTCCAAGAACCAGAAAAAATTGAAGAGAGAGTTAAAAAGAAAGAGAGTGTTGTGTCATCTCCTCAACAACGGTAAGCTCTGAAAAGAAGAAATACAGAATGAATTGTTGTTTATCCTCAAAAGTAGAGGGCCCAATTCCCATCTGCCCTGCATCTCTGCTATCATTTATATGAGTGCAAAGCAGACAAAAAAACACTCACCACATCCAAATTCTCCACTCCCCCCAGTAGAAGCACTTTACATCCACTTGGCACAGTCTAACTGATTTCACTTGATAGAAGGCAGTGGGGAGCCAGGCAAATAATATGGAAGCAGGAAGGGGATTTAGATTTGGCAAAGGAAACTCTGATAGCTCAGATATTATAAGAAGTTTGTACCTCAAAGCAGCAAAATGTATCCCCAATTTGAGTCTTGAAAAATTGTGGCAGCAAAATCAGAATAACAGCATCTTACATTTATACAGTCAGTGCATTTCATCTCAAAGTACTTAACAACACTGACAAAACTCTACCGAAGGATTGCTTACTCCATTTCTTTACTTAGATTGTAAGATCTTCGGGGGGCATAGACTGTCTCTTTGTTAGATGTTTACACAGTGCCTAGCACACTAGGGCTCTGAGCCTGGATCGGAACGCCCAGGTACTTTCACAATACAAATAATAAATGATAATAAGGTGCAGCGGCCTCTGGGGTGAAACATGGCAGATATTTAACAGTGCACAGCAACGCAATACAACAGTTCATGACAAGAAATGAAAAAGCAAAGAGTCCACTTAAAACTGGTAGGTAGAATGTAATGTGACCCAAGCTGGAATATGGCTAGCACACTGGAACTAATATCTCCGCTCTTATGAAAAGTGCCATGGGAACACACTGGAACCACAAATAGTCAGGAGCTTAATTGGGTGTCTCATTGGACAGATGACACTTTCAGTAGCAAGAGCTCCCTAACATAATGCATTCATTCAGTACAACACCCTGTGAGGGGCATAAGCATTATCCCCTTTTTTCCAGCTAAGGAAGCTTAGAGGCTTGCTTAAAGTCACACAGAGGCAATCTGGCCACAGAGTATGGGACTAAGTTAATGTCTCTTTATATAATTTGTGAGCCATCTAGTGGCACTCATTGTGTTATAGGTTTTAGAAGCCACCAGAAACTGGTCCCAGCTGTATGTAGGTAGGCCTTGTATGTTTGTATATATTTTGTAAACATGGTTATTTGGGAACCTGCTGTTTCTATGTTGGGTCTTCATGTTGTTTTTGTTGAATAACGAGCAAAAGACATCAGTGACTCACAAGCTTATGCCCTTGGCTACTCCTTTCCTCAGAGTAGGGGGAAGTGGACATGGAATTTACAGAGTGACAACGGACAAGTCTTTCCTTCTCCTTTTTCTCTCTGGAAATTGCAATGGATGGATTTGTACGCAGTTAGTTCCAGGACTCACGATTCTATAGAGCGGAAGGCATGAGAGGATCAGAATAAGGACTTCAAAAAAAGCAGAGACTTTAACCAACTCGGAAAAGTGATGGGTAGGATCCCATGGGAAGAACATCTAAGGGATAATGGAGCTCAGGAGAGCTGGAAGTTTCTCACGGAGACAATATTTAAGGCACATCTGCAAATTATTCAGATGTGAAGGAAAGAGAGGAAGAATAGTAAAGGCCAATGTGGCTGTATCAGGAGTTCTTTAATGATCTGAAAACCAAAAAAGAATCCTACAAAAAGGGGAAATATGGAGGAGTACAAAAGACTAGCACAAGCATATAGGACAAAATAAGAAAGAATAAGGCACCAAATGAGTTAAAAGGCAGTAAGAAGAGGTTGTATAAATACATTAGGAGCTAAAGAAAGATGATGGAAAGTGTGTCTGTTAACTACTTGGTGGGGAAGAAGAGCTAATAACGGAGGTGGTTTTTAATGCAAATTTTGCTTCAGTCTTCACTGAAAAGAGAAACTGTGACTAAATGCTTAACACAATTAATATAAACAACAAGGGGGAAGGAACACAAGCCAGAGTAGGGAAGGAACAGGTTAAATAATATTTAGATAAGTTGATGTATTCAAGTTGGCAGGGCCTGACAAAACTCACCCTAGGGTACTTAAGGAACTAGCTGAAGCAATCTCAGAACCATTAGTGATTATCTTTGAGAACTCATGAAGGATGGGTGAGGTCCCAGAGGACTGGAGAAGGGCATATGTAGTACTTTGTCTTTAAAAAGGGGAACAAAGAGGACCTGTGGAATTATAGACCTGTCAGCCTAACTTCAATACCAGGAAAGATACAGGAACAAATTATTAAATAATCAATTTGAAAGTACCTAGAGGATAATAGCCAATATGGATTTGTCAAGAACAAATCATGCCAGACCAACCTAATTTCTTTCTTTAGCAGGGTTACTGTCCTAGTGGATGGGGGGAAGCAATAGACGTGATATATCTTGATTTTATTAAGACTTTTGACACAGTTCCACATGGCATTCTCATGAGCAAACTAGGGAAATGGAGTCTAGATGAAATTACTAAAAGGTGGATGCAAAACTGGTTAAAAGACCATACTCAAAGAGTAGTTATCAATGGTTTGCTGTCAAAATGGGAGGGTATACCTACTGGGGTCCCTCAGCAGTCAGTCAGCAGCAGTCCTGGGTCCAATACTAGCCAACATTTTTGTTAATGACTTGGGTCATGGAGTGGAGAACATGCTTATAAAATTTGCTGTGAGGAGTGACAAGCATTTAGGAGGACTAGAATTCAAAACAAACTGGAGAATTGGTCTGAAATCAACAAGATGAAATTCAATAAAGACAAGTGCAAAGTACTACACTTAGGAAGAAAAATCAAATACAGCTACCAAATGGGGAATAACTGGTTAGGTGCTAGTATTGTCAAAAAGGAGGTGAAGGTTATAGTGGATCACAAATTGAACATGAGCCAACGATGTGATGTAGTTGCTAAAAAGGCTAATCTCATCCTAAAATGGGTTTAACAGGAGAGTTGTACCTAAATTGCAGAAGGTAATTGACCTGAGCTACTAAACACCGGGGAGGCCTCAGCTGGAGTATTGTGTCAGTTCTGGGTGCCGTACTTTACGATGATGACAAACTGACAGAGATGACAAACTGGAGAGAGTCCAGAGGAGAGCAACAAGAATGACAAAAGGTTTAGAAAATCAGACCTCTGAGAAGAGGTTAAAAAACTGGTTATGTTTAGTCTTGAGAAAAGAAGACTGAGGGGGGACCTGATGGGAGTCTTCAAATATGTAAAGGGCAGTTATAAAAAGGATCGTCATCAATAGATTTCCATGTCTACAGAAGGTAGGACAAGAAGTAATCAGCTTAATCTGCAGTAAGGGAGATTTAGGTTAGATATTAAGAAAATTGTTTTACGTCTAAGGATAGTTAAGTACCAGAATAGGTTACCAAGGGAAGTTGTAGAAACTCCATCCTTGGAGGTATTTACAAACAAGTTAGACAAATAGGGATGGCCTAGGTTTACTTGGTCCTGCCTCAGCATGGGCGGATGGACTAGATCAGAGGTTCTCAAACTGTGGTCCGCAGACCACCAGTGGTCCACAAGCTCCACAAGCTTCAGGTGGTCCGTGGATAGTTCCTTTTAAGCTGCACCCCTGGGTGGCCGCACACGAGAGAATGAAGGGTGCCCACCTAATTAGTGGAGCCGCACAGGCATGGCTCCATTAATTAGGTGCCTGGACCCTGGAGAAGATGCACATATAAGGTGAGGTGGTGGCCTTGGGAGGAATAGGGGATAGATGGAAGGGGGCGGTGAGGTGGGGGAGTAGGAAGTAGGTGGGGGAAAGTGGGGTGATAAGAGGGGATGGGGGAATTTGGGACATTCAGGGCCGTGGCAGCAGAAAAAGAGGCAACTTTCTCCAGGGCTGCGGCTGCCGGGGAGAGAACCCACTCCTTCCCAGCCCAGCTCAGTGGCTGCTATGGTGGGGGAGAGACTACTGATATTAAAATATGAGTTGTGTGCTTTTATTTGTAGAACAAAAACACTTAATTATTATTTAGGTTTTTTTTATATAGCCCTTTTATCCAAAGCGCTTTACAATAGTTAGCTAACAGTACAAAAAAGATTTGGAAAAGATCGTTAAGTGGTCCACCAAGACCCTTAGCAATTTTCAAGGCGTCCACGGGAAAAAAAAGTTTGAGAACCACTGGAGTAGATCATAGAATCATAGACTCATAGAAGATTAGGATTGGAAGAGACCTCAGCAGGTCATCTAGTCCAATCCCCTGCTCAAAGCAGGACCAACGCCAACTAAATCATCCCAGCCAGGGCTTTGTCAAGCCAGGCCTTAAAAACCTCTAAGAATGGAGATTCCACCATCTTCTTAGGTAACCCATTCCAGTGCTGCACCACACTCCTGGTGAAAGTGTTTCCTAATATCCAACTTAGACCTCTCTCACTGCAACTTGAGACCATTACTCCTCGTTCTGTCATCTGCCACCATTGAGAATAGCCTAGCTCCGTCCCCTTTGGAACCCCCCTTCAGGTAGTTGAAGGCTGCTATCAAATCACCCCTCACTCTTCTCTTCTGCAGATTAAACAAGCCCAGTTCCCTCAGCCTCTCCTCATAAGTCACGTGCCCCAACCCCCTGATCATTTTCATTGCCCTCCACTGGACTCTCATCAACTTGTCCACATCCTTTCTGTAGATGATCTTTTGCAGTCTCTTCCAGCCCTACATTTAAAAGATTCTATTATCTCAGAAGTTCTCTGGAGTCATGAGTCAGCAGCTAAGCATACTGAAGCATTTCTATAACTTTGAGGAGCCATTTTTCTTTTCTGGACCCTACTGGATTCCAAATAACATACTCCTCTGTCTCCTCTCCTAGCTCTATTCCCCCTCACATTCCCCCTCTCACTCCCTGTACTCCGATTTGGATCAAATACACAATATCCTGAAATTCTGATTTCTATTTACATGTTGCACAGAAGTTCCTCTTTCCTGGAATCTCATTTCCCAATGACTGATAGAGGAGGAATCTAAAATATACATGTAACAAAGCAGAGATCCAGGAAGCAACTGGTTACACTGATTTTAAAGTGAAAGTACAGGTGCAATCTCTCCAGTGTGGATACTGTCTGCCTTTCAAACAGATGTCTTCATGCAAAGCTCCTGCTGGCATCCCATTCCCTTTGTGTATCAGTGTACAGAGAACTAGAATGAGAGACAATATAAATTAATATCCATTGGAATGACAGCTGCTTGTGCCTCGCACAGCTCAGAACACGTGCCCTAGAAGTAGAGTGATTAGTTGTAAAACTGTAGAGTTGGATATTTGTGCTTGATCAATTACAGAAAAACAGCAGATTGTTTTTCCCTTACTGGGGCAGGGAGGGCAGGGGTAGCAGCATTTTCAGTTGCCACAAACAATCTGGGACCTGTCTTGCAGAGAGGCCGAGATCCAGTGCTCCCAGCGAAGTCAGTGATTGCTGGGAATCCACAGGACCTCTGAAAATTCGTCCTGGGTTTGTCCATGTCCATTCGTCCATGACTCCCTCATGCAGTCGAGCTGTAGATGCTAATGCCCAAGGCTAGGCTTAGCTGATGCCTCATAATATCCAAGTAGGTAACAATGCAAAACATTATGCACTGGTACCTGTAGCCATAAGGAATTGTTTAATTTTCCTTTGTCCCTAATTGTCTTTTTTCCCCCAGTTAAGCAATAAGGTGCTTGTCAGATGAGTGTCCAATTAGTAGCTGTAATGAGTTACAGTAATATGACGATGACTTCGATTCCCATTCCTTAGCAACTGTAATTGCAGAAACAGATTGTCTTTCCCTTCCCCAAAGAAGGGAGTTACATTTAGCAATATTTTTAATGGAAATACCAATGGGGTAAACAGTAATATTCAGCCAGTCAATGACCAAGCAATTGCATTGTGCTGGCAACAGAGGACCATCTAAACACTGCTCAGGTAATTCTTCCTCTCATTAGGAGCACAATAATTCATAGGCACAAATCTATAGGCATTTGCTTTATTGTTAAAACATCCATGGAAATAAAAAGAAACACATAAGCTTTCAAGTGGTACACCATGTGCTAGTCATAAATCAATCCACAAGGGGCCTGGTTCTGCTCCCACTGAAGCCAGTGGGGATTTTGCCAATGACTTCAGTGGAAGCAGGCTGGGGTTTTAAGTCATTTTTTGGACTTATTTTAAACTGGAACTTTGTTGTTGTGGAAAGCATTCAGGCCACAGATATATTTCAGTCCTAGGCTTGAACTCCAGTCTGTTCACCTTTCATGTGCTTACAATATGGGGCTTCTCACCGCTCCCCTCCTGTTTAACTCCACAATGCAGCCATCGGGCTACAGGTGTGACGGCGCCATTGTATCTATGCCATCCCAGATGAAGAACGGGGGCTGCACTGTGGAACCAAGCAGAGGAGAATAAATAAAAATGTGGCATCTTTACGGGATGCCTTCCACCTGAGAATGCCAAAGACCTCTGAAGGGAGAAAGCCCCACATTCAAACTCAAAGGTACCACAGGAAAAAAAATGCTTTTAACTTGAAAAGTGATTAGTGTGGTCTACTAAAGGGAGGTCAGGAGACCTATGTTCTGATCAGACAGTGCTAATAACTGTCTGCATGGTGCATATAAGGATTCAGTGCCTCAGTTTCCCCATCTCTAAAATGGCAGTATTACTATGATGGGCCCACCCTCCCAAACCACTCTGAGTTCTGCAGATGAAAGGTGCAATGGACTGTCTCACTATTATTAATTAATGTCCCTGTATTGGTATTGGTTTTTGTTTGCCCCAGGGTGAAGGTCCCCCTCCCCCACCCATAGCCACTTTTTCTCCTCAGAGCCTTGCTCTTCCTGCTCCGACCTCCCAACCTCTGCCCTGCTACTCCGGCTGCCCACTCCAGCCGTAACCCTTGTGCTGCAGCTCCCTGCTATACCTCTTTCCCCCTGCACCTGGCTGGCTGCCTAATGTGTCGTCTAAGTCCCCTCTTTCATTATTCACCCACGACACCCTGCTCTTCTCTCACTACCCCCCCCCCCGGCGCTCCTCCCAGCTGCTGCTGCTTTACAATCCACCCCTCAACACACTTCCTAAATTTTCCACCACAACAAAAACCTCAGGAATGAGGCAATTAAAATGCATTATTTCAATAGGAGAGTTAAAAACAAAGAGCTTTTGCAACAACTTCCCAGTCAGAACTGAGGAGACTATTGTGAAGCAGAAAAGCAATGAAATGGCCGCTGTAAAAAACATTTAAAAGCCTTTATTCGCTGCTATCGCAATGTGGCAAAAGAGACTAAATACTGCTTTTCATTTGTGTAACTAAAAGCTGCCATTCCTCAGTCTCTCTGATGATAATGATCCCCACAGTTACTATCAAACTTGCACACACTCACAAGACACTGAGTTTCATACTAACTTTGCTCAGTATCTCCTTGATAGCGAGGTTCACAGAACCGCCCACTCCAGACACGGTCAGAGCGACCGAGTTCTGAATGCATTACAGCTATGGCTGTTGCATGAACATCTCACAGTGAGAGATGACGCACGAAGAAGACACTACAATTGCTATTATCTGTCTTATGGTAGCACCTGTGCTGGGCGCTGTAAAGGCAATAGAATAAGAGACAGTCCCTGACATTAGGAGCTGCCCGTCTAATAAAGACAGACAACAGGTGAGAGAGGAAGTATTATTACCCCTAGTGTACAGATGGGGAACTGAGACAGAGAGATGAAGGGTCCAATCCACAGCTGATTGATTTCAATTGGACTGGGCCCCCGGAGACATGCCCAAGTCACTCATGGAGTCTTGGCCATTAAACGCAGCTCTCCTGGTTCCCAGCCCAGTGCCTTAGCTTCCTTCCTTTCAATGTGCCCTTTCTCCCTTAATTGTATTTTATTTTATTTTTGTTTACGAGTTCCAAGCACTTACGGACAACATTTTAAAGCGTGGGTAACAAAAACTGGGCCCCAATCTGAAGCAAATACTCACCAGCAACCACACACCACACAACAGAACCACTAACCCAGGAACCTATCCTTGCAACAAAGCCCGTTGCCAACTCTGCCAACATATCTATTCAGGGGACACCATCATAGGGCCTAATCACATCAGCCACACTATCAGAGGCTCGTTCACCTGCGCATCTACCAATGTGATATATGCCATCATGTGCCAGCAATGCCCCTCTGCCATGTACATTGGTCAAACTAGACAGTCTCTACGTAAAAGAATAAATGGACACGAATCAGACGTCAAGAATTATAACATTCAAAAACCAGTTGGAGAACACTTCAATCTCTCCGGTAACTCGATTACAGACCTGAGGGTGGCTATCCTTCAACAAAAAAAATTCAAAAACAGACTCCAATGAGAGACTGCTGAATTGGAATTAATTTGCAAACTGGATACAATTAATTTAGGCTTGAATAGAGACTGGGAATGGATGGGTTATTACACAAAGTAAAACTATTTCCCCATGTTATTTCTCCCCCCCCCCCACCCCATCCCCCACTGTTCCTCAGATGTTCTTGTTAACTGCTGGAAATGGCCTACCTTTCTTGTCACCATGAAAGGTTTTCCTCCTTTCCCCCCACCTTGCTGCTAGTGATGGCTTATCTTAAGTGATCACTCTCCTTACAGTGGAAAAAACAGAGGAGAGATTTATATACACACACACAGAGAACATGAAACAATGGGTTTATTATACACACTGTAAGGAGAGTGATCACTTAAGATAAGCGGTGCCACAAGTACTCCTTTTCTTTTTGCGAATACAGACTAACATGGCTGCTACTCTGAAACCTCTCCTTACAGTGTGTATGATAAAACCCATTGTTTCATGTTCTCTGTGTGTGTATATCAATCTCCCCTCTAACAAATTTATTAGAGCATAAGCTTTCGTGAGCTACAGCTCATTTCATCCGATGAAGTGAGCTATAGTCACGAAAGCTTATGCTCTAATAAATTTGTTAGTCTCTAAGGTGTCACAAGTACTCCTTTTCTTTTTGCGAATACAGACTAACACGGCTGCTACTCTGAAATCTCCCCTCTGTATTTTCCACCAAATGCATGCGATGAAGTGAGCTGTAGCTCACGAAAGCTTATGCTCAAATAAATTTGTTAGTCTCTAAGGTGCCACAAGTACTCCTTTTCTTTTTGCGAATACAGACTAACACAGCTGCTACTCTAAATCCACATTAAGACACTTATTTAAGTGGCCTGAATTTCAGAGGGGCCGAGTGCCTGCAGTTCTCATTGGAGTCAGCTTTAGGCACTTGGGTTGGAAAATATTGGGCCTATGATAAAATAATATTCAAGGGGCAGCCTGCTTGTCCTGTGCTATAAAGATAGACAGGTGTGGTTCCCAATCCCAATGCCCCAGGGAACTGTGCATTGAATCCAGTATGATATAGCTCTCGATGCTGGGGAGCCATATCACGCCATTGAGAGTTAAGCAGGCTACACCATTAACCTCAGTGAGAAGTTCTGCTGAAAAATCAATGGCATAACATGGGCCGGGGTTCAGTATGTTAAGAGACGGTGCACATTCACCTTTAATCAGCAGTGATTAAAGGGCAGCAGTGACTGGGAGCCACATAATGTCCACCTTGACCAAAGGGGGGTGAGGTCTCAGGGCTTCCGAGATGGGGGGCAGGAAAGCAGGCAAAATGTGGGGCTGGTCAGGGACGAAGTCTCTTTGTGTGGGTGGGGCATAATATTTGGGGCCTGATTGAAGGGGCTTGCACTTGTCAGAGAAACTCTTACGAGGGCAACCTTTACTCTGATACATCAGAGCTGTCTCATGTCAGACCACAGCATGGAGTTGATGTAACATGCACTTACCGGAGTAATATGCAGGTGGAGGCTGCTGAGGTCAGCCCCAAATGTAGGACCAAACTTTCCCAACACCTGCTGGGGGGAAGGAAGAAGGTTGGAGCTCAGGTTTTGGTTCAGGCCCATGCTAGCTATAACTTGAAACCTGGTTGATTTGCCCTCTTCCCCATCACCACCCCTCCTTTACCAGTGGTGTGAAGGGCCTTTCTTTGGTTTGCTGGTTTATGTCAGCTGGCATATGGCCAGCTTCCTTTGGGAGTCACTGCTTTCCTTGTACCTTTTCCACCTGTGGCAGCACTAAGGATGAAAACTTGTCTCCAAACAGCACAGCATACAGTACAGTGGATGGAAAGCTCTTAAATCTGATATTTGCAGGCTGGATGCGGCATGTAGACAGAGGGGAAAGGGTTAGTTTAGAGAAATTAAAAAACATGGCTGGAAGGAAAGCAAATCTGTTTGCACCTTGGAGCCTCCTGTTCTCTGCCTGTGGCACACAGCAGCTGACTCTACTGAGGGCAGCAATGCTTGGCTCTGTCTCTGGTTGTTGGGTTTGCTCTGGGGGTGGCTGGGTGGTGTTTAGTGGCCTGTGATATACAGGAGGTCAGATTAGATAATCTGATCATCCTATGAGTCTGAAACTAACCGGTTCTTAGATTGTGAGGTTCTCAGGGCATGGGCCATCCCGCCTTGAGTAGCTGGAAAGTGCCTAGTACATCTACACAGGGATAAAAGACCCACAGCATAGCTGCATTGGGCCCGGATCAGCTGACTCGCACTTGCAGGGCTCAGACTCCGGGGTGGAAAAATCTCTATGTAGAGGTTCAGGCTCGGACTTATCTACACAGCAATTTTTTTTCAGCCCTGGAGCCTGATCTCTGCGAGCCTGAGTCAGCTGACCCAGGCCAGCCCCAGGTTTTTTATCCCTGTGTAGACGTACTCTGTGACACAATAAATAAATAAAATTCTATATGTTTCCCCTGTTGTTTGTTGTTTGTATTGTGGCCTCAACTGAGATTAAGGCCCCATATGTGCTAGGCACTGCACATACATAACAAAAAGACAGCCCCTGCCCCCAGGAGTTTGCAATCTACGTAAATATTGCAAGTATAATTGATGCATGTGTCACATATGTTTTGGCTGGCTATTAGTTTCTATCTGGTCTATTTAGACTGTAAACTCTTTGGGATTGTCTTTTATTTGGTGTTGGTATAGTGCCTAGCACAATGAAATCCCAATCTTTATTGAGGCGCTACTGTCATACAAATAATAATATAGGGAGCAAATGAAATATTTTTTCAAAAATCATATAAAGAAACCCAAACCTAAAAGATCCCTTATCCTAATGGTCCAGAAGAGGGCATTATCTTCTAGAGGGATGTATATGAATCCCATTTGTGGCTGTGAGACCTATGTGACTACATCTCAAAGAGAATACCCTGCAGAATGGGCATGAATATTGGAGGAGAGGAGAGGTCAAAAGCTAAAGCATGATAAGAAAAAAAAATCTTTAAATATACACATGCATTTTCTTGCCAGGATCTATCAAACCAAGTGCCAAAATAATGGTAATGACATTTTGTTTATAAGAAAGAAGAAATTGCTTCTGGCTGAGAATTTGTTTGCCAAGTTTCAGGCAGGAGGGAATTGAAGTGACCCTGTGATAATGTGGTTTAGGAATGCATGTGTTTTAAAGAGGTGTGAGAATGGGATTGCTAGCAAGCCCCCCTGTAGCACTGTGCAGTTAGGGACCAGTTCTGCACTAGCACTTACTACCCATGTATGGTGCTTATACCCGTGAACAGCCCTGCTGAAGTCAATGGCGTGGCTTATAATTAGGATTATTTATTATTTCTATTATTGTAGCACCTAGAGGCCGTAGTCATAGACCCAGACCCCATTGTGCTAGGCTCTATACAAACAAGGAGCAAAAAGACAGTCCCAGTCCCAAGGGATTTACAGTCTTAAGTACAAGACAAGAGATGACAGATGGAGACAGGCAGATGAGGGAACACGAGGAACAATGAGACAATATTGGTCAGCATGATAGCACTGGTCTCTGCACACCAGCAGCTGAACTATTATCAAGCTTTTAGCAGGCATCAGAGCAAGGGAGAGTTTTGAGGAGGGATTTGGAGGTGATTCAAGAGGTAGCTTTGCTTACAGTGATCAGCTCTATGCCTCGTAGTGTTTGCAGGTCTGACCCCTTTGAGTCTGACCCAAATCTCAGTGACGTCAATGGTTGACACCCCCCAACCCCTTGACTTTAATGGGCTTTGGATCAGGCCCTTAGTTTGTGGTTGTAGCTGACTGAGTGTCCAATCCGACTCCCATTCAATTTACTACATGGAAGTTTTGCCATTGACACTATTGGGAGCAGAGTCAGTCTCTAGCTGTTCACAGGCAGGAGGGGATAAGGTGAGGCCCATCAAACACTGCAACATGGCTAGAGAACTTCATCATCATGTTCCCATTATGCCTCTGGTGTTTAGGGCAGTGATGAAGCTCCTCCACTCCTGTCTGTTTCTGGCAAGTCTTTCAGTGGTTCCCCAGCTGTGCCCCAGGTTTTTCAGCTCGGCTTCCACAGCTCTTTGCCACGTTGTTTTCGGGTGGCCTCGTTTTCGCCTGCCTTCAGGTGTCCATCTTATTGTTACTCTGGTGACGGAATCAATTTTCATCCAAAGCACATGACCGATCCATCTCCAACTCCTCCTGGTAATGACGGTGCTCAGATCCTCTTGGCTGCACTGTGTCAATAAATTTTGGTTTGAGATTGTTCTGGGCCAAAACATACGGTGGATATTTCCGAGGCAGGTTGAATGTAGTGACCTTACTCATTGTTAAAACAGAGGTGCTGTCTGTGGAGACCACGGGTCCCAGCAGGCAATGCACCATCTTGGATCCACGTAAAGGCTGGATATGTGGGTCCCAATTCTCCTCTGTCATGCTGGGGTAATTCTGACTTCAAGGGAGTTAATTAGCTGCAGCTGAGTTACAGTGGTGGAAGAAAATCAAGGCCACGTCAAGGCCACCAACACTGGGCAATGGAACTACTTGGGTGTGAGTCAGAGACGAATCAGTAGACGAGTCTCTGCAAGTCACCCTTCCCCATTACTGAGGAAAATCTCTGCTACATACACCATTTCCTGCAAATGAGGGCCCAGTCCAAAGTCTGGTGACATTATTGGGAGCCTTGCCATTGACCTCAGTAGGCTTTGGATTAGGCCCTTAATGTGGTCCTTGGACTCCTGGCAAGTTGCCTCTGCAGCCCTTGGTTGGGCAAACTCAGATGTCCCCTCTTTAAGGGAATTGGGGAATTCAGAATCCAGAAGGGAAACCCCACTCCGATTATCTGTAGAAAACAGTCCCCAAGGGGAAAGGAGTACTTGTGGCACCTTAGAGACTAACAAATTTGTCCCCAAGGGATAAACATTGCTTCCTGGCACCAGCTGCTGTACAGAGAAAGGGGAACTAAAGAAACTCTATAACCACTTTGACTGTTCATCACAAAGAGATTGGGGGCAGCAGAAAAGTTCAGATCCAGCCCCAAACTTCCCTTTGGGGTTTTGGTTCCGTGACCGCTCTAACCATCAGTGTAGCGCCAGGTCCCTGCTTGCTATTACGGTAGCGGAAGATCCAGCCCCTACATCCAGCCAGCCAGCCCCTACATCTGTGTTCCCTCTTCATTCCACTTCCCCTGCAAACCATCAACTTACAATCATCCCACTGGGGGGTTGTTGCTGCCTAATGCACCCACCCAGTGGGGACCCCATCAAACATTAAAGCAGTGGCTGGAGCCTTTAATGAAGTTAACCCGCTGAAACCGGGAGAGTGCATTTGGCTGAAGTACACCCGAAAGCCCTGGATTATACTACAGCGGCTTCAAAAGAAATCTATTCTCTCCTTTCACAGTGCTGCCGTATGGAGAAATAATACGGCACCTTTCTATTCACAGCCTCATGTAGTCAGCTTGCCGAAGTCTGAAAGCTTTTTTATTAACTCTGAAGATGCAGCTTTTTTCCTCTAGTATCACAAACCCTTGCCATGCACACCAGTTCAGAGCAGGCTTTGAACAGCCGGGCTCAGAGTAGAACCTCAGGGTTTAAAGTCCTTTCAGAGAGAGAGATACATCTCCTAGAGCAAGGATGAATCATTTCCTCTGCTAATCCGATTATGTATTTTAACTCTATTAGTGCGTTTTCTTCATTCTCTTTCACATTTCTTTTTATTGGTTCATTTTCCCATTCCCTTGTTGGGGTTTTGACTATTCTCCTTTTCTTCATCTCCCTTTTCTGCTTTCTTCATTTTTTTCTCTCCTTATATTTTCTTTCCTTATTTTCCTCTTTCATGTCTTTCCTGATTTGCCTAAGTATTTCCTTAATTTCTTCCTTAGTCTCTTCTTTTCCTTTCCCCTTTGTTTTCTCTGGCTGTGTTCTTTTTTGGTCACAGCTGCCCCCTGATGGTTCCCAGGTACATTACAGCTCAATGCTAGAAGGAAAAACAGAGCAATGCCTAATATGGGTAATAATGATGAATGTGAATGGGGTGGGAAATGCATGCATTCAATTTTAGTTTAAATACAATAAAGGCAGGGAAGCAAAAAGACTATCCTCTCCAGACAAGTAACTTTGTTAATTACAAAGTAAGCAAGGGAGGAGGAGACTCAAACCACACAGTCTGAAGTTTGACTGGCATCTTAGTAAACTGTGTAGGAGTAAATATTGGAAGGAAGACTGAGAACTAATGACTAAAGTGGGTGTGAGTTGACCTCCCCTGAAGCATCTTCAGTAGCAAAAGGTCAACGTCCCCAGCCCTACCCTTTCAATCACTATTTTCAGACTCAAATTAGCCACGATTGCACTTGCAATGAAACAATAACCAGATTGCTAATTTAGAAAAACTAGTTCCCGAATTGTACTGGAGTTGGTCTCTATATATGTAGGAGTACAACTTCCCAAATGAGATTTTGATCCTATTTAAGTTCATATTCACAGGACACTTGGTTAATTATTATTTGTGGCCATAAATTGAGACATAGTCACAGATCGGATAGACTAATAGTATTACTTAATATTTTGCACTTTTATAACACTTTTCATCTGTGGACCTCAAAGTGCTTTACAAAGGTAGAGAAGCATTATTTTCGAGAGAGAGAATTGAGGCACAGACAGCTTAAGTTCCAGGCCTAACGTCACAGTGAGTCAGCAAGAGAGCGCAGGCCTCCTGACCTCGTCATGTGCTCTAACTGCTAGGCTATGTGGCCCCAGAATCTTTGAATCGTCTCTCTCTTGCTATTGTCACAATCTCTGTTTATATTCTTATGAAGGACCAGGTATCAGTTTTTATTCTCAATTCTAACAGTGTTTCAGCCCTGCCATTTTGTTTGTTTGCTTTGCAATATTGTCAAGTGTCGGATGGAAATATGTCCTGGTAGAACAGTGGAAAGAACCTGTTTTTGTCCCACTGCTCTGAGGCCCTGAGAGTGGTATAAAAATACATGAAACACCTTTGATTAATTTTTTTAATAAGTGTGAAGAGAGGTGTTAAGGTAAGGCTGAAGATTTCCTATCTTACTAGCACCTCCTGTTGGCCCGTTCATGGAGTGACATGGCATCAATCAAGGAGAAAGCTGCTGCACCAATCCAAAAAAAAAAACGTGATTGGATGGCTGCTTTTGAAAAGATGGGATAATTAGGGGAAAGGGCAAAGCAAACGAGTGCCAGGGAAATCCTGCCTATATTAGCCCTTAGGCCAGGAGCAGAAAAAATGAGGAAGAGTCAATATTTGAGGAAGCCAATGTTCTCAGCTACAGAGGAGTGGGAGGGAGAGAATTCCATTACATCTAAACTGTAACCAACACTTCGTCTGTGAAATTCTTTCAACCAAATCTAATGCAGATGGTGCAATAAATGATATATTAAAGTACAATTAAATTGCATATTGTCTCATTTTCAGTGAGGTTTTGTGGATGTTTCTTATAGTTAAATATGGAAAAAATGTTGCTATACCCACCGTGTCTGGTGAATACTTGCTGAGCCTTGAAACTCCAGGGAAATGGCATAATGAGCCTGATGCTAAGAGCCTTCTATGAGCAGAGCTCCCGTGGAAGTAAAGGGGGTTCTACGTGTTGGAGACCTTGCAAGATCCAGGCTTAAATTTTCCACGGAGTCATGCTCATTGTTGTGAATAACTAGTGGCAAGTGATACACAGGAGGGCAGACTAGATGGTCTGTGGTCCCTTCTAACCTTTAAATCCATGTTAGGACTATACAGCTTCAGCTCAAAGTAGGTACCTTCGACAAGCCTGGTCCCGTATTGTGCGGGATCAATGGCAAAGCTCCCAGTGGTTTTGGTCCAAAGCTAATATTTGACCCACCCCTGCCCTAACTCCAAACTGGTAGATGCCGCCAACTTGGTTGTCTTCATCTCCTGAAGTCACATAAGAACATAAGAATGGCCAGACTGGGTCAGACAAAAGGTCTATCCAGCCCAGTATCCTGTCTTCCGACAGTGGCCAATGCCAGGTGCCTCAGAGGGAATGAGCAGAACAGGTGACCATCAAGTGACCCATCCCCTGTTGCCCATTCCCAGCTTCTGGCAAACAGAGGCTGGGGACACCATCCCTGCCCAACCTGGCTAATAGCCATTGATGGACCTATCCTCCATGAATTTATCTAGTTCTTTTTTTAACCTTGTTATAGTCTTGGCCTTCACAACATCCTCTGGCAAGGAGTTCCACAGGTTGACTGTACATTGTGTGAAAAAATACTTCCTTTTGTTTGTTTTAAACCTGCTGCCTATTAATTTCATGTGGTAACTCTCTAGTTCTTGTGTTATGAGAAGGAGTAAGCAACACTTCCTTATTTACTTTCTCCACACCAGTCATGATTTTATAGACCTTTATCATAGTCATCTTTTTTCCAAGCTGAAAAGCCCCCGTCTTATTCATCTCTCCTCATATGGAAGCTGTTCCTTACCCTTAATCATTTTTCTTTTTCTTTTTCTGAACCTTTTCCAATTCCAATATATCTTTTTTGAGATGGGGCAACCACATCTGCATGCAGTATTCCACATAGTGGAAAGTGGAGCTTAAAGGAATTACTACATTGGACAATGCTGATTGGTATTCTAATTCTGCCTTTAGTGGAAATAGCACATTTTGGAGAGGATACTTCCAGGGATGATATTAAACCCTTGACAGCTCCCAGTGGTGTGTAGTGTCCATGGAGAGGTACTGAAAAGTGGTTGGGAGAAATCTCTAAGGAGCAGCAGGTAACTTCAGATTTGATGGCTGATATTTTCTTACTTATGTTTAACATCTTCTCTTACTCAGTGGCAGAAGAGTGCTGCTACAGCGAAAACTAATTTACAAATGTAGCTTTCCCTTAGAACCCAATCAGACAACAAACCCTAGCCAGATAAAACACCCAATGAAATCAATGGGAATTTTGCTCACATACTGTAACTCTGCAAGATCAGGGCCAAAGCAAAGTCAGCTTTCTCTCTGATTAAGGCTTGGTAACATTTCCTTTTTCTATGCTCTTTTGATACACATCTCAAGAGAGGAATGATTCATTCTGTGGATTTTTGTAACACTCTGATATCTTTGTTGTGGTTTGTGAGAACTATTTATATACTAAAATCTCACTTTGCTAGTTTGCTAGTCATCTAACCATTAGCAAGTAGTAAATAACAGTCACATATTTTCAAACTGGAAATACAAAAAGTACGGGAGCTAGTTCTGCTCCCGCTAAAGTAAATGGGAATCTTTTCATTGATTTCAATGGGAATTTGATCAGGCCTCATATGAAGACTCAAAATGAGGTATCAAAACACACAGAAGAAACAAGCACTGTGTAGCACTGAATAACACTCATTACAGATGCTGTACCAAGTGGGCCCTGTCCAGCACCCATTGGTGTCAATGGAAAAACTCTCAGGCCTGGACCCACAAAGGGACTTAGGCATTTCTCTCAGGCCCAATAACTATTTAAGTATTTATCCAAAGTGGAGCAATCATTGGGCCAGAGAGAAAGCAAGAAAATGGCAAAATAGGCCTGTTGTTAGGGCACCCCTCCTCCCCCCGGGGAGATAGGAGACTGTGAGTCCAGTCCCCCTGCTCCAATCACTCTTCCATTATTTATCCACAGTGGAACAGCTTCAACAGGAGCAACTGACAGAGCCCCACATCAGACTATCCTCTAGCTCATTGCTTAGAGCAGCCTCCTGAGAGATGGGAGACCCCCTATTAAAATTGCTTCTCCCGAACAGGCAGAGGGGGGGAATTGAACTTGAGTCTCCTACATCCCACTGGGTGGTGACAGCAGCTCCTCCTCTGGCTGGATTTCCAAGAGGACACGACGGGCAAGTCTACACTACAGTGCTACATTGGTGCAACTGCACCGATGCAGCTGCACCGCTGTGGGAGAGCATCTCCTGCCAACATAGTGCCGGTATGGACAGCGCTTAAGCCAATGTAACTTACGTCACTCAGGGGGTCTTTTTCACATCCCTGAGCGCCATAAGTTGCATCAACTTAAGCAGTAGTGTAGACCAGCCCTGATTGGGTGGTCTTTGAGCACCTCTCCCAGATTGGGCCCCACAAGATAGGTGAGTGAACACCTATCTTCCCTGGGTTTGTGAATCGCTCTGGGGCTTACGGGGCAGATAGGTGTCCGAACATCTAGTGAGAGGCAGCAGTGCACATACCCAGAAACAGGAACTTAGGCTCTGAGAGAACTTTCACTGCAGGAACATAGGCACTGAGTCAGTTTAGGTATATATAGTGTTTGGCAGGAGTCTTGTGCTTGGCAATGGAGCCTATAAGTGGGACTTTGGTGCCTAAACCTGAGAGTTAGGCACCTGGCGTTTAGGATCAGGGCCTCATTGATTTCCATAATGGAACCAGTCCCTATTTGTGTATGTGCATGCACACCGTGTTGTAAAGATTCTATTGGCATGAATTGATAAAATTACACATAAATTATAAGTGGTGAAACTCAAGTAAATTATGCCCATCACCCCAAACAAATTCCGATGAAACTTTTATACCCGCTCCCCCCTCCATTGTGTATTAGTTTCTGTTGCCTTTTAGTGACCAACTTTTTTATAATTGGAGCGTTTTGCTATTTTTCAGTCCATCTGCCTCAGGTAAACTGAGGTTATCTTAAATTACTATATACAAACCTCTGATTGTTAGCAAATATAGCCTAAACTGTTTAAACGACTCTATGAATAGCTTTTCTGCATATCAGAGGGTCATGACGTAAGGGTTCACTCTAACTTTGTACTCTTAGCCTGAAATTCCAGCTCTCAGGGCTTGTCTACACTTTCAGCACTGCAACGGCACCCGTGCAGCTGCGCCACTGTAGCACTTAACGAAGACACTACCTATGCCAACAGCAGAGCTTCTTCTGTAGGCATAGGTACCCTACCTCCTCAAGAGGCAATAGTGAAACTGACCTTTGGGGCATCCTTTTTTTTTAAAAGATGACTTTAAAAGTTGCTCTGAAGTTTGAAATATTAAAGTCCTGCTGGAGATCAGGGAGCAGAATGCAGGTGAAGCAGTCAAAGGTGTGAAATAACAGTTGAATGGTTGTAGAATGAATGGAATTCTTCATGTAGCTATCATTGCCACCTATGTGATATAATGTATATGGGATGAGGAAGAGAGTTTGTATTTTCTCAGTGTTATTTCATTTGTATTATGTATGACTGGCCTTAAGCATAGGCAAAGGAAGAAGTTGGATTCTTATGTTATGGAGGCACTGGATTTCCCCCTCCAGCAGCAGATGTAGAGAAGAAGCAATTTGCCCTCAGAATTGCCCAGGGGCATAAGAAATTCTTGTCCTGATGCTTCCCCATCTGACATTTTTTCTGTGTCCTACTTTTGCATTGAGTCACACCAAAAGCAAGGCTATCCCTGGTGCTGTATCATTATTTTATTCATTTTGGCTATTTACAGCCTTTGTGATAATACTTCAATAAACATTCATTATTGCAAGACAACTTGGAGCCCACAAGCTCATCCTAAAATACAAAGGTGCAGCTGAAGTGTTTCAAAAACCGTTAGCCGGGGGCTCTGTTTAAACTTTTTTTTTTTTTTTTTTTGCATCTTGCTTTAAAAATAGTTTGTTGGCATAAATTGTCTGCTTCTTGGAACATGTGTGACTCTGCTATCATCAGGATAAAAGTTTCTTCACGTCTTCATTTGTCCTCTTTTCCAACTGGCTTCTTTCTGGTTTTTTTGTTTTTGTTTTCCCTTGCACTAACAGTACCATTTTATACCTAGCTAAATTCCCACAAAAATTTTTAATTCCAAAATAATATTTACACATCAGCATGCATCGTTATTAAAAAATCTAACCATCAATTAATGCTTTCCTGCTCCTTATGAAAAATAAGTATTTGTAAATGTGATTATTTAGCAGCCAGTGCAGCAGTTTTTGCTTTCATGGTATAAGGAAAAGTAGAATGAACTTCTGAGTGTTTTGGTTTGATTTAAATCAGAATGTCCGATGAATTCAAGGCTGCTGACGGTTATTTTTCTTTGGACGTTGACCTAGCCTCATCTGGTCATCTGCTGCAGGATTGTATTGGTGCCTGCTAACTTTGGGTGTAGTTGAGGCTACATCCAAGCAGCCACGACATCTTCATATGCCCATATCTTTGTGAAGAAGTCTCCTTTGGGGGGAGGAGGGGGGCTAAAATTTGCCACGCTCGGTCTCAGCCTGCAGGTTCTGCACGTGTCGATTTTGCTGGCAAGATTGAAGAGTGGCGGATGGGTCCATCATTGGCTATTAGCCGTGATGGTCCGGGATGCAACCCCCTGAGGGCCAGGGGCTGGGACTGGAGGGCAGGGGAAGGATCGCTTGATAACTGCCCTGGTGGGGCCCTTCCCTCTGAAGCACCTGGCATTGGCCAGGGCCGGGAGCCAGGGTGCTGGGCTGGACGGACCTTGGGTCTGAGCCGCTGTTCTGATCTCCGAGCTAGTAGGGCTCCCGCCCGGTGCTGCTATCGGGGGCGCACGGGGAGGCCCGGGGGCTGGATGAGGTGTTCGGAGGAAGCTGGGGTGGCCACTAGGGGCCAGGTGCTGGTTGCCTGTAGGCAACACACCCACCCCCGCTTGAGTGGGGCGTGTGGCCCTGGGGCGGGGCGGCTGGAGCCGGGCAGGCGCTGGGTGCCCGCCGGGTGGCCGCTTTCCCGGGGGGGGACCCAGAAGGGGCGGGCCCTGGGCGAGCGTGTAATCGGAGAGCTCGGCCTCCCGGCTCTGACATGCAGGCGCGGCGGCCTGAAAAGGCTGCGAGGAGCCGGGGGGGGGGGCAGGCACAGGGCAGGCTGCGCGCCCGCACCTCCCCCGAGAGAGAGAGAGACGCGGAGGGGTGGCTGCGTGTCTGTCTGTCTGTCGGGGGCCGAGACACGCGCGCACGCGACTGGCGGCCCGGCCCCGCCGCACGTGAATCATCCCGCGCGGCGTGTCCGCCCGGCGCCCCGGCCACAGGCTCGCAGGGAAGGGGGAACCACGCGCCGCGGCGGGAAGAGGGGGGGGGGGCGCGCGCCCGCGCGGTGCCACCCTGCAGCCTCCAGCCCCGGGGCCATGCCCCGGGCCAGCCGCTGGCGCTCGGGAAGCGTGTGTGGGGGGGGGGGGATGTGAGGGGACGTTCAAGGAAATGACACGCTGAGGGACTGTGGAGATCACACACACACACTCACTCACTCACACACACACACGCGGGCGCGCGCGCGTTGCGGGCGCGCGCGGTCTGTAGACTGGATTTTGGGGGGACGGAGGGGGAAGCAGCGGCCGGCTTGCCTCGCGCCTGCCGTGAAGGAGTTCCTGGGGCTTCTGCTCCCGCGAGCGGGTTTGTGCAAGGCAGCGGAGCGGGGGCCAGGCAGGACGCCAAGGCACGGAGGAGGAGGAGGAGGAGAGGCGAGAGACAACCCGAAACATTTGCCGAGGAAATTCTAAGGTGCGGGGTGAAGACCGGCGGGACTTCCCGAGGAAAGCCCCTCGCAAAGCCAGCGCGGGGAGAAACACCCCCCCTCCCCTTCCCCCACACCCAGCCTGCTAAAAAATGGATACCTTGCCTCTCGTTTGGGGATTTTTAGCTCTGTGCTTGGCTGGATCCGGAGGGCTGGGCGAAGCAGGTAAGACCCACGAAAGTTAATTTCCTCAGCTGCGCGCGTTGCTCCATTTGCCGTGGAAAGCGGAGCAAATGTGGCGCCCGCTCTGCCGGTTACACCGGTCCCCAGCGGGCTCGCGGCGCGCGAGCCCGGGCTCTCTGCCCTCGCGGGCAACGCAACTTTCCCCTCCCGGGCTGGCGCGTGCTGAGCTCTGGGTGTCTGTGTGGTGAAACGCGCTCACCCGGAGACAGGCTTCGGCTGTGTTCAGCTGTCACATATGGAGTAAATCAAAAGGGGTTTTGTTTTGGTTTTTTTTTTTTTAAACAAACAAACAAACAAACGCGACCAAGCCTTTGCATTATAGTTTCCGGGAGATTTTGTTTTGTTTTGAAGCAGAACATATATCTCCCTGCAGGTTTTTGTTCCTTTCCCCCGCCCCCCCCCCAACCCAGGCATAAATAATTTATAGCCACTCGGTTGGAGATACGTTTACCAAGTCTAATTAAATAAGGTTTGAAATGGGCAAGGGAGGAAAGCAACCGACTTTTGGATCTGAAAAAAAAAAAAAGAAAAAAAAGTTGGTGTGTTTTTTTTTTTAAGCCGGGGTGGCGGTTTCAAAAAAAAAAAAAAAAAAACCAACCAAACCCACCCCCGCCCACATGGCTGTTAGCAGGTCATTTTGTGCCTACTGTCTAATGAAATGTCCCGCTCTGTAGCAACTGGGGATGTTTCTCTCCCCCCACCCCCTTTCAGTGTCTGTGTTTCCAGGTTTCAGAGCAGCAGCCGTGTTAGTCTGTATTCGCAAAAAGAAAAGGAGGACTTGTGGCACCTTGGAGACTAACAGATTTATTTGAGCATAAGCTTTCGCGAGCTACAGCTCACTTCATCGGATGCATTTGGTGGAAAATGCATCCGATGAGAATCGCGAAAGCTTATGCTCTAATAAAGTTGTTAGTCTCTAAGGTGCCACAAGTCCTCCTTTTCTTTTTGTGTTGCCAGGGAAAGAGGAGCTAGTCCATATACATTTTTATTAAGAAAACAAACAGTGCGGACCTCGGGGGTCTAAGGAGCCCTCTGAAGTGGTTAGAAACTTTTCTTGATGGAATTCGGTCCTAAGCAGTTGCCAACAGAAAAATAATTGGGGATGGGGGGGGGGGAGAGGAGTGGAGGGATGAGGACAAACTGTGTGGAGATAAGGGAAACAAAGGGACTCCGATCAAATTCCAATCCACTGTTTAATTCTGACAATCGGTAAATACATTTTGGGCTGCGCAAAACAGCCTTGGAGGGACTGGAGTGCGGCTGGCGAAATCGCTCCTCCCTTAGTGACTCCGCCGGAGATCTGACAGACCCTTTCCAGCTCACTAACCGCTGGGCGGGGAGTGAAACCCTGATAAGACAGATGGGGGGGGGGGGAGAGAAACCACCGCAAAAATAAATATACAAACCTCACATGCCCTACTGTTTATCGTGGTTATTAAAATATGTGCAACTCTTGGAAGCCACTAGCTAGCAGCCGGGAGGTGGGGTGAGTCGAGGCTACGTTAGCATCACCCCCCACCACCACCCCGCCGCCGCCCCCTTAGAGCTACCCCATGGCTCCGCGTGCAGGCACTCGCTATATGTCAGTGAACATCATTATTTCATTCGTGCCACCCCAGTCTGCGGGTCCTGTCACTGCGGCTCCCCCCCGGGCGGGTGCCAAGGAGGAAGGATCTCGCTCATTCAGAACAAGTGCCTGGCGTTGGGAAGCCCGGAAACACCCTGGCACCTTCTGTGGGGGGTGCTAAAGTCCGGCTAAGGTAAACACGGTGCCAGGGTTTTGGATTTGGAATCGCAGCCAGGCTCGGGCTGCAGGCTGGGGGGAGGAGGGGTGCCAAGAGCCGCTCCGCCCTGCCCCGGGCTGTCACAGAGCTCAGCCGGGCAGAAATGCAGCGTGCAATGTGCCCTGGGCGGTGCGCGTCAAACAAACGCACCGAGGGCAGCTCGGAGACCCTTCTGCGCCTTCCCCCGGCCGGGGGGCCGTGCACCGAAAGCCGTGCGGGCCCGGGGGCCCCGCCCTGGGCTGGGGCCGGATCCTGCTGCCAGCCAATCCAACGCGAAGCAGGATCGGGGCCGCAGCGGAGGGCGCCTGCCTCCTGTAGACGTGTTTGTGCTGACACCTTCTGCACCCAGGGTCCGCCTGCTGCCATGTTCCTCCTTCACCTCTCCCTCCCGGAGCCGGGCCCAGCGGCGTGGCAGGAAAAGACCCAGCGCAACAGGCAGCAGGGGAGAAACTTTCACGTGAAACCCTTTTAATGGGTTTCAGAGCAGCAGCCGTGTTAGTCAGTAGCCGCAAAAAGAGAAGGAGGACTTGTGGCACCTTAGAGACTAACCAATTTATTTGAGCATAAGCTTTCGTGAGCTACAGCTCACTTCATCGGATGCATTCAGCTTTTCCACGGCATGCATCCGATGAAGTGAGCTGTAGCTCAGGAAAGCTTATGCTCAAATAAATTGGTTAGTCTCTAAGGTGCCACAAGTCCTCCTTTCCTTTTAATGGGGTTTACGCTCAAACCAGCCCTGAGGGGTGGGGGATCCGGCTAAAGCGTGTCCCCCCCCCCCCCGCACCTCAGCCTCTCCAATGCCGCCTCGGTTGTGCAGAGCGGGGGAGGGGCTATAGGGACTGACAAGTGTTGGGGTGGAGGGGGGACGCCTTAGCAATGAAGCAGCGCCCCCCGTCCCATTCCTCTAGCGAGGCAGGACTTTCTGGTCCCCGGTGCTAGCGTTTCCCTCCCCCTGCTGCTGCTGCTGCTCTCGTGTGCACGGGCAGCCTCGCTCCCACTTGGCACCGATCTGCCTGGGCCAGTGGAGCAGAGAGAAAGGCGGGGCCCGCCGTGCCAGTCCTGGCCGCGGAGCCGTTCCCCCGCCTAAGCGGGAGGCGAGACCGCGCAGCCACGGACGCCCATGGAGCGGAGGGAACCTCTGCCGGCTTCCGCCGCGCCCTGCCACCAGCCCGTTCTGGTGCGGGCTCTCCGGCGGGGCTGCCTGCGTGGGGGGGGGGGGGTTGCATAGGTCCCCCCCTCCGTGTCAGAGAGTGAGAATTCGCTCCGCCACAGGTGATTTTAGTTGCAAATGAGCCTGGGGAGGTTGCTGCTTTTCCCAAGTGAGGAGGAAATTCTGGCTAATGCTGCATTTCAGCTGCCGGATTCCTCCCTAAAACCAGCGTCAGGTAATAGGGGACATCAGAGCTGTGAGTAAGCTCCCGTTTGCCGGAGCTGGGCTGAACTGCGGTTCTTCACCGGCACCAAAGGGCCAGAGCCTAGTCTGGGGTAGCACAGCAGTGGCTGGTCTGGGGATGCATTAAGTATGGCTCCCTTACGGGGAAGTGCCCTGGTAGAGGAAACTAGATCATTTATACCAAAGGGATTGGACGCGAACAGTCCGGTTGGGTTTCTTTTGCTATTCTTTAAGAATCTTTTTTTCCGTGAATTTAGTGCTCATGAAAGGTAGGCACCGGCTTTCACAGCCCTGGCCTGACCCAGACAGAACTCTGGTGTGTGGGAGTTCACAGTCCCTGCCCGTTCAGCCCTTGGCCTTTCTGAAGGATCTGCCAATCAGCGTGGGTGATGATGTGGGCATCTGTTCACTTAGGAACTAGGCTGAGTGTAAAGAAGGTATGTGCTGCAGGGAGCGCGCACAAGTACTGATTAACACACACTTGCAGCGGTGGGACTAGAACACTGCCCTTCAGCTCCAAAACTACAGGCTTGTCCCCTGAAAGGAAGCCATAGCTGATTATAATAGTAGGTTCTTCTCCCCTATCTCAGGACAAGCCATTAGAGGGAAAAACCACACCCACCCTCTACTAGAGGGCAAATGTACACATACACCCTCCCTATTAGAGGGCCCCCCTCCCTCCAATTATAGGACCATCTAACTAACTCGGGGTTCTCAAACTTCATTGCATCGTGACTCCCTTCTGACAACAAAAATTACTACATGACCCGGGTGGGGGCAGGGGAGGGGATTGAAGCCTGAGCCTACCCAAACCCACCACCCCAGACGGGGGGTCCAAAGCTTGAGCCCCGCTGCCCCTGGTGGTGGTGTCAAAGCCAAAGCCAGAAGGCTTCAGCCCCAAGCAGAGGGCCTGCAGCCTGAGCCCCATGGCCCAGGACTTGGGCTTCGGTCCCAGGTGTTTGGGCTTGGGCTTTAGCTTCTGGCCCCAGCAAGTCTAAGCCAACCCTGGTGACCCCATTAAAATGGGGTCGCAACCTACTTTTGGATCCCAGCCCACAGTTTGAGAACCCCAATTTAGCTCATGCCGTATATGCCACCATGAAGCGCAAATGATGCCCTGGTGAGGATTTTAGAGGTCTGCCCCTGACTGAGTTCATCCCTTTCCTAGACATCTCTGTCAGAGCAGATTTATCCCTGGAGTTTCATAACAACGCTCCTAAAGAAGACATTTATTGCCTTTGTTATGGACCAGATGGCACTAAATGACAGTTATTTTTTCTCTTAAAAAGGTCTCATGAAGAAATCCACAGGCCTCTCCTGCAAGTTAGGATCATAGAATGACAGGGTTGGAATGGACCTCAGGAGGTCATCTAGTCCAACTCCCTGCTCAAAGCAGGACCAATCCCCAATTTTTGCCCTAGATCCCTAAATGGCCCCCCTTCAAGGATTGAACTCACAACCCTGGATTTAGTAGGCCAATACTCAAACCACTGAGCTATCCCTCCCATCCTGGGAGGTTATCAGTTGAACGCCCTGACCCATTGTGCCAAAGAGACACATAGATGCAAGCCTGTAAGTTCTCCTGCTTCACCCCACCCTCTTCCCCACAAGCCTTGCACTTCAAATTACAAAATGGGAAGACTTTGCTATCTGGGAGATTCAGTCGATGTTACTGGAACTACACATACTTTACTCTCCTATGCCAGCGCAGGCACCTGTGGGAAAAGGGTTTTGTCAAAGTCTGAAAGGGGACATTGTGGGGGATGCCTTTGTTCAATGAAACAATTGAAATTAGAGGGGTGTTTGAATTTACAGGGACATTGGAAAACAGCTGAATTGGCAACGCGCACAACTCTGATTCTGCTAGGTGCTGTGTGCCCTCATGTCCTTGAGTAGATACAGAATCAGGTTCCTAGAGGTGAAGGGCTCTGTATCCCATTACCATTCCCTAGTGCCATGCAGTTCAATAAAAATATTTGGGTGAGTGCCTTCCTCTTCCCCCCGAGTCCAGCCTCCGAGTCCAGCCTCCGGTGCTGTTTGCATTTGCAATGAAATTCTCATCCTGTTTGACATCAGACTTCTTGTTGTCAAGGAAATGGTTGTGATATCACAAATACTGGAATATGACATCATTGTGTAATCCAATAAGAGAAGATAAACTGTGACAGGGCACACACGCTGATTTATATACAAGTAGTTTTAGTAATTAGCAAACATGGTAAGAAAAACATGTTTGAGGTGGATGGATTTATATTGGAAGTCTGGTGTATTTGAAAGCTTACCCCCATTATGAAAGTCCCTCTTTAAGCTTCCCCAAGGGATGTAAATAGAGAGGGGAGAGATTTTTTAATAGACAATAATATGATAATCCACACAGAAAAAAACCTCTTGCAGTCATTTTTACTGTAAGAGATAAACAGTGCAGCTGCCAATTTGTTTGTAGTCAAGCAAAGACTAAGATAACTATGTAGGGAGTGGGCTGGAGACCCTGGAAAGACAAATCTGATGGTTGGACGTCTGTGTGTTTTTCATCTCCCCTCAGCTAGTTGCAAAAGCAATCAAATAAGAAAGTAAAGGTTGTGAGTGACCCAAGTACAGAGTGATTCAGATGATGTTTATGCAACTCTGAGCAATGCTCACTTGTAAAGACTTTCAAATATTTTCCTAAAAGCTGGTATTTTTAGAAATGACTTCTGTAATCTAGCAGAACCAACAACCCACTTGCATGCACCCATGCGTGGGCAGCACACAAACACTCATTGCTTTGCCTTTTAAAATCCTGTTATGCTGTTAACAGAAAACTTACTGGGAGAGAGAGGATTTTTAGACTAGGAATATGGCAGTTGCCAGAAGCTTCATTAAAACATATGAGTATGTGCTCAGTGAGGGACTATAACCCATGTCAAGGGAGTATTTGTTTTTCTAACTTTTTTCTGGCACAGAATTATCATTGTTTGTGGCGTCTGCTGTAGCAGGCAGACATGCTTTTCCCCAGAGGGCTCTAGGAGACACTTTCCATCTCCATCTCCTGACTTTCCCTCCTCCGATTATTTACTCTATGCTTTAGGTACATTGTGCCAGGCTAAGGGGCTAAGATCAGAAAGCAAACTAGTTCCGTTCCGGGAAGCTGTGCTGAAGAAGGTGGCTCTCCCTCACTTCAACAATATGTCACTTTGCACGGGCCATTGGATTGGCTTCCTAACCGGATCTAGTGCAGTTGGGTTCCAGGACACAGTGGCCTTGTATCACGGATAGCCTTAGAGGAGAAAGCATCCTTCACAGGGTTTAGGAAGCTGTCAGGTTCAGATAAGGCTGGGATCCTATCCTGTGGGACCCCCAGTTGTATTAATAAGGAAAAATTAATTTTTAAGCACTGGGATGGCTGCCAAATTATGTGACCTCTGACAGACCAGCTGTGCTGTATAAATACATCGTATATATCTGAACACTGTGATCCGATCTGAAGTTGAAATATTGAAGCAAGCATTTAGCAGGGATGGTGGGGGCCATTTGCAGCAGTGTGAGAGAAAACTGCAAGCTGCTAAACTCTCTTCCATTGTGATGTGAAGTTGCAGAGGCAAGTCTTACATCTTGGGATCTCCCACTTGGGATCTCTAATCCAGAAAGCAGGGAAAGATGACAGAATGCACACACTGGGGAGTGAGAGGGAGGTGTGAACAGCTCTAGTTTTACCCTCATCATACAAGAGTCCTTTGACCCATTTCTAATTGTAACAAAGGGATAACTAGGTTATTTTCAAAATCCTTCTTCACACACTCTGGCTGAAACTGTGGTAGCGGCATCCACACAGATCAGGGTTGTTGCTAGCACAGTTTTGCAGTGGTTTGGGCTACAGTGGCATGGTTTTAATCACAGTCAGAATCAAAGGGTCATCTCCTAGAAGTCAAGGTCACATCAAAGTCTCAAAGGGCCAAGTTGTTCTCCATACTTTATCCCTGTGCAGTGATAGACACAAGAACTGACTTCAGTGGGAGATTTGTCTGAAGGAGGACTTCAGGAATTGGTCCAGATTGTTCAGCCTGTTTGTCTCCCCTCAAAACAATGACTCATCCCAGTAAGTCTTTATTCACACAAGTAGTCCAGCTGAATTCAATGGGACTACTTACTTAAGGGCTTGTAGGACTGGGCCCCAATCCTGGCTGTGAAACAAAGACTTGGTGTTTTAAAAAAAAATGTGCAGGTGACCTGCTGTCCTTTTGACTTCATCTACAAATTTTGTTTGGGGGAAAGGATTATCCTTTGTGCCGTTAGTTTTTTTTTTTTTTTTTAAATGGTCTCTTGGAGTGGTTCCTTTTCCTTAGAGGGATGTAGAGGAAGTGATCCAAGTGTTGTGGGGAGGGATCGTGATGAAGATTGCATTAGCTGGCATTCAAAGTGAAATCACATATTAATAGAAGAGGGTGGACAGCACTGGAACCTTTTATCTGAATTACCCGTTTCCCCTCCAGACTTGACGATTCAAGAAAAATAGGACCCAAAGCTTGAACCACCCCTGTTTTGGGGCTTTTCTGATTTGCCCATTATGTAGGTAAGACAAAAGTGATAGCTTGTATACAGGTTTCAGAGTAGCAGCCATGTTAGTCTGTACCTGCAAAGAGAAAAGGAGGACTTGTGGCACCTTAGAAACTAACAAATTTATTTGAGCATAAGCTTTCGTGAGCTACAGCTCCGATGAAGTGAGCTGTAGCTCATGAAAGCTTATGCTCAAATAAATTTGTTAGTCTCTAAGGTGCCACAAGTCCTCCTTTTCTTTTAGCTTGTATACAGACACCCTGAGCTCTGGTGATTCAGAACCTGGCTCTGAACCACACTTGGTTTGGGTTTTGAAAACCTGGCCTTCTCTGGCCACCTCTAAATGATAGGGCTAATAAGCCAACAGGCTTCCATGCCAATGCCATTCATTTTCACTTCACTTGTGTTTCTTAGAGGGATCCCTCAGAACCTAGCCCTGCCCTGGAATTCTCTCTTCCAGAGTGGGGAGGGGGAGAGAGAGCTATAAAGAAACATATTCATTTGCAAGCCACACCCACCCTTCCTTTCCTCAGTGACCACTGAATGTTTGCTCAGCAGGAAACAATGTATTTAAGGCATTTCCCAGAATGTGTAATAACTACTGCTCTAGTATTAAGGTTTAGCAGTAGCTGCATTTGAGAGAGCCATCAAAAAGACAAAATAGCTTTTGCCCAGCAAGGCTCTTAAATAATACCATCTCCTCCTGTGTCTCCATAAAAGAACTATGATCTAATCCAGAAGAATGGGGGAAGATGACAGCAGGGGGATTGTGTCCAGTGTGGCGGTGCATATTAGCATGCTACTGACACATATGGTGGACAGCATAGTGCCGAATGCTCAGTGTAAAGCCGTTTAACTTGCTCAGTAGTTTCAACAGGTCCTCTGATAAGGATACTTCTCCTTGGAGAGCCTGGCCCCATGAAGGGGAGGAAGGGAATGGTAGTTGACTGGATGGGGATTGCAACAATAGGCGTTGGATACAGAAGGAAATAAGACATGATCCTGGAAGGGGTGGAGGTGGAGGGGTAAGATGCAGAATCTCCTTCTTGGCATTGTAATAATAACAATAATAATAATTTCAGCTTTATGTAACACCTGTCATCAGAAGAGATCAAATCTCTTTACACGTGTGTCATAGGTGAATGCATGGTCCCTTCTTTAATTCATGGAAGTCAATTGCCTCTTAATCTTCTTCCACCATCCCCACACCAGCCTTTTTGCAGGGGGAAGATGATCACAGTATTTTGATTATGTTCTGTGGCCCAGTTCTACTCCCAGTGCTGTGGTGTGACCATGGGCAAGTCATTTCACTACTCCGTGCCTCAGTTTCCCAATCTGTAAAACAGAGGTTATGATACCTTGTGTGCAAAGTGCTTTGAGATCTACAGATGAAAAGCACTCTGCAGGCCCTAGATATCGCTATGAAATAGTAGTAGTCTTTTATGCAATTTCAGTTGCTTGGAATTATAATACAAAAGCCAGTGGAAACAGACGCTGTTCCTTGTTGACCTGAAAGTTTTAATGTTGTTTGTTCCTCCACTCCAATGACTATTGGAGTAGCCATGCATTGTAATTCCAGACCTATCACCAATGGTTCCAGAATTACATTTGCAGTAAGGCCTGCAGAAGAGTGGACATAAATATAAACTAACACTATTAGATCAGTTGCCCTATTGGAATTGCATTTGTTTATGATATCAGATGACAAATAATGAGGTTAGTGCAGGTGGCATTATGTGAAATGGCTATGATGTGAAATCTCATCAAAGTAACATTTTTTTAAAATGAAATGAGAGTTTTTAAAGGCTAGGGGTCAGATCCTCAGCTACTGTAAATCAATCTAGCTGCATTGATTTACACCAGCTGAGGTTCTGGCCCTGTGATTTTCAGGGAAGAGTTTCTACTTGTCCCAGCATTAGGTTTCTATTTCAAGTTCCTCCCTGGATTAAGATAGCAAGGAAGAGTGCAAAGATTGGAAATCTTTTAATTTGTCACTTTTAAAAAAAATTACTATGATTTTTCCTTGTAAAAGTTCAAGGGAACAGTTCCATTTGATCCGTTACCAGGAGGTCACCGTTCACTGCTGTCCAGTGCTAGGAAGTAAATATTTTGTATCCCTTCCCAGTTGCCTTAGGAAGTGGTCAAATGGCTGCATTCCTAGCCTGATGGATTGGCTCATTTCTTTTTTGCTTAAGCCCAGACAGAGTTTTTATGAGGCTGTCTCGTGACAGGCTGAAGTCACTTTGAATAAAACAAAATCCTAGTTCAGATCACGGACATGCCCTTACAATCGGCTTAGCTGCGGCTCTAGCATGAAATTTAGTTAAACTCTGAGTGCAGCTTGGAGGGACCCAGATGAGATGGGGTGGCATCTGGGGAACTTCCCATTTTATAAAATCCTGAACAGTTTGTGCGTGTGCTTAATCACTTTGTGATCATCTTACAGAAGGCGTTGTATAGCTAAATAAGTGCATTTACATGTGTGTGTATATCTGTATGTATTAAGTTGTTCAGGAAGCCTTTGAAACTTTATCCCACAACAGAAATCAAACCAATGTGACACCTCAGTTAAATATGACCTCCACTTTTGGGCTAAAATAGCTAACCTTATTAGCTTTCCCCTGTGCTGTGTGTCTTTCCTTGACAGATCATTAAGCAATGTTTAAATCAGAGATATCACATTTGTGGTGTTTGATCCCTCTTCATGTTCCTAGATTGGAAGCTCCCTGGGGCAAGGATTTTATCATATGGTAGGGGCTCAGATAGCACTGTGATGTGGAACCCTATACAAACCTATACAGATACTTCTAAAGCACTGTGGATGGTGTTAATAATAATGAATCCACCAAGGTGTTAGAACACTAGTTTTTCCTACCTAGGCAAAGGACTTAAGCACGTGCTTAAGCGCTTTGCTGAATGGGGGTGGTTTGCTGAATTGGGGCTCAGGTCTGATCCTGGGAGGCACTGAGCACCCTCAACTCTCATTCACGTCACTGGGAGCTGAGAACACTCTGTGGCAGGATCCTTTGTTACTGAGCTATAAGTGGATACGTGCTCGCATGAAAAGGAGTCTTTAGGGCAGGGGTTCTCACAACAAAGTTTTTTGTTGCCACACTGACATTTTTTCCTAAAATATGTAATTAACTTTAGGAAAAACAAATAAATATACACAGATACACATGTAAATCATTCTAATTTATTTATGTGGGGTTTTTTGTAGCCTCAATAATAAAAATAATTCTGTGAAGTGATATTTGTATGTTCATTAATGTCACTTTTCACAGCACGCTTTTTCTCAACAAGCCCCAGGACAAATTAAGCCCTAAATCGGGGGTCTGAGGGGGAGGCAGCAGGGACTAGGGGTGATGGGGAGAATGACTGTGGGGCCAGGAAGGCAGCGGAGGTCCACAGTGATGGGGGGCCTGGGGAGGCAGCGAGGGCCTGGGGCAATAGGGGGAGCCTGCATGGCTGGAGCCGGGGGTCAGCACCCGCCGCTGCAGGGTCAGAGCCAGGGTCCACACAGTTGAAGCTGGGGGTTGGAGCCTGCTGCCTTGTGGCTGGAGAGAGGGGTCAGCACCCAGGGCTGACTCCTGCTGCCACACGGCTGGCGCCCGGGACCTGAGCAAGGGGCCAGTGTCCAGAGCCAGGGGCTGGAGCCCAAAGCTGAGGCCACATGGCCAGAAAAGCCCTGCAGCCAGGCTCCCAAAGTCCCATAGCTGGAGCCTGCCGCCTAACCACCGAGCGCCACCAAGGTGGGTCGAGGATTCACCTTGCTCCAGCAGCGTTGTGCCCCACGTGTCTCCAGAGGTGGTGCAGGGCAGTGCATTCAGGAGCAATAGGAAGGGAGGGACGGGTCCCCCGTCACCCCCGAGGAGGCTGTCATGGCTGCTGAGAAATACTGCTTTAGGGTATCTCTCCTTTGTGCTGAATTCCGAGGAGCAGAGATCTTTGGGTCTGTGAGGGAGGAGGGAGTGGAGCGAGGGCTGCAATGTTCATGGCATTTTAAAAAAAAGTACATAAAGAATGCAGCTTGAGGGGATGGAACCCTGACCGCCAGTAAGCAACAACTGCTCATCCTCCCCTCCTGTCTCTTTGCCCTCCGGACAGAGATCTCACAGCTCACTTCTCACATCCTTCTTTCTCCCTGGTTGTGGTTTCGGGGAACACTGGCTCTTTGGTCTCATTTATTCCTAACTCCAATGTACTTGAGCGATACTCCTAATCCAGATAAAGCTCATTTATTTTCTGTGGGCCAGATGACAGGCACAGTTTGTAGGGGCGGGCAGCACAGAAACTGAGCCTACAGCTCCATGCCTGGGTAACCCTGCTGTTTTGCAGATGCTCCCAATTTGGCAGCAAGGAGCTTTGACTCTCACTCTCTGACATAAAACAAACGGACTCAAAGGGCCTGCCCAGCTACTTGGAGCTCCTTAAATCAAGGCACTGGGACTTGGTAGGGAAGTACATAAACTTCATAGATCATTCATATGATCTGGTTACGCCCCCAAAGTCCTGTCCCAGCATGCACTGGGCTCAGCCAAAGGCTTCTCTGGGCAGAAGCCTCCTCTTTGGTGATTCTAAAGTCCTGGTTGTGACGCTCCACAACACGTGACCTAGCCTGATCCTCACTCGTCATGCCGGCAGAACTCCCACTGACTACCTGGTGCTGGAATGTCTCAGCTCTGTCTCCTTCCTGGAATGGGTATAAGAGCAGGAGCTGCTCCTATGTCATGTGCTATTTTTGCATGAATGCATCTGTCAGGGTTCCTTCCCCTCTCTGAACTCTAGGGGACAGATGTGGGGACCCACATGAAAGACCCCCTAAGCTTATTTCTACCAGTTTAGGGTAAAACTTCCCCAAGGCACAAACTTTTTTGCCTTGGAGGGTACACTGCCACCACTAAGTGATTTAACAAAGAATCAGGGAAAGGACCACTTGGAGTTCCTGTTCCCCCAAAATATTCCCCCAGGCCTTACACCCCCTTTCCTGGGGAGGCTTGAGAATAATATCTTAACCAATTGGTTACAAAGTGATCACAGACCCAAACCCCTGGGTCTTAGGATCATAGAGAAATCAATCAGGCTTTTAAAAGAAACAGAACTTTATTAGAAAGAAAAAAGGTAAAAGAAGCACCTCTGTGAAATTAGAATGAAAGATAATTTCACAGGCAGTCAGATTCAAAACATAGAGAATCCCTCTAGGCAAAACCTTAAGTTACAAAAAGACACAAAAACAGGAATACACATTCCCTCCAGCACAGCAAATTTCACAAGCCAAAAACAAAAGAAAATCTAATGCATTTTCTTACTAGATTACTTACTAACTCTATAGGAATTGGATTGCTTGCTTGCTTTCTTGATCTGTCCCTGGGCAGAGGCATCACACAGACAGACAAAGATTTCCCCCACCCCTGATTTTAAAGTATCTTGTTCCCTTATTGGTCATTTTGGTCAGGTGCCAGCCAGGTTACTTGAGCTTCTTAACCCTTTATAGGTAAGAGGATTTTATAGTACTGTACCAGAGCTTCTTAACCCCTTCCCTTTATATTTATGACATGCCCCCCAAATCAGAGATAGTGTGAAACACTGGCTTGATTTCTTCCTGGAGCTCTAGGAGAAAACAGAATTAGTAAGACACATGCATCTGTAGATCTGCTACTAACTGTATAAAGACTAACAATATTTTTTATATTTCAAGGACGATTTTAACCAGTTGATTTTGGGAAACTTTCATGGGAGAGTGCATCAGCCACTTTGATCTGCTCCTGAGAAACATTGTCCTGACCAATGAGTTCTCTTTTTCTCTTTATCTAATTCCAGATTCACTTCTGAGACATTAGACAGACATTCAGAAACTTCATTCACAGACAAACTGCTTTTTTGCACAGACAAACATTTGGAGAAAGCCTCCACAGGCAAATCATTGCCCATAATAGACACAGGTTTAAGATCATTTCTTTCCTGTGACTGGTTACTTGGACTGAACAAAGCTTTAACATCTTCCCCAATCAAAAGATCCTTAGGCAATAACTTCCTTACACCAGCTATAACTTCATGCTCAGTACCATTCCATTCAAGGTGAATGCTGGCTAAAGGCACTCTTACAGTAAACTCATAGAGGACTACAACATTCACACTCTGATTTGGGAAGTAATCTTCCTCTTTGACTAGATCTGCTTTAACAAGAGTGATGTTAGAAGCCATAATTTGCCCTAAACAGCTTTTATTATTGTATAGTACTGTATCAGAGCTTCTTAACCCCTTCCCTTTATATTTATAACAACATCGTAACCAAATATGACCCTAGTGAATCAAAAAGATTTATTGGTAGTTTCTTGGTGGAAACCACCAACTCTGAGTGGCTGCAGCATATGTGTGTATTTTGAAACGCACCTCTTTGGCTAGGGTAAGTTTAAGCTACACATGGAGTTGGCCTTTGCTTTTTGCATCCAAGATCACAGGATGCACTGAACCCTGCTCTTCTGATGTCAGCAAACTCTGGTGGGATTTAATTGGCAGAAAACTCACTCAGTGGGAGAACACCCTCTTGCTCAAGATTTCACAGCGTTTGAAGGCGTCAGGGCACTCTCATATAATCTGTTAGGCAGATCCCTGGGCGCAACCATCCACTTTGATCCACGTGTGTAATGCTTGCCATGCCAACTTCAAAGGGAGTGGTGTGCATATGCACGTGAGGGGCTGCTCTTGGCCAGTGAATTTCAGCAAGGAGAGGTTTTTCCTAATTTTCCCATGGGGAGATGAGGGGAAATATGTTCTGCACCACAGAGTGGGCAAGGATCTCAGCTCTCCAAACCCAGCTGTGTGGGGAAACCTTGCAGTTCTCAGGACACCTTTGGAGAGCTGGAGCCTTTGTGCTGTGTCCAATGTCTTTATGTGATGCCTCAGGACTTTGGTTCCCCACCATTACATTGCACAGTACTCAGGGAGCTGTATTACCATGGCCTTCCCATCAGCCTTCAAGGGGTCATTCCCAGTGTGGCAGGGGAAGCAGTTTAAGGTCATGGGGAATGATCTTACTCCCCTGGGGATCTGAGGGAGGATGATGCCCAAGAGAGCAGCTGTCCCCGCCCCCACCAGAGCCATGGCAGCACTGTAGAGTTGGTTTAGAGAAGTTTCCCTGTGATTGAGGGCAGGGGAGGAGCAAGCCAGAGATCTGCTGCTTCTTCTGCTTACCCACAACCCTAGATCTAGCTCCCCTCCTCCAGCAAGCCTGGAAGGGAGCACAGGAGAGCGGTTTCCAAACAGCGCATTTAGCTATTGAGTGGTGGAACATACTGGGCCCTTAGCAGACCTGGCTAATATTTAACATTTCATTTTAATTTTATTAAGTGAATTTAAGGCTGGTGAAAGCTGCCAGGGCATACTGAAGACTGACGTCTTCTGTTTAATCCACACAACACACACAGCTTGCAGAGCAGCAGTGCCCGCTTCCTTCACCCTGCCCAGCCGACGTGCCTCAAGTCCTGACCTGGTCTGGAAAGGTGGCTCAGGTCTTGTCCACACACAAACTTGCACCGGTTTAGTTAAACCAGCTTGAGTGGATTCTGTGATTTCGGTTTAAGCGTATCTTATTTCTGTTTAGCTTAAGCCTGTCTAGCCCAATGGGCTAGCTTGCCTTTATTATATTCATTGCTTTGCATTATATTCAACAGTAATATAAGAAACCTACAGGCCTGTATCCTGTAAGACATTAGCTTCAGCAAGTTAGCATAAGTCTTGAGGCCTCTGAAAGTTGAACAGATAAACTTTGCACACATAAATGGCCCAACAGAAAACCCAAAGTATTTGGGAAGCTGAAAATAGCATTTAAGGGGAAGTTCTGACCCCAGGTGCATGAGTCAACCACAGAAGTTTCCTGGCAACGAACTGATGTACATAACAGGTACATGAGAGAGATACATCTAAGGTTAGCCTACTTGCTTGCCTATATATCTTTTCTTATAGGTTTCTTATTTTCTTATGTTTGTTTTATTATAGGTTTATATTATATCCTGCCTCTTCCCGCCCCCGGTCCAACCCCGCCCCACCTCTTCCCCGCCTCTTTCTGCATCCTGCCCCAAGAGGACCCCTTCCCTGCTCCTCCCCCTCCCTCCCAGTGCCTCCTGCATGCTGCGAAACAGCTGATCTGCAGTGTTCAGGAGGTGCTGGGAGAGAGGGAGAGGAGTTGATCGGCGGGGGGCAGAGAGGGGAACTGGCTGCCAGTGGGTGCTATGCACCGGCTAATTTTTCTCTGTGGGTGCTCCAGCCCTGGAGCACCCATGGAGTTGGTGCCTATGCATAGGGGGCTTCCAAAGTTCATGGTGCATCACAGTTTGGAACTTGTAAAGAACCGAAAAAAACAGTTAGGACAGAAATAACAAATGTGATACCTACTCACAAAAGGGCCATGGTAACGAATTGACATATATGATAATAAGTTGAGATCATTGCTGTGCTAACTTATAGGAGACACTGCACCATTAGTGAGGTGAGGAAATACAAATAAGGAAAAGGGGAAAAATCCCCTACTGAATATGCATCAAACATAACGGCAGTGTAACATACTATAAAAGTGGCATCGCAGCCTAGGGGCAGTAGGAGAAGGAGATGTAGTCCTTGGGAGGTGCCAGAATGATGGCCATTGGTGATGAGGGGGAAGGTGATGGTGATGAGGAAGATGATGGCTAACACTTCAGGTGGTTCTACAACGGATGATGTGATTTTATGGATGTGCACATGTACATTCTGTAGTGTCTCTATCTACCTTACTGAGATGGGGTGTTTGTGACTGTGCTAAATGTATAATAAACTATATTTGTAAATATAAAAGAGTTCCTATACAGTGAGTGTTGCACATCAGGGTTCCCAACTGTATAATCATTTGAATAATACTGGGGCTGAGCTTGGGGCAAGAACCTGTCAACCCTCAAAGTGATAACTGGGGATTCTTAAGTAATCAATATAATTAATACATTATCTAAAGATCAGGCAACTTAATTGACTTAAGCTAAATTGAAACAAGCCTGATTTTTGCTGAAATACAAACACCCATGCAGCCTTTTGCACCAATTAAGCTGAACTGGCTTAAAATGACACCGTTATTTCAATGCAGGATGTAAACTAGCCTTCAGTTTTCATGCACGTCACTGCTTGGCCTCTCTGCTGGGGCTGCCAACAAGGGGTGACCGTTCTGATGGTGCATTTTTGTAGTGAGGGCATTTGTCCACTGGAAGCTGGACTGGCACCAGCGCCAAGTTGTCTAGCCGTCTCCAAGGAGCCATTAGATCATTTGGTCAGGCAGGGTTGCTTTATGAGGCCTCATCTACCTGATATAATATCCACCGTCATAGTATCTAAGTGCTGATTATGGACCAGCTGCTGCTGTGGTGTATACCCTTTGCAACCCTGTTTATTTCAACGGGGCTGCTAAGGGAGGAATGCCACAGCAGCCTCTGGCCCTGTTAGAGTAGCAGGTGACATGTTCCTGCAGGTGAGGTGTTCTAACAGTAACAAAAAAGAAACACAGTTGTCGATCTCCCTAGTATCTATGGAGCTGAGAAATGCAGCCCCCCACCCATCTGTTTGTTTGTTTCATTCTGTTCAATTACATTTCATCTTTTAGATTGTAATCATAAATGGAATTTGGGTGTAAAACAGTCGGGCCTGATTCTGATCTCACCTACCCGGTATAAATCAGGACTGTCTCCACTGAAGTCAGTGAAAATACTCAGGGTTAAAACTTGTGGAAGATAAGAATCAAGCCCCTGGGATCGGTCAGTTGTGCTCTGTCTACCTGATATGGGTTTACACAGCAATGTGTGAACCCAAGATTTGGGGTGAAAGTAGGATTTCTGCACCTCATTTTATCATCCAAGAACGAAAGACGAAAGGTCAGATTCTGATACCCATGTTCACATGGTGGATCTCCTTAATGCATGAGTCGTCTTATTGACTTTATTGGGACTGCCTCTGGAATATTCATTCTGTTATTCAGCATTTAGTAAGGGTGCTAGAATCCTGTGACTAGTTGGTGGCACCAGTCTAGTGGGTAAGGATGTTGAAAAAGCTGGAGAGAGGATGATGAGGAGTGGAAGGATTGAATTTGTTTTCATTGCTTCAAGACTTCACCCTTTCCAAGAAAAACAGTCTGCAGCTTGAATATTTATCTTCATTAGAAGAGTGTACGTGTGTGTAGATGATGTGTGAATTTTTATGGGAGGGTGTGGAAGTGTGTACATGAGAGAAGTGTGAATCGCACATAAATATCTCTGCGTCAACAGATAGGTGAATTCTCTCAGTCGCGCGTGCGTGCGCCAATGTGTCTGCCTATCTTTCTAAAATCCACATAGCCACATGTAAGTGCATGTGCTTCAGAAGGGAGGGAAAGAGATCTGCGCAAGAATGTGCGTTTGTAAATATTTTTGTGTTGAGCAGGCTCTCTGTGGAACAAAACCAGATGTTTTTATGAGTCCTCAGCTCTTATCTGTTTTCTTGAGCTTTTTTTAGGATTTTATTTTATTTGGGGAAAGGGAAAGTCACAGCGATGCCCTTGGAGGTGCGAGGAGAAAGCTATTTTTAAGGAGGAATATGGTTTAGAACATCAATAAGTAGGAGAGGATAAAAATAGTCCTGTTTTGTGGCAAAGAAGTGATTACTCCCTTGTGGGGAGGACAGAGCACCCCTCCTCCTTTTGAGGAGGCTTCCTTTTGCTATTGTTCATCGCTGGGTCCGCATGCAGCACGTATTCTTTCTTTTTCCAGGGAATTTGCAGAGAGGAGCAGCAGGTTAAGTTGAAGTGATGTCTTAAGAACTGTCCCACCTGGCTGCACGGTTGTCATTGCAGAAAGACTGGCACGGGGCAAGTCGATTGCCGGGCTGTGGTTTTCCTGCCAAGAGCTGGCAGAGGAGCATACAAACTGGAAAATTACACCCTCTGCAGCCTATAGGGCAGCTGCTGCTCTACGTTCAGACACCTTTAAGGCCAGATCCTCAGCTGGCGTAAGTTGGAGTAGTTCCATTGGCATCAATGGAGTTAGGCCGGTTGGCACCAGCTAAGGATCTTGGCCTTAAATCTTCCCAAAGGATAAGCCTAAATTTCCAGTCGCAAGATGTTACAAAACCTGTATGAGTGCTGTCCTGCGGTGTATGCAGTACACAGAGCACCCAGAGGAATGTAATTTATTGTGCTTAAAAACGTACAGGAGTAACTTTCAGAAGTGGGCTCATTTGTGATGGGCTAATTATCTCTGTCTTTGTGTAAGACCTGGTGTAATTGTTCATCTGTGCTAGAGATCACGCTCCCTCCTGTGCTTTGTCAGTGAATACAAGATTGTGCATCCCCCTTAAAGGAGACGGCCTGGCTCAGTTTTGTGATTTAATGCAGATTAGCACATCAGAGCTGGAACAAGTGCAGGCGGCATGGCTTTAAAGCCTCACTGTCCGGCTTTAGTGCAGTGCTACACGCGTGCCCTTTCTTTCCCCTCTGCATTTGAACTCTTGACTAGCTGTTCGTTTGTCTAAGGTGGAAATGGTGCAGACAATAATATTGCCAGGCTGGGGAATGGCTAAACTGCACCTGTAGCGAAGAAGATCCAGTCCTGTTGGGTGGCTGCTGAGAGGTAATCTATAATTCACAAGGCCTTGCTGCTTCATGCAGATGGTGATATTGAAGCATGACTGATGCCAGCGGCGCAAAATCTCAGAGGCATTTCCTCCCCCCCCCCTTGTCTTATTCTTTCCTCCTGGTTTGCTGTGGCTCTTAAATTAAAACCTTCCCAAGGCTAAGTGCTCCTGGTGCTGAGGAATTTCAGCCTTTACTCACAAACATCCCACATTTTCAGTGGTGGGTGGTACACTTCCCAAATATGGCTTCAGTGACAATTGAGGTCATTCAGTCCCTTAACAAGAGTGGACTTGGGCTGGTTTATAGCTTGGGAATGAGTGGACACATACATGCACTTGCTTCCACTGTGTCTATTCCATTGTTCTAGTCTGGGGTGGGTGTGGTAGGGAGGAGGAAGCCTGTCTTTGAACTAGGGATCAGGCTACAGGAGCGACTTAACTCCTTCTTGTCTGAATAGTGTCTGCATCTGGGAAGGTGACACAAGCACTTTCCGTAGCAACTTGATGCTGTTGGCTTAGCATCATCTGGTTGGCAGCCCCCATTGGATTGCTATGGAGCAGCACCATCGGCTGAATGAAGCCAGCTGTGGCACGCAGTGGTGGCAGAGATGGCCGCTCTGCTGGGATTGGGGGAATCAAGGAACATAAAATATAGATGCCTATTGGAGAAAGAGACCTTGTTCGGAATCTTAGTATGTTATCAATTGACTCTATGATGCAGATTTTCCTCCCAGCGAGTAATGAAATAATAAATCAGATTTGTGGTGTTCATAAGATTAAATGTTTTTTTGAAGATGAAATCGCCCTCTAGGGCCTGTTATAACCCAAAGCTGAAAGTGCTTCCTTTGCTCAACATGTAATTGTTACCAGGCCGTTTCTGGGCCACAAAACCACCATTGTTGATGATCAGAGTCTGTAATTCCAACTGCTCCACTGGCTTGAAGTGTTTCAAGACCAGAGAGACAAAACTGAGAGGAGAGGTACTTAGAAGAGGGGCAGGAAGAAGGGAGTGGAAAGACTGTCTTGTGGTTTAAAGCATGGGATAGGGAGCCAGGCAACTGGGGATCTGTTCCTGGCTCTGTCACATACTTTCTGTATGAACTTGGACAAGTCACTTAACCCTGCAACATGAGGATGATGCTACTTCCCTAAGTTGCAGGGATATATTGTGCATTTTCATCCAGCAATGTTTGTACAGGGCCTTTGTGGTTTCTATGGAAGAGTGCCATAGAAAGCTTTTAAAAGAGCCAGTAGAGGGGAGAAAATAAAGGCAGCTCCAAATGATCTGATATCTCACTGCCTCTTCTTTAATAAATCTGTAATTGCATAGGCAGGAGCGTTTATGGCCTTTTCTGGTCTGTCTAAAATGTGGTATGTGTGTGTGTAGAGGGGGGTGGGGGGATTGCTGTATATAATAATCACCTTCACTGTAAGCACCCAGTGATTAGCTTGATAGTTGTAGACCGCGCTGCCATAAAGGCCCGTTAAACATTCTTTATCAGACAACTAAAGGCATAAATCTTAACGTTTTGAAGGTCATAGCCAGTTTTAGCCACTTGTTCTCTTGGTTATTTTTGCAGTTCAGTCATGTGGGGGTCGTTTGAATTCAAAGGATGCTGGTTACATCACTTCACCTGGATACCCACAGGACTACCCCTCCCACCAGAACTGCGAGTGGCTCATTTACGCCCCGGAAGCGAATCAGAAGATTATCCTCAACTTCAACCCTCATTTTGAAATTGAGAAACATGACTGCAAGTAAGAGCCTTCCTCTTCTTCTTTACTAGATAATCTGCTCCTCCTCCTCTTCCTCTCTTAACTAGAAAGGCGAGGACCAAGCACTCTGTGAAACAGGAAACTGGGTGGTGGCCCCAATCTCCAGAGCATACCTCGCTATGTCACTCTCCTTCAGAGTCTGGCTTACCTTGTAGCCCACTGTTGTGTGACTCCATCACACTCAAAGGGAAAGGTTCTGAATCCCAGCCTTGGGTATCGATCCTTGGCACATAGAAGGTGTTGGTTCTGTTCCCTGCACCGGTGCTGATTCAGCTACACTTGGTGAATTCTGATTTTGAAGGCAAGACCGGGAAGCAAGTTATCCAGGAAAATCAATTAGCAGCTAGTAAATAATTAACAGCATCAATGGGCACCATTAAAGGCTGAATTAATGATGTGGTCTCTGTGGATTTATAATCCAGTATGTACCCTCTAGAGTCCGTGACCAACTATTGGGATGTCTGAAATGTGGAAAAGTTTAGAGTCTCCTGAAATGGAGCTGATTCTGCAGTCTTTCCACACACAGTATTCCCTTTGATTTATGATAGCATCCACATATCAGACTCTAGGATCAGGCCCACTGACACAAAACAATCAGCACAATCTTAGGTGAATTTTTTGAAGATTGAAAATTATGGTCCCAGATCCTCAGCAGGTGTAAATCAGCATAGCTTCATTGGCTTCAATGGAAGCACACTGCTTTACACCAGTTGAGGATGTGGCCTATTATATACACATAGGCCCTGATCCAACCAGTGCTGAAGTCAGTGAGTGTTGAGGGAGTTCAGTACTTTGCAGGATCAGGCCCATGTACCGGGGGGGGGGGTGGGAAGCAGGAACTCTGACCATGGCCATAAATGAACACTTGTCAACTGCTGGAAATGGCCCACCTTGATTATCACTACAAAAGGTTTTCTTCCTCTCCCCCTTCCCCCCCACCCCGGCTCTCCTGCTGGTAATAGCTCATCTTAAGTGATCACTCTCCTTACAGTGTGTATGGTAACACCCATTGTTTCATGTTCTCTGTGTATATAAATCTCCCCACTGTATTTTCCACTGAATGCATCTGATGAAGTGAGCTGTAGCTCACGAAAGCTTATGCTCAAATAAATTTGTTAGTCTCTAAGGTGCCACAAGTCCTCCTTTTCTTTTTATAAATGAACACAGGTGATCTAAGCAAAATAGTGAGGGATGTGATCATGGTTTTATTGTTGTGCGTTTAGGCAGAGCTGCATAACTTACAGGTGGCTAAATGCAGTCACCCAAAACCCCTGGTAATAAAAATGTTATAGTTCCACTGGACTGTGACTCAGGAGACTTGGATTCTATTTCTGGCTCAGCAACTGGCCTATTGGGTGACCTTGGGCAAGTCATTTTCCCTCTCTGGGTGACAGTTTCCCCTTTTGTAAAATGGGTACTGATCTCCCTTGTAAAGTACTTGGAGATCTACTGATGAAAACCCTATTAAGAGTTTGGTATATTAGCTTTTAGTATATAGAGGGGAGTGTGATATGGCAGTAGGAGTTAAGTGTCCTGATTCTGACACTGACTCGTTCTGTTGCCTTAGGCAAGTCAGGGCCAGTATTGCAAAAGTGCTTAACACCCACAGGCAGCCCCAGCTTTCAGAAGAACTAAGCATGTTGGAAGCTGAATGCTTTGGAAATCTGGCCCTTTAGCAGTATATGTGGGAGCCGAGTTCTTTTTGAAAAGCTGTCCCCAGCTGCAGGTGTTAAGCACTTGAAAATCTGACCTCGAAACTGTTGCCCCACATTTTGCCTGTTTTCCCATCTATAAAATAGGAATAAGAATGCAGTTGTGGCAAGCGCCATCAGCTGTCACTATTACAGCTAGTTTTCCAAGTTCTTTTTCTTAGTATCTGAGCAATTTTGTAGTCTTAGAAGAAAGGTTGATGCTGGTACTTTTGGTTGCATAAGGCTCTAGGTGGAGGGAGCTCTGTGAACAGCAAGAGAATTCGCAGTCTGCAGTGGTCTCTAATTAGAAACAATTCTTGAGGCAGAGTTGCTCCCTAGGAACTAGGTATCAGTGCTGGGCTGAGAGTGCTGAAGTTGCGGATTGCCTGCATCTCTGTTTTAGGACTGGTGCATGCGTGTAAAAAATGTAAATGACACTTTTAGAATATATCCATGCCACTGATTCCTCCTCCTCCTTCTCTGAGCTGCAAGGGCCTGGATGCCTGCTCCTGCTCCACAGGAGTGCAAGGCTGGTGTCAGAATGGGATATTGGTGTCAGAAGGGGCACTAAATACGTGCTAATTCCTGGGTAAGGCTCAGTCAGTGAGCTTTCTGAGATCACTGCAAAGAAGTTTCTCCCACAGTGCTGATTATTTTAATTGTTTTCATTTTGCCCTGTTTTTTTTTTTTTTAAGGAGGCACATTTGTTCAGTCCCATATTTTTTTCTTTTTTTAAGCTGTGTCCAGCCACATTAGGAAGTAACTGGGCCTTCTCCCTCCCCCATCATGAAAGGAATAATTTGGTGTAATTGAAGCCCTCAAAGGCCTTTCTCTCTCTCTGCTTCATCCCTGCTCCAAAGAAGCTCCTTAGTTTGGAAAGCACTTCAAAACAAGGAAAATTGGCCATCTTCTGTTATTTTCTTCTCCTGTGTGTTAGTCACAGCCAGGATCTTAATGCTTGTAGGGCGGGCACTTTCTAAAATAAAGCCTGGGAAAAACAGGCCATCGTCTGTGCTGCCCTTCCGACGCAATAATGCAGCCATAAAGCCGGGAGCAAAAGGGGAAAGGGAAAGAGAGAAGCTCTGGTTAAGACCAGCCAAACTATTCGGAAATAATTGTAATAGCCCGTCTTCTCGCCATTTCTTCCTCTCAGCACTGCGAGTGCAGCTGCCGTTTTCCTCCAGCTTCAGTCCCAGGCAGTGGGATTGGGTATCTGCTATCTGAACTGGGAAGCGGTGTCCAGTTTGAAAAGAGCATGCTGCTTTGGTGAAAGGTTGCCATTCTGTCACATTGCATTGCGTGCACATGCCAAGTTTTATTTTTGATCTCAGGAGAGACTTGAACCAGCCTCCTATAGATGAGAAATGAAGATTATTCCCAGTCACGTGGCTGTTCTACCCAATCCTTCGTAATTGCCATTTCTCTGTTCAGTCTGTGCTGTTTGCTTGGAAAATCCAAATCAGAAGCTTCAGTGTTGCGTGAATCACTCCATTCTATAGCCACCTTTTCCAGTCATCAGTCCCTTCCCCAGCTACGTTTCTCTTTGGACTTTAAAAGCCCCTTCCAGAGATTCTCTCCTGAAATCTTCCATCAGCTGCTCTGCTGAACTAATGGTGCTGAAGGATTAGACTGTGCAGAGCTGCCTTTGAATTCCAAGTCTTTTCTGTATAAACACGGTGGAAGCAGACTCATTTCATCATAGTGGAACAGTCTTGCTCCCACGACAGACAAAAGAACCTCTCATTTGAGTCATAACGGCTTAACCAGGAAAGCATTATCTAAAAATATACATACATAAAAAACAGCCCAGCGTGTTTTTTCTGTTGACTTTTTCTGAACATGAAATGCAGTTGAATTATGAATAACCCAATGGACATGCTGTCTCTGGCTGTGATGATTTCATATACAGTATTGGCTTCAACAAGAGTAATTGTAGCCCCCTCTGGTGGTATCATGCCAAACAAGACGAGAGTTTGATCCTTGTGAGAGTGGTGGCTTTTCAGAGAGCTGGCAGAATGAAAACCAAAGGTGAGCCTGAGCCACCGAGTTTGGACCTTCCCCAGAATTTGGATCCAAAGGAGTGGCCTCCTCTCGAATGAAAACTGTTTTTAGAAGAAGGGTACGGTAGAAAGTACTATGGGGAATTCATGCACGTTTACCCTGATATGAGGAGAACAGAACTTAAAGGGACAGTGCTCCCAGTCTGGTGCTGACCTGCCCATAATTTAACTCACCTTACACATGTCTCATATTTTGTTTTAAAGCTGCTCTGCTGATCTTGGAAAATATCAGTTTCCCCAAAGGAGGGTAAGCAGCATTGACTGATAGCCAAATTCTCTGCTGCTGATTAATTATTTGTATTACAGTGGCACCTAGTGTTCCCAACCAAGATCGGGACACCATTGTGCTAGACTGTGCCAACACAGACAGGGAAACAGTCCCACCGCCAAAGAGTGGATGCTGTAAATAGATAAGACACACAAAGGGTGGGAGGGGAAAGAAGGGTGAAGTGTCTTGCCCAGGGTCATATAGTTCGTCAGTCAGGGAACCAAGAGTACAACCCAGGGCTCATGACTCCTAGATCAACCAAAACACATCTCCCTTGCTACTAGACACCAATGATAACAACCATGCTGCCGTGTGTTCCATTGAAGCATTGGGTGTTATGATGTGGGATGGGATCCCATTAGACACATCAAGCCAGAGTCTAGTTAGCCTGCAAGGTCTTGTTGTGGTTGCATGAGCCTCTCTCAAGCTGGGCACTGAAATAAGCAAACACAAATATTCTGCTTTCTTAGCAAGCAGTCTGAGTCCTGTAGATTTTAATATCCTGCATATTAACAAGAAGAGAGCAGGGCAGAGAGTCAATGCAAAGTGGGTGTGAGTGCCCACATACCAAACCACAGCTGGCAACTATAATTTTAGGCTCAGCACCCTTGACCAGATCCCTTCACACAAGAACAAAACACTGCAGGAAATCTTCCTTCCATCAGCAGGGGTTAAAGAGCAGACAAGACAGCAATTATAGGTGACTAATTAATTAGTAAATGTTTTGAAAAATAAGCAAAATTAGCTCATTAGTAAACATTTTAGAAAAAATGCCATTTCTTTCTGAATTGGGAAAATCCTAGAAAATAGAAATATATGAATAATGTTAGAGAGAGATGTGTTTTCAGGGGACGTAGTAAGCGACCATACTGGATCTTCTGTGAATGAAACAATGGGAAGGGTTCAACTTTAACCATGAAGGGAAGGGAAATCATAGAGGAAACATTCGTGAAGGCGTTTGGTTGCTTGTAGGTTTATGGGCTGGACAGGCAGAAACAGTGGTTTGAGCTGGAGCTGTTCAGACGTCAGTTACTGTGGTTAAACTGGGGCATACTGTAACCTAACTCTGTCACCATTCCAATCCCCAGTCATAATCCTTGGATAGGTGGGCACATTTGCCAGAACAATCAAGAGCAAATGAGTCAACCATGTTGACATCTAAACATTCCATTAGTCTTCAGCGTTAACACCCACTGAATTGAATGGAACAGCTCCCCTGACTCTGAGTTATTGTGGCCTGTTGACTGTCTACAGAAGCATGCAGCCAGCCCTGAATCAGTTTGTGCTTGTGTTCTTAAAGGGTAGTTTGAATTCTTCAGACACTGATGAGGCAGAAGAAGTGCTGCTATGGTTTATCCCACCACACTGTTTTACCCAGCCTGCTGGGCACAGAAAGATCAGGGTTTGGTTCTGTATGTTGTCTCCCTGTTGGAATTGTTAGAAATTAAGGGCCAGATTGTGGCTTTAGACACTGCCCCTGTGGGCCTCACACGGCTCTTCTCCTGTGTGAGTCACAGCTCTTCTCCTGTGTCATCCTGGCACCTGGGGTTAGTGACTTACTGCTAGCCTATCTCCTCAATAAGTTACTACTCACCCTGCACTGGCTCAGAGGAAGGGGACAGAGCCAAGGCACTGTTCACCTATTGCAGAGAGGGAGTAGGCAAATGAATAGCCCTGCTTACTCCTGTGCACCTGGACGCAAGATCCAGACAGCCGAATGGAGCGATAAGGGGGATTCCTGCTGCCCGACCCAGGCATGTGCTTCAAGTCACTCTCTAGCCCGACGGTATTTCTTCTGTATTTCCTCTTATATCCTGTATTGACCACACTTAATGAAAATCCAATGTAAAAGTAATGAAGCAATCTCATTAAAACAAATGGACAATAACCACAAGAAGTGAAATACTAGTGACTGTGGGCCAGCGTGCCTGGGTTCTGTTGATGGCAATGCTCCAGACTTGCCGTGTAGCCTTGAGAATATCACTTGTCTCTTCTTTTTGTGTCAGTTTCTCCTTTTCCAAAATGGGGATAATAATGTCAGAGGATAGTTATGAGGATTAGTGAATTATTACTTGTAGAGAACTTTGAGGCTGTATGAAAGGTGCCATTTGTTTAAAAATTTATTCTTTAAGGGCCTGATACAAAGCCTACAGCTATCAGTATAAGCCTTTCCACTGACTTTTAGGGGCATTGGATCTGTCCTTTAATGAGATTCCAACTACCTTTGCTCCATGTAGTTTCTTAATTCATGGTATCCAGACATTTATTTATGTATGGGAGAAAGGAGGGACCTGCATTTAACATCTAGAACTGGGAGTTAGGAGATCTGGATTCTATTCCTGCCTGCTGTCTCCATCTTTGGCTTACTGTGTGACCTGGGGCAAATTATGTAGGGTGCTTCAGTTTCCTCACCTGTAAAATAGGAGACAATATTTAACTCAGAGCCTGACCCAAGCATAAGGAGAGGTAGAATTCCTGCAGATGAGGGAATTCTGTACAAAGCATACCCTGTCATAATAACACACAGCATCAGGTCAGAATGCTAAGCACCAGGCACATTGCTCATCTAAGAACAGAGGCCAAGAAGTCCTCTTCTGACCAGACAGGAGTTTCACCATCAAGTGTGAAATCTGCGATAAACAGAGGCAGCAGAATGCAAAAGCGTCACTGGACCCACAGGAGATTTTTTATTCTCCAAGGTTGCCACTGATCTATTTGAATTAAATGAGAGAGATTATCTCTTACTAGGAAACTAGCACTCAAAATTTATTTGAAATGCAGCTGTTGCACAACACATCAAGTAGCAATGTAATAACATACTGAGTGTAAATCAGTTTGTTTGCTATGCAATTTCAGATGGGCTAATAACAGGTATGGCCTACAGTTCATGACTAGCTCATTTTAGCCACACTGACATATCACTGTGTCAGACCCTCACTATGCTGATTAGTAGAAAAATCACTACAAATAGCAAAGAACTTGATTTTTTTTTCTTTAAAGAGAGAAGCCCTGGGAGATTCATGGGATCCACACACAGCATTGTTAGACTATTGCAACTCGGGTCTTTTATTTTTTAATAGAAAAAACAATTCAGAGATGAAGGTTGCCAGTATCTAATAAGCTTCTTGAGCCAAAGCCAATTAATCCTGAAGTAGTGGGGAAACTATCAGAACAAGATCCTGTATCAAGGATGTCAGAGAGTGACCCCTCTTGCAAATGGGACAGGATTACATGCTACAGTTGCCACTGAGGGTCAGTCCTACAGGAGGAACAGAAGATCCCAAAATAAAACCAAGGAAGAGAGTGACTCTTTCTTGAGGACATTCAGAATTCTCCTTTGCTGACACAAGGAGCACAGGCATTGATAGTGAGAAACACCACCCGCAACAAACACAGACGGCAGTTCACAGACTGGCCTTAGTACTCTCACAGGACATTGTAGGAGGAACTTCCATGAGAGCAAGAAGTGACCAATGCACTGGAAATTCAGAGGGATTCAGAGCAAGTAGTTATTGACGTCCAATGAGAGCTAAAATGTGAGGGAGTTCAGGGTATCTGCCCTGACTTCTTTCCTAGGACCGCTGTTTGATTTGTGCATGCTAATGCAATGTTTTATTTCCATTTTTAGTAAAATAAAAGGGGAATATATAACAGTAGCCCCAGAGTTGGGATACTGGCCCAGAGATTTGACAAGGGTGTTAATCTTTGGTAGTCTTGACCTGTGGCAGGTTGCTATCAGCAGGAAATAAATACTGGTCCCTTATCAGCACGCCTGTGTGTCATACGATTATTACAGGGACATGAACCCACCAGTATCCTGTGTTTGCTGTAGCTTGCTTAAAGTTATTTTGCTCCATATGATTTCTTAAGATTTCCTTTGTGATCATTGTTTTCTCTGATTTTCCTGCCATGCACCTTCCGGTTTCGGGCAGGTAGTCAAGGAATGAGACATCTTTCTGTCTCTTAAGTATGGCAGCTTGGGATACCCGGGACCTCCGATGCCCCCTCCTTCTTCTCCCTTTTCATCTGGAATCTGTAGATGTGAGGGCTATAGTAATAGAGTGTCAAAGGAAGTAATTGATTCCTCACACACACAGAGAATTCTCTTGCCTTTAGTGTCAATGGAGCTGAACCAAAGCCTTGGAGGGTGAGAAAGGCATGTAACTCCCCCTGGCTGAGTTGTCAGGGCAAAACAGACACGCTGGGGGAGACTGAGTGAGAGAGTGAAACAAAGGATTGTTTTAATAGTAAAGGAAAGAAATATCTCTGAACAAAGAAGTAGCAGGGCATTGTTTGCATGAGGAACAGGGAGATTTCAGTTGCCTGGATTGATAGATTATAGTCACCCTACATCCAAATCATCCCTCAATAAGAGGAAATATATCGATCCACTTCATATTCTCCTCCACTGCTCCTTCTGCTTTTCCCCAAGTCTCGGGCCTAGCTTCCATTAGACTGTTTTATCATTCATCGAGCTTCACGACGCTAGCAGCAGATGCTGTACTCATGTGGTATGTGACCCGGCAGTAAAAATGCTTATCTCTAGTCTGCACTAGTTTTTGGCCTGGTGCTAGTGTCTATGGAGCACTAACCATTGGGAATAATGGGCAAGAACATTTCTAGTGCAGACACAACCTTTGAGGAAGCTGCAGTTTCGGCCACTCGGCTAAGGGTGGATTTTAACAGGCACAGGAGATGTACTTTCTACTGTAGGACTTTTGAGAAGGGACGCGCTTTCTCCCCATGCTTTCTCCTATCCACATCCAACCTCTTCTCCAGGGATACAGATCCCCATTGTTCTTACCTGCTTTCTGGTGAATGGCCTGTATTTCTAGCTGGTGTGCAGCATTAACATTTGAAAATTGTATTCTAGCCAGGCCAAACTGCAGGCTATTTACCAGACAAGTCAGGATGCTTTTAGCATCCGAGTCACCCTGGCTTGATCCGTCCCTGTACCTAAGTGGCTGGGATGTTCAGATTTATATGCAAATTATCAAATACATAATGGTGCTTTAGGGTATGGTGGAATATAGTAAGTGGCTTTCCTAATGTATAGACATTGTCAATTGCACAACTGATCCAGCCCCCAAGAAGGAGGAAGAAAGAGTAGATCTTACTGTGACAGAGTTGCCTTTAAACTGAGCAATGTCTTCATAATTCATCTGACAGAAAAGGAGCCAGAATGTAAACTATAGGAGAGTGAGAAACTGCTGAGCAAAAGAAGTTGGGTTAGCAGACCAGCCATTGGAAGACCTTCCCGTACCATCATTAAGGACAGGACTATTACAGAGAAGGTGGGAAACAAACTGCTAGGAGGATTAGGGTGGGCTGATCATTTTTGGGTTTCCATAGTTTTAGGTTAATGTGGCTGGTGCTATATTTATTCCAAGAGTGAAACAAACAAAAGCCCGTGCAGTAAGCAGCAAAGTGTGAATGGGTTCTAGGTAGTAGTGGGCCTGAGCTACAAACTTCCCACCTGACTCTGACTGTGAACTATTCCATCGGTCCTAGGTGAGGAATCCGGCCCAGGTCTGTGGATGTGATATGACACCAACTTGGTCTGTCACTGAGTTTCTGCCTTGTACTTTTCTTCGGTGAACCTTCTGCTACTTATTATTATCTCTTATTTATTATATTTCTTCTGCTAGTGAGCAAGCGCTAGTGAGTGGTGACAGTAAAATGAAATAGAAAACAAAGTCCAATTTTCTCCACAAATGGATTATAGCAGAAGCAGGGAGGTGCAAATGGAGTTTCTCGAGTGTCTGTGTGACAGGATGGGCTTTGAGTTGTTTCAATTCTATTACAGTATTAACAAAGAAGAACAGTATGGACGCTGGGGGTGATCCTTGAAGTATTTAATCTGTTTTATTCCTATTTTCATTCTGATTTTCTTTTTCTTTTTGGAATACTAAAGACTTCTTGCAACAAAAGAGCCCCGAAGCTAAAGATAGCAAGGTGAGGAATGTATAGAGATGGCTTTAGAGACAGAAATAAAATTAAACAGCCACGTGTAACTCCCGAATAACAGCCGGCAGAAAATCCCTAACGTGCACATTAGCACATCTTATTTTCTTCTATAATGAACAGTTTTCCAGATATGTCCCAGATGCAAGCTCTTCTCTCCTCCAACGCTTCTCTCGGCTGAGATTTGCCACAGGAATGCAGCCTGAAGAAGGGATGGTAACAATTGTGCGGGAAGTAGTCAGAGTTCATTTTGGCGAGGAGCAGTGAATGGGAGGCAGGAATTAAATTCTCATCTGAGGCTAAACTTGCCAAAGAAGCAGTTTTAAAAATCTTTGATTCTTCTTTCTGCAAGATATATTTGGTTGGATTTCACGTAATGTACAGTAACTGCTGGAAGAATCTCTACATCGGCATTGCTATCATGGCAGTGAAAAAAACAAAGATGATAAATAGATGTTATTTGCGGCTTCCATTTATTTATTTATTTATTTATTTTTGTCTTTGAGGCATTTTGGAAGCAGGCTTCCAGTCTGTTTAGGGTTATTCTTTCTCTTCCTACTGCCTGAACTGGATGGCTAGTTTTTCTCTGTTCTCAGAAGTTCTGGTCATTTAGGTTAGGAAGAGCTGAGAGAATAACCCAAACCAGAGTTTTGTTTGTTCATAAAGCCCCATAAGACCATGTACATGCCCCACAACTCGAGGCCTGATTCTCCTCTTACTTACACCAGTTTTAAACCACTGTAACTTCACTGACTCCAGTGAAGTCACTTCTGATTTGCATATGAGATGAGGATCAGGCCCTTTGGGCTTTGCTACTCCACTGCCCTGCAATGAAAGCAAAGTGGGCACAAAACACTACCATTCTGAATTGGTAGCATTCTGTGCCCATTTTGCACTGCATGAGTGAGTATACAAGCTGCAGACTAGAATCACACCTTTTATGTCTACACACCCATTTATAGATACAAATACCGATACACATCAGGCCTGGTTCTGCTCTCAGACCCATGTAAATTAGGAGTGACTCCACATCAATTGATGAATTACACCCATGTAAAACCAATTTAAGCCAAATCCAGCTGCCATATTTATAATTAATGGTTACAGATAAAATCGCACCGGCAGCAAATAAAAGTTCTTTGCTATGATGCCATCAGAAAAATTGCTTTCATGCCTCTGACATCATGACCATAAAATATGCCATTTAAAAATCTCCTGCACCTTTTGCAACAGTTTGACTTGTGTTATTTGCTTAAGATTCTATAAAAGTCACTGGGGACTTTTCTCACGCTTCCAAAATGCTCTATTTGATTTGAAGGTGGTTTATGGAAAAGTACAATGTTGGGTGGTGACATCAGAGCAACTGACAGAGCCAACCACCATGCAGTTGACATTAATTGTGTCTGCCGCAAAACATCAGTGTTAGACTGAGTTGGTGGTTCACTTACCTCTTTCCCCACCTAATGCTGAGCTGTTCCGTAACCATCTTTAATAAAACTATTGATTCTCAGCTGTGACATCATCACCATGAAATAGGATATTCTTAAAGCACCTTTAAAAACCACCCACAACTTTTGAAGGATTTTATAAAAGGGATATTGTGAAAGAGCCAATTAGATTGGCTGGCAAAAGTTCTGGCTAAGCAGTCTTCCAATATACCTGCACTAGCTGGCAGTATATTAGCCCTTTCAGGTGAGAATTTTCAATATAGTAGTGATTCACGCCCCCCACCCCCTCCAATTTCTTCCTATTATGAGCAGTTACAGTAGGACATGTTGTGCTAAACAGGACAAAGGAGTGAGTGCCGGGCTGGGAGGCCCAAATCAGCATTGACCATTCCCAAATTTGGGAATATTTGGATTTAATCTAAGTATCTGTTTGTCTGTCTTTCTGTTGGTCTGTCTGTGTATCCTAGACTAGTCTAATATAATATAATCTGTTTAATCAAGTCTGGATCCTATTCCTGGCTCCACTGCAAACTTCCTGTGTGACCTTGGGCAAGTCACCAATCCTCTCAACTTTCCTACCTCCCAGGGTCTTCTGAGGATACATTCATTAATGTTTGCCAGGTGCTGAGATATTGCAGTCACGAGTGCCATGGAATGCTTCTACTATAAATAAAACTAATAATAAAATGTGGGGAAAGTTGAGATTATAACTTTGCAGCTAGTTCCCATCTCTAGATCACAAGCGTGACTTCATGAGAGAGACTGCAAATAGGGTCGGTTTTATCTAATATCTCTCCTTTTTAAAAAGGCAAAAGTAAAAAATGTAGGGAAAAACCATCCAAGCTAAAGTTTTGCATGGGACCATTGCAGTTGGGAAACTAGCTAATTTTCAGGTTTTCATGGTAGGCACTGGGGTTATGCTGGGAAGTCGTGAAGGTTTTTCTCTGTCCTGCTTTAAGCTCTGCCTTCCATTCCCACCGACTGCATCCCCTCCTCCTCCTGCTACCACTTGCTTACATGTCCCTGCAGTGTTATCTTATCACGGTTTGGATGACGGCTGGCCTCCACAGCTAGGCGGTTAACAGTAGGTTTGTTGATCTTGCACTGAGCAACATGAATTTGGGCTCTGCACTTTTGACTGTGTTGCTCAGCAGGGTAGCTGAGGGGGAGTCTGCTGGAGATCCCAGAGGTATCTGGTTACATTCTTGCTAGGTATATATTGATGTTTCTGGACTTTGTATCTTCCTGGGACCATGCAAGGGTGGAGGTGTATGTTGACTCAGATCGACTGTGAGGAGAAAGCACTGGTGTAGCTACGTCCTGAGGAGAAGCATAGTTCTTTGCCTGTCTGGGTGCCATTTGGGGGCCAAGCTGCAAGAAAGAACTGAGGTGCAAACTGCAGCAGCAGGACCTTGGTTGGTTTGTGATAGTCACACACTGATTCCACTGAGACTACTCCTGTGAGCGAGGCAAGCTGGATTCACTCCAACGTATGAACTGGTTGCCAGTGTAACCTTACAATACTACAATACTAATGCCTGCAAAACCAGTGTTCTAAGGGCTAACACCAAAAGCTGCTTACAAACTGGAGAAAACACAGAGTAGCAAGATACTGAGCAACAGACAGGGCTGGCAATAAGAAAAAAGAAAGAAGGAGAGTGAGTAGTAGAGACATTAAAAGGCCTTATACTGATTATAGAAACTCTCTTAACACTGGTAAAGCAAGGTCACTTTCTGTTAAGAAAGAATCTTTAATAAATTGCAACACCGTAAGTGATAGATGTTTTCTGGCTCACTTTGTTAAACAATTTCAAGAGTAGCTAAGCGTGTATTCCCCCCTCTCTCTGCTCTCTCCCACCATTGCCTAGGTAGGCAGAAGCACTTAGACTTTCACTCCCTGCTTCACAAAACACCCAGTGATGTGTTTACAATGCTGAGAATAAACACAATCCTGTGTTTGAAACTGTTTCAAGTCCAATAACCCCCCTTTCTCCTGAAGCTGCTGTTGCCAGTAGTTCCATTGGTGTAGACTGTGGTCTGCATCCATGTAAGAAAACATACGTAATCCCTTGTCCACGTTTTCTTATAAGGGGTGTTGACTGCTTGGCCATCCGTTTCCATTGCTGTCTTATTGGGGCTTGGAATAGGAATTGGCTATGGTATTTGACAGTAGTGTCCTCTGTTCAGATATGACTTAGGAGTTCAGCTAACCAGTAAAATTGTGCCTTGTGTTGGGCTATGTTTACTTAACCAGTGGAATTATAGTATTGCCTATGAATGAAAACCAGCTGACTTGTGATTGGCTGAGATAGTTCAGATGCCATCATGCCATTTCGCTGCCCCACCCAACAATGAGCTGTTCCATAACCATCTGGAAATGAAACTGTAAGTGCAGAAAACATCCAAAGGGTTCCCCCCGTCCCCACCACCAACACACTGGAAAAGGAACCAAGTCTGGAAATTGTGTTTAAACTCAACATCAACAAAGTTCTAGCAAAACCAGATTTTAACATGGTTTGGCCAGTAACCCCACTATAACAGAACTACATTTAACAACATGCTTGAGCTTGGGCCAGTGTGTGGGCAGAACCTAAGTGTGAAAGAAAATGAGCAGTCTCCACTGTGGAAGTTAGCCTGGAGTCTCAAATTAGTATGTGAATTCTTGGAATGAACATATTTGCTCTTTCACTTTTAAGGAATCAAGCATGAAGTTTAACTACTAAAGAAAGCAAATACTCTTATAGTGCATTCTGGCAGAAGTAATATCCTGGTGTGAATACTGTCCCACTTTGCAGATCTGTTTATCAGTACTGTAAAAACATAATGAGAATTTTGCCTGAGTAAGGACTGCAGGGTTTGGGCCAAGATTTTTAACAACAACAACAAAAATCCCTTATGTGTTTATATTAATTCCACATTTGGCAAAAACGATCTCTCGACCTCCTGCAGACTTATTTAGTTGGTTGTAAGATTTGATTTATTAAGGATTAGTTTCATGAGGAGAAAACTCCTCTTTAGATGCTTGGATGAGACCAAATGTTAATGTAGAGAGGAGCAATTATTTCCCAATGAATAACGTATTAGATGAATTTAGACTTTTTTTTTCTATTTGCAAATTGTCTTTGAGCAGATTGCAAAATTCACAAGTTTTATTTGTTTTTTGAAATTATTCACTAATTCTTGGTCTACAGGATGTTATAGATCTTGTCATTTCATAATGTGTTGTTTGATTTTGTAAGTTATGTATCTTTTCTTCTGGATACTGATTGGTTGATTTATGCCATGGAGACAGCATGACCTCAAAATTCTTGCTGTGTTGTTGAGTTATATAAACAAGAGAATGGCAACAATGCAATTTGACTTTCGGGTACGTAAACTAAACTATTCAGCACAAATGGCAAATTTTACAATCAAATGTACAATTTGAAATTCACTTTTGATGAATATTCAAGAATTCATGCTCGTTAACTCGGAAGCACACAGATGTTCACTGGATGTGAAAGGGCTGCAAAGGTATTAGAAAAAAAAAGTCTTTTGAATTCGAGTAGATATGACTAGAAAAAAAAATGTCTCCTCTGTTTGCTGAGCTCTGGTTGAAACAAACAGAGAAATAAAACCCTACCAAAACAAAGCACTGCTCTGCACACATAATTTTTCCCCTGGGGAGAGGATGAGAGAGAGAACAAACCGCATGTGTCAGCTGTTAATCATGTTGCTTAATGCACTAATGGAAGCTGCTTTAGATATCCCATGTGAGTCCAGATCCTCAGCTGGTGTAAATCAGTGTAGTTCCATACACCAGCTGAGGATCTAGCCCCATGCATGCTCTTCCTTTGGTAGATCACTCTTTTAAAAGGAGACTTTAAGTGTGATTTGGTTTCTTTCATGCTGGCCAGCCAAATTGTGTTTGTCACCAAATTATAGGCTGGCTAGTTACTGCTAAGTCAGTGCCTGGCCCAGTATAGATAGCACTTTAGCTTCAGGCATTTTTCAGTTGAAGTCCAGCCTGATTAACTCCTTGAAAGGAGTGAGACCTGGCCTATTTGGACTGCCTTCCTTTCTGAGCAGCACATTTAGTTCTGGGGTTGTGGCTTAATGATGTATGTGTGTCTTGCAGAACAGGAATGAGTCACATGAGAATCCTTCTGTGTCCAACAAGCTACTTCTTCTTTCAACTCTCAGTTTCCAAACAGAGGATCTTGTGACAAAGTGGAAAGTAAGAAGCCTGGCAGTGTGTAACATTTCCATGCTCTCCTGTCCCTCTGGAGGAGGAGATGCCTAGTGTGTTGTTTTAACAGGTTGATGCTAAGCAAATAAACAGAGAAAGAAAGATGGGTAGTTTTCTGTAAATAATGGTAGGCTGGTCAGAGACTAAACACAGAAAGGAGAGAGAAAGTGTGTAAAGATTGCATGATGTTCATGTAAAAACTATTTATCTGCCACATAGAGATACCAGTACTATCCTGCCACTAGACATGCAGCAAGATGAACACTCCAAAGCGTTCACTGGGAGTTTTAGATTCAGATCAGAATTTCACAGTGGGATTTTATCTCTCTAATGGGCCAAACTAAAACCAGAATTATTATTTATTTGTAGTGCCTAGGAGCCCTAGTCATGGACCAGGACTCCATTGTGCCAGGCTTTGTACAAACACTGAACAGAGATACAGTCCCTGCCCCCAAAAGCTTACAGTGTAAGTGTAAGACAAGAAAGACAGGTGGATACAGACAGGGGAATGCAAAGAAACAATACGATTATATTGGTCAGCATAATAGACAGAGTGATCTTGGCACACTGGTAAGGATCCAACACCATTAAGCTTTGGATTATTTGAAATCTGTCTGTAGATCTGAATTCTGTGACTTGGGTCCATCTCTAATAGCCTTGGGGGTTTCATTTCTCTCTCTCTTTCTCTCTCTCTCTATATATAGAGAGAGATACTTTGCATGGTGTCTGCCCAAGTGCTGATCACAGCAAAGTTCTGTATGTGATTAATTAGACCTCGTTATCAGCAGTCACTTTTATGTCACTTCTCTCAGCAGTGTGTGCACCTGATGATGATTATGTGAATTACAGAGTGCGGTTTCCAAACTTTGGCACCCACACTGAACGCCCAAATGCCTCATCTGGGATTACAAATGTCCAGTTAGGCATGTCAAATGGAATTTGGGCATCTATAGCCAAACAGCATCAAAATATAGACTGCAGGTGCTTAATTTAGGCATAAATTTGCAATTGGTTCCCCAGTATTTGCATTTAGGGTTTCACCCAGTGCTTTAGGAGGAGTTGGTAGAGTAATAATAATAATGATACCCAGCCCTTATCTAGCACTTTTCATCCATAGTTCTCAAAGCGCTTTACAAAGATAAATAGAATTATCTTAGATTTACAGGTGGGGAAACTGAGGCACGGGGCAGTGACATCACCTGGCAGGTCAGAGGCAGAGCCATGAATAGAACCCGAGTCCTAGGGCAGAGCTCGGTTCACTAGGCCACCCTGCCTCTATTTGTTATAATGTCACATTTGGTATGATATATATGTTGAACTAAATGGTTACACGGCCATGTTGTTTGAGCATTTACTGCTTGTCTAACTTTTCTACATGCACAGCCACATACTATTTGATAGGCGTGTAATAAATCAACATATATATATTTCCTTCCAGTTACTTCAGTCAATCACTGGTTAATTAGAGCTTCTATTTAATTTGATCAAAACCTAAAGAAATAAATAATCTGTGGTAAAAATAACCCAAATTCCACCCGTTATTTGGATAAATTTAAAGAGGTAGCATATTACTCAATCAGTGGCCTTGGGACATTCTGTTTAATTAATACAGAATACAACATTCTGAATGAAATCAAAGAGAGAACACCAGGAAGTCCCTTCTGATGATAAAAGATGGATACAATGACAAGCTGTGTTGTTCAGCCATTGTTATCTATGTTGTTATAGATGGCCTTCTACTACTAAATTTAGGGGGTCAGATCCTAAGATGGTGTAAACTGACATAGATCTGTTGAAATCAGTTGAGGATCTGCTTCCGGATATGGACCCGAATTGCCCAAGTTCTGAGGGTGTTTGGATCTGGAGTTTTGTCTTGGGCCCATCTCTGCCTTCCATGGATTGAGCTGGTAGGGTGTGTGTGTGTGTGTGTGTGTGTGTGTGTGTGTGTGTGTGTGTAACTAATCCTTACATTGTTACATGAACTTCCTTTGAAGCCAATAGGGAATGTGTGTAAAGACTTCAGGGTTAGGCACAAGATATGATACCTCCACCCCTACTTGACGGTCATATGGATAATGAGATAATCCACTTAAGTCAATCAAAGTGCGAGGTATGGAAAACTGTGTATAGAGAGTGTTAGAATGGAAACTCTTACCAAGTAGTCTAGAGGAATGAGCATGGGTCTGGGAGGTTAAGAGTGTTTTATTTCCGTCTCTGCCACTGCCCTCCTGTGTGCCCTTGGGCAAGTCATCTAGGGAGGGATTGTCAAATCCCTCGGGATTTGTGCTCCTAAATCACTTAGGTAAATTTGAAAATCTCATCTTTACCTCTTTGGCAAGTGTGAAATGGGGATAATGATAGTATCGTACCTACTGTGTAGGAGTGCTTGGAGAGTGAATGATCCTTTGGACAGAGAGCAATATCTGAGAGCTGAATATAAATAACAAATAATACAACTTGCTAGAGAGATCAAGGGAAGGAACTGAGGGAAAGGAAACACACAAGCTAGTTATGGAATGGGAGGTAGGTCTAGGAGCAAAGTTTCAATAGAGGTGTTTGTTAATTAATTAATATTGTTTATTATTTGTATTGTGGATAGCACTAGAGGCCCCAGCCCCATTGTGCCAGGGGCTGTACAGACTATAACAAAGAGATGACCCATGCCCTAACATTTAAGATGTAAGACAACATGTGGATACCGCAAACTGATGGGAGAGCACAAGGAAACAGTGAGGCCATTATGAACAGTGGAATAAGCAGTGATCACAGTACACCAGCTGTCTTAAGAATTGTCAAGTGTTTTTTTAGGCATCGTGGGACAGTGCCTTTTAAGAAGAGATGTAAAGGGGGATAGTGGCCTGGAAGATTTTTATAGGGAGCTTGTCCTTTGCAAAGGTGGTAGCATGGGAGACTGCATGATGACCGCTTGTCCGAAAATTTGGCAAATGGGCAATCAAGGGTGACATTGTAGGCAGAGTGGAGGTGAGAGTTTACATCTTTCTAGTGGATTAGAGATCCTAGGTAGGACAGGCGTAAGCCATAAAGGGTCTGAAAGGTGAAGACAAGTAGCTTGTGATTACTGCAGTGGAAATGGAGACATGCAAACAAGGGGGTGACAGTGGTCAAAGCAAACAGCCAGACAGATGCTTCTGTGAAGAATAGAGGCAGGTATAAGGTGGGAAGAAGGACTCATTGTGTTTGTGCCGTACATTCTGTAACATCACCCTGTTTGTCATGTGTCTCTTCTGTCTCCCTTCCCACTCCCTCGGACAGATATGACTTTATCGAGATACGGGATGGCGACAGCGAGTCGGCAGACCTGCTGGGCAAACACTGTGGGAACATCGCTCCTCCAACCATCATCTCCTCAGGCTCCTCTCTCTACATTAAGTTCACCTCTGACTACGCACGGCAAGGCGCTGGTTTTTCTTTGCGCTATGAGATCTACAAGACAGGTTAGTGTCAAAGGCAGACTTAGGTGCTGTAGGACTGCCAGTCCAATCTTCCCAGCAGTTGACATTGGGATCATCACAGAGCAAATCCCATGGGCCACATTTTCAGTAGGGTTTTTAGCACGTGCTCAGTACAAAGGATTTTATTTTTTTGGCAAGTCTGTTTCATCATATTTCCAAGAAGGTAAAGATTTTAGTGGTGCATTAGAGTGCTTTTTAATTCGTATCTTGGCATAAAAAGCAGGTTTCCTCATTAAATTCTCTTGCATTCCAGAACTACAAACACACTATCTTTTCTTCATGGCATGTAAGCGCTTGTTAAGTCAAGGCTAAGGTGAAGATTGTCCCTCCTTTAGAACTCTGTAAAGCTCCTGTGGATATACAACTTAAGCACTGATCAATGACTCTGTTTTCTCTTTCTGGAAGGCAAGGGTTTTTGTATCAGGTAGACTGCTTGTTTAAAGGGGCTGCTGCCTGCAGTGTCAGCAAGGGAGTCAGACAGGCGGCTGTTGAGTTCAGTATAACAGGAACTATTCATAATTCTGCTTTATACAAAGCTATTCTGGAAGAAAGTAAAAGCTACTCAAAAGGCCTTTTTATATCATCTCTGTCTAAATATTTGTCAGAACCGTATGCATGAGAACAAGTAGTCTCAAGAAAATACGAAACTCTGTGTTTGTATGCGCGCACGCGTGTGTGTGTGAGAGAGAGGAGAGATTGAGGGGTTGTACATACTTCTACTTATGTCGGTATAACGTATGTCACTTAGGAGTGTGAATAACATCTCCCTCCCCACCTTCCCTTGAGCGATGTAAGTTGCACTGACCTAAGTGCCTGTGTGGACAGCGCTATGTTGGCGGGAGAGCTTCTCCTATGGACATAGCTACCGCCTCTCACGGAGATGGCTTTATTACGTCAACAGGAGAGCGCTCTCACATCGGCATAAAGCATTGGTGCAGCTGCACCGCTGTAGCGCTTCTAGTGTACAGTAGCCCTGAGAGAGAGCGAGAGAGTTTGTGTGCACATGAGGGTCATAAGTATGTTTTGCACAAGGATACCCAAAGCTATCTGTCATAGGACCAGGCCCTGTGCCCACATTCCTTTGCTAGAGTACTGGAAGAAAACACACGACTGTCACGTCATCCACAGAATATGAAACAAATACATGAATATACTGGAGAATCAAATATAGGCGCAGCTTTGTTTGTTTCTTTTCCAGAATCTTCATACAAGCACATAAGTATTTAGTGGTTTTGAGCACAGCTATATATTATTTAGAGACAGATGCTTGTAAATACACAGAGACATACCCACATACAGACTTGGGTGCTGATGACTGGCTGACTAGGAATGGGAATACAAATGAAACAGGACTTCCTAACTTTTAATTTAGAAGGGGAAAGGGGTGGATTAAAAAATCCATCAGAGTGTCTATCTATTCCTGGGGTGACTTGTTAAAATGGAGAATCGTTATGAGGTGGTGGCCATGTAAAGCCTCTGGCACACAGTGAAGCAGTTCTTTTTCCATCCAGTAGAGGGCAGTGGTGCACATACACACCAGCCAGTTCATGACATTATTGTTTCACTTAATGGTTAGAACATGGGCTCATCCTGAAGGGGTTACTTAACCCACCAGGACTGGCTGTTTTCGTGGGATTTGCTGAGGGAATAGTGGACGCTGAGGCAGGGATCAGGATGAGCCTTTGTTCAGGAGGGAAGATAGTTGACTCAAACAGGGCTGTCTTGCCTCTTCCTACCTGTAACCCTTGGTCCTATCCCAGTCCCTCCTGTGTGCCTTGTCCCACTTGCCCTTGCTGTCAGTCCCACGCCCTGACTTTTATGTCATGAAGCAGTAGGACCGGGAGTAGTCCAGTATGCAGCAGTAGCCAGGATGAGGCTGAGCTGACAGAACCAGGCAGTGGTGCTGTGCCGAGAGGCTGCTGGCAGGGAGGTACAATGGGCAGGGAGTGAGAAGCGCTCTGTCCATTGAATACGAACCAGGAAGGGGCTAACGTCATGGGAAAAGACCATCGGAGGGAGAGGAAATAGGGGCTGCGTCAGAGAGGCAGAAGGAGCAGGAGGAAGGCAGGAGCTGAGTCTTCTCATTTCTTGTCCCTCAGCTTGGATTCCCTAGATGAATACACTTCCCTTCAGGTAGCAGGCCTTCGGCTGGGACTTCATCAAGTACAGGCCTCCTTGTTGGTACTGAGTGCTGTTAAAATGCTCACTGTCCTCCCTGAAGAGGGCTCTTGGCTTGAAACCACTCTCGACAAAATTCAAAACATAAGCAAGGTTTCAGTTCCTGGAGAGTGGGAGGCACTGAAGCCAGTGGTTTACACAATCTCAGAGTGCCCACAGCCCACCTAGAGAGAACAGTGTCCCCTGAAACCATCTTCAGGGGTAGGAGGGTCTCTGGCCTCAGATCTGGAGTGTAAACAAATCCTGCCTTTTGTTTGTAGACAAACAGATAGGGCATGGATCAGAGCTAAGGTTCAGGCAGAACTGGTGCTTATCCGGTGAAGTTCCAATGGCTTTAAAGGGCATCCAATTAAGATACTCCATGTCAGTGACACACACACACACACACACAATTAAGAGAGGCACGGACGTATAAACAGCTGCTTCCTAATGGTTAAGTCCCCTGGTGTTGTATTGGTCAGTTTTGCTGTGGCACCCCAAAAGATGACAGCCAGGTCACAATTTTCAAACATACCTAATGAGCTTGAGCATGCAACGCAAGCAATACAGCTTAACAGGGCCTGCATTTCAGAAAATGCTGAGCAGACCTGTCCTGTGAAAATCAGGCCTCATTAAGTGTCAAGTTTGGCCCCCAGAATCATTACGCTTTTGAAAAGTTTGGCCCCATGACACTCCCTCATGCTAAGGAAACTCTGCTGCCAGGTACATCCCAGGTTTACTACCTAGTAGAGTTTTCAAAGCTCCTTTTTATTATTAAAAATGGAAGAAGAATAAATTAAGCACACTTTGAAAACCATTCCAAGAAAAGAAAAACTACCCACTCCCCTTTATGCAGGAGTTCATGTATAGCCATGATATTGATGCCTTCCAGGAGAGATGCGTCCAAACCAACACCCTCTCACCAAATACTTTGGGAGAGATGAGATCTGAACTTTATGGCCCCGGCCATCCCTGCCTCTGGGGCGTGACAGTGAGAGCAGTTTGACAGGCCTGTTTTTAAGGGTATGTCTACACTGCCCGTGTTACAGCGTGGCAGCGCAGCCATGCTGTGACATGGGCAGTGTAGTCGCACTTTATCGCCGGGGGAGAGCTCTCCCGGCTATAAAAAAAACAACCACCCCGAAGGAGGGATGGTAGCTTTTATTACCGGGAGCACGGCTCCTGGCGATAAAGTGCTATCTATACTGGTGCTTTTCAGCACTAAAACTTTTGTCGCTCCAGGGTGTGTTTTTTCACACCCCAGACTGAGAAAGCTGCAGCTCTGTAAAGTGCCAGTGTAGACAAGCCCTAAGTGGTTGCCTTTTCATTGTTTATGTGTTGAATTGTTCTCTCAGCCTGGTGAGTGGGAGCATTTAGCACATATTGCTGAAGTAAACATGATTTCCATTTATTATTTGCAGGTTACCTTTAAAGCCAGTCATTGTTTGCTGGTTATAGTCAAGCTATTGGCAAAGATACTAACCGCTATAAGCAACCTAAATGAGGAAATCGTTGCTATCTAACAGTATCACAGTTACATTTCTGTACAGTCCCTAGAGGACATTTCCTGACGGTCAACATCTGGTTTATTGAATATTTCTGTGCTTTCCTCCTCGGCTTGGAGCGTGTATTAGTCTCTACATAAATCTGGCTGCCTTTTTATTTGATCAGGAGTAAATACATTCTTATTCTTGTTCATTGTGTTGTCTTGCGATTTGTGCTTGGCCTCTTGTATTTCCCTCTGCATTATCACACCAGAGAAGCTGGCCGCTCTCGTATAGTCAGTTAAGAAGTTCCTCTCAATGTTACTCCACCTAGGGATACTACAGTAACAGTGGTCCAGCTGTTATCTCAAGTTGCTCTCCTAACTTGCGTAGGCTAGTGCAGATCTTAATAACAAGGCTCCAATTAATCCCAAGAAGACTTGCACCAACTGGGTGAGTGGGAGCAGTGAGTTTATAGAGGAGAAGCGCAACATCCCTATAAAACAAAAGTCAAAGCCTTTGTGAATGTTAATCCTATGTTACAGTCATGGGGATAAAGGCCTCTGTAACACCCTCTTTGCCCCTCCGATGGCCCAGAGGCTGGAGATTTCCATTGTGAATTGTCCAGCCTCTAAAAAGCAGTGGTTTTAAAGCAGCCATGGTATGAATAGGCTCCTCTTCACCCCCACCACCCTGAGGCACCTTGAGCTGGCTGTGGTACGAGGGAGGCCAGCGTCAAGGTCAGCAATAAATAAGTGGCAACATTGTCTGCCCTGTTGGCAATCAGAAAGTCTTCCTCAAGAATAGAAATAACTAACATTTCTGGTGCAGACAGCTGAATAAGAGAGAAAGAGCACTCTGTTCCTCCTGTTAACAGAATCTCTGTCACACACACGCATGTGCGCACACACACACACACCAGTCCTCCCCATCCCCAAAATCTTTCAACAGCCACAATCTGGAGACATAGGATGGACCAGCCATTTGCACACTCTACAGCTAGGGTGCTAGGCTTTGGATGATGTTGCAGAAAGATTGCTCTACTAATTGCTGCTCCGATGGAAAATAAAATACATAATAGCAATAATGATCATTGATAATTTACACTTCACTAGCAATTGCCCATGGGAGGGTTTCGAAATGCTTTACAAGCAGGACTGAAGTAAGCCTCACAGCAGCAATGTTTCTAGGTAAGCATTAGTATCCCTATTTTGATGATGGGGAAACTGAGGCACAGAAAGGTTATGTGACTTGCCCAAGGCCTTGCAGTAAGTCTGTGCCACAGCTGGGAAAATAACCCAGATCTCATGACTCTCAAGAAGAAATTTTAGTTCAGATACTGCAGTGATGGGTGCTAGTGTTAAGTTCTAAGATACATAGGCAGACAGACACAAAATCAGTAGGTCAGGGAGATCTCTTTTAAAAATTAGACAATTCCTTGACCCTGCCAGATTCCATACCTTTCTCCTCCCTCCCTAGGTCAGTCACTCTCCCTGATTGTGGGTCATGATTCCCTCAATTAGTTCCCCAAATATAGCCCAAGAGAGCTAGGTCTTTAGTCTGGCCATATATGTGTTTTACCCTTTAGGCCCATTTCTCCCCCTGCCTCCCCACAATATGTTGGGGGAACTGGTATATTATTTACATTAGCCCAGTTGCAGTATGCTGAGCTGACCCTGAACATGGTGAGTCCAGGTCCATTGTTGGTGATGGTGTGTCACAAGAATGGGTGCATCTTGGAGTCTTCATGTCACAGTGCCAGCTAAGAAGACTCTGTGCACCAAAAGCCCATCTGTAGACTGTAGGAATGGGGTGAAAAAGAACAGCAGACTCTTCGTCATGCCTGACTCACTACTGCTGACCATGCCCCGGAGCATAACCTTTGTACTACTGGCATGCTGACATTATGACATTGTGTTGTGACAGGTGCTGGCACATTGCTTTGCAGTGCAGCTTGGGCTTCCAACCTTTTGGGCTTTCCCATTCCCTTAATACCGTTTTCAGAGTATTTGCAGCAGGATTATCTATCGATTCTGGGTGAGGTTTTCAAAGCAGTCTAGACACACATCTACAGTGAACGTGAGATGTTCAGTCCAAAGCCCGTCAGAATTATTTTACAATCTCACCCTCTGTCTTTACGAAATTTGCAAAGCTCTTGTGCCCCAAGAAGTTTCCAGCAAAAATCCTGACAACGCTCTGGATACAGAGTGAACATTGCCAAGCACGCAAGGAGGCGAGAGCTGTCAGTGTCAGCCATGTTGTTGTTGTTAGTTACGTCCGCTTGTTCTACCCCTGCAGGCTCTGAAGACTGTTCTAGAAACTTCACCAGCTCCAATGGCACTATTGAGTCCCCCGGATTCCCTGATAAGTATCCCCACAACTTGGACTGCACTTTCACCATCATGGCCAAGCCAAAGATGGAAATCATCCTTCAGTTTCTGACCTTTGACCTAGAGCATGACCCCTTGCAGGTTGGAGAGGGAGATTGCAAGTATGATTGGCTGGACATCTGGGATGGTATTCCTCAAGGTAAGCACCGGGGTGACGTATCACCAAGGCTTTTCTCTATGTCTGGCTATTTTCCCATTAACCAGCAGTAATAGGGAGTCTGAAAAATTCCATAGAGGGCATGACTCGTTGGTATTCTGCAGCACTAACAAATGCAAAATATTGTTGGCTTTTTCTCAGCTGTTAAATATGGTGATGTTGCAAATCCTGTCTGTCCCCAATACTGAGTTTGTCCTCATGGAGTGTCAGCATAGACTTCATATTACTGATGAACCTACTACACCTTTAATTTTCTAATTGTATCATTGGATCATTTGCGTTACAGATGAAAAAGATCTATTGATCACTGAGTCCATCTCTCTGGAAGTACAGAATAACGTCTGTCCCACAGAGGCTGTATCAGATGTGTTATATAGTACATGCATTAGAAATGCAGATAGATGGACACACAAGTGTGCACTAGAAATGCGGCAAGGTGGACAAACTAATACTACACTTGATCTACCTCTGTTCTTGTAAAAAATATAAGTGATAGAAATGAAACAATCAAAAATGCCTTCATTTCATCCTGATTGGTTCTGTAGAGTGGATTATTACTCGCTATCCACTACCAATGTATTCTTGCCACGTAGTGCTGACTTGTCAGGTTAGATAAAAACTAAAGAGTCCAATCAAAAGGCTGGAGCTACTTTGCTTTACTTTCTTTTGCAGTTGGCCCTTTGATAGGCAGGTACTGCGGCACTAAGACACCTTCTGAGATCCGCTCAGCTACTGGTATTCTCTCGCTTACCTTCCATACTGATCTGGCAGTGGCTAAAGATGGCTTCTCTGCCCGCTACTACTTGGTCCAGCAGGAGATCCCGGAAAGTAAGTTGGAAATTTTAAATTTTACAGGCCTGTTTGTGGCACTCATGCAGTCATGTGGGCTTTTTATTGAATTTCTGAGAGTGTTTCCGTCATTCAGTATGTCTGTGTATGCAAGCATTTGGGTGAGTGAGCCAGGATGAGTGTTTTCAAGAGGTCTTTTTCGCAGACGTGGAAACTATAGTTACTGATTGTGATGGGTTGGACCCCCCCTTCTGGGATGCCACCTGATGTACTGGGATTTCACTGAACCTTCCCTGCTCAATCAGCCTGGATTCCCTCTCCCTGCTTTGCTGAATTAGGCTTTCCGGCCTCTTGCAGCACGCACAAAGGTAGGGCCACACCACACTGTAGAAACAGACTGAAGTCAGCTCTGCATATTTTCATAAAGAATATGGAGTGAAACGTCACATGAATTGCAGTTTCTATCTTAGTCTCACCTTTTCATTTGTTCCTAATGTTCTCATATTCCTTCTGTACTAAAACTCTCCATGTCTGGTCTCAATCCAAAGGAATTTTGGAAAATTTGGGCAAAATTGGTGTAGCCATATTATTGATAAAGTGGGAAAAAATATAGTTTTTCCAAAATACACTTTCCCAAATTGCCAATTGGAATTTTGCACTTGTTTAACTCAAAAATGCCTGAAGCTAGAAAGTTCAAACTTAATCTTGTTTTGATTGCCCCTGTTAAGGAAGGGAAAGGTATTTGGTTTGATAAAAATAAGTTTTGTTCTTTCAAAATTATGAACATTTAAACTCAGCAAGTTAACACATACATGTTAGAAATTTTTATTTTATTTTTCTTTGTGACATCTTTCACCTAAGATAATGGTCAAAACCTTTCTGTACTGTGATGCCATGTTACAACAGAAGATAGTTTCAGGACACCTCTCTCAGAAGTTTCAAGCCTCCCCCACCCCCCAAGAAAGAAAGAAAGGGAGGGTGGCTATTGTCCCCAAGTTGAAAACCCATGGCCTAGAGCAGTTTAGAATATTGGACATGCACAGTCAGGATCTGCTGTACTAAGGATATTTGTATTATGGCTGCCTCTGTGCAGTAGTCTTGCATTCGCTATGACTCAGTTAGGAACGCCTCAGCTAGGGTTGCATGAATTAAGGATGCCTCAGTTAAAGGCACTTCAGTTTTTCAAATTTATCCCTCTCCCCCCCCCCATTTTTGTCCCCTTTTTATTCTCTTCTTTAAAAACCAGCACATTAAATGTACACGCTAATGATCAAGTTTGAAGAATCAAGGAGACTAAAGTCAGAAAGTGAAAAATGTTTGCATCAAATCCTGCTCTCACTCACACTGGTGTAAACTGAGACTTTAATGGCACCGTTTAGAGCATAATTTGGCCCAGTTTCTAGTGCAGTGTTAACTCAGCCGTGTTCAACATATGGAACGTTAGTAGAGCTATATCAGTTTACCCCAGCTTAGGGTCTGGCCCATGTAGTATTTGCTACTGATGTTTTCTTTGTGGAATGTATCTTACTGTTTGTTAGGAAACATATGCTGTAAAATATACACGACGTGACACATGGCTGAGTTAATGTGAATTTAAAAGCCTTAAAAGTGAGGAAATTCAAAAAGTTGAATTCTAGATTTCTCAGTGTTAATGATAGTGACTTTTAAGTCAGTCTACCCCATGCAGCCACCTATGGACCCACACTTTCCCAAAGGGCAACACATATCCACACATAGACATCTTTCAAATCTGAGTGCCATTCTTGATAACTCATGTATGTTCCCATCTGTCTCTGGCAACTGTGGGATATGGCAGAGAGTGCATTCCTCAGTGATTCCTTTCCTGCCTTTCCCAGCTTTGGCTAGAATTCACCTCTTGGCTTCAAGAGGTTATAAGTTGCCAAGGAGCTTCACAATCGGGTGAGGGGGCTTGTCACATCTTGAAAAGGGATTGGGGGAGTAAACAGGGTATGGCCAGGGGGAGGGTTGTGGGTGCGCAAAGGTGGAAGAACCCTATTATAGAGGGGAAAGGATCTGGACTGAGCCCCGCACATGTGTTAATTTACAGACCTAAGGCCAGTCCTGTACTTAACGTTGAATAGTTTTTTGCATTTCATGTGTACGCAGATATTTCTATGTAAATCCGATCATCGTGACAGACATACGGGTTTGATCTAGGATGCTGGGGAGTAGTTCATGGCTTACTTCCAGTTGGGAGTGAAAGATACAGAATTTGTAAACTTGTCTCTGTGTGTGTGTGCGCGCGCGTGTGTCTGCTCCAGACTTCCAGTGCAACGTTCCTTTGGGGATGGAATCTGGCAGAATCTCCAATGAACAGATCAGTGCCTCCTCCACCTACTCGGACGGAAGGTGGACCCCACAGCAGAGCCGGCTCAACAGTGATGACAACGGATGGACCCCCAACCTGGATTCCAACAAGGAGTTCCTCCAGGTTTGTACAGGTCCCCGTGACAGGAAGAGGAAATAGAGTGCTAAATTATCGAGGATGAATATTAAATCTTGATTTTATTAAGGCATTTGACACAGTCCCACATGACAAAGTAAGCAAACTAGGGAAATGTGGACTAAATGAAAATACCATAAGGTGGGCACAAGTGCTTGAAGAATTGTATTCAAAGAGTAATTATCAATGATTTGCTCTCAAACTGGGAGGATGTATCTACTGGGGATGCACAAGGGTCTGTCCTGCGTCCGGAACTAGTCAACATTTTCATTAATGACTTGGATCATGGAGTGGAGAGTATGCTTATAAAATTTTCTGGGAGGGATAGCAAGTGTTTTGGAGGACAGGATTAGAATTTAAAACTACCTTGATAAATTGGAGAATTGGTCTGAAATCAACAAGATGAAATTCGATAAAGACAAGTGCAAAGTAGTACACTTAGGAAGGCAAAATCAAATGCACAACTACAAAATAGGGAATAACTAGATAGGCAGTGGTATTGCTTGAAAGGATCTGGGGTTTATAGTGGATCATAAATTGAATATGAGCCAACAATGTGATACAGTTGTGAAAAAGTCTGTCATCTTTCTGTGGTGTATTAACTGGAGTGTTGAATGTAGGATAGGGGAGGTAATAGTCCTGCTCCACTCAGCACTGGTGAGGACTCAACTGCAGTATTGTGTCCAGTTTTGGGCTCCACACTTTAAGAAAGAAGTGGACAAATTGGAGAGAGTCCAGAGGAGAGCAACAAAAATGATAAAAGGTTAGAAAACCCGACCTATGAGGAAAGGTTTAAAAAAATGGATTTGTTTAGTCTTCAGAAAAGAAGACTGAGAGGGGACCTGATAAGAGTCTTCAAATACGTTAAGGGCTGCTATAAAGAGGATAGTGATCAATAGTTTTCCATGTCTGCAGAAGGTAGGACAAGAAGTAATCAGCTTAATCTGCAGTAAGTGAGATTTAGGTTAGATATTAGGAAAAACTTTTTACCTCTAAGAATAGTTAAGTACCAGAATAGGTTACCAAATGAGGTTGTAAAATCTCCATCCTTGGAGGTTTTTAAGAACAGGTTAGACAAACATCTTGCTGGGATGGTCTAGATTTACTTGGTTTTACCTGGTCTTGCTGCATCATGGGGGGGCTGGACTAGATGACCTCTCAAGATCCCTTTCAGCCCTGCATGTCTATGATTCTATGATTAATGTGCTGTAGAGATGGGGAATTGCGGCTATAATACTGGGCTTAGCAACAGTTTTGTGTTGCCAGGCAGCTGCTGCAGTGTGCAGTATTGAACTGACCTCTAGATCACTTTTGTCAAAAGCATGGTCTGCTAGAGGCCCAGCCAGCATTGTCCTCTGAGCAAGTGCTGAAAGGGCACGCTGGCACTGGCAGCCACTGCTGTGCGGGTCTGGTAGCCAGCACTGGCAGAACGACACTGTGAGAAAGCATCTCTGCTGGACGCAAAGCCAGCATTGGCAAAGCCCCACCATTGCACTCCAAAACTTCAGCTTTCCTCCCTTCTCCGCTTTGAGCCACATTGACTGTCCTGCTGTTAAACTGACCCTTGAACATAATAAGGCTTGTGGAATATTTTATTGCCTTTGTGACATGCAGAGAGTCCACGGTGGGTGAGCTACTGTTTAGGGAAGTCAGGACGACTCTGCCTTTGTGAAAGGAGCCAGCCCTGCTGCTGGCCCATTAACATTCCTGCACAAGTCCTGACTTGACCTTATGCCCCCTGAACCTCCATGGACTTTCTAGAGAGTTGAGAGAGAGAGAGTCTCCGGCTGCTTACTAGGACCATTGACTCTGCAACCACCCTGATGGCCGGAGTCTTAACTAAATGTTGGGAATGTGCAGCTAGAATAATACTGATTGTGCTGGAGATGTAGTGAGCATGGTCAGTGTGGAATTCAGGTCGGGATTTCAGAGCAAAGGCTTTCTTTAGGCCCTTTGTTAGAAACACATTGTCTTTCCACAAAGTGTTTCTGAGTGGCTCTATCGCTGTGAGATGGTGCGTGCTAATGGGCATTAAGAACTGAAGGTACTGAAATGTCGTTGCCTGAAGCAGATGTCCAAGGGCTTGTCTACACTACCATGTGGGGTCAATCTAAGATATGCAACTTCAGCTACATGAATAGCATAGCTGAAGTCGACGTACTGAGATCTACTTACTGCGGTGTCTTCACTGCGGAAGTCAGCAGCTGACGTTCTCCTGTTGACTCCACTTGCGCTCCTCGTTCTGGTGGAGTACCGGAGTCGATGGGAGAGCGCTCAGCGGTTGATTTATCGCGTCTCCCGCTGGATCGATCACTGCCTGTTGATCTGGTGGGTAGTGTAGACAAGCCCTAAATCTTCATTCGTGGCAGTGCTACGTGGCAGATCGTGTGACCTTTTTTAACCCACATAACTAAAATAAACATTAAAAACATTGAAAACTGCTGCTCTTGCTAATTGGCCATCATCACTTTATTTTACATGGAAAAGCTCTGTCCCGTGGCTTCTGTCCCATTTAAAAGGACGCCAGCGTTTAATTTTAGTGACAATCCTGTTGTCTGGTCTGAGGGGAGACTTTGTACTTTCAATTATGGCCAAACTTCAAAGTCCTTAATCAGTTTCACCCAGTCCTCACACTAGCTAAATTCCTGCTGAGGTCAAACCCTGCTTTTTTCCCATTGAAATCAATGGCAATTTACTTAAAGACTGAGTACAAACTGAGAAAGGGCATCAAGATTTTGCCCCTTGTGATCAATCACACTTTTGTACACAGGTTTCAGAGTAGCAGCCGTGTTAGTCTGTATCCACAAAAAGAAAAGGAGGACTTGTGGCACCTTAGAGACTAACAAATTTATTTGAGCATAAGCTTTTGTGAGCTACAGCTCACTTCATCGGATGCATCTAAGGTGCCAGAAGTACTCCTCTACTTTCGTACACAGTCACTTAGCCTGTTTCATACTTAAACAGAGACAGAGACACCTGCAACATACTTTCCCCTCTTTCCCCTGAAAGTATAAAATTGCATGAAAACTGCAGAGCATGAAACATGTTTTCTCTGTGGCATGTTCAGTTAAGTGGTCTGAAAATCAGCCCTGGAACAGTACTGCTGAGTTTCCAAACCAGTGTGACCCTTGTTGCACAAAAGACTCAAGCAATGACAGTGGCACAGCCACAGCTGTGTCTACATGCTCTGATGAAAGCAAATGGGATATTAGATCCTCTGCTGGTAAAAATCCACAAAGCTCCAATCGCGCTGCACCAACTGGAGCCATGCTAGTTTGCACCCTCTGAGCAGTTGGCTCTTTAGTTTTTAAAAATGGGGGGATGGTCCAGTCCACTGTGGGACTGATGGTAATCACCATTTTCTTCCTCATCCTCCTTTCCCTTCTCTCCTCACCACCCTGATCAGGTGGACCTTCGTTTCCTGACCATGTTGACGGCCATTGCTACCCAGGGTGCCATCTCCAAAGAAACGCAGAATGGCTACTATGTCCGTTCCTACAAGCTGGAAGTCAGCACCAATGGTGAGGACTGGATGATGTACCGGCATGGTAAAAACCATAAGGTAAATGCATTGTCCCTTAACAGCTGCACCCGTGGGAGCCTTGCCAGCAGTGGAGGAGTGGGAGGGGAAAGGCGAGAATACATTTTATGGATTTAGGGATTTATTTTGTAAGGCCTGTTTTGCTAATGCTGCTGGTCAGGGCTGTCAGGCTGCATGGGGAGGCCTTCCCCAGAAATGATCTTTCTCATCGATAGAGCGATCACTGTTCCTTAGAAAACCTGGCTGCTGTTGCATCTTGCTCAGTGGAGAGAGCCTGCAATATGTTCTTTGACTGCAAATGAAGGAGAAAATGCTTTTCACAGCCCGTATTTTGCCACACAAGATTCATTGAGCATTTATGGCTGGAGCCCCATCCCCATGCTGGGTTAACAATCACAAAACCACATGAAACTGCAATTCAGGAGTTATTGAGGCCTGGAAATGAAAGGGCACAAATCCTAAGAGGGGATCACTGTGTCCTGGAGAATAAAACAAACAATAAATAACGAGGAGCAATTCAGTTTGTCGGGCATACGAGATCTGCAGTAGCAATCACAGTTGGCAGTGCTGCTTGTGCCTGCTGTAGCCGCAGCTCCTGGAGGTGTGTAGTGGGGTGGGGAGATGGGTTGCGCGTAATATGGATGTTTGACCCTGGGAGATCTTTGAACCTCCAATGCACTATGAATGCACAATGAAGGGAACGCTCATGAGGCGCTGTGTTTTTGAGAGTGGGTAGGGGAACAGCTGGCTGCACAGAGTGCAGATGTATATAAAACAGAAGTGGCTTTAGCTAGGTGTGGCACTGTAATTCACCTGGGCTGTACAGGTGCACTTTAATTAAAGGAACTTCTGAAATGCCCCTAAGAGCTCTGTTGTGGTTGGCCCTGAAGTTGGCTGCTGTGTTGGCGTCCTGTAGTGGATTGTGTACATAGGCACTGTACAGTGCAGGGAACAGCAGCAGTTGTCCCCCAAACAAGAATTTAATCCACACAATCTGTTCTGTACATTAACTGCTGAGGGTTGGGCACAAAACTGAGATGAAGGTGAAGTTATTTTGCTGTGACTTTATTTATTTATTTTTCATTTTCCTGAATGAGGCTCTCAGCCCTCCATTGGCAAAGGGCGTGAAACCCACTGGCTCAACTTCACAGCCATTCGTCCAAACATTTTCTTTCCTCTGTGTCCGCATGGTTTCATCTACCCCACAAGTGTCTTTCAACATGTGTCTCAGGTTCAAACTAACTAAGGTGCTTATTTGGTCCCCAATACCATTGTATTAGAGCACCTCACACTGACCTATTTATCCCCAGAACACCCCTGGTGAGGTACGGTGGGGGAACTGAGGCAGAGAGAGGCTAAGTGACTTGCCCAGGTCACACAGAAATTCTGTGGCAGAGCAGGGAACTGAAGGCAGGGCTACTGAGTCCTATGATAATGCCCTAACCATTGAACCAACCTTCATCTCAAAGCTTACTGCAAATCAACTAGCACCCCTTGGATTCATACTCAAATCATGAAACTCCACATTTCCTGAAGATTGACCTGACCCAAACTCCCAAATCCAAACACCTTTGGGCAGATTGGATTTGGAACTGCACGTGGCGGGTAGGGCCCATCTCTAAAATGTCACATCATTCTAGTACAAAATTATCTGGAGTCTGTGGCTGCCTCCCAGCTGGGCCCAGGTTGTCTCAGAAAGGCCATAGCAGACCTCTTGATGAACGTTGGCTGAGTTTCCAGACTGCAACAAAACATACAATCAGGGGAGTTTGAAGTTTCATTGGGACCATTTTTGCAAAGTACGCAAGGAATGGGCAAAACTAGGGTTAGAAAGATGTGCTCTGAAAAACCAAGTTGGTCAGGCTGGTGTTTAAATTGCCCTTTGCAGGAAATTTGCAAGTCAATGTCAATTTCAGTGTGATGCAGATTTTTGTCATCTCTGACTTTATCCTTCCCTGCCACGGGACTCTGTAGACATTAAACCGGATCCTCAGCTGGTGTCAGTCAGGGCAGCTGGATTGACTTCAATGGAGATAAGTTGTTCTACACCAGCTGGAGATCTAGTCCACAAAGTGTGAGACCCTTCGGCCCAGATCCTCAGCTGGTGTCACTCAGCGTAGCTGCTCAGCAGTCAGTGGAGCTATGCTCCTTGACACCAGCTGAGGATCTGGCCCCATTGTATGTAGAAAGACAGCTCAGCTACACAACCTCCTTCAATATAAATCTCTCCCTCTTTACTCCTTTATGTTCATCCCAGTCTCTCTCCTCCCTTTTGCTGGACTCAATTTAGCAGACACCTCCTGAGGCTGGTGAAGAAGCAATTGCTTTTTGGTGACCTGCCTAGCCCGAAATCAGGGTGACTGGTTTGTTCCCCTCCCCTTTAAATGTTCAGCCTTCAGCCGCTGAGCAGCAGCAGGATGAGTGCAGAACCTTCTGATTCGACTGTACATCCCTGAGCCCCGGAGCATGGCTCAGCGCATGGAGCACCAGCGAGCTGGCCGCGCTTCCCGTTTAACGTTAATCACTGCTGTTCTTTCATTAGGAAACCTCCCAGATGTTTGTATTTAATGTGCAGATTCCACACTATTCCTGGTGCGTCAGTGCAGCTCTCTGCACGGTTCACAGTGAAATAGTTGAGTGAACCGTGCCAAACAGATTTGTCAAGTCTGCCGCAGTTTGATTTGATGCCACGAGGAGTGGGGAGGGGCGGGGGACTCGGTATTCCTGCGTATACACGTATAGATGGATCAGCCCATATCCTTCTTGCTTGTGTAAGGTGGGCAGGGAGCCAAGCTTAACTGGCGCTTCCCGCGAGTCGGCTAACATCTACATCTTCATCTGAGAGAGAGAGAGAGATACAAAAGAGGAGAAGGACTGAGCATAGGAGGGGTGGATGGCAGATAATGTTCTCTCCAGAAAGTGGAGAGCAGGTATAACCTCCCCTCCAGTGCTTATGGTGCCAAGGAAGAGGAAAGGGTGGGTAGATGTGGTGCTTACTGCAGAATTTGAAGGCTAGACTTCAATTCCCCGGCTGCTCTCAGCGTTGATACAGTGTACCAAAGGCAAGGAAACAGGAAAAAGGAGAATAAAGTGGAGGAAAACCAGATTAATGAGAGCTCAAGGCAGCGGGGAATGACTGTTGTTGTCTTGCAGAGTGCTAATATATTTGGGGGGAGAGGGAAGGGAGGGTAGCCAAATTGCAGACGTGCTGCCCGAATGAGATCAGGACTAATCAGAGTCTTTCTGTTTCCACTCCTGTCCACCAACCTGCCTCCTCAGTCCAGCTGCTCCCAGTCAACAGGTGAGGGAGGCTATGCTGTGCTGAGGAAAGCAATTATAGCTTTGTCGGGGCATTGCAGGCATGCTTCTCTCCAGATTTAGCCTAGAAAATTGTACACATAGGCAATACGTCCACATTCATTTACATGAATGTGGAACAGACGTGCCTGTTATACATTAGTCCATTAGTCTCTCTCTCTTGTACACATACACACACACGTATGAGACATGGGCCCAGGTGCAAAATATGGATGCAAATTTTCAACGCTCCCAAATACGTGGTTTATCTCTGGAACAGAGATAAGGAGCAGAGTTGGGGGCTTCCTCTCTGCCATGCATACACACTGTTTATAACTACACCACAAACCAGAGAGTCAGTGGACCCAATGGGTCATATTTCCAAGGGCAGTATAGTGCCTATTTATATCAGTCCCTTGTCGGGTATTTTTTTAAGCTGTAACAAAAAGTACTTGGACTTTCACTTTGGACGTCTATGTTCAATGCTCTGGGTGAAAGCTCAGTCCTGTGGCTTCTTTATCTAGAGAGCTGAAGGGAAGATCTAGCCCTCAGCCCACACTCTCCTCTGCACTAAGGTACCACACTGCAGATGTTTAATCCATCTCCCAAATCCTGACTTGCTTTCACTGTTTGTGTAAACGAAACAAGGATCGCTTTGGATTTGTCCATATTTGGAAAATTAGGACCTAAAATTCACCCCTGGAGCTGCACCTGTGGAGAACTACAGGTCTCAGCTTTCCTAGCATAGCTGCAATCCTATGTTTATGGGGCCTAATTCATCCCCTGTAGCATACCAGTAGATCCCATTGCTCTTGGATACCAGCTGACTCCCTGATCTAGGATTTGTCTAGGTATATAGGATTCTATATTATATCTTTAATGGGAATAACTTTTGATCCAGTAAAGGGCACTCTCAGATGCAGAGATTCCGCCCCAGTGATGGTTCTCTGCCCAGTGTACACAGGGCCCAGTCTTGCATGCATTCCTCAGGAAATGCTCCCAGGGCAGGCAATGGGAGTGAGCTGTAGAGGCTGAGGTGCACTGCTTTCTGTCTGGCTGCAGGATCATTTCTCTTTTACACACCCAGTCTGCTATTCCTGGATTTAATAAATGCAGAACTATCCATCTCCTCTTCTCCAGGATCCTCACGCCACCAAGCTGCCCTGCTCCCCATTTCAAGTCTGGCAAGAAAAATAATCTCCCTGACTTTTCTCCTTCATGCTTCTCTGTCTCAAATCCTGAAACCCTAATCCTGTTAACGCGCTCTGTTCCAGGCCTCTGTCTCCATGGGGTAACCTAATCCTGCAGTAAATCTAGTCCATGCAGAGAGACACACACACAGCTTGGGGAGGAGCGGCTGCTATCCCCGCCCCCACCCTAGAAAACACAAAACCTCTCCCTGGAATGTCCCAAGAAATTGCATGATGACAAAAACAGCACTAAAAATAAATAAGGCAAGAGACTGTCCCCAACCATAAACTGCTTTTTGGATTTAATGGTGCTTTTCTCGCCTTTGCTTCACTTCTGACTTGGCAGCTGGTAGGATTCCCACACCCGGTGGAACTAATGCAGCTTTTAAAAATCCCCTAGCTGACAAGGGGAAGTTTTAAAGTGAAGAGTGTCATGGGTATGATTTACAAGTGGAGGCAGGAGGTGGAAAAACCCACCCTGGCATCCTCCAGCCCCGGTATCCTTCCCCTTCCCTGTGTTTCTGCAGCAAATTAATTAAGCGAGTCAGCTTTCATTGATTATCAATTTAATTTTACATGTAGACCTGTTGGCTGGACTAAAACAGAAGTAAAAATAAAAGTGTAGGGAGGGGACAGGCAGGTCTTTGGTGCTGCAGTGAAAGTATGTTACCTTGGCCACTGCTTAGAAGATGCTTTTAATTTGTTAATAGTTTTTACATTTGTCTTCCAACTCTGCCATGCTTGTGTGTGTATTTTCATTTATCACAGTCAGATCCTCGGATTGTGTAAATCATTGCAGATCCATATAAGTCAATGGATCTACCTTGATTTACACCAGCTATGGATCTGGTGCATCATGTGTATTGAGTGGCTTGCAATGTACAGAGGTAGGGAGACAATGTGATGTTCTCATTGTGTAACAAAACATCACTGTTTCCTTGGGGCTCTGGGTTTCACAAGTGCTCCTGCTGGTTCTTGCTGTGCTATGAAAGTTAACTCTGGGCATGATTCAAAGCCTACTGAAATCAATGGGAATCTTTCCCTGGATCTCAAGGGGCTTTGGATCAGACTTTTAGTTGAAACAAATTCGATCAACAGTAGATTTCTTTCAACAACAGGTCAGCGTCCAGCATCTCTAAAGAAGAAAGGGGACCAAGGTTTCCAGAAGTGATCAGGGATGGTGGGTGTCTCAGTTTGGGGAGGGAGGCATTCAACCTGAGACAACTTAAGGATCCTGATTTTCTTAAAGTGCTCAGAAAATTTGACCCCTTAAAGGTGTGCCACGCTGGACACCAAACACCCCAAATCAGTCATTGCTTTTCAAAATGTCGGCCATGTGCAGGTCTGAGGCTGATCCTGTCAATGCCAGTGATAGGAAGATTAGAGGTAATGTGCAGCAATGCAACGAGCTTCAAAAGGGATTGAGTGTTTAGGGGACTGGCAAAAAACATCTATTGGAGTAACGCAAAGTAAGTAATCTTGGAGCAAGTAGCCAAAGTTAAGGGATCTGATCAGGGCAAGGATTTGGGACTTATTGTGGAAAAACCATTAAAACTGTCAACCCAGAGCAGAGGTGTAGGAATAAAGGCACAGGAGATGCTAGGGCCAGGTCTACACTACAGAGACTATAGCAGCTTAGTTCTGGTGCGGTCGCTGTGCTGGCATAACCACTTAACACAGACTCAGCCTACACCAACAGAAGGGATTTTTCCATCACTGTAGGGACACCACCTCCCTAAGCAAATGAGAGTGAGGTTAACCAAGCTGCCTCTACACCCAGGGGTAGGTCACCCCCGAGTGTCATAGCTATGTTGACCTCGGTGTAAAGTGTAGACCAGGCCTCGATCCTATAGTGTGTCAGAGGTGGTATTGTTACTGATTAAAGCACTTAAAAGACATACCACAAGTGCTTCCTCCTGTCTGCTCTGTTTAGTATTAATCTCTGCACTGTACCAAAGGGAGGATGCAGCAAAGACAACAAATGCCAGCTGGCCTTAAAAAATTGGGGTCATTTTGGGCCTGCACATCCTTACCAGCCGCTCTTATTGATGGGAGTTGCACATAACTCATAACCAAGGCCCGATCCAGCACAGTTCTGACGTGCGTGCCTAACTGAACATTCTGAAGTGCTTTACTGAATCAGGTTCTGTCTGGGGAAGGAACATGGTCCTAAATTCTGAAGCAAAATATAAGGTCAAAGGACTCATCTCATTAGAAACAGAAGGAGGATTTCAGGCAACCTAAGAAATGTTTTCAGCATTACAAAAGAGATGGATAAAGTTGTAAGGCCCAACACTGGAATTTATGTCACGGGTGTAAATCCAGAGTCACTCGGCTGAAGTCAATGGCACCCTATACTGAAGTCAATTCAGAATTAGGCCCGTGTTTTTCATACTGCAAAAGGAGTTCAAAAATTAGGTAACATAAACGAGGAAACAAGCCAGAATGGGAGTAATCAGCAAAAGGGCCAGAATGGGGGTAATCCTCACATGGAATAAATTATCAGGAAAGGTGCCTGAAACGAGGAGGATATATACATCTACAAGAGAGACGTAGACATGTGTTTGGAGAAGGCAGGGATTGATGCACAGGGTGAAAAAGCAGGAAACTGGGATTATATTAAACCAAATAAAAGGTGGTTACATTAGAGCCGGATAAACATTTCCTGTTCTCCTGTCTTATGTTCTTAGGTGATTTGCTGCACATCAGCTTTTCAGGTGACATAAAGTTGGAGCCTTTGGTCTAGGGTGGAAATATATCCTCTCACCCAGAGTGTGGGCCTTCTCCCTCTCCCTCTCCTTCTCTCACACACTCACTCACAGCAGCCACCATTTGTCTAGCCCTCCTGTTGGAAAAAGGGTGTTTGGTGACTGCTGAGCAAGGCAAGGATGGGAAGTGGGGGTCGGACAGGAATAAAATAGGATATTAAAAACCCATAAACCATGCTGTGTTGCTAAACAGTACCAGCATGATCTATAGTCTCTGGATTAGCATTTCTGTTGAAGTTCAAATCTACTCCAAATCCCAATTATCAACCAGATTTGCAGACAGAGCCTTGCACAGCCCCTCTCTCCTCACCATCCCATAACTAATCCCGTAACATCCGAGGGGCAGGATCTCAGCACTTTGCCTGGAGAGCAGAGTTCCGGTTGTGGCGCTGTGAACACTGACAGAAGCCGTCACGGGTTTGGTGCTGAATTATTCTCTCCCTGCTGTAACAATCTCCATTCCCCAATGTGCTGGATTCCAGGAGAGCTGCATTAATGTGTCCTGTCTGCAGGCTTTAAAAAAATATCTCAGTGGGAGCCTTGCTCCTGTTCAAGGCAACAGGCCAGGTTACAGCCTCACTTGCTTTTCTCCAAATCGCAGGAATCTATGGTTGAATTATTTAACTCTTGCCTCTGACAGAGGTGAGCCAATGCCAGGCATTTTCTTTCTCTACCCTCCTGTTTTACTCTCAGATAAACTTCACGGAAGCTCTTGTGCTTAGCAAAGCATATACAGGGTAGGAGAGAGCATAAAGCATAGCCAACGTTGCAGTGTCTATGCAGTTCCTGGCTTGCAACAGATGATGCGCTAACCCTGAAAGCCTGGCATACTCAAAGAGGAGAGCATCCAGCTTCTCTCTGGAAGTAATGACTTCAGCGCCCCAGGGTGGGCAGTTGTACGGCACAGAGAACCGTTTAACACTCCACTCAAGTTGGATGTTTCCTTTTTCACTTGTTCCCCCCAATGGCACTGAAAACTAAGACAGAACCACGAGTATACCGTATAATGGAAGAGCGAGCGAAAGAGAAAAAACTCCACATGGTAGTTATTGATTATGGCCATCTGGTAAGACAGATGCTTGTTTGTACCATGCTGGATCATGAACTGCCCCTGAAAGCTTTCTTTTATGTGAGAGGCACGGGTGGTCATTGATTATAAAGGGGCAGCCACAAGGTGGTCCTAAATAATGATGCTTCAAACTTGCACACCAATGTTCTCTGTAGATCTCCATACACGTCACAAAGATGGGAAAGGGCTATTATCCCCATTTTATAAATGGGGAAACTCAGGCACAGAAAAGTTAAGGTCAAAATTGGCCTTTTATTTTATATATTCAGATTTTTAGGGCCAAACATCCACTGTTCCAGATGAAGCCAGTGGGAAATGAGGCCCAACTAGGCACCCAAAATCAGAGGCCATTTTTGGCCTAAGCAACTTCCCCATGGTCACACAATGAATCAGTGGCCACGCACCATGTCCACTCCAACTCCCTGTGCACTGCTCCTCAGTGCTTCCTGCTGCTAGGGCACTAGTGCATCTTAGAAAGCCTCTGCCTGTCCTTTTGCTTTGGGTGATTATTTTGCTTAGCCAAGGATATCCTGATATTTTCTCCCCGTTGCAGGTATTTCAAGCTAACACTGATGTCACCGAAGTGGTCCTGAACAAGATCCACACCCCAGTGCTGACTCGGTTTGTCCGGATCCGTCCCCAAGTCTGGCACAATGGGATTGCTCTCAGACTTGAGCTCTATGGCTGCCGCATCACAGGTTAGGAGATTTCCAGTTCTTTCCCTTCTACCTCCCCACTCCTGTTCCCCTTATCTGTGTGAGCCTCTCCTATGTAAAGCGGAGCAAAGGACATTAATTCTGAAGTCCTCCTTAAGATCAGGTCTCACACACACACCCTGCCCCTAATTCTGCCTGCCATAACCTCCTCAGCAGCTGGCAGTGCAGATGGCATGACCCTGCAGAGGGAGGACACACCCAGGCTTTTTGACAGGACATACTTTTTGTAAAGGAAGGTGTGACCGTATGATCTGCAGCCAGGACTCTGCTATGAAAGAGATGTTTTTAACAGACTCAGAAGTGGATGTGGGTGAGAAACCAGCAACTGGAGTTAGGGGATGATTTGCACAGAACGAGGATGTTCTGAATGTTGAGTTGAGAGGTTCCTGCAGCCTTTGAGGGCTGCAATAAAGGGAATTACAGCTGGTGTAAGTGTTTTGACATTTCCGTACCTAGCTGTTAAGCGCAGTGGGACCCCTGTTAGCATAACGCTGACACACTTCAACATGTTATTGTATGGTTTTCTCTCCGTGCAGATTCACCCTGCTCCAACATGCTGGGGATGCTTTCCGGCCTTATCTCAGATTCCCAGATCTCTGCCTCCTCAATCAGAGGGTACGACTGGTCCCCTAGCATGGCCCGGCTGGTCAGCAGCCGCTCTGGATGGTTCCCACGAATCCCCCAAGCCCAGCCAGGGGAAGAGTGGCTGCAGGTGGACCTGGGAGTCCCTAAAAATGTGAAAGGAGTGGTCATCCAAGGGGCCCGAGGAGGAGACAGCATCACCATGGTAGAGGCTCGATCCTTCGTGAAGAAATTTAAAGTGGCCTACAGCATGAATGGAAAGGAATGGGAGTATATACAAGACACCAAAACCATGCAACCCAAGGTAGGGCTGTCAGAATAGGACCTTTGAGGACAATGATATTGGGTTGGATAGCTCCACATCCAGCCTCTGCCCCACTCACTGTCCCCGCTTGCCTGTCTTTCTTCACAGTGGGGTTGGTTAGTCCTCAGAGAGAACACAGTATATAGGGGATGTGGTGGTGTGCGGATTGGGCCATCAGCCCCAGGCTTTCATGACTTTATCCCCATCTTATTGCACACCATACCTGCCCTGCCTGGGGGAGATCTGATTCCCTTCATCTCCTGTACCAGCCACTGAGACTGGAGAGCTCTTACTGGAGCTCCATACAGTGCCTGGTTGAAGCAGGCAGAGTTGCTGGTACATCAGGAGGAACCTTCCCCTCCAGGAGGCTTGACCATTACCCCAGCGATCCTCCCAGCTCCTACAAGTCGGAGGATGAATGAACCAATCGGACAGGGCGTGATGTCCCTGCAGAGAGGCTAAATGTATCTTTTAAAGGAAGATGCCTTCTAGGTGTTACTTACTCCCTGAGACAAGAAGATGATGGAGGACACATGATGTTCTCTACCTTTTCTGTACCACAAACCTCTTTTTTCCTCTGGGGACAATCCTGGAACCTCCCTTTCCCATCTATGTGGAACACCCACTGCCCCCCTATGTAGCACTTACGGGACAGGCAGGATGATTGTGACATCCCCCCCCCCCCCCACACACTGCTCTAAGGAATTAAGTCATTGGATTCTAGTGAACTTCTTCGTACACGTGTGTGTGGATGTTTCTTCTCCTGAAGGCTTGAAAAAGTTGAACTTTTTTCAGCATTGTAACAATCCCAATCCCACAAATGAGTTTTGAGGGACTAGCTACGACAATAAACTTAAATTTGTTCCCAATACACAAGCAACCGAAAGGGGAGATGTCTGCAATGCTTGGCCAGTAACCACTGCTTAGACACTGGGGAAAAATGAGAATTCAAATGATCCCAGACAATAGCCTCTCTATAAAGTCAGGGACAAAATGTAATGTCATGTGTGCTGGAAGCCAGTGGAGTAACACCATCCTTACACCAGTGTGTAGCTTGGATGGGAATCTGGCATGGGCGATATAAAGTTTGGGCTGAGGTATGTTGTATGGTTTCGTTAGAAAAAGTCTCTTGTGCTTATGAGACTGAGTTGGGGACAGCATATGTTCACTCACAGAGCTACAAATTGGAAATAAGAGAATAGTATAGCCAAAACTATCTGTTTCAGGTACTACAAGAGATTGCCAGATCTGCGCTATCTAGGCTTTACCTGAGCTGCCTTCTTATGAAAGTTTGTTTTAGCGTAGCCTCTTGTTTTCCTGCACTTCCTTCCCCATTTTCACTCTTTTGTCCCTTATCTGTTGTACATGCATGGACTGTAGGATAGCCCCAAGTCTGGAAATCCTCCTCATGCTTCTATATCTTACTGCTAAAGATACCTTGTTGTATCTACCATACTTCAAGTTCTTTTGCTTTATGAATGGACAGTGATTTTGGACTGTGGAACACAAGGTTCTATTGAACTAGTAATTGGTTTGTCAGAATGCTTCATGTTCCAGGTTTGTTGGTGGATAATATACATGATGCATAGATTAGCTTCTCTCTCTTTGCAGCTTTTTGAAGGCAACATGCATTATGACATCCCTGAAGTCAGAAGGTTTGACCCTGTTCCTGCACAGTACATCCGGGTTCACCCAGAACGATGGTCTCCAGCAGGGATTGGGATGCGTTTGGAGGTGTTGGGCTGCGATTGGACAGGTATGAACCTTGCTTTCATTTCTACACTTGGTCAGTAAGACTGGGTGATATTTCTTGAAATAGTAAAGTAGGTGGGATATAGTTATTTCTCTCTCCCTACATTCCCACAGGAGGTGGTAGTCTAATTCTGCAACCTCAGCAGAGGTAAACCTGAGCTATGAAGCTACAGTTTAGAGCATGAGCCAAATCCAAACTTTTCCATACTAAAATGTGGTCAGATTTGGTGCTCCGCTTGAGACCGATCTCGCTGCAAAGTTTGGACCCAGATCCAAGCTTTCCCAAAATTCTGCAGGATTCAGATGGGGGGTTTAGGGGCAGGTCCGTCTCTGATTCTCATTTACTATCTAAAGTATTCCATTTCCCATTTTTAATGTTACTAATTATACTACACAGGTGTTTAGAGGCCCTAACCAAGATCAAGGCTTTGTGCTAGTCATTGTACAAATATGTAGAAAGAAACAGTCTCTCTCCTGAAGAGACAAGATAAAGGGTAGGAGGGGGAATCAGAGGCACAGCAAGGTGCAGAAGTGACTATACAAGGTCACAGAGCAGGTCATTGTCAGAGGCAGGAATAGAACCATGGTGACTTGATTCCCAGCCCAGCGTCCTGTATGCTAGATCTCTGCTAAGGAATTTTTTCTCTGCCGTGGAGTACCACAGAAATCCTGATGCTGATATGTCTTGAGACAGTAGTAGAACTTCTAGGACCAGGGAATCAAAATTTTGTCCACCTTTTTTTCATAACTGGAATAGCTGCTCTTGCCTTGAATAGTCCCATGAAAACTGCAGAACAATTTCACTGAGGTCATGGGGAGTTGTGCCCATTTACACCAGAGCTAAATTTGGTCCTCTGAGTCGCAGTGTGAAATGGTCCATCTTGGTCCATATCTGAACATACAAAAAAACAAAACAAAAAAACCAAAACAAACAAAAACGAATTCAGCTTGATGCTGTCCCTTGGCCTAGAGGAATATTCCTGTGTTTTTTGGGTTTTTCTAAATAGTACAATGATCTATTTAAATCTGGATCTGATCTCCAGATGTCAGTGATAAAGAGGTATGGTTTCTATGTAAAACAACATCTGTATAAGGCATTTTCTTGTAAGAATTCCTGCTCCAAGAAGCTTAAATGATGTATAGCCCACTGCTAGCCTTTCACTGGGTTTTTACTACTCCTTTCTTCTATTATGTGTAGAAAATGTGTTACAATCATTTACCAGCAAATTATAAAACAAAAAATAGTAAGGGTGAAATCTTGCCTACATAGAAATTAATGGCAAAAGTTCCCATTGAGTTCAGCGGGGCCAGGATCTCACCCTAAATTATTTAACTTTAAATAAAGACTGAATGTCTTTCTAAAAGATACGTTATAGGACAAACTGAAATTCCAGGCTTGATGCAGACACCTCATGCTGAAGTTTTATAGCCTGTGATATGCAGCGGTCAAACCACATGATCATAATGGTCTCTTCTGGCCTTAAGAGCTATGATATTTTGAAAACATTGATTCATAGCCTGGGGCAGGTTTTCAGCAGAGTGCCCTCCCTTTTGGCAGGTGTAAATTTCACCCTAGTTGAATTTTGGAGGCAGATCTGAGTACTTTTGTTTTTGTCGGTTATGTAGTTAGATATCCACATATTCAGATGTGCTCTGGCGATGCATTTTGTGTGTGCAAATTTTTTAGGTGTAACCCCCAGGTCAGCATGTGTTGTGTGTCCCCCTCTTTGCCTGATCCACAGTAGATGCGAGTCTGTTACAGCATCCAGCTAGAGCCTGGCTCTTTGAGGCAAGCTGTAGAGACTCTTGCTTTTAACTAGGGAGATCCCTGCTCCAATTCCTAGTGTGTCTGCCAAGATAGCAGGCTCAGACGGCCACAATTTACACCCAGAAAAGAGAGAACAGGCCTTAGACTAGCTGAAGATTTCCTCATTCTGGGCCAGATTTTCTCCTCTGCTCCATCACTTGTGTGCTGCTGTGGCCGTGCCAAGGGAACAGGAACTGGTGCTATCCCCCTTGAGACCTCCTCTGGCATGGAGGAGTCACCAAAGGGTGTAGAGTAAGTAGAGCAAGCTCCTATGCCTCCTTCCCTCTGCAGCTTTCTGCTATCCCCAGATGACAGACAGTCCCTTGGGGACCATTGCCAGCTGGTATAGCTTAGAGCAGCCCCCAGGCTACTCTTGTGCTAAGCCAGGCAGAAAATTGACTCCATGATGTCTCTTCCGCCTCCCACCACAGCTCACTCTGTTGCAGCAAAGAATCCAGGCCATACTCTACAGTGCAGCTGTCTCAATCCTTTATGCTTTTTGTGTAAATTCACCTGTATGGCTTTGTCCACAGTGAGCTTTGAATTTGTGCTAGCAACAACCATGTTAAAAAAGTATCGTCCAGCACAGGTTTTCCAAGTAGTGTCCTTGACCATCATTTCCCAACACGACTGTCTAGTCATTTGTAGTTTGCAACTTTTAAAAGGAAAACCTGCTGGCCATAAATGCGCTTAACTTAATTTATTTACAAAAATTCATCCCTGTAACAGTAGCATGGTTTGTAATTCTGGAAGTGTGGGGCAAATCTTGTTACAACTGTGTTAACAAGCGATCTGGGGAGCAGAGAGTACTTGTGGTTTCATGTAAACTACAAAACCCAACTGGTTACAATGTAGCAATCCCTTGGTGTGACTAAAGGCTTGTCTACACAAACAATTACAGTGTGAGAAGCTGGGGTGTGACTCCATCCTGTGCTACCTTGCCTCGGTTTGGCTATCCATGTGCATACCGCTGATCCTTGGAGCTAGTCCTGTTTCAAAGAGGACTAGATCAAAGCGCTCTAACAGCTGTCAGCAGGGTGCACATAGTTAGTCTGCAACAAGATAGCGTGGGCTGGATTCACCCCTCAGCTTGCTGCAATCTACTCGTTTGTGTAGCCGAGCCTTAAGACATGGCTCTGTTCTGTAGGTGAGACCCAAACATATTACCAAATTGTGCTTAAGCCGGGCTGTGAAGCCCAAGGCTGTAGCACTTGCTTGGGAACAAGGTCAGGAGCATGATTAAAACACGATGATTGAAAATGTTTTCAAATAGGGTTACAAGTTGTAGCGTGGACCCTGCCCAACTGCCACTGTTTCTATCAATGGCTAGTGACTTTATCAATTCAAATAGGTAACTAATAGCAACTAGGCTCAAAAACGGGTTGTTGGCAGGTAGCTAGAAAAAAGTTGAAGTGACCGGTCAGCAGCTGGCTCATATCAAAGACCTGCTAACATTTTTCCTCTGAAGACTGAAGACTGATGAACATTAGCTTGTGACTCCTCTTCTCTCCTTTGAAGTTCCACACATCTGGTTTCAATTGCCCAACAACTCTGCAGCATGATCAGCAGGTACCTTTCGCTGCACGGACACTGCTGGGTGGAAGAGAGACCTTCTCTTTCTCACTTTCCATTCACAACCCATGTTGGCCCTGCAATTTTCATGATCTCATCTCACCATCTTGTCATGCTTGCATAGTCATTGATTCTCAGGGTACATTGCTACATGCTGTGCTGGGCAGTGGAACAATACGAATTTACACTAGCCAAGCATCTGGACTACATATGGTACTTTGCCTTTCAAGGTCCTTTCCCATTGTCACATTCCTACTATAAATCTCAAAGCCCAAGAACAGCAACAACAAAAATATATACTGAGTGGAAGTAACTTGCAGCTTTTGACGTGTTGCCTTCAGCTGATGTTTCTTTGTTTTTTTTTTTTAAATGACTGTTTTGGGGCCTTGCTGCTTGCAATTTGCTTCTCGATTACATTTGGAGTTTTATGGGGTAGTAACAAATTTGGACTTTAATATTAGGAGGCTTTGAGGTTGTTCAGTATTTTACTGTGAATAAAGGCAGCTGAAAGGAAAAAAGGTCCCCAAGAGTTTATGTGCAATATGTTCAATCACAGAAGCTGGGAAGCAGTGTATGGAAAATATTCAATGTATTTAGCCATTTCCTTCAGCTTCTGGCTTTATTAAGTAATATCCTGAAGGGTGCCGATAAAGAATCCTAATCACAGGTAATAGAGCAAAGAAACCTTTTTAAAACTGTGAAGAACACTGGACTCTGCTGACTGCTCTGTTCCCCATGTAAATGGAGAGGAAAATGGAACTTAATGTCATGTACCGTTGATCTTAATATCTTCTTGCTTAAATTTCCTTGCCACCTGCTTTTAGCTAGGTTCCCAGAGTCTATATGGAGGAGAAGGAAATGGGACAGAGCCACTTTAAATCGTCAGGAAGGTGGAACATGAAATCAGACACTTTCTGCTTTGAGCCAGAGCGTGCTAGGGATTCTCTGGGTCCATTTGTGGTTACATCATTTGTGGTGTTGAGTGACTTGTTTTTATAAAACTGGCACAGCTGGTGGGAATATGTTTTTATGAAAGAAGAGAATGTGCTGTCTGGGATCTCTGTTATCCAGCATAACAACAAACCTGCTAGCTAGTATATGCATACATAAAAAATAGCCTGTCGGTTTAAAGGAGATCCTTATCCTGCAGGGTCCACAGCTCAGAGAATTCCCTATTTTCACTTTGGGAGGAAAAGAAGCCTCACAAGTGATTCAAGCCATGCTGACATTCATCGCATGCTGGAAATTATTACCACTTTCTTGCCCTCTCATTATAAGATTTAGAAAGAAAGTGTTCTGTTTGGTTTCCTCTGCTGGGCTCTCTGAGAATGAGGCTCATTATCACCTGTTCTCCTTCATTTTCTTTATGCAGATGTAAAGCCCACTTCAGAGACACTGAAGCCCACCTTGAAGAGTGAGGAGACCACCTCTCCATACCCTACTGATGAGGAGACGACAGAATGTGGGGATGGCTGCGGAGAAGGTGATGGTACGTACTAGACCCTTAGCATAGTAAATGATAGGTTAACAGTTAAGTGAACACTCTTGTCTTTCCATTGACTCCTACTCAGTCGGACTGAATCCTGGAAACCTGTAGAATGATAGTACTAGTAAGAATCAGGGTCAAAGTCTGATCTGTTATACCAGGGAAGGATAGTACAGGGAAGGCGAAAGGAAGGACAATACAGTGGTAAGAAAACTATCCTGGGACTTGGGAGACCTGGGTTCAATTCCCTGCTCTGCCACAGATTCCCTGTGGTCTCTCCATGTCTCAGTTTCCCATTTGTAACATGGAGATAGTAGCCCTGCCCTACCTCAAACATGTGTTGAGAGGATAAAAGCATTAAAGGTTGTGGGATGCTCATATGCTATGTTAAAGGGACCACATAAGTACCATAAATATGTAGGGGATTGACGCCTCTGAATTCAGTGGGTTTACTCCATTGTAATTGGAAGCAGAGTTTGACCCTCAGAGTTGAGGGTCTGGATAAGTACCCAACAGCATGGACATTTATTAAGACCTCATGAATCGGTAAACTTTGACTACAAATTGCATTAGAAGAGGCTTCCAGGTGAGATTTCTGTCAGTGTTTTGGCCCATCAGCTTTAAGGCCTAGATGGAAATATAAAAGGGGAACCTAATGAGATCTTGAAAACAAGTTAACTATTTCACACCGTTCATAATGTTTCAGTTCTAGAAATGTGAGTCACAGACACAGTACAAAGGGCCTGATCCTTGGTGCGCCAGTGTTACACCTGTTGAACTCCTTTGATGTCAGCGGAGTAACTTTGGAATTCAGGATGCCATTTTTCATTAAAGCCACAGAAATCAGGAGTGCCGTGCAGTGCAGCGTGAGACGTACTTTCTACCCGGTGATACATTTTAACGTGTAGAGCCAGTATCCAGGATGTTCCCTTCATATTTAGCTGTGATTTTCATTCTTCAACTTCACAAGCAATGAGGCATATTTCTCTAGACCATCAAATTCAGGAGACTTTAACAGAAAGAGTCCTTCTCCCTGGGGAGCTAGATTAGGTTGTAATAAAAAGAGCCATGTCCACACTGCTTTATTCCAAGCTGGGACTGGGTAAGGAAGGGCTCTTTCCACTGTACAGTAGTGTTCACCTGATGGCTATTGCGTGGGTCACGGAGCTCTTGCTGACTGTCATTAACTTTGGAGGCGTGGCGGTGTAAAACTTTCTCTTTGTTCAGGAAAGCTACAAACAAGCCTTTGTTATATTTGGCCCGTCCCCCGGTGCTTCCCAGTCAGGAGCATATCCTCTGACATTCTCAGAGTGCTGCTTTAGAGCCAGACCCTCAGAGTAGGTCCCTTCTCTAGACTTCATGCAGTGACTTCCCTGCTCAGATGGCATTGCAGCCTCCTCTCGCCGAGACTAAGCCTCCTCCGGGACTTTCATTGCCCTGTAGCAGTGTCCATACGGATGTTACTGCACAGCAAGCTGGCATGCTGTAGACTCACACACTGGCTTGCTGCACAGTAACTAACAGTGTAGACATGGCCTGAGCTTCAAGCCTCCTCTGACGCCCGCTCCTGTGGCCTAAGAGCTATCCCTGTCCAAAGTTCTGCTACCAAGGGCTCTGTTCACTTCATATAATGATGCTTTGAGCTGAGAATGAAATCTGTCCAGAGATTTTAAAGCACTATGCAAAGGTAGGCAAGCATTGTCCTCATTTTATAGATGGGAAAACTGAGATACAGAGAGGTTAAGTGACTTGCTCAAGGTCACAGAGTGAGTCAGTGGTGGAGCTGGGAATAGAACCTAGCTCTCTTGACTCTCATCCCTTGGATTATTCCACTAGACCACTGCTGCCCCATAGCTGCATAGGTAACATTTTCATTAGTGGCTGCTGACCCAGGGGTGACCATTCATAATTCCAGACATCCTGTTCTCTTCTGGCACAAATGCTTAGATCTGTCACTCGATAGCTGGGCTTTTGAGGCACTCGAGATTCTTCTTTTTTTGGAACCAGAGTGGAACTACACTGCATCATAAGGGCACTTGGGAAACATTCATCTCTGACATTTAAGAAGGAATTTAATATTTGGCCACTCCAGGGAATGAAGAGAAGGTGCTGATTAGAGCCTGGAAGCATTTGGTGCCTGCATTTATATTTGCTTAGTTTGGTAGATTAGCTGAAGGACTTGATGTGAGCATTTTGATGATGCAGAACTTAAGGCTGATCCTCAGAGCTGACGAAACATGAGATAGGTTGAAAGCATCCGTGAGAGAGATTTCATGCTTTCTTCAGTATTTATGACTTGCCAGCTATTTTAGTTTTTAAATAGCATCCCTCTATTGCAGGTTGTTCTCTAATCAAGTTTTATTTTGTTATGTTCCTTTTATAAGATGCCCAGCTTCCTGTAGGATTCAGTTGCAACTTTGACCTCCCTGAAGACCTATGTGGTTGGTCTAATGACCCTGCAACAGATTATATGTGGTCTTTCCATTCTAGAAGCAACTGGTTCAGCAATTCAGGACCAAGCACTGCGTCCTTACCTGGTAAGCCAATTCATACATTGTAAGGGGAAGTGGGGAAAGGCTATGGCATTTTCTCCATGGAAAACATTATTGTAACGCTGCTTAACAGTGGCAGAGATTCTGCAGAAGTGGATGTTTTCCTTTGTTAATTCTTTGGATATTCTGCTTTGTTGGCTCTTTTCTTATTTATAGGTCCGATAACCATGTCACTGAATTGCACTAACTCTCCACTAGAGATGGGCTTGAATCAAGCAGCCTGGTGCTGAATCTCGCCCCCCCTGCCCGCCCAATATAGGGATGTTTGGATTTGCATCAAAATCCTGATCCAGATTTCCTCGCGTGGGCCCATCAATACTCCCCACAGTGTGCGTCCCCTCTTGCTATGTGCACACACATCGTAATAATTCCATGGCTGGACAGAGCTTGACTTCAGCTATTCTGCACCCTGTGGTTGCATGGGATAGACTTAAATCATTTGTTGGGACAGAACTCACCAGGACCTAAAGACACAAAAAATTCTGCTTAAGTTTTACTCTTTATCTGTTCCAGCATAGGCCTGTGTTGTGGGAACAGAAGATTTGGTGTTCTAACTAGGGCTGAGTGAGCCTTGCAGGGCTTAGCTGAAGAAGGGTTTTGCTAAGATTTGTTTGCAGAGATAGGAAGTGAGACAACCCCTGCAAGTTTTCTTGGAGGCAGAAGTTCCTTATCCCTGTATCTTGGAACCAGCCCTGGGATCTGTGCCATCTTCTTACCTGAGATGACATTGGAGGAGTGTTGTTGGGGCTACAAAGCAAGTTCACCAGCTTCCAAATAACTTCAACCTATGTTCACTTAATTTTGATGAACATGGACTGAGTTTTGCGCAGGAAATTCAAGGGTCCCATTGAGTCAACTTGAGGTACAGATGAAAATTTCACCCAGCATTATCTCTGTTCCAGATGCCACATGGAGGCACAAGGACTTTAATGCCTGTATTTAAAGAGCATGAGGATTTGATGGATCAAGTTGACCTCTCCCATTGGCCCTTACCAATAGATTTGAGTGTTGAAACCAAAGCATTCAACCTGTCAGCCACATAACAGAGGCACTGGCCAGATTGACAGTTCTAACAGTCAACTGGAAGGCAGCATAGGGAGCACCTGGCAGGCAAAGCCAAAGACGAATGCATATATATATATATGAAATACATTGAATGATGAGAGTCCTCTGCATCTCCCTCTTAAACACACACATGCGTACGCACACACTCTTACTTATACACACGCTTTTTCCCAGTGACCAGTGAGGCACCCAGATCTCTTACAACCCCTGTCAGTGCTGTATTAAGCATAGGCTCTCTGGACATCTGACAGATTCTTTGGCTTGACACGGGTCACAGTGTGAAAAATGGAGAAACACGTTTTCATATTTTGAGTGTTTATCTCTTCAGCCTTTGAGTGCTTGAGAAGATTAATATCTGAAGATCACTGGGGCCTCAGGCAACAGGAGAGAATACTTACTGCCAGCCCCAGGCTTAATAACCCTCCCCCTCTCATTCGCTGTAATAATGTTTAATTAATGTAATAAGCCTCCTGCAAGTAGAAAAAAAAATTACTTATTTTTATAACTCAGACTCAATTTTTCATTTCATTTCCTCTCCCACGAGTCTTCCTACAATTAATTGACCTTTTTTTCTTAAAAGACTCGTGTGTGTTTGTTTAGGGACAATCTGGGATGAGTGATGCTCCTACAGAGGATACGGCCTTCCCCGTGTGTCTGCAACATTAGTGGAGTTTTCTTCCTCTGTCCTTCAGTTTCTTACCCTGCCTCTCTTTCTCTCTGCTACTTTTGAATTGCAGGCCCCTTTAGCCCTTAGGTCCTGTTCCCCAGCCCATTGTAGCTGGTGGGAGTCTTTCACTTGATTTAGTGAGCTTTGCAGCTGGCCACCACAGAGCGATTTCTCTAAGTAGTTGTTGTTTGCTTTACAGTGGCAGTTAGAGTATCGCTGTAGCCATGTTGGTCCCAGGATATTAGAGAGACAAGGTGGATGCTGTCTCTTTAGTAGTGCCTAGAGTCCCCCATGGAGTTTGGAGCCCCATTGTACTAGATCCTGTACAGACACACAGGATGAGAGTCAGTGTCCTGAAGAGCTTACAGTCTGAACAGACAGGACAGACAGAGAGGAAATAGAGGCATCGAGGGAGGAAGTGATTTGCCCAAGATCACACAGAAGATCAGTGGCAGAACTGCCAATAAAGCCTAGGTCTCTTTTTGAGCCTGGAATGCTTCATGACAACAAAGGCTACTGAAAGGCGAGCTGGCTCCCCAAAGTGGTGCTGGCCCCTTCTCCTCCCTCTGCCCACACTCTCACCTGAAGTGCTGAGTCCGTGAGAAGAGCTAGTGGCTTTAGAATCACAGCTGGCCCTGCCACGTTGATCAGTTACACCCTGTTGTTTTGAGAAGAATGTCAGACAAGATCATATATGAGCCACCTGGCTGTGAGCATGTCTGGCTTTTCACTGCATTGAAGAAATATAAAGGGATTTATACAAAAAAGGCCATTGGGTCTAACTTTGTTCCCGCTTTAAAAAATTAGGAAGGAAAACACAACACTAATGGAAACAACTATTTGCTTTTTCCAGCTTTAAAAAGAGACCTGTAATGTTAAAAAGAGCCTCTTGTAGCCTGCTGACTGGGAGCAGAATAGCTATATTGTTAGTTCACACTCCTTCATTCCTCTGATGGTTTTTAGTCACCCCCTCCGGAATTTTGCTTCTACTTATAAAACTCATCGTCAGACACCAGGCAAGAAAGGATAAAAAGTCCTTTCTGTTCAGGGTGGTCTTTCCTTCTGAACTCCTGCTCCTACAAAGGGTGAGCAGTTGGGTGAAGGAGAGCAGCTGTGCTTAGTTTAGGAGCAGGGCACATGCTAATGGGGGGTTCAAAGTTGTTGGAGATCCTTAAATTTTTAAGGTGCTAACCTAGAACTCTTGACTCTCCCATGAGAGAAAGAAATGCACTGTGCCTTTAAGAGGTATGTGGAATGTGTTTCTGTTTCTTCATCAGATGGCAAAACAAAAAAATTAAATTAAAAGGAGGGGCCCTGGCTGAGTGAGCATGGGAAGGAGGAAGTGACCGTGCCAAAACATCATCTGAAAGGCATTTGATTAGAAAAGTCTGTCGAAAGACTCAGGGCTCAGATTCCTTAGATATCTTCCCATTGCATTTTGTGCGTGTGCTCACAATTATTTCTCTTCTTTGGCATGGGTAATGGCTCCTTGAGACTGCCAAGACACCCTCTACTTTCATTCCACTAGTTTTATTTCCAAGATACTCTCGCAGGCACCTTGGTGTTTCTTTTATCAGCACCATGTTCCTTGTGCTTTTAGCGACATGGATGGTCTCCATGTCATCCCTTAAAACCTCACATGAAAAATTCAGCTACCCCTACTGGCGAAAGTGGAGCCAAGCTACTCAATTCAGCAGAAGCCCGTTCTTACTCCAGCTGCTATTTGCCTTTTTGTGGGGCAAAGGAACCCAGTTTCTTCCACTGTTGTGCCCCGAAAAGGGATTGCAGTTTTTTCTCTATGGATTTTCACATGCTTCCCAGATTTCCCGTTAGCTGCCTTGATGGAATTTACCACAATTTGCAACATGATCAGGTTTCAGTGAGGTTCTGATCCTGCTCCCCTGGAAGTCAATGGCAAAACTTCCATTGGTGTCAGTGGGGCAAGATCCAGGCCTTGAGGGACCTGAAGATAAACCCACTTATTTCAGTTGTTAAGCTGGGTGTCTTGAGACGGGTAGGTGCTGACGACCCCTGCTAAAGTCATCATCTTCACTGACTGCCAGGAATCTGAAAAGATACTGAGCATCATATTTCCAGCTCGTATAAATCGGTCTTATTCCATTGCCATCAGCGGAATACACCAGCTGAGAATCTGGACCATGGATGTTTGGACATTTTTATGGTTGTTAAGGAAATGATTAGAAGATGTTACAAGATCACTGTCAGTTTAGAAATCCTAGGGCTTCATCATCCCTCCCTTATATGTTCACTCCTATCTATCCAAGTGAGCAAAGACTGTTCAGACCTACGTATGGGAAATAAGCACCTGTATGAATCCACCATTGCTAACCACACCTACCTCTACAAAACTAATGGGTAGGATTTTTACAATGTATCTTTTCCCCTATTGTTGTACTTTCTCTGAGATTGAGCCATGAAAATCAATGGAGAGAATTTCACTGTGGTTTTTGATCTGTGGCCTGCTTAACTTTAGGGGGCAGAAGTGCTGCCATATTTTGGTTGCAGACCCAGCAGGGGAAGGTTTATTTATTTAAAAATGTTTCCAATGGGGAAACATTTGCATTGCTCTGAGGTTTTGCAAGAGCTAATTTTGTAAAAAAAAATCCCACAAATATTGGGCCATAGTTAAGCTGCCGGTAATCCTTTTACCCTCCTTGTGTTATTCCCCTGGAGTTTTTAAGGGCTAAATTTTTATTGCAGTCCATAAGAATTTAGGCACTCTGACCTCAGTCCTGCTCCACTGAATCAATAAAAGCTTTGCTGTTAATTTCCATGGATTAGGATTGGGCCAGTCCTGCACATAGGGACAGACTGTAATACCCTTACTTGTGCTGAATAAAGCCTGATGCCTTGACGGGTCCCAGTGAGGTTTGGGGGAGTATTTGCAGTGTTATGTCCTGCTCAGTGTTAGTAAGGGTGACACAGTTTGACCCTTTGAGGCCAAGCCCAATCACTTTGAAGTCAGTGGGAGTTTTGCCATTGATTGAGTTGGAGCCGAGTTAGTCATCGAGTCCTAACTTGCGTGAATAGACCCTGATCCTTACAAGCTTTGTCGACACCCCAACTAAGGGGGAGGCGAGTAACTGCACTGCCCCAAGAACAGACCCCGAACCACATAGTGAATTACAGTGTGGTTGCTGATTCTTCCCTTGCTCCCAGCCCTATGCCTGGTGCTGATCCCTTCACCTGGTACACCAGCTAAGCTGTTCAAGCCACTCCCCATGCCCATGCACAAGAGGGAGAGCAGCAGCCCTGCAATGGGTGTTCTTCGGCCCCTCCCTTCCCCCTGCGATGCAGGTAGCCTGAGCTGGTGAGAAAGGGAGTTCTTATGTCCCTTACCTTCCTGCACTGCAGCACAGCTAGGGTCACAATCTGTCCCTGAAGGACTGGCAAAACTCCCATTAACTTCAGTTAAAGCTGTACTTGGCCCTAGCCTTGTACACAGACGCCAGTCTTCCTTTCGTGGCTTATACATGAATGTTTGCATTCCTTTGCTGGTGTTTGGCATCATGTACAAACGCCCACATATTGCCTGTAAAACTGGGCGGGAGTATTCTTTGGAAAGCAAAGCGGATTTTTTAAAATGTTAGGTAGTGGACTGGCTCGTCCCATGGATTCATGAAAATGGCTCACTTGCTGGTGACTCCCTGGGGCAGGTTTTGAAAAGTGTGTGCACCCAACATGTGTAAACAAAAACTGATGCCCAGATTGTGCATGTAATGCCTTTATTTGTGGGCCTTTCGTTGTGCATGCATAAAAGTTTGGAGGCACACAGATCAGTGTGTGGGAGCCTGGGTACACACACATCCATTTCATACAAAAGTGTGCTATTTCCATTGGTTTGTAAGTGGTCCTCATGCAAATATTGAGCAGAACATTTATCATAAACATCTGGCTCTAATTACTACTTGAGCATCTGAAGCACTGAGCATCCACAACCAGAATTCGTATGGCCCTCATCACCATTTTGGAGAACCCCACAGTCAGTATGAATTTTTAGCTTACCAACACCCCTGCGAGGTAAGGGAGTATTTCACAGTCGGAGAGCTAAGTACAGGGTCACACAGCAGGTCAGTAGCATAGCTGGGAATTAAACCTCAGATCAGTGCCCTCTCCACTGGACCATTTACCGCAAGCTTGGAAGAGCAGGAGCTAGATAGATATAGATGCGTAGATACAGATGGAAGTGATAGTTGTGAATATGACGTAGTGATGGAAATCACAGACAGCAAAGCTGTGCAGGTAGCAGCAGGACATGATGACCTGAAGGAGCGGGAGAATGTATTCACTTTAGTCAATATGAGGCAGGTGTTGGTGTGGTGTGGTGCTTTCACTGAAAGTCCCAGAGGAATTAGCTTTGCAATAATGTCAGTGCAGTGACTTGTGAAAGAGGTCTAGGTGAATGCAAAGATCCTGCATAAGAGTAGCAACTGTAAGTCAACAATGTCCAGTGAAGAGGAAACTCTATGGTCTTTGATGGAGAATTGTGGTAATTGATTGTCTATATCCAACCCAACGTGTTCTGTTGGAACACCTCCAGATGTGCTGCTGTGACCCATCATTATATCTGTTTTTCTTGGGAGCCAATTGTTGTGTATTCAGGAACCAAGTACAGATAAATTGACCTTGTGAGATAAGCTGCTGTACCAACTCATGATTTAAACATGACCTGAACTGTGAGACTTCATCTCTTGCTGCACCTAATACTCTCTCAGATGACTGGCTAGTAGGAGGAAAAGGTGCTAACCAAAAGAAGTGCGTGTTGGGCAGATGGTTTGTTTGGATTTCCAGATGGTTTGTTTGGAGGATCAGTCTTGTGATTGATCTGGGGCTCACTAAGGTACACATATAATTGATTATGCTGTTGTCTGATCGGTGATGGTTGCATGTTCATGCTGCTCTTGCTCTACTAAATCCAGATGCATCCATAAATCTCCGTGGAAAGTGACAGAAGCACCATTTGCAGAAACAGCAGTAGGCTAAGATGCTTGAACGTATTTGTCCTGTGAGCTGGCCTTTTGAACTTCCGATGCCAGTTCTGTGGGAGCCTTATCGACTGTGTCATTAGCAACAGATGCTTTGAAGCAAAGATCCAGGGAAGTGGCTGAAATGCATTTTTTGATCCTGAAAGGATTGATCAAATCTTCTGTATAGTCTTTCTTCAAATGTTTTAGCAACACAAGAGATTTTCTTTCAGGTGTCTTCTCTGCGCTGCAAGCCTTCCATTAACTGTGTCAAAAATATCAACGACTGAAACAGCAAGGCTCAGACATGCTGAGTCAGCAATTAGCTTGGCGGTGGCCTTGTTTAGTTGGTCTCAGCATGTTCACAAGGCTTTTCATTAAGGTCCCTCCAGCCATTAGAATGACCCACTAGCTTCATGTTCAAATGGCATAGCAAGTAATGTCTGCCTTTGCTCAACTAGTCTCTCTAAACTGCCTTATAGAGCACAAAAACACATCCCAACAAAACCCTCTGTTAGCTGCAGGGAAGCAGTTGGTGGAATTGCCCAAAGAATAAGCACACCTGTGGCTCATACTCCTTGGTATTGTTCAAATAGGTCAAGACAGCATTTTATCACTCTAAAAACAGACCAGCTGAAAGTCCTTATAAACACAGGGAACGAAGAGTTTCAGCAGGTTACTACGTCTCTGAAAGAGGTTGTGTTGAAGCAATATTGGATTGTTTTTGGCAGCATTTTAGAAGATTCTTTGGTCACACAAACTAATGGAAATGGGAAGAGTTAACCGGTCAAATCAGCCCTGCTATATAAGTAGACACAACTCTACTGAAGTCAACATATTCTCTCACCAGGCTGTTTAGCCCAGGCTGTTTTCCTGGCCCAGCGGTGGCATGATGCACAGCCAGATCAATGTGTGCATGTGTACAAAGCAAGGTGCAACTATGTAATTTGTGCAACCTCCTGATTTTTCAGAGCCTTTGACCATCTTCAAGACCTTCAGTTGGAGCTAGGGTTGCTCAGCACCTCACTCGATGAGGCCACTTTTATTTAGATGTCTAAATGAGGGTTGACTCTAAGTTTGGTATGCAGAGGCCACATTTAGGATTGAGGCCCCATTGTGCTATGTACAATGCTGTACAAACACATTGGAAGACGTCCCTACCCCGAACAGCTTACAGTTCAAGGCACCAGTTCTGCAATTGGATCCACTGAGACAGCTCCCTGGTACCAGACAGAGCCCCGTTGACTTGACTGGGTCTCTCCAGGGACACAAGGATCTCATGGCAGGACAAAGTCTAAGAAGACAAGCAACACATGGAGGATGAGGATACAGTCAAATATACTCCATTTTCAGAAAGTGCTAAAAACTCAGAAATCCAAGTGGATTTTTTTTATTTTTTTATTTTTTATTATTTTTTATTTTTTATTATTTATTTATTATTTTTATTTTTTATTTATCTATTTATTTATTTTATTATTTATTTATTATTTATTTATTTATTTATTTTTATTCATTTTTATTCATGACTGAGTGACTTGCCTGGGAAGCAGATTTATCTTCAAGATAATTACACTGTTGCTGTTTGTTTTTTTCTTTTGAGGGTATTTTTTGTTGGGTTGGTTGGTTTTGTTTTTCCTTTGAAAAAGCTGGTGGTGAATTATAGAAAGAGAATTTGAATTAAGGGGACCTTGGCGACTGATTATATCTTATCACTGCTTATGCGTGAAGTACAGCTTGTTCTTTTTGCTTCCTACACTTGTTTATCTCTTGCATCTTCTCCTCCTCCACTACCACTCTGTAGTGAATCACTAGACCCCTCCTCCATTAGAAAACAGCATGGTACTTTTTCAAATGATTTTCATTCAGCTGGGATTTGGCAAACACTCTTTGATCTTTTCTCTGCTGATGTTTGCATTAAAGTGGACAAAGTGGACAAATTCATGAGAAGTCAGTGGAATTTCTCAAGGAATGAATGTGTCTCTGTTACTTTTTGATCATATGTACAGGGAGTACACAAAAGTTTAGTATTTTGTTCAGACAAAATTTGACTTTAACTTCATTTAGCTGATGCAGCAGCAGTACAAAATTGATTGTATGGGTTTCTGGTTGTTGTTTTTTTGTGGGGGGTGGAGGGAAGGGATCTGCCTCTGGTGTTTTGAAACTTGAGCTCAGTCAATCTACAGGTCTCTGTTTGAAGTTCTGGATATGCATTTGGCGTGATTTTCAAATTGCTCAGTGTTGAGCTAATTCTTCTGTTGATGTTGGTGGTAAAACTTCAATGGAGCAGACTTAGGCCAATTTAGAGCTTTTCAAAATCCCACCCATCAAGGTCAAAGGAGCTAAGACAGCAGGAGTGCAGTAGGGAGAGGAAACTACACATCTCTAAGTCGTGGTATCCATGTCAGAGTGAAGGAAAAGAGAAAAGGGCTGTCACATGGTATGCTAATGACACATACCAGCCATAGAGTAGCTGTGTTCATTTTTGTATTGGATAGGCAGAAGAACTGGCACATAAAGTACTGTAAATGTCAACAGTAGCACTTTCCTTCTAAATTCAATGAATTTCAGAATTCCAGGGCTTCCACATATTCTATTACAGGATTAGCGCTTAGAGTGGAATTTATTTTAATGCCATGGGTTAGATAAAGATATCGAGTAGTCTAGATAAACCCAGCCAAGTGCCGTGCTGAAGGCCTTTTGCTGCTACATGCATTTCCGAGTCCAGTTACATCTGTGGACTTCGCCTGTGTGATCAGATGTGGTTGGCCTTTATAAGTACCGCTATCTGTTCCCCCTCCCTAGGGACTGATACCTAGTTATAGTCTGAAAAGTGACTTGTGCGTTTTAAAAAAGCATCACTGTACTCAACACACCTGCTCCTGGAGTTTAATACTGTCTGAGTTATATTTGCTTATTTTTCTTACAAAAACAAGTTTGATCCCTTTTTTGTACTTCAGGGCCAATCCAGCTACAGCATGGAAAAACTGAGAGCTGGGTTTATTCTGCCTCACGTATCATCAACAAAATTGTCAGCTTGGTTTTGATTGCAAAGTACTTACCACTGGTGATGAAAAGAGTCACAAAGAACACAGCTTGATAAGCTTGATATCCAGATAGTAGGATGCGTTTGCAATGCTGGCGGTTAGAAAAATCAACTTCAAGCTTGTAAGCTAAGCAAATTTCAGGCAGAATAAATATAAACCCCCTCACCCCCCACAATGTCATTCTTGTAGAGTCATTTTTTCGGACTATAACTGCACTGAAACTTGTCCTAATTATGTCAGTCTTTGGCTTATGCTTTCCAGTGTCATTATTGGTATCCTACCACACTATGGCTGCTGGTGAAAAAGACATCTCCCTTACTGCTTAGGCTTTTTATTTATACAGAGGCTATTTCTCTTTCAGACACTAAATTCCACAGAAGTACTGAGTTTACGCTTGATACAGCACAGGGTTTCTAACTCCCAGTAATAGCTCTTGATTTATCTGGATTGTTTGCAATGTAGACATTCTCAGCAAGGCTAGTTTTGTCTCAGTCCCTGATCTTTTCACAGAATTCTTTTCTCTAGAATTTTTCTGTCACTATTGGTTTTCACTTCACAGACATATGTCTCAAGTCTTCCCAACAGCAGGAACAAAGTTTTCAGTTTATTTGTTATTCCAATCTCTCCCTCCCAACAGCTACCACCCTGTGTATCTCCCCGCCATGAAATGGTGCTGAATGAATGTGCAGCAGTGTTTTTGTTTGTTTTTAAAATGAGAAACACCTCAGGATTGCGCTACTCATGGTATTTTGGTGGGATCCGTGTTGTGAATCCTCTGAGACTGTTCTGGGCTAGTTCATGCTGGATGTACCGCAAGAACTGACTCACTCATTCTTTCTTCCCATTTTTTGATTCAGCATCAGTAGAAATTAAGCGCAGTATTCATGTTCCAAATAGAAAGGAAATCCCAGTTTGGGGATCTGTTTGAACCTGAACATGAAGTTCACCTGGCTGTATACAGCAAACGACTCACTAAACAATTGTGTGTGAGTTTCAATCACTGTATGATACTCAAAAAGGGTGCCCCTTAATGTCCACAGTGTAGATTCTAAGGACCAGCATACCCCATGAAGCAAAATATGAGCTGACGTCCTTTAGAAGAACCAAGAGATGAAGCATCACACAAAGAATATATTGTAGGCTTCATTTTCAAACCTAAGTTAGAGCACCCAGCTTTGCCCGTGGGTACTCAAATCAACATGGGCACCCAAAGATCCATTTAGGGCTCTTGTTCCCATTTAAGCATCCAGGTATAGATCCAAGTGCTTTAACTTAACTACCTGGGTTTGAAAATTGGTCCAATTAACAGATTGAAATGTAATCAACCCTGTGGGACAACTTTGGGTTCCTACGGGAGAATTCTCCTTTGGATGAGAACTATGAAGTGCCATCAGCTATGCTTGCTAGCATCTCCAGCTGAGAACTGGACGGTGTAACATTCATTACAAATGCTAGCAGGTGTTTGAATCAGGCTCTACTTCTTTTCTCCTTGAACAGAGAGTAAAAGCTACTTGCGGCTGCAGAGCAGTGGGAGGAGAGTGGACCAGCGCACCCGGCTCATCAGCCCTGTGATCTACTTGCCCAGGAGTGCTGTCTGCATGGTGTTCCAGTACCACGCATCTGGCGGGAATGGGATAATGCTGCAGGTGTGGCGGGAAGCAAGCCAGGAGAATAAGCTTTTGTGGATCATCTCGGAAGACCAAGGGGATGAGTGGAAAGAGGGACGGATCATTCTGCCAAGCTACAATATGGACTATCAAGTAAGATGAGAAAGGGCCATTTGTTCTGAGCTTAGAGTGGATTTTAGTGATACATATGTCAATATTTCAAAGAGCTGTGCCCATTCATCATTAGGGAACCTCCTCAAGCAGAGCTGTTTTCAATGTATTTCTTATGTTGCTATAGTAACTAAATAACACTCTATTTGTTATTCAGAATGTGGCTGTCTTTATAAACAGACTTAGGTCTTTGTTCATCCTGTTGCTTTTTATATTCCTGAAATCTCCCCTTTTACAAATATTTTCCTCCCTTTTCTTTTGGATGATTATCAGGTAATCTAAGAGACACAAAGCCCTAAGGAGCAAACACAAACAAATCCTGGCAGCAGAAAGGTGGGAGGGAGGGAGCCCACTTTGAAAGAGAGAATGAAAAAAAAAGCAAACACCACTTTCCTGACCTTGGCTCCAAGTCTGGGTGCTGGGGATGGGGGAGGGTGAAATCAGGTCTGTGTGACACCTTGAGACCAGAAGGCATTCAAGGCAAGAAGATAATATGGACTTAAGGGCCCAATCCTGCCTCCATTGTGTCAGTAGGAAGAGGATCGGGCCCACATAGACACGACCCATGTGCCCAGTCCTGCAAAACCTCTCCAATGCCGCCAGCACCTCATTGTGAAGTTAATGAAGGGTTTGCAGAACAAGTATCAATCTCTTCTCCAGCCAAAGAGCAGCTACGGCTGGCTGGTAAGGCAAGCCAAAACTCAGCCAGCTAGCCAGGGAACATGTGCTGTCTATTCTTACTTATTAACGAGTCACTGTGCTCAGCGCTGTCCAAAACAGAATGGAAAATATGGTCCCCACCCCATGGAACTTAGGGTCTGACCCTGCAGTCTCGACTCCTGCAAAACTCCCAGTTGAGGTCAGGGAGAGGTTTGCTTGTGTGAGGACTGCGGGATTGGGCTTCAAGTTATCAGTGGAAAGGAAGCAATGGCTACAAACATGAGGCAAAGATCTTTGCACCAGTATCTCTGGAGATGTATTGCTGGTTTGTGTGCATTCGTTTGGCTTTTTAATAAAATACCAATGCACACAATGTGCTTACAGATAAGGGTACTTGGCGTTTAGGTAGTACTTTGCATGTTAAAAGTGATGTACAGCCATTAACTAACTAACTGAATATTACTTAAATAATGCAGGTATTTTCACTCAGCATTTTTCACAGCTAACTATTATCACTTTAAACTTACTCCAGGTAGTAAACCTCTTTTTTATCATGTCCTGTGTCCCGTATTCACGCAATGGGACAGCTCCTCGGCTGGTATAAATCCATGTTGCTCCGTTGACTTCACTGGAACTATGCCGATTCATTCCTGTTGAGCCCATGATAACCAGTGAAACCCCAAGTCAGTTGTCCTGGTTTGTAGTCCATGAAAAATGCATTTTATTCAAACAAACTGCGAGATGGGAATCCAGCTGTCAATTGATGGGCCAAATGATGAACTCCCTGAGTTTTTACTCAGTCCCTACTCAGACAGAACTCTCACTGCCAGTGGAAGTTTTGCCACAGTGAGGACTGGTAAAACTGGGTAAGGACACCAGCATTTGGCCCCTTGCCCTTAGCTTCTCAAATGTGACTGAAAAGTGGGGAGCACATTTTCAGCTTTTTCTCCCAGGAGAACAAGGACTGCTTGCACTGCTTGGGAGTGGAAGCCTAAGGGTGACATTTCTGTTCTGATTTGCTTGTAGATTGTGTTCGAGGGTGTTATACGCAAAGGACATTCGGGAGAAATTGCCATCGATGACATCCGGATTGGCTCCGATATCTCCCTAGAGAATTGCATGGGTACGTAAACATCTGTCTCGCGGACTTACAGATTTTTAGGGCTAGAATGGATCTTTGTGACATCTAGTCTGACCTCCAGCATAACGCAGCTCATGGAATTACACCCGGTGATTCTGGTATCCTCTCGGCTGCACAAAATTAGACAAGGAACCATTGTTGCATGCAGCAAAAGTAGCCCAGTTCATGAGGGCCTTTGTTTCTAGGATTCTGGCAAGGGACTGGAACTCTTCTCCTGCCTGAGCTATAGTGATTTTCGGATTTCAATAGAGCAACTCTTTGCGTCTGAAGGAAATCAGGGAAAATAAGTCCCTAGGGAACATAGGTACTGGTGTTAAAGGCATCAAGGGGAATATATATGTCTACAGAGGAAGGCTGAAACAATAGGTGGGGTTATTAAAGAATACTCTGTGTAAAAAGGACATGCACAAAATTTAAAAGGAAAGTGCTAGACACAGGAAACCAGCTGCCAGTCAGCATTACATGCTTGGAGGGGCTGATGGGTTCAATAGAAGCCTTTTCTAATGAGAAATAAATAGCAGAGGGGCTTTACAGTTGTGTTAACACAATAATGAAAGAGAAGGTTGCGCTAGAATTCATCATTTCCCAATCCAGGGCAAAAGTCAGGTAGACAGGTTCATTAAACATGAAAGCTACATAAGCTTTAAAAACGTTTATTAGGGGTTTACCACTGGAATGGTAATTCAACCGTTCATCCATCTAGCCTACCATCCCTCTTTTGTATTTAGATAATGGCAGTCCCCAGATAATGAACATGGGATAGAGTCTGACTTGATGTTCATTTCCATTGATTTCAATGTCATGCACGGTCTGGTCGTAGAGGAGTGGTGGGTGGAGTTGGACTACGTAAAATATCTAATTAGTGGGGTCTGTGTTGGCAGATGTCCATAGGCCTCCCATTCTGTACAGCGGCAGGAGAAGTGCTTGGCTGCTACACACCTCCTAAGGGGCCACACCCAACCAGACTGAAATCAGAGTCTTTCCATTGGAGCTGGCCATGGTCCAAGGTGGACTTTAAAAGGTTCACATCAGCAAGATGTCTCTGCACAGGTTGCCAGGGGCCTCCTAAATTCAGCAAGATAGGTCACTAGGATGAGCGAGAAAATGAACCACACATGACAGTTGTTAGTCACGTTGCTTAATGCACCACTGGAAGGCTCAGATACTGCGGTGATAAGGGCAGTACAAGAACCTGAATAGAATAGACTAGAATAGAATAGAATAGAATAGAATAGAGGTCAACGGCTTGTCCTGGAGTGGTTCTGAGCTCCTTGAGTCCCAGTTTCTTTGAAGCTTTTAATTCTACTGACCGTTTGCCCTTGTGCCAAAAGAGCTAATTTTGCATGTGAAAAATTCTGTGCTGGCATTTGACAAACATGGCATGGCGTCCATAGCATAAAAAAGAATGATGAATAATGCTAATAACTTTTTTCCTTTCTATCTTTTTTAAAATACTCAAACTTGCTTGATTAGCCAATATTTTGTTTTTATCTACATGTAAGTAAAACTTTAAGTGTTAAAACAAAGCCGTTTGTAAGTCATAAAGGTCCAAAAAATGTTAGACTAGCTCTAAAAATTGCTTCAAACTGCTACATAGATTTACTTGTATCTTTTCAGGAACTTAAATCTGGACCTATGAACCTAATAGTAAATGGTGATATTTTGGTTTTGATCATGCTTGACAAAGGGATTTTTAAATGGTTTTAACTGAAAAATGTAATGCTATCTCGGCTGTAAGGTCACTTCCAAAGCCACCATAGCAATATGAAACAATATGCACATACCACATTCCCTCTTTGTCAGCACCATAAAAGTAACTGACAAAGGTAACAGGCTACTGTTTTTAAAATGTAATCCTGGGAAGTAATCTGATTCCTTTTCAGCCTGAAAAGAACTCTAATAACTCTCAATAACGTTTTCCTTTGGAAAGCCTGGCACTCGTGTTCTGAACTTGAGCGATGATTTCACAGTGCTCTGTACAGATACAGCCTGGTTGTATGACTCACAGGCGTAATGCAGAAGTAATCTAAAAATACTCAGAAGTCTATTACTTTTGAGAGCAAATAATCACTAATTAGCACTGATTATTGCTTTTCAGATCCAGTAATTTGTAACAGATCACTTCTTCAAAGTAACTTCAAAAATCACGCTCCTTTGTTTATTGGAACTGTAAGACAGAGGGATGCATGGCTAGCCAGAAGTGACATGGCCTGTGAAAACTGAAACTAGAAATGGGCTGGAACCTAGACCCCAGATCCAAACACCACTCACCTTTTAGGGTGTTTTGGAATCTGAACACTGATTCAGATCGGAATTTGGTAGCAGTCTCCTATTTTCTATGATGACTGATTTCAGAGTAGCAGCCATGTTAGTCTGTATTCGCAAAAAGAAAAGGAGTACTTGTGGCACCTTAGAGACTAACAAATTTATTTGAGCATAAGCTTTCGTGAGCTACAGCTCACTTCATCGGATGCATTCAGTGGAAAATACAGTGGGGAGATTTATATACACACACAGAGAACATGAAACAATGGATTTTATCATATACACTGTAAGGAGAGTGATCACTTAAGATGAGCTATTACCAGCAGGAAGGGGGTGGGAGGGAGAGGAAGAAAACCTTATGTGGTAATAATCAAGGTGGGCCTGAATTCAAACACTTCTGAACTTGGGGCATATTGTACCCTGAAGTCTGGATCTAAATCCAACTTTTTAGCTCAAACCAATCTCAGACTGCCTATGATGGCATGTGGCTAAATGGTAACTGCCAGTAGCAAAAATTACCAATGGCTGGAGACGGGACACTAGATGGAGAGTTACTACAGATAATTCACTCCCAGGTATCAGCCTTGTGGGTCTTGCCCACATGCTCAGGGTCTAATTGATCACCATATTTGGGGTTGGGAAGGAATTTTCCTCCAGGTCAGATTGTCAGAGACCCTGGGGGTTTTTTTGCCTTCCTCTGCAGCATGAGGCACATGACATTTGCTGGTTTAAACTAGTGTAAATGGTGAATTCTCTGTAATTTGAAGTCTTTAAACCATGATTTGAGGACTTCAGTAACTCAGCCAGAAGGGAGGGGTCATTACAGGAGTGAGTAGCTGAGGTTCTGTGGCCAGCGACATAAAGGAGGTCAGACTAGATGATCAAGATAGTCCCTTCTGACCTTAAAGTCTGTAGGTCTATGAAAGAGGGGCCTCGGCAATATTGTGAAATCCACACCCCTGCTTCCTTTGAGGGGCTCCTGTGAGTTATCGCAGTGTTTCCTAGATAGGGTTACCACCTTTTAAATTAAAAAAAAAAAAAAAAACCCAGCACCCCCCGGGCCACCAAGGCAAGCCTACCACAACCCCAACAACAAGATAACTCCACAACACCCCCTTCGACACTTATAGTATCTAGAGAGCTAATGATTAATAACTTCATTGATAACAAATGGGCATTTGTTTTATCAGCATATTTTGCAAGCCAGCCTTTGTAGTCTGTTTCGTTTAGCCCATTGTCACTGAATGTGCAGTTTCTGATTCAAAATTTTTTTTTCCGGGCATGTAGTAGGATCACTCGCACCATAAATAATCATCTATTATTTCATGCCTCGCACATCTCCTGACTCTCGTGTGACTCAAACCCTCACTCACATACACGCTTGCGTGTTGGTGGGCAGACAGTTGCTGTATTTTCAACAAGTTTGATCTGTTATCGCTTAAACTGCAGAAGTGGGAACACTGCAACATCTTTTGCTGGACACAGAAACTTTTAACATCAGCTATCGCAGTGCATTGTGATAATCATGCAAATCTTTAGACCCACACTAAAGAAACCCTGGCAGATTACATTATTTTTCTGGCAACTGGCAAATTCATAAAAAAAACTGTCCAGTCTGATTAAATTCTGGCCAGGTGGTAACCCTGTTCCCAGGCAGTGGCTTGTGGGCCCGGTGTGGAGGGGGCCTGGGTGAGCAAGTTTGGAGAACAAGCCCACCCCGCACTCATCCCACAGCATCAGCTCCTGTCCTGCTCCAGCAGCCAGGCCAAAACTGAGTGGCACTGCGGTCCAGCAGGCCAAGTCACAACATCCAGTATGGGGAGCTGGGCCCGACCCCGGGAGACAAGAGCTGCTACTGCCAGGTGGGTGCAGGGCAGGCTTGCTCTCTAAACCTTCCTCCTCCACCCCACCCTGGGCCTCTCCTTGACTCCAGGCCAGGATTAGGATTGCAGTGCCAGGGCAGAGGGTGTTGTTACAGGTGGTGAGTGCCTCCTCACAAGGCCAGGAGAATGCAGTGGAGGAGGAGAAGGACGCTGGTGTCTGATTTTGGGCCCCACCAAGGAACTTGTATACAGTAGGTGGGTCGCCTTAGTAAAAAGTTTGGGAACCACTGGATTAGGGCTCCCCATTTAGTCCCAAGGGTCACAGATGCTGATGTCGGGCCTGAGGAGATGTCACTGATAAGTAACTAGGGACGCATCCAATGTGGTCTTCTGTTTGTTTTAAACATTCTCCTCTCTAAAACCAGAATATTTTTTTCCCTTTGCAGAACCCATCACAGCTTTCCCAGGTGAGAACTTCTACATTCCAGGTAAAACGGCACTTATTGGAGTAACTTCTCTGATGGCATGATTTCATTTTTGGTTTTTATTTTTTTAATCAGTGTGCGTGCATATGAAAATAATGTGCACTGTTACGAGACAAGAGAAACTATAAATGTGCAATATGCCTTCCCAACAGCATATGGCACTAGCCTCTGTACTCTTCCTGGAAGCAGGGGCGGGGGTAGCAGAGCAGGCTTTGCTACCTCATGTCTAATTAAAGTTCGGAAACCCATAATCGAGACAAATAAGACGAGATAAAGTGCTCTGCTTTGCAATGCCCAGTGAGGCGCAATAAAGCTTAAATGTAGGACCCAGGAGCAAAGAGAAACCACTGACAGATTTAACCAGAAAGATTGGTAGTGAGTTAAGAGTAAAAGGGGTGGCAGAGATTTATTTGAGCATGAAGATGGGTGCTTTCCAGCGTACAGATACCAAAGCTATTAGTGAGGTACAGGGGCCGCAGACCTGCCTGCAAGGAGAAGGAAATTAGGAGGTAGAATTGGAAGAACAACTGCCACCAGGAGTTTGGAAGTTGACATTCAATAAAAGGGAAACAAGGTGAAATGGTGCATTTAATAGCGTAACACTAGTCTAAAGAATAGCAAATGGGATTCTTCTCTTTGAAAAACCTACAGAGTAAAACAAAAGGAAGAGGAATTCAGAGATAGTGCCTGCTCATTAAACATGTTTCTGGTTCAGCAGGGATGCTGTTTTCTACCCTGAAAAAATGTGAGCTGTCCTCTTCTCGTGAAGGTTTTTCATCTCTTTCCCAGTGTCTGATGCTGGCTACCTCTCCGGGAGTGAATGCGTAGGTTGTTAAACTCCAAAAAAGAAAAAGCAGGAATCCTTAGTTTTAAAAAGTTCTGCCTATTTAGAAATGGCCCCTTTATTTTCAGCGGGTTATAATATCCCTCCTGACCATCTCTCCTAAACTGTTGTGTTGAACTGTTAAAAGGTGTTGGGTTTCACTCCAGAAGTAGCTGCTTTTCAGTGATTGGTGAAGCCGTTCCTTTGTCAATAGTTTGCAAAGTGCTTTGGGATCCATGGTTCCAGATGAAAATTATCCAAAGCCCACTGACGGTTGCCATAGAATCTCCCATTGACTTCAGTGGAGTTTGGACCAGCCTGTAAATTATTAGCATTAGAAGAGGCACACTCAGAGTTAACAGTGAGCTAATATTATAGTTATGGTAATATTCTTAATGTAAGCGTTCTAGGTATTTGGCTTGTTTATATATCCTTCCACTGAGACCCACAGCCTTGGTGAGAAGCTGGTACAGTATTTTAGCCTGATGATCTAAAGTCTTGTAACCATTACATCGACTATTCCTATATGCTGCTATATAATGTACTTTCTTTTCCTAAAGGTGCTAACCAGCCTGTGCTCTTGGGCTCTTTCCTATTACAAACTGCCTTTGAGACTGTGTCATACTGGCATAGTGTCTCAGGGTACCCAGGCACCACTGAGCTCTCTGTTCCCTTTGTGGAGAACCTCTGCAGAGCATTCAGAGAGAGACTGGGACATGAACTAAAAATAATGAGCAAAATCCTGGCCCTGTTGAAATCAGTGGCCAAACTTCCATTGACTTCAATAGTGCTGCGATTTCACTCAGCACACACAACCCCCCGCCCATGTGCAGGCAAAAGTAGGAGGCGGGTGGCACTGGCTGGAGACCCTCATCCACGAACAGCCTTCCCAGTAGCTGAAACTCAGGGAGGAGGTTATCACCAGCTAAATACCTCCCACCTGTGAGCTCTCCCAGGGCCTGGCTGGTGAGGGGGAAAGGAGAGGCAGATGGGCCAAGCTGGCAGTAGGAGGGAGTGGAAACAAGAGGTTTTTGTGTTGCAGGGAGGAGAGTAGCCATTTTCTGGCTGATTGCTGTGTCCCAGAGGTGATAGAAATACCAGCAGTTCTCCCCTCCTGCCACTCCGTGTTCATGTGCACTGGTTTGTTCACTGTGACTTAATGGCAAATCCCAGTGTTTGGTTTCTAGATGGCGACAGTGATCAAGGAAGGCTGAGTCTCAGGCTAAAACAGAGGTGTCTAAAGAGCACTTTCTAATCTGAAGGCTGTCAAGAGAGTTCTATTGCTACGACTGTTATTACTTGCATAGGGAATTAAAACCAATAGTAAAAGGTTCTATAGCCATATAAATAAGAAGAAAACTAAAAAGGAAGAAGTGGGGCCGCTTAACACTGAGGATGGAGTGGAGGTTAAAGATAATCTAGGCATGGCCCAATATCTAAACAAATACTTTGCCTCAGTCTTTAATAGGCTAAAGAGGATCTTGGGGATAATGGTAGCATGACAAATGGGAAGGAGGATATAGAGGTAGATATTACCATATCAGAGGTAGAAGCGAAACTGAAACAGCTTAATCGGACTAAATCGGGGGGCCCAGATAATCTTCATCCAAGAATATTAAAGGAATTGGCACCTGAAATTGCAAGCCCATTAGCAAGAATTTTTAATGAATCTGTAAACTCAGGAATAGTACCGAATGATTGGAGAATTGCTAATATAGTTCCTATTTTTAAGAAAGAAAAAAAAAAGTGATCCAGGTAACTACAGGCCAGTTAGTTTGACATCTGTAGTATGCAAGGTCCTGGAAAAAATTTTGAAGGAGAAATTAGTTAAGGACATTGAAGTCAATGGTAAATGGGACAAAATACAACATGGTTTTACAAAAGGTAGATCGTGCCAAACCAACCTAATCTCCTTTTTTGAAAAAGTAACAGATTTTTTAGATAAAGGAAATGCAGTGGATCTAATTTACCTAGATTTCAGTAAGGCATTTGATACCGTGCCACATGGGGAATTATTAGTTAAATTGGAGAAGATGGGGATCAATATGAACATCAAAAGGTGGATAGGAATTGGTTAAAGGGGAGACTGCAACGGGTCCTACTGAAAGGCGAACTGTCAGGTTGGAGGGAGGTTACCAGTGGAGTTCCTCAGGGATCGGTTTTGGGACCAATCTTATTTAATCTTTTTATTACTGACTTTGGCACAAAAAGTGGGAGTGTGCTAATAAAGTTTGCAGATGATAAAAGCTGGGAGGTATTGCCAATTCGGAGAAGGATCGGGATATTATACAGGAGGATCTGGATTACCTTGTAAACTGGAGTAATAGTAATAGGATGAAATTTAATAGTGAGAAGTGTAAGGTTATGCATTTAGGGATTAATAACAAGAATTTTAGCTATAAGTTGGGGACGCATCAATTAGAAGTAACGGAAGAGGAGAAGGACCTTGGAGTATTGATTGATCATAGGATGACTATGAGCTGCCAATGTGATATGGCTGTGAAAAAAGCTAATGCGGTTTTGGGATGCATCAGGAGAGGCATTTCCAGTAGGGATAAGGAGGTTTTAGTACCGTTATACAAGGCACTGGTGAGACCTCACCTAGAATACTGTGTGCAGTTCTGGTCTCCCATATTTAAAAAGGATGAATTCAAACTGGAGCAGGTACAGAGAAGGGCTACTAGGATGATCCGAGGAATGGAAAACTTGTCTTCTGAAAGGAGACTTAAGGAGCTTGGCTTGTTTAGCCTAACTAAAAGAAGGTTGAGGGGAGATATGATTGCTCTCTATAAATATATCAGAGGGATAAATACCGGAGAGGGAGAGGAATTATTTCAGCTCAGCACCAATGTGGACACAAGAACAAATGGGTATAAACTGGCCACCAGGAAGTTTAGACTTGAAATCAGACGAAGGTTTTTAACCATCAGAGGAGTAAAGTTTTGGAATAGCCTTCCAAGGGAAGCAGTGGGGGAAAAAGATCTATCTGGTTTTAAGATTCTACTCGATAAGTTTATGGAGGAGATGGTATGATGGGATAATGGGATTTTGGTAAGTAATTGATCTTTAAATATTCAGGGTAAATAGGCCAAATCCCCTGAGATGGGATATTAGATGGATGGGATCTGAGTTACTATAGAAAATTCTTTCCTGGGTATCTGGCTGGTGAATCTTGCCCATATGCTCAGGGTTTAGCTGATTGCCATATTTGGGGTTGGGAAGGAATTTTCCTCCAGGGCAGATTCATAGAATCATAGAATATCAGGGTTGGAAGGGACCCCAGAAGGTCATCTAGTCCAACCCCCTGCTCAAAGCAGGACCAAGTCCCAGTTAAATCATCCCAGCCAGGGCTTTGTCAAGCCTGACCTTAAAAACCTCTAAGGAAGGAGATTCTACCACCTCCCTAGGTAACGCATTCCAGTGTTTCACCACCCTCTTAGTGAAAAAGTTTTTCCTAATATCCAATCTAAACCTCCCCCATTGCAACTTGAGACCATTACTCCTCGTTCTGTCATCTGCTACCATTGAGAACAGTCTAGAGCCATCCTCTTTGAAACCCCCTTTCAGGTAGTTGAAAGCAGCTATCAAATCCCCCCTCATTCTTCTCTTCTGCAGACTAAACAATCCCAGCTCCCTCAGCCTCTCCTCATAAGTCATGTGCTCTAGACCCCTAATCATTTTCGTTGCCCTTCGTTGTACTCTTTCCAATTTATCCACATCCTTCCTGTAGTGTGGGGCCCAAAACTGGACACAGTACTCCAGATGAGGCCTCACCAGTGTCGAATAGAGGGGAACGATCACGTCCCTCGATCTGCTCGCTATGCCCCTACTTATACATCCCAAAATGCCATTGGCCTTCTTGGCAACAAGGGCACACTGCTGACTCATATCCAGCTTCTCGTCCACTGTCACCCCTAGGTCCTTTTCCGCAGAACTGCTTCCGAGCCATTCGGTCCCTAGTCTGTAGCGGTGCATTGGATTCTTCCATCCTAAGTGCAGGACCCTGCACTTATCCTTATTGAACCTCATTAGATTTCTTTTGGCCCAATCCTCCAATTTGTCTAGGTCCTTCTGTATCCTATCCCTCCCCTCCAGCGTATCTACCACTCCTCCCAGTTTAGTATCATCCGCAAATTTGCTGAGAGTGCAATCCACACCATCCTCCAGATGGAGAGGCCCTGGAGGTTTTTCGCCTTCCTCTGTAGCATGGGGCATGGTTGACTTGAGGGAGGCTTCTCTGCTCCTTGAAGTCTTTGAACCATGATTTAAGGACTTCAATAGCTCAGACATGGGTGAGGTTTTTCATAGGAGTGGGTGGGTGAGATTCTGTGGCCTGCACTGTGCAGGAGGTCGGACTAGATGATCAGAATGGTCCCTTCTGACCTTAGTATCTATGAATCTATGAATCTACTCCATACATATGCTCTGGGCCACCATCTCCTTTACCGCTGAGGTGCTGCTACAGGTCCCATCATGCACGGCTCCCTCTCAATGCAGAGAATGGGCACACCGATCAAGATGAGTGTTACATGGTAGGACTTGTGGTCTCCACGGCTCTCATCTCTATTTCAAGGAGGAGGATGGCTGGAATCAACCTGTCCTTATGCTAATTAGGTGCATCCCTTTGGCTTCTGGCAGGATAAAGTTCATGCTCCCCTAGATTAATGTCCTTTTAATATCCAGCAAAACTGCTTGCTCAAGGGGCAGATTAAAAAACCCAGATGGTTTAACAATGACTTGGTGTGGGTGCATGGGCTGTGGTAAGTCTAATGTACATCTCAGCAAGTGGGTCAAGCTTTGATAAGACTAGTCAAGTGTGCATAAACTATGGACATTTGAGATATGGAACATCTGATCCTGACAAACAAGGCATTACAAGATCCAGTGTCTAGAAGCTGAATGAAGCTAGAGAAATTCAGGAGTAAGTTTTTAACCATTACCACAACTTTCCTGGGGACGTAGTAGATTCTCCATCCTTGATGGTGTTAGATTCTCCATCATTAAAAATGGATGTCTGTCTAGGTCTAGCTCAACCAGCAGGTATGGGCTTGGTGCAGGAGTCATTTGGCTGAAATACTATGGCCTGTGTTATATAGGAAGTCAGACTAGATAGTCATAATGGCCCTTTCTGGCCTTGGAATCTACGAAAAACCCTGCCATGTTAATAGTCCATACTGGCATATTTTTCAGTGATTTCTAAGTGGACCGTGTATCTGTGACATGGTTGTGGCACAGGGCCACAGACCACATTTTAGGAGTTCTAGACATATTATTTTCTACTTTTGTCCTTTATGATTTTTATTCTTACCTAACTAAATCTTTGGTTTTAATGTTAAATGCTGTAATTGCTGTGTGGCTGGGAGGGTGGGGTGGTAGTGGGTAGACAGCACAAGGGTGAACATCAGCACACGCTGCACACACAGAAAACGTCCCAGAGCCTGTAGTCTGAATCAGACTTACAATGATATGCATCCCAAGTCATGCATAAAAAAAGTGCACACAAACCTGACGGAAACAGAAATGCAGGGTTTTTTTAGATCTAGGGCTCGAATGAATGAAAGAAAGGAGAGAGCGTGGGATGTGTGGGAGAACAGAAAAATGATGTAGTTAAGAGGATGGGGTTTTTTTCATCTTAGCAGAGCACTTTTCTATATATAAAATAAACTTTCAGAAAACAAAGGGCCAATAAAAACAGAGCTGATAACATCAGTGTACTCTATGCATGTACTGAATGACTGGCAGCTATTTTTAGCAGTCAACAGCATAAGGAAGAACTACTGTTAATGCTACAAGTTGGTTTTGTTAACGCTTGGAGACAAATGAGTGGGATTCCTTAACTAGTTGAGTTGCTAAATTGACTTTCCAGACCTCTGCTATCTCCTCAGCCTACCTTGGGCGAGTGTGATGTCGTAATTAAAGCAAGAGATCTGGGGCTAGATCCTTGGGACTGGGCTGAGCTGCACTCAGCACTGGACCTGAGTGGGGTGGAGCAGAGGTGGCTTGAAGCCATCTTTATGCCCTCCCAGTTCTGAGCTGGCCGTGGCCTGGCTCAGTTTCTAGAGCAAGTTAGAGTAGTGTAAGGGTTAGTCTAAGTTGCACTGGGCCTTAGCGTCGAAGGAGCTGGGTATCTTTGGAGTCCAACGGTGCTCTAGTCACACTCTCTCTCCCCTCAGCCATGCCAGCTGCACCAGTAGGGCTGGGAAGGGGTGGTATAGAGTTGACTGCACAGGCCCTATACCATCTGCTGGGGTTAGGACATCTAGTTTCTCTTCACATTTCTGGCCCCATCTAATGTACAGCCCTGGGTGTTAACCTCTCTGTGCCTCAGTGTGCTTCTCTAATGAATTCATGTCTGGAGTCAGGGCCTCCTGGACTCCATGGCACAAAGAGACCAAACTCTGCAGCCACAACCCCTAAAATCCACTGTGACATTAACTGATCACCCTTCTGTTCCCCTCTCCTCAATCCCCACACATGCGATGGCCCAGACCTGAAGGTGCTCAAGGATGTGAAATTCATGGGCAATAGTTTTCAAGGATGGGTTCTTTCTCTGTACTTTCCTGAGAGGTTTAGCTCCCACGGTGTTCTTCAGGCAGCCAGGTTCAGAACCTCCTTTTCCCCTCATGCGTGCCAGGGAAGGGGGAGTTTATACCTATCTTCAGCAGCTCATTACCCAGGCTCCCAAGGTCCTGGCGGCTGTACTGTTTGTTCTCCAGGCCGCCTGGCTTGCCAGCCTACACCTCTGGCTCCCCTTTGCCTGGCTGTAAGCTGGCCTCTAGCTCTGGCTTCCCACCTGCTGCCCAGTTACATGGTACAGTGCAGAACATGAATTCCAATCAATGCCCTCTTGTGGAGAAATCTGGAGAGCAAGAGGCAGGTTCCAGAAGGGTGGGGAGACAGACTCAAAATCAGGTGCTTGGCTGCAACAAAATGGCAAATTCTCCAGCAAAAATGCTGAACTTCAAGGGATCTTAGGAAAATGCCAGATTCCACAGATACTGAATTGCAGAGTGCACTGGGCCCTGACTGAGGTGAATGGTTCAGTTCACACCTCTCAATGCTATTGTTTCAGACTCTCTGCAGACTCAGGCAGGCATTGCCGTCTTGGTTTACACTGTTCGCATTTTAAGATTATGTCTGCAAGCATAAAGGGACAAAACTTTTTTTGAATGAACATTGAGATTCTGGGCATGATTTCTGAGGCCAGGAGCAAATTCGGTGTTAAATTCCATTTATGTCCTTGGGGTTGTAACTCAGAGTAGCTATGTGAGGTGAAGCTAATTGTTTGTAAAGCTCTCTTTAATGGAAAGTGTTGGGTAAGCATACCATATTGTTATCCAGGATATGTACTACTGGCCTTTGCACCCAGAATTGAGCCTTCAGTGTCTGAGAGGCAGCTGCTACATTGCTACTTCTCAAGACCCATCTAGCTGTCATATTAAGAGTAGGTGTTTCTGAGCAAGCAAAGATGGTGATTAGACATATGTAAATTTGTTAGGTCGCAGCTAAGAGGATTTGCTTTTGGAAACAGTGACTGGTTATCTGTAAGACTCGCTGGTATATTGTACACCCTCACAGAGCTCTGGCAAAGCCCCCATCATTTAAAATTAAACAACTGCTCGGGTCCATTTGGCAGGAGGAAGGCAAGTTTCTTTCACACACTTCTGCATCCTTACCTAAAGAAAGTGCAATCCTTGATTTTAAGGAGAAGAAAGCAGCAAGCCTTTGGGAACGGAGAAGAGACCACCACTCTCTCTTCCAGCCAGAGCATGAATTTAAGGTATTTGGGGCCAGATCCTTAGGCCTCACTCCTCCCACTTCGATAGTCCTACGCTGGTATACACCCGCTGAGAATCTGGGCCTCAAAGTGCCAGTTAGCGCTAAGCAGCCATAATTAAAATGTCCCCGTGTGTTTCCATTGCTGTGCTGCTTGAGTGGCGAGCAGAGATCTCGTGGAGATATTGGCATCGTTGGTCATTTTTCAGGACCGTTTGTACTTTTACACCCACCCCAAAGAGATCAGCTGTTTATTACTTGGGTATTGTTTTATGACCACTTTGTAAACTCTCTTCTCAGCGCACCAGCCAGCTTGAAATAAGGCAGTTTTTCCACAAGAACATTAAATAAACATTCTCATTTGGAATTTTTTTCCATAGGCACTTGTGTGCACTTCCTTTTAGCTCCGTGTAGTCAGTAATCTCCCCCTACCCTGCCCCTCACACTTTGCACACTGCCTATCAACGACAGCACACTGCCATCGGATAGCCACATGTTCCCGCATGGGGCGCAGAACTGAAAGGCGCACCTTTGTGTGTCAGGAATATCCCAATATGGGTCTATTTAAAGAAAAAAAAATGAGGGGGGGGATTTTAGGACCCCTCCTCCAAATATTTGATAGGGAGCAAATCGGGCTTCCCCATGGAAGCAACTATGGGGAGGAGCAAGGAGCCACTGCAGTGGCGTGAGGTGACAACAGTGCCCAGGGTCCCTTATGGCCAGGTATGTGGGGAGGAGGGGGCAGATTGGCCAACCCCATCCAAGAGTCTTGGAGAGTCAAGACTAGCACCAACACCACCCCGTGCCCCTCAGGAACTGGCTCAGGGAGAGTGGACAGGAGGATGATAGTCAAATGGTGATTATTATTATGCATGTGTATTATTGTAGCTCCTAGTCATGTTGTGCTTTTCTTTCCTTGTCTTTTATGGCCCCCACTACCATAGCCTCTGAGCACCTCACAAGCTGTGATGTATTTATTCTCACCTGGGAGCTAGGGACATGCTGTTATCCCCATTGTACAGATGGGGAACTGAGGCACAGAGAGACTCAATAACTTGCCCAACTTCACATAGGACAGACCTTCTTGGCATCTCTGCTTATGCCCAGAACAGGCGCACCATGGGCAGCCACACTACAGACTTCGCCCATGCTACCCCACCCATGTCCCTCCACTCTGTTCTGGAGGGACTGCCTCTGGGGGAGGGTGAAAGGAGAGTTTTACCATCCAGTAAGTGGCCTCTCTGCTGAGACAGAAGCTCAGTTAATGATGGTTGTGACAGTGTGTGTGTATCAGGGGAGGAACGTACATTTCTTCTGAGAAAGGAGACTCTTTCTTGCCTGGAATTACAAACGTGTGGGTCGTTTCCAATCTCCTGCACCAAAGAAGCAGGATGTACCCTATCAGTCTCTACCAAGCGCTCTGGATGTAGTTTTGATCCCTGTTTTTCACTCCCATTACTTTTTGTGACTAAGCAGCAACTGATCTCCTATGTAGGCTAGAGCAGAACAAAACTCTGCAGACCTACCACATAGATCACCACCTCTGTCTCGTAGGACACCTGGGGGAGAGGGGAGTGTTATGGGAAACATCCTGGCTGTGTGCATAGCAGGACTCATCCTTCAGTATTTCGTTTTCCCCTTGGAATCTTCTGCGCATGCACTGAAAACAGACACAGAGTTGGTTGCCAAGCAGCAGTTATTATCAGTGAGCTGAATAATAAGTTGACACCAATTCACAGAAGCCCACAAATTATCCACTTTAAGATGCTCCTGGCAGCTCCGTCTGTATGGGAAGAGTCCCTCTATTGCAGAAACGATAGCAAAAAGAGAGAAGCGTCAGGCTGCCTCCAGAGAAACACTAAAATGTCTTTGTTCAACAACAGAACAAGTGAGCTGAAAGTTTCCTCAGAGACTCTCGCCCATGGACCAGTCAATCAATAAATTCCAAAACTGCATCCCCAGTTAGATATGACTTGTCTCCAAAAGCAACATTTGAGCGGTCTGAGTAAGAATTGCATGAGCATTAGTGCCGCCCTGCTTTAGTGAGATATGTAGGTTTTAGCCTAAACATACCACTTAGCATCTTCTGAGTCTGTTGGAGGACGTATGTGTGCATGTGTGTGTAGGCTGGCAATAAAACAGTATTCATATGTATGCTGTATTATCCAGACATGACCTTTAAAACAAATAGCTCGGCCACAAAACGATACATGCCTCCCCCACCCCTTCCTTTTTTTGTGTGAGATATGTGCAGGCACAAAAAGAGTTAAACATGGAGGAACAGTGAGTGCCCCAGACACTTACCAAGACTGAATTCAGCAACATAGGTGCCTGACAGTAGTTTAGTTTTCAGCAGCGTGGACTGTGCATCCCTGGCTTGCTAAAAGTTTGAAGATCGTGGGCTTGGTGCAGGAATGCTGGGTGACGGTCCACAGCCTGTGCTATGCAGGAAGTCAAACTAGATGACTGTAATGGTCCCATCTCTGTATAGATGTCTAGGGCACCCTGGGTGAGAGATCTTTTTTCACTGTTTTTCCCTTAAGAATGAAGAAAATTTCTCCCTCTGATTTCTTTCCTAGCATTCTATTGCGACTTCGTTATTGCTTTGCTATGAAACTCTACCTCCAGTTAAAACTGTAACGTTTTGTCATTGCCTGACAGAAATTGTCATGTGGAGACAAGACCTAGCTGATTTGGGGAAGGCCCCCCTCCAAAAAAACCAGAAAAACCCTGGATTTTGTTTATATCAAAAAAAGCTGGAATTTGTGTTTAAATCCAGGTTGGCTAATTAATAAGCTGCTTTAATATGTCTGCTCATCAAACGTCCAAATTGTGTTTCTCCCAAAGAGGAAGTTTCGTATCTGGAGCTGGGTCACATAACCTCACTTAATGCTGCGCTGTACTCTTGAAAGCATGTGTGTTTCTTTTTATTAGTCTGCATGCATCCCACCTAGCAACACTCTTCTATGTCTCTCCACCAGGGGGCACCCTTCTGCCAGGGAGCGAGCCCACAGTGGACACGGTGTCAGTGCAGCCCATCCCAGCCTACTGGTATTACGTTATGGCCGCCGGAGGTGCTGTTCTGGTGCTGGTCTCCGTCGCGCTGGCCCTTGTGCTCCACTACCACCGGTTCCGCTATGCGGCCAAGAAGAGTGATCACGCCATCACCTACAAAACCTCCCACTATACCAACGGGGCCCCTTTGGCAGTGGAGCCCACCTTAACAATAAAACTAGAACAAGACTACAGCTCGCACTGCTGAGAGCCGAACAGGAGCAAGAACAAAACAAACAAAAACAAAATTTAAGACTTCAAATACGTTGCCTCGATTTTTGCACTTTTCTCCTCACCTAGCGTCTGTGTGAACTCTAGACATCTCTGTCCCTGCCTTTCCCAGCCCTTCCTGTTCTTTTACAACCTCTAAACTAATGCTGCAGCTTGGATCGCCAGAAGAGAGAGCCCACCCATGTCACTTTGAAAGGGAACGCTCCTCTTTATTATTTTCAAAGACTGATTCTCCCAGTAGGCAACCTGTAAGGAAACTTGATGGCAAGTCGAGAAGCTGGTGTGCGTGCGTGCATATGCGTGTGTCTATATAAATATATGTATGTAAGTGTGCACGGGAGTGTGTGAGGCTGACTGATTGAATGTATATTTAAAAGAGGCCCCTTTTTAACTTGCTTGTATTGCTTCTGCTTACACAGGGAATGTGTTATCCCCTGTGGAAGGCCTGGGATACCATATGCGATAAATATACTGATTTGTTTACTTGGGGAAGAGAACAATGCTTTTTGTTGCCTTATCTAGCTTTGGCTGGATTTATATTTCATATTGTAACATCAGCGGGTGCATAATGAAAAGAACAGGCCATGCTGGACAGTCCAAAAGACCTCCTTGGATGGTGGGAAGGATCCAGAGAGGTTCATCGCCATTCAAAATTAAGACCTGTCTTATTATTTCTTCAGCCAGCATAACATAGCCATTGTTTGGTAGCGGAAACCACCTCCCACCCCACCCCTGTCCAGAAGTGAATCTATTTCAAGTTGCCTTATAACAGAGAAGCTCATAAAGAATGTTTAGTTTATATCTGTTAAACCCAGTTTTGGAGTAATGTGTAGACTTAAAGCAGATCTAAGGTGGATGTTACATACTGTAGTTTCTTGAATCTGAGGTTTATTTATTTTTTAAGGAACCTCACTCCCGATGCTGATGTTTTTATATTTATCTTTTTGCAGGGGAAGTGGGAATCCTCTTCCTTGTCATTTTACTAGAAATTTACAAAAGACGAGTCTAATTTACCTTGTTTTCTCTGCCCAAGTTTGTAGCTCCTGGATCATAAAATGGCTAATTGACTTTATAGAATGTCAATTAGTTTTGCATTTGCTAATGTTCTGCTTCTTAGAGCATCAAACAAAACACTAGCAGACAGGCCTGGTGAAATCCAGATATTGCTGCATCTTTAACTAAGGAGAAATAATGGAAACCAAGATAAGCCTCCACTTATTGATTGGCTCTGAAGTAATGCAGTGAAAATGCCTTATATAAATTACCAAGCGATGACAGGCAAAGGTGGTTTGAATCATTAAGTCTGATCTATTTGTGCAGAACGCGCCTCCATGGAACAAAGTTCAGGCTTTTTCATGTTCGGTTGTGGCAAGTGATCAGATTCCCCCCATTAAGACCATGAGCCATCCTTTCTGCTCTCTGCCCCCAGAAAAAATGATAACAGTTCTGCTAACTGTTTGCAGTCTTGCTCATTCTATCAGATCAGGAAAGTGTGTCTTGCACATGCAGGGTTGGCACGTATCATGACAGAGACCAGGGCTGCTTGAGTCTTAGCCAATCCCCAATGGCGCACGTTCATGGGGATGTCACTCTTGTTCTCTCTTTCCCAGCCTTAGTCAGTAGCATGCTTCAATGCATGTGGCAGTTTACTCTGCCGATTTCGGAGATGCCCGCTTAGTTGGTAACATCACACAGTGCTGCTTTAGTAGGGAGATAGTTTTTAAAGTGCACAACATCTAAAACTGATTTTCCGCATTGAGATGTGTGGTGGTGGATACATCTAGAAAGAGAGAGATGTGCAGAGTAAACACATATCTGGGATTTCAAGCCTGGGGGCCAGGGGACTAAGTGCCTTCAACTCCTATTGAAGTCAGGAGGCACTGAGGGGCATCCATCCCCTCTCAGGATGCGTTCAGTACCACGTGAGCCCTAGGAGAGCTTCTTCCAGCATGAAAGTCATTTATTAGTGAGCATCTTCATTATGTAGCACTGGCAGGATCGAACATATCACTTCTGCTATGACATCCCCAACGCTAAGTTATCATAGATAACAATGGACATAAAATATTGAAAGACTGTTGCTGCGTTTTCAGATCAAACCTACAGTTTTCAATAGGGTAGGGAAGCCTCTAGTAATATTTCTGAAGTTGGTACGACATCCCTGTGTAAAATTCTCCTCTTGGCTACACCAAGGCAAGCCTGCCGTGAGGGAGAGTGCTTTGATGTATCTGAGAGGAGAATTTGAGGGCCAGTGTTAAAAATAAAAATCACCAAAGATGATGACAACAAAAATCACTTAAAGATTTTTACTCCCAATTCTCCCCTTCCAAGAACTGTGACATCCCCAGCATTGCGCAGTTGCCTGTGTGTGAAAATATCTTGTGGAAATTTGAAACTCTTCAAAGATGTATTGTGTGGAATGTAATAAAAGGATGATATTTTTATACAAACATCTGGGGAGGGTTTCTTTGTTTGTTTATGAAAACGACATTGGACAAACTGACGTTTCATTACACGTTCCCTTCCGAGTGGTAGGGCTCTTTCCTTTAGCAACTCAAAGCTTGATTATGCTTCCATTCAAGTCACTAACAAAAACCTCATGGCAAGGTCCCCAGCTGGTGTACATGAAGTCAGTGAAGGTATGCCAAGATTATAATCATCTGAGAATTTGACCCCCCCCCATGCTCAGGATCAGGTCCTTAACAGTGGCTTTTAGATTCTCTTGTAACATTCCTAGTTAGGAGTTTGGGGCAGCTGAGCCAACACATGATTGTTTGGGGATTTTGCTAAAGTTACTTAAGTGCTAAATAAGCCGGGGACCTATAATTTCATAGTGCCCCACGGGAAGCTGGCTAAATTGTGCAATTAGTCCCTACACGAGATACACACACTATACCATTAAAAGAAAATCGCAACAGTTTTTTAAAAAACCTTTCTGCTCCTCTGAATGTCAGCTGTACAGAAAAGTGGCAGCGGTTGTTTCACCATTGCCAGGAATTTGTCACATGGACTGGCACAGTGTTTAGAATTAAATGGTCAAGGCAGCGTGGGCCAGACCCTTGCTGGGGTCTGTGGGCACCACTCCATTAACTCCAGTTGAATTGCACTGGTTTACACCAGCCAAGGACCTTGACACTTTCCCCCCCCCCCGGCATTTTGTGCTCAAAAGCACCCAAAGAGCACCCCAATGGCTACTGTGGAGATTGCTCTGGTCCTTGGGTGTAATTGTTTTGTAGTTAAAGGATTCCATCATGTAACAGTTTTAAACAAGCTAAAATAGGTAGTGAGGGCCAGAGCTTCAGCTAGTGTCAGTCAACATAGCGCAGTTGCCTTCAGTGCAGCTTACTGGAGCTCCAGGAAGGTGGGGGGTGATTCTCAGCAAACAGAGATGTACCTCTGCTCAAGCTAGCTTGCTAAAAATAGCAATGGTGCCAGCGTAGTAGGGTGATGGCTCAGGAGAGCCACCCCAGTACAAAAGAAGAGGCGCTCAGCAGCCCTTGGGTTTAGAGTACATCCATGCTGCAGCTGGGAGGCGGAATTTCCAGCTCAGGTAGACGTAGATACTCTCGCTCTGATTAAGCTAGCAGCTAAAAAATAGCCCGGAGACCCTTGGTACGTATGTGGGTGACTAGCCTAAGCCACTGCAGCCATTCTGCTGTTCTTAGCGCTCTAGCTCCAGCAGAGCGAACGCGTATCTGTCTACCCACATTGGAAAGCAGGGGCCCAGCTGCACTGTAGAAAGGCCGAGGATTAATACAGATGAATCTGGTATTTCTCCTTTCCTTGGCCTTTATGTTGGCCTGTGCATCTTACATTGTCTCAGAAGAGCCAGCAGCTAGGCCTCTGATTTAAAATCTATTTTGAAGCCAGTTCTACTTTTTTCTAATGAGAACATTTATGTATATATTTATTTTCCTTCAGCATTAAGCTTCAGTCTGACATTCATAGAGCTTTGCAATGGCACTTCCTGGATTTACTTGGATTTTAGGCCAAAATCAAATAATTCAGAGTTCAAATTTTGTCCTCTTGCTGTGGCTGTACAAATATAAGCATAGCTGAAGAGTTGTAGACTTTTTTTTTTTTGCTTTAATTGTGTAGATCACTGGCACGCCAACACTCATAATTTGCATTTTGTACACTTCAGTGACCATCCAAGCAAAATGCAAAACAAACATGCACAAAAAAGAGAGCGGGAGAGAAAATGTTGATGGTCTCACTATGAGCAAAATCTTTAAGTAAGCAAATGAAAGGAAGGGGTAGTTTTGGGGGTTAATTATGCCTTATATACTTTACACGCAAGTTGACCAAGCTTTGAAACAGGAAGCACATACCGGCTGGATGGCGAGCGTGTCATGCACAAACAGCCAAAATTAGCATGATTGCAAAAAAACAAAGAGTACATGCAATTCCAGTAAGCTCTCTTCTGCAGTAAATATGAAGCACTGAGTTCATCCCTAAAAAGCAATCTCAAAAGGGTAGTGCAGCAGTGCTCAATAGGCAAACTGCGAGCCAAATCCAGACCAACGAACACTTTTGAATGGACCTCTGCAATCTTTTTATTTACTTATCATTATGGTTGGAGGGTTTTTTAATTATTTTCTCTGGAATCTAGACATTGCCTATACCTTGACCAAGAAATTGGCCCTGACAAAAAATAATTGACTACCTCTGTGGTAGAGCTTTCCTGGGAAGGGCCAGCTGAACAGTGAAGGATCAGCGTTCCAATATGCAGCATTCCCTTCTTTTAGAGCAAAGAATGGAAGCAGCTTATGTCTATTGTGCAATAGGCAGAAGGCCCAGAGGCAGCCTCCGTAGTTATATACACAAAGTGATTGTGAGTATCTTTGTCATCATAAACCACACCTTTGTGGATGTAACCTGGAGCTGTACTCCTGAGACATACCCTGAGCATGCTGACAGATAAAGAAATACAATCAGTCATTGCGTGATTGAAGGAAGACTTGAGGGGCTTGTGTTAGTGACGCAGGGCTTGCCTACACTTTAAACACTACAGTAGTGCTTCGGTGTAGACACTACCTATGCCAAGGGGCGATTCCCATCAGTGCAGGTAATCTATCTTCCCGAGAGGTGGTAGCTAGGTCACCAGACGAATTCTTCCATCAACCTAGTGCTGTCCACTCAGGGGCTTAAATATTCCACTCAAGGGGTGGATTTTTTTAAACTCCAACCAACATAGTTAAACCAACCTAGTTCTCTAGTGTAGACCTGGCTCAGGAGAATAACTGCAATAGGTTCATGGAGTTCAGTTCTCAGCTTGAGTATCAGTCCTGTAGTATGAGTAGAATAGCAGCTGATCACACAAGGCACCCATATATATGCTTGAGGAAAAGCACTCACTCTTCTATAGAATCAAAGGACACAGGTGATTTAAGGCAAGTGGTTAAGTTCTAATACGTAAAGCTATCTTAGCTACAAAACAACTAGGTAGTTAACTTGGGGACCAGGGTCTGATTGGTTGTTGGCTACGTCAATTTATACCAGCTGAAGATCTGGTCCTTAAAATCTTACTGGTCCTTCAGGACAGGAGGGAGGATTTTTGGTTTGCTTGCTTTAACAGGAACTCAAGGTTATTCAATGGAATTCACCCTGCAGGACAATTAGAATTTTAAGTGCTAGGCTTCCATGCTGGTCTAAACCTAAGTTAAGTGGAGTTGACAAGTGTAAGTGGATCAGAAGCAGAACCACTGTCTGTACACGTCACTCAAAAATATGGCCAAAAGGTTCATTTAAATGCTAGTATACTGATGGACTGTTTCTGTGTATACAATATGTAAGGTACTTACTTAGTTTTTCCTCTAATTTAAAATAGTTCCATTTGTAGGGACAAGGTGAGGTGAGTTTCTTTGGTGCATTTGTTGCCTGTGAAACATACAGATTAACTATCTTGGAGGCTGAAACTGCCTGTTTAGCCACCAATGAGTCACTGCACGGGCGTTTTCTGTGCTTGGCCCTTTGCTGAGAGGCCATTGTATGGCAATTCTGACAGTAGCTTTTGATGCTCTGTGATTATTGTGAAGGATCATATTTATGCCAGAAAGTATGTTCACAGTAATCAGCCTTTACGGGTGACTCTGGACACCAAAGTGAAGCCAAGGCATTTGATTATTGTATTTGTATTATGGAAGCACTATAGGCTGAAGCTCCATGTGCTAGCCACAATAGACACAGACACCATGCACAGTAAGTGTGCATCTGCCTGAATATTCTACCCATTGTAGGGCAGGACAAACGAAGCAGCAACAGCGTTAAAGAAGAAAAAAATCGTGTGCTGCGCTGTTGAAAGTTCGGGCTGCTTCCTTCTTGGGCTACCCCTTCACATTGAGGGTGTGATTTAGATGAAGACTTGCACAAGATCCAGAAGGTGCAATAATTAGTCCATCAGCAACATGACTGGACACACACTGGGCCAATTGCCTCGCTGGGAGAACACCACTGATTTCTGGGCAGCTCCCCCAGGAGTGCATATAGCAGATAGCATCAATAGTTGGATTTGTTTCTCATGTGACTGGATACATTTGCTTTTCCTGAGCTGTGAACTGAGGAGGTGAGAGTCTGCTCTTCTTGAGACTGGTTTTACACTGCCAGACTTACAAGACTTCAGCACAGCTTTTCCTGATTTAAGTGGCAGCAGAATCAGGCTCAGACTCTAGGCAGGGACCAGAAGCTAGACAGCATCCTGGCTCCTGGCCACAGCACTTCCATCAGTGGCTTCGGTGACACTACTGGCAATCCAGAAGTGACTGCCAGTTGGAGAGATAGCATCATTACCCTTATCCAAAACAACGGCAACAAGGAGGGAGGATAAAAGATCAAGAGGTAGCAGAGCAGCTCGTTCTTTTCTCCTCACCTTTTTAGCGTTCAGGAAAGGTGGTGGCTTGGCAGCTCTAGCACCAAACGTGGCCGAGCTATCTTCAGACTGCCCTGCCCATGCAGCTCAGCCCTGTTCTGCAGGGAGCACCTGTCAGAGCGAGATGGAAGGTCGGTCCCCACGCACATTCAACATTTGGCCTCTCAGCTGGAAATGACAACCGCCAGCACCAACTTAAAGAGTTGTGTTTTGTCACGTGGGCAACTAATTGCACAACGGACATCAGCTTGGAAACAACTTTCTCTAATCACCGCCCTGGGATGGCGTTGAACCAGTGACCTGCACGTGAAGGGCTCCATTAGGAATCACTTCACTCAGCCAGTTCCCTAGATAGCTAAGCACAGCAGCACCAGTCGCACAGTCTGTTGCTTACTCTGTACATTAGAAGGAGAGAGAGCAAAATATCTGTTAGCCATCTGCTCGTGCTGCCTCAGGAGACCAGGCAGTTTCTGATGATATTATTTGTGCATGTGCACACCAGGTCAGGAGACAGTCAAGCTATATTCCAACACTGGGTAGCATAGCACGGATGTTGGTATGTCTACTCATCATTAGACACATCTGCAATCTGCATCATTTCACCAAAGCTTTCATTGGTGATATGCAAAAATCAGAATCCTTCCAGGAGCCTATGTGGAACAGCTTAAGACTCTAATGATGGGGGGAGGGGGGGTCTTCGTTTGCCACATACATGCTAAAGTCAGTCCTGGTGTGACATCATTGCTGAATCTCTCACATCCACTTTGTTGTTATTGTTTCCCATGCCAATCTGTTAGGGAAAATGCATGACCAACCCCCTGTCTAGAGGCCTGATCCCATACCATTGAAATGGTCGGGACTCTTGAGATTAACTTCAATGGGAGCAGGTTGAGGCCGTAGGGGAGGAAGCTTTCTGAAGAAAGAGGGATATGACTATACTTCCCCCATGCTCTTGTCCCCTCCTGTTTATCCTTGTACCTTTCTTTCTGAATCACCATTCTTTAGTTTTTCTTTTTTAGTGAAAATCCCTCTCTCTATTTAACTGAAAATGCAAACTGATCCTGAGATTCACACAGCTTCAGAATGTAGCACACAGCAAGAGCATGAGAATGTCCCTCTAGATACATCTGCACAGTAGCTGACGGGTGTAATTCCCAGCTTGGGTGACATACCGAAGCTACCTCTGCTCGAGCTACCATGCAAACAACAGCAGTGCAGCTGCAGCAGCCCAGGTGGTGGGGAGGGCTAGCCACCCAAGTGCCACCCCATCCGATATCTTATGTACATATTTGGGCAGCTAGCCCAAGCCACCCCCTGTGCCACCATGGCCACATGGCTATTTTTAACATGCTAACTGGAGCAGAGCTAGTGCGTGCACGTCTAGCCAAGCCGGGAAATACTCCTCCAGCTGCTGTATAGGTGTGTCCTATACAGTGACAGTGACATACGCTGTCATGCACCCCATCCCTTTCTGAGTTCTGAGCTTAGTCCCAAACCAGGGCTTCCTGGGAGGTGGTTTAAATACAAAATACAGGAGTTACAATACCAGGCAAGACGGTCAAGCTGATACTAGGGGCTTTTTTTCCTTTTACATTAAGCTCTATCCAAAACACAGCTGTCCTTTAAAATTGGGCAGGGATTTAGTCTGTGCGTAAATTAAGTGTGTTTAGTGTTTGGAAGAAAAATTGTTTGGAAATGGTGAGGATATATCATTTCAAAAAACAGTTACTAAGCATATGAGATAGTAACCCTTCATGCGGTGCATGTGTTTGTGAATTGTTTTTCCGTTCGCTCACATTGGGACCTATCCACCTCACAACCATCTGGTGATCACATCTATAGAGACAACACTGCAATGGGGAAGCGAAATGAAGTAATGGCAAGGTGGGCTGCTTCACAATGACAAAACAAAATGACGTACATTTGAGTTGTTCTGCTATTTAAAAAAAAGAGCTAGAAATAAACAACTGAAGGAAGTAAAAGGCTAAAAGGATCTTAAAAGTTGAGCCCTTATTCCTTATGGCAGAGAAGTTCTAGTTTTCTCTACAGCATTTTTGATATGGCATGCAAATACTGGTGCCCTGCTTTATATGCTGTATATGGAATCTAGACCACCCAACACTACGCAATGTTACAGGCCTTTGGGGGACATATTTCTGCAGTGTGGTCTCCTTGTGTGCCTTGTACTAGTATTGCACTCTATGTGTAAAGAACCATAGAGATTACATGCGTTGCAATGCGTAAATACAATGGAGCTGAGCTTATGGGTTCATGGAAATGACAGATAGAAAGAAGAGTGCTGATAGTGATGACCTTTAAAAGCTTCTATGTTAGCTTCCCTCATGCTGGTTCTGAGTCAGGAAGATACTTAAACACACATTCTACCCCAACTCTAGTCAGCAAAACACATAAGGGTGTATTTAACTTTAAGCTTTGCTGACCTGGGCTGCTTTTCCTGAATCAGGCCCTTAATCGATACCACTACTACTAATGCCTAGCTTATATATAGCACTGGGCATCCATAGACCCCAAGGTGCTTACAGAGGAAGTCAGTATCATTAACTCCATTTCCAGAGAGGGAGGTGATTTGCATCCCTCATAGGACGGTGGCAGAGCTGGGATTAGGACAGAGGTCTCCTGAGTTCCAGGCCACTACTCTATCCACTAGGCCACACTACCTCCTTAGTAAATGTAACGCAGACCTAGCAAACACCAAAAACACAAAGGCAACTGACATTCCAAAGACAGTTGTTGTAAGTCAGTTAATCCATTTCCTGCCAATGCAAGGATTATTCTCTGCAGTACATTTCCAGCCTTTCCTTTATGAAAATATTACAGTAGCCTACGATAGTCCATTTTTCTGCTAGCACAAGGCTGGTCCCCACGTTATATTGCCCAGTGCTCCCTTTTTTAAAATACTGGCATGATCCACATTCCTACTAAGGCAAGAGAGTATTGGCCCAAAACTCTTGTAAACTGTAGGGCTTCAGATCATTCCTCTAAATATTTTTAAAAGAATGGCTCCGTTTTAAATAGCTGAGGCAATAAAAGTTCCCAGGTGGGCAGGACAACTTTAGTGTCCATGCATGTACGAGTTTAATATATCAAGCTGTACTGTGCATTATTGTTTGGTCACATGGTGGTACTCAGTCTCTCTGGTCACCAACACTCCATTATAATCACTCATTTACAATTGCTCTCATGCTCTGCTGCCCACTCAACATGTTGTCTCTCCAGCAAATGGGGTAGTGATAAGTGTGTAAGTGGACGTGATGAGTATGTAGGTGGATTTTTTTCTTTGGGGAAATTCCCAGTGCACTGTGTAGGCAAATCATGTGCTGTTATTTTAGGCGATCACTTTGGGATTCGATCAGATTTCAAAGTACACCAAGCATGCAAAATGAACTAGAGTCATTCAGATAATTTCTAAAAAAAAAAAAAAAAAGAAATAGACCTTTGCATACATCACTGATGAGTGAAATGCAATGAAAAACTGGAGTTATATGAATCACCATCACAGAGCTCTGGCAGCTCACCTCAGTCTGATGTCTACAAAATCCCTACAAGGTTCTTCTAAGTAAAGTGTGTCATGTACGTGGTAGCTGTAGTATTTGGGCGCAGACAAACCCAAAGCAGCTCAGGTTCTGACGACGTGCAAAGGTCAGTGAACCTGGAAGCTTTCCGGCCTTGCGAAATAGTAGTGTTTGCATCATGACACTGCCACATTGTGAGCCCATGTTCTGGGAGCCCATCCTCAGAGCACAGATAGGGTTCCACAGGGAAAGCAGCCTGTCAAGTTGAGTTCTAACTGATCGTGCGCTCCCACGGCAATGTTGTAGCTAAGAATGCAAATGCAAACATTGGATTCATGAGCAGAGGGATATCAAATGAGAGGAGGTAGGTAATATTAACTCTGTATAGGGCATTAGTGAGACCGTTACTGGAACACTGTGTCCAGTTCTGGGGTCCACACTTCAAAAAGGATATTGACAAATTGGAAAGAGTTCAGAAAATAGCTACAAAAATGATTTGAGGTCTGGAAAACTGGCCTTCTAGACATAGAAACAGGCCCCCCCCTAGAGAGAAATGTATGGGTGTGATGCAAAATTTACTGAACGTGGTTCTGTTGTGGCCTATGTTGTAGGTAGGCATGCTGGTTTTGAGATGTCATGGTGTTGTGAACAAGTGTCATTCCCTCAACACTGCCACTGCACCGAAACCAAACTTCATAGACCAAAGTGGGACTGGTTGGGTGGGCTTAAAGCCATTTACCCAGCACACTGACTGAGACATACACATGCATATCAGCTCCAGACTACACTGACGTCTCTATGCTGTTTTCACTTACAACGTAAGCCCAATCTGAGCGAAAGCAGCAAAAAAAGGTCAGCACATTACCTCCTATGTCACATCCCCTGCAATCATTATGGTCAGTCACTTTTTTAAAGCAATGTACATTTAGCCTCCTAATGTCTCTGAAAATACCAACCTCTGTCCTGCTAGCCCCTTGTCTTGAGCTGGTATGTTCATTCTATTTAAGATGTTTCAACTACATTGATTAAAACCTCCTCATCTTCCTTTTTCAGGATTCATAAATTAGCCTTTTAGCTTGCTGGCAGTGATCTCAGATACAATAGATAACCGTCTCTGCTAGGCATCCGGCCATTTCGAAAGCCATCACTTACGTTGGCTTCATCTTTACTGCTTTTCAGCGTGAATAGCTGGAGGTTTGTAGCCATAATTTAACACATTTTTCTTAAAAAGGGCCTTTCACACCGGGCGAAGCTTTCAAATGCATCATACTTAAATAGAGTTTCACTTAACTTTCTTGCATAACTTTCCTTAATGATTTTTTCATTTAAAATATTCAAGTAAATTGAGTACATGTGAAAGCTAGCAGATGGATAGCCCTTGAAGAATGAAAGCCTTCTGTTTATACACATGACGGGCGTGGCACAACACTTGGGCAGGTCATGGTTCTGACAATGTGCCTTGAACCTGACAGAGGGAGTATGTCCAAGGGGTCAGTTTTTATGGCCCACCCAGGTCTTCACATCTGTGCTGAGACTTGTCAACAAAGGTGCTAATTAATGCCAAATGCAGGGCTGTTTTCTGCGATGGGAGCACATAGCTGCTAGGAACTGGATGTGAGTCTGGTGGTCTCAGCGCAACGGGCCACCAAAGAGCCAAGGCTGATTTTGCTAATTACTTGGTATGGAAAAAAGAAGGGTTTTTTTGGTTTCATTCATAGACAATGCATTGGAGCAGATGCACAACATCACAAACAAGTTGATGGCAATAGAATGCTGTGTGATAAATAGAGGATCCTGGCTCTGCTACAGGACTATGCTGAAAGAGGAAATGGATTGTGTGGGAGAAAGCTCTTCAAACACAAATATCAGCAATATTAGCAAAGGGAGTAGAGACAATTGCTAGCAGAGTAAATAGCTTTTTGTATAAAGGGTCTCTTTATTCAAGTTTTCCCCAGTGCTCAGTTCTCCCTTTAAGGCTTGGAAAATTGATGTTCTTTCAAAAGTGTTGATTATCCGATACACTTTTAGTTCCATCCTGCTCACCAAAACTAGCTGAGAAGAAACTGAAACAGAGTTGAGTTTCTAATGTGTTTTCGGACAAAATGATTAGCCTTTGGAAGAGCCTGAGGCAGGCATCTACTCTGCTGCCTCAGTGGAGTCCAACGATTCCCTTTCCAGGCAGTGGGCCAAATGCTAGCTTAATTTATGCTCATGCTATCTATGTTTTCAAAATGATTGCATGGGTGAAACTCACAGCAGAATTTGACCTCTTGTCGCCTGCTTGATGATTAGCTTGAAGTACTTTCTGAGTGATTTTTGTACATGAACAATTCCAAATACTTGCATGAGGCCCTCAGGCAGTTCTTCAGATCCTAAAAGAATTTCATCTGGGTGGGTCAAGTCCCAGAAGTGCTCAGAAATCAGGTGAACTTGCTCCTTCTTTTTTGAAAAGCTACTGATAGCAGGGCCTCAGCTCAATTAATTGAGTCTCTCTCTCTCTCTCTCTCTCTCCCTACATTCCTCACTGATCATTATGAGGGACACAAGTGGTCCCTTCTGTGTTCGTATTCCCATCTTCACTTGAAAATTAAAAGAAACATTTTTAACTGCTTGAATAATGAGGATGAAGGGAAATGCTGTGCTAATGACGATGTGGGAAAATAATAGCATTAACACCAATGTTAAGGACACTGCAATCAGTTGCCAAGCTGACCTTGGGAGCTGAAGTAATGCTGAGCCACCACCTCAAAGACCTAAATTCCTTTGAGCATATAGAGCTCAAACCTGCATCAACTCCAGCTGCAAAACATTAGATCTGATCTCCTCCAAAGTTTAGGTGATTTGGACCTGGGGTTTTATATTGGGCTTATCTCTAGGGCTGGAGTGAGGGACCTGTAGATAGGTGAACCATTCCATTCTACATCCTTATGCTATGAAAGTTAAATCCCAATCTCACAGGCTTTTCAAAGTGTCATTGTTTCCTGCTAATAAGGTGCCTGATCCAAAGCCCGGTGAAGTCAATGAAAAACTCCCATTGACTTTAGTAGGTTCTGGGGGAGGTAGATACTTCTGTTCCATCCAGGTCTCTCACCCTCCCTTTATGCCCGATTCAAACAGAGCATCTGAATTACTGTCCAGAAGTGCCTCTCTGCATTCTGTGATCTCTCCAGGCAGGAGCTTTCTATTTAAAGCCATGGTGCACAATGAATGACACCATTTCGATGTGGAGCTCAATGCACTGACAATAATGATGGTGGTACTGAACATTCTTGGCAGGATTGCCACAGTGGCCTAGTGGTGGTGGTACTTTCCCATGTAAACACCCACTTTAAATTCCCAGTTCTGGATTCATTTCTCCTGAAGAGGCCAGGAACTATGAGGAGAGACAGTGGAACAAACTACTTACATCCACAGTGAATTTGGCCCACCAGGCCCTTGAAGGAAGGCGTGCCTCATGCTGCTTAATGGCCCAATGAGCTCCCTTTACTCATATTGCCTTTAAAGAAGCCTGTTTTACATAGGGTGAATGCTCAATAATTCTGGCCTCTTTAAGGCACCCCAACATTGAGGCATCTCAACACTTACTCATTTGGCCCTGTAGGAGCAATATTGATGTGTTCGGAAGGAGAATTGCACCCAGTCTCTCCTTATCCAGAACGAGGGTGGGGCTTTGATGGCGTGGTGGGAATCTAGGTGTCGGTCTGGGACAGAGAGGAGCTCTTGGGTGGGACAGTGCTGCTGATATACACCCAGGCTTCTAGGCTAATGCACATGGAGGCAGTGATGGATAGACTATTGATTGTGTTTTCTAAGGCACTGAAGTTCTTTCCCTCTTGATAAGTGTTGATGGGGTAACAGTTCAAACTACTCAATGGATGTGTGTATGTCTTTTTCCCCTTCTTGTCAAGCTTAGTCATGCTGCGATATAAATTGTCCTAACTCACTAAATGAATAGTATTAAGCTGGAGTTCTTGAAAACAGTAGACCCCGATACAAATTTCTGAACAGAGGCACCTGTGTAACAGTGTCATGGCAAACACATTAATTTAGGTTTAATTAGTAGCTTGCAATTTTTGGAAAGGTCCTTAGAACTCTGAGACGTTGCTTTTTAGGCACATTATGCTTCTTTGGCCTTGTCATTTTAGGTGATTTTTTTAAATTACATTGATCTCTTTCTTCTTTTGCAACTCGTGTGAGATACACAACAGTAGCTTATATTCGCAAAAGTGTCTCCTTTTGGAGTGTGCAACTTGAGACGCTTTGTAGGAGTCTGATTTTCAGAAAGCTGGGTCCTCAGCAAGCTTGATCTTCTTTAAGTGTCTCCAGGTGGGCATCCAAAAATCATAGTTAGTTTTGAAAAATGTAGGCAAGTTTAAATACAAAGGCATTTATCCTGGAATAGAGCTAATACTGGAAAGATTACACAGCAAAGTAACTTAGCTCTACTCCGACTGCGGCAAGCACATTTGGTTAGTACGGTTTGATCTATGCTGAACAATAAAAAGAAATGTCACCACTAAAAGGCGTTTGGATCAGAGATATGTTAACATAAATGCCTGAATATGGACACCCAGTTACAAATCTCCCTGTCTCACTCTGTCTCAACCAGCTTTTACATTAAAACTTGTAATGATGATATATGACTTCCTTAAATTACTGCGAATTTATTTGAAACCAAAGAGAAAGAGGGTCATTGGGGCTTTGTGTCCACTAAGATGTATGTGGGATGATGAAATGTAGAGTGTGTAAATGGATCTACCATTAATGGCAACTAATGATGGGCACTAAGATATTATTGAAAGTTATAAGTAGAATACCCATGACCATGTTAATAATGAGTTATGGCCATTATGAAGACAGTAGTGACAATATTTCAATGGTATTCAGATTATCCGGCTTCTTTCTTTTTCCTCTGTTTCGTTTTCTTAAAAGCTGGTCATTTAGTGGGGGAAAAATGTGATGTGATATACCATGAAGCATCTATTCTGTTGTACACGCAAGATTATTCACTGGCTTTGGCCATAGCTGTGGAAAACTTTGCAATAGTTCAAACCTGGCAGGTCTCATTATAAAGTGACTGTTTTTAATACTCCAAAACCATGTCTTGTCATTCTAGTGGACTTCCCAAGGTTAGAGGACGGCTTTGCAATCCCCGGGCAAGACATTGGAGATGAGAATGAAGACAGTGAGTATAAAATGTCATGCAGACAATTTAGGGGGAAGCTTATGTTGTATTATCACAGTCTATTATTACTAGAGAAGGGTACAATCCACAATTTTTGCATGAGGATCTGAACTTTCCTCAAGTATAGGAGTATTTGGATCCAATACTTTGGACCTCTACAGAGATACGGGCAAGCTGCAAAACTCAATTAAAGATCCCAGAAATAGGGAATGTTTGGAATCTGGGATTCTGGTTCATGCCTATCTCTAATTATTACATCTTCCAATCCCCAAGGGACTCATTCATTTCAGCTCCCCCTTCCTGATCCTAACAGCCCTTAAGAAAACACCTTACCCTTCAACTCCCTTTCCCCAATCCCAAACCGACTCTCTATATTTGGTAATAAACCATCATTGGGAGGATAGACTGTCAGGTGTGACACTGTCTCTCACAGTGATTCTCAACCAAGGGTACATGTACCCCTGGGAGTACACAGAGGTCTTCCAGGGTGTACATCAACTCATCTAGATATTTGCCTAGTTTTACAACAGGCTACATAAAAAGCATTAATGAAGTCAGTACAAACTAAAATTAATTACAATGATTTGTTTTTACTGCTCTATACTAACACTGAAATGTACGTATAATATTTATATTCCAATTGATTTATTATAATATACATTTAACAATGAGAAAGTAAGCAATTTTTCAGTAATAGTGTGCTTTTGTGAGGTGAAACTTGGGGTACACAAGACAAATCAGACTCCTGAAAGGGGTACAGTCATCTGGAAAGATTGAGAGCCACTAGTCTATCGGGTGGGTTCTGAATGGCTGGTCTGTTAAAATCTCACATGCTCCAGCTCTTCCCCCAGATCACAGCTTGTTTAGAATGCATTACCTCTGCTCTGAACTAGGAGCAGTGAACATTGCTTACAAAATTTGAAGAAGCAGTGTGGTCTAGTGGTCACAGCAAAGGACTGGGCATCAGGAGAGCTGAGTTTTAGTTCAACTCTGCTACTGGCTCTTTGTATGGCCTTGGGCCAGTCATCAATCTCTCTCTCTTTTGGTGTTTCGGTAATAATATCCTCTCTCCTTAGTAAAGTACTTTGAGATCTGCAGAGTATTACAATTAAGACAGCAGCCGGCCCAGTTTAAGAGACACTGGCAGAATTGCTGAGAGATTGTTGTGGATTTCTCAGCAAAGGAGAGATGCCTTTTCAGGCAGGGAAAGCTGGGTCTTAAATATAACTGAACTTTACAAATCTTCAAAAATTATTAGGGATTCATTTCAGGATTTGGGATGAGGTTTGGCCATTTTCCCCCCAAACCAGTCCACCCTCCCCTGTTTCCAGAGTTTATAATGTATGGAAGATTATCAAAATAACGGGCCAGATCTTCAACTGGTGAATCAGCGTAGTTCCACTGAAGCCAGCTCACGGCCCCTGAGAATCTGCCCCTTATGGCTTTGTGGAGCCTATGACTAAAGTTCACCTGAGCATAGGGTTTGAAGTCTGGAAGGCCTCCTAGGCAGCCTTGGGATAATAATACTTATCCTCCAGCTAACAGGGAATGTTGTGTGAATTAACAAATATGTGTCCATTCAGGGTTTTGAACACGCAAAGTGCTCTGTAAGTATTATTGTCTCAGATACTGATAGAAATGTACTGCTAGTCGTTACAAGTGACAGTCTTGCCTTCAGTGAACCCAACAGTGACATTGCATGGGAAGTATGGGCCTGATCCTGTGCCCATTGACATAAATAATAAAGCTCCTATTGACACCAGTGGTGCAGGATAAGGCCCTGTGGGAAGAGTGCTTTCTATAGATGAAGAGTCCTTTTAGTCAAGACAGATGTACTTAGTATGGGAAAGTTTATAGTGATGCTGCTAACACCTTCTCTGTTTTTCTCAAGGACTTAAAATGTGGTATGGTTAAAAAAAATGGTTATATAAAACAGGCACCTTGTTACTAAATATATGCTGTCCTATTACTGTATATGTGCCATTCAAGTTGTATCTAAGTTTCTAAAAAATACAATATATATATTTTTACTACTATCAGCACGGCAAAGTCAACAAACTGTTTTTGTGGTGGCATCAATGGAACTGAACGTTCAAACACTAATTGGTGCTTACATTGCATCTTGACTTGTAAATGGTGCAAATTAGGTATAGGAGCTTTTTACTGGCCACAGAGACCCCGAGAACCAGATTTCTGATTACAACTGCACTTGAAAAGTCAGATTCTCAGCTGGTATAAATTGTTATAGCTCCATTGACTTAAAGCTCTGCTGATTTATGCCAGCTGAGGATCTAACTCTGACCATCACAAATGTTATTTACAAATATGTTTAAGGTGAATAAAGATCTCTGGCTAATAACTGTCAATTATATTGCAGATTATTTTGGTCTGGATAACAATACCACACTGTTCTCTACTAACTCTCCAGTAACCCCAAAGCTGGACAAAGACAAGAGCTGGCTCTACACTCTGGATCCAATCCTAGTCACCATCATAGCTATGAGTTCGCTTGGAGTTCTCCTAGGGGCCATTTGTGCTGGGTTATTGCTCTACTGTACATGCTCCTATACTGGTCTGTCCTCTCGAAGCTCCACTACTCTGGAGAACTACAACTTTGAGCTGTATGATGGCATCAAGCACAAAGTCAAAATGAACCACCAGAAGTGCTGTTCTGAGGCATGACTGATTGCACCGGAATCACATGTGACATTTCATTCCAGCGAGAGTAGCTGGTGAAGATTACTTGTTTTCTATGGGAATGGATTGCCATAATCTCAAACCAATCTGGAATACAGAAGGGGGCATGGGCATGAGGTCCCTATCGTAAACCACAGTTGTAGACTCCAGTAAACGGATTACAATCTGCAAGGACTACGGTATCTAAATAATTATTGTAATGATGAGAACTGTGCTGGAACAAGGAAAGGAGCTCAGATGCTTCCTTGCCCCTTTATGTGAATGATTGAGACGTGTCCAAGGAATGATGGTTTACCTTTTGGATGTGAGAAATAAAATGTTGATCATTATTTCCCACTTCCTTTCTCGAATACGTGGCTGAAAATCCCTCAGCCATTCTGTCTTTAGAAATAACACACACACAAAAGCCCATCCCGCTTCTCTCCCCATTCAGATACTCTTTTGAGTTAAAGGATTTGTTCTTAGAGCACATTATACAAACCCTGCGAGCTGCAGTTTCTACGCCTAAAATGAAAGCAGGTTGTTACCTTTAACTTTCCATATCCAGGTGGCGTAGGGGGTGGAAAGAATTACACCAATTTTAGGGTCTAAGGAAAACAACCATGCTTTCTTAAGAGATTAAGAAGCAAAATAGAAAAGAAACCTTACATGTAGACGCACCCCTCAGAGAGAAGCTGAAGAGCCTTAAAGTGATTTATGAATAAGAGCCATTTCTTAAATCCAGAACTTGGATTGAAACAGCAGTGACCTTCCTCAGAAGGGCTCTTTTTATTTCTTTATCCTTTTTTAAAGTATATATATATATATAAGAAAAATTGCAGCAAACAAAAGACACACAATCGTAAGGTTCCCAAGATTCTGGAGATGGCTTTTTGAGAGAATGGCTTGCTATATATATAGCTATATATTTAAATTCTTTCATAATATGATGGCCACTCAGAATAAGGAGGAAAAAAATTAACTATTATCATGCACCATCCCATGGAGTGGGATGCAGTGTGGGGTGAGACCCAACACGCTTAGATTAATTGACTGCCCTACTAAGGTGGTAACTATTCTTTCTCCTTTGGGTTATGGTAACTCTTTCCCTGGAGTCAGGTATGAGTTGCAAGACTCCCAGTTTGGATATCAAGTAAACAGTTTAAACCAAATGCGGTCATCTTCTCATCCCTTCAGAGCGAAGCTGCTCTGCTTCTGACCTGTTGCCAACACCAACAACAAAATTATGTGGTGTTTTGTTTTGTTTTAATCAAGTGCCTTAGAAAAACATATTGTTTCTATGTCTAGAGATTAGTGATGTATCAACTACAGACAAGGCATTCATCCTTCCCTCTTCTTCCTCTTTGTAATATATTCTTCATTGGCACTCTACTGGTAGAGCCTAGTAGAAGGAGGCTTGACTTTGTACTTGCAAGTGGTCCTGGCCTATATTTTCTCTCTGTGTGTGTGTGAGCATGCCACACAAGAGGATGTGTTATGACCATAATGTAGTGAATGAAAAGGTTTAAAATCCCTGGTTTCACATCAAATGATGTTAATACAGCTGGGTTATCTATATGAATGTTTCCATATTACTGCACATGGATTATCCATATGCAATCAGAACCCAATACCACGCAGCAATTTTATTCTTAAGTGCCCATATATCCTGTTGTTTTCATATAGTCTTACAGGACTTCTTGTGAGATACCTGACATGGCTTCGCTTTTTCATTTCAGATATCAAAATTGTAGAATATAATATTTCAAAGTTTTCTGGCATAATGCTACATGGGTAGCATTTGCTCTGTGTACTAGGAACAAGCCAGCCACTAGAACAAGTGCTCAGTGTGATTGAGCAGGCATTTGGAGCGAGAGAAAAGAAGTAGCATGCATGAAGTGTTAATGGCTCTTGTTGAGAATTTCATGAAGAGCTCACTTGGAAAAAATCCTCTGAAAATAAGCATGGACCCTTGTTGATGTTGGAAGCTGGCAGGCGTGACACTTAACCCACACAGGCGTGACTGTTTGAAAAAGTGCAGTCTTATCTAGTATGTGACTATTTCATGTCCACAAAAAAAAAAAAAAAAAACATTGCACAAAACCATCCGGGTTTTTTTATTTTTGAAAAATTGGTCACCTTAACTTAGTCGTTCTCCACACACAAAGTACCTGTTACTCTACCAAAAAACAATCAAACCATTCACACAGTGATAGTAAAATGTATAAGACCATTTCAAAGGCGATTGCTGCTACTCATCAACTTTATCCCTCTTCTAAATCACACAAAGGGAAGAGTTGAATGAGAATGACCATAGCCACCTGCCTATAAAAAGTCAACTTATAGAAACAATAGTCACTAATATTAGTAAGATAATGTTACAGTGTCTAGTAGGCAGCTAGAGGGGGGAGAGATCGTAATACATAGAGGTCAGCTCGGTGTGTTTATGCACACATGAATTCTCTGTATGTATTGTGTACGTGAAGATTCGTGCGACTGAATAGTGTTACTGTAGCGCTGGTCTGGGGCAGAAGGTACTGCTGATTGTGGCACTAATTTGGGTGGGACCTAGCCAAGCTGTGCATAATGGAAAAGGCACACCCCCTAAGAGTCCTGCATTTCTAGTCCATGTGGGTTGGTACAGGGACCTGAATGTGCACACTTGCTGAGCAGAAACAGGCCAATAATGCTGCATAGCTGATACCTCACTTACTGCTGCTGTGTGCTTTACTGTTCTAATACAGATACTGTGTTTGCTTGTAACTTTAACAGGGAAATAAAATTGGTGGAGTCTAATCTGCAAATACAAACTATTTGTTAATCCATGTTCTCAAGCAATGCCCTTTCCAAAATACACTACTAACACAGTGTTAATAATGCCTTTGCTGAAGTATGTTACCTCCACACTCTCCCAGTGTCAGGTAATCATTACTAACAGGCATGTTTGTCATGTTGCTGATTTCATTTTGCAGGGAGGTGAGCATGGGAATTAACCTTAAGAAACTGTATGCAGAAGCTGAACTTTTCCAAGGTTTGCAGTGCAAGGTAATCAACCATTCACTGGCTGAGCCAGGACATAGGAGCTTCAGCTCTTTTACTGTGATTACTTCACTGTAAAAAGGCAAATCAAACTGTGTTTATATGATTTGTATAAAAAACCCTTTAAAAATGCCTATTTAATAAACATTACAGTCGAGAGGCTGTTCCAGTTTGTTTTGTAAAAGGAAAATTTAAAAGTAAGGGGTGGGAGTGTGCTGAGGCCTTTATGTGGGTTTGTTGTGAGCCCCAGTTGTTGGTGGCTTGGCCTGTTAAGGCAAAGGAACCCAGTGAAATGTAGTTTTGAGGCAGGGCTGAGGGGTGATGTAACCCCAGATGGAAATCACATGCTTTTGGGAATGTATACAAGGCAATGCTATGGATCACTCTAGGGAAGTTTGGGTAGCAGTAACAACAAGATCTCCATCAGGGCCAGACAGCTGGCCTGAGGCATGGGAGGGTCCTTAGAGCAGGAAGGAGAAAGACTTTAAGGAGGGGGTCGAAGGAAAAGTCTGAGGCAGTACAGTACAGCTGGGGTAGAGGCCCACTGATGAACTAGCATTCATTATAGGCAAGAGGCGTCCCAAGGAGGATGGACATCCTGCCCTCTCAAATCCAGCCCTGGCAGGAATCTTTAGGTCTGGTAAGGACAAATGACTATTGATTGAGTTCACGGAAGTCAGATCGTTACTAATGTGCTCTGGGGAGGGTGAGGCTGCTCTGTAAGGCTGAGAGGGTTCACCAGAGTGAAGCATCCCTCAGGCTGAGGTGGGCTGAACATCCAGCTTGTGTTTCCATTGGACTCTCCTTTAAACTCTGGAAAGAGGCAGGGGATGGGGTTGGAACTTTTGGGTCCTTCAACAGAGGGTCCAAAGTTTCCCCATTGACCTGCACGCCTGGGGCAAACTGTCAGCAGCAGGGGAAACAAAGGCAAAGCTTCAGGATTCATGCTGGAGTGGTAAATCGCTTGTCTAAAGGGAGACTGGAGATTGGCTCTTCTGCCTTGATATTGGCTAGTTTAAATTGCCCCAGGTCAGTAGTAACGAAAACTTCCTAGTGTGGTGTATATTTGTTGTCGGTGAAGTGAGCTGTTGAGCTCAGTTACAGCTGTAGATGGCACCAATGATCTTCACAGCTGGCATTAATCCCACTCTAATTGTCACACCGAGTCCGAATGGCCAGGAGGGTTTGATTGCCTTCTCAAGCCTCTAGCTCAGGGAGAAAAGGAGTACTTGTGGCACCTTAGAGACTAACAATTTATTAGAGCATAAGCTTTCGTGAGCTACAGCTCACTTCATCGATGCATTTGGTGGAAAAAACAGAGGAAGATTTATATTTATATATTTTTTTCCACCAAATGCATCCGATGAAGGTGAGCTGTAGCTCACGAAAGCTTATGCTCTAATAAATTTGTTAGTCTCTAAGGTGCCACAAGTACTCCTTTTCTTTTTGCGAATACAGACTAACACGGCTGCTACTCTGAAACCTAGCTCAGGGAGGAGGGAAGGGTGGGAGGCAATTGTAGACAGCATCCAATCCAGTCGCCCTAACTGCCCTTCCATGGCTACCCTGCGAAGCCTGATTTCCTTGGTGATCCTGGTTATAGACACAACCCCTGTGCCACTGTGAGCCTGCAGTCACCTTTACATGGTTCCACATGCCTGGAAGCTGTTTGACTGTTGGCCTAATTACTATCTGAGGACAAAAATAAGGTTCAGAAAAAGAAAACACGTTACCATTCTTGCATTTTTATTTTTATTTTTTTTTTTTTGCAGCTCGGGTGTCCTTGGGGCAGGATCTTTGACATTTCCACTGACTTTAAAAAAAAAAAATGCCTGCTGGCATGGCCCCACTCCATTGTTTACAGAGAACATTTCCTTCTTATCTGCGTCCTGCTGAAGATGTTGACACAGGCAGCGTGGAAGGCGAGCCAGCTTCAGGAACGGCAGACGTCTGAAACTGGACCCAGTGCAGACTGATTAGGCCAAAACACGATCCAGCTGGATTCTGGGGCCAGTCTGGGCACTGGTGGCGGGATGGTGATGAAGTGATCAAAGTGACACTTTGCCTTTCCATTCCCACATATTCATGCCGGTATCTCAGCTGGTGCCAGAACAAATGCCGAGTTCTTGGGTGGAAGCTCAGCTATGCTGTTACCATCTGTGTGTTTGATGGAAGTTGTTACAACCGCCCTTTGCCAGGGAGGCCTATACTAATCCCCCTGCCCCCCTTTCATTTAGAAATCCTCCTCCACCTCCCCCAACCACATACATTGTGGGTCTTTGGTTGGCTGAAAAGATGGATCAAACAAAAACTGTAGGACCATTTTACAGGGCTGCCGCCCCCGTCCCCCTCCCAAAAGATGTAGACAACTGTGCTTATCAGCACAGAAGGAAACATACTCTTGAGGGGTTAAGCTCAAGTCTTCCTCCATGCTCACCTCTGCTCAGAGCAATTATTCTCTGAGCCCGTTTCTTGTGTTTGGATTGGGATCAGAACCGGATTAACCTTTTGTGGACCAGGGCGCCAACATTTGTGGGTCCCACCGGGGGCAATGGAGGATGGGCACAGGGAGTGTCGGTCAGGGGCATGGCATGGCAGGGGAGGCCCCGCTCCGCCCAGCCCAGTGCGAGGGCACTGTTTACAAATTGGCAGTTGCAGACGCACAGTGGCCCGCCTGGCCCTGTGCTACCAGTGTGCCCCTTCCCCTCGGGGGGTGGGTCCATGCCGCGCCACACAGCCCTCCCCAATTCTCTATGGCCAGAGCCCTCTCAGACCCGCTATGCCCAGCACCCCCAACAAGACCCTGACACAAATGCACAGCGCCCCTGCCCAGCACCCCCCTGCCCCACAGCCCCACCACAACTGCCCAGAACCCCACTCCCTGGTACCCAACACACACAGTTCTTTCCCCGCCCCCTCACAGCCCAGCACCCCCCGCCAAGCCCCCATACCCTGCCACCCAGGCCTCCACCCGCCCTGCTGGGAGGCAACTGTATCTGCTGGGCTGAGCTGGCAACACAGCCAGGGCTGGTCCCAGGGCAGGGAATTGCTCCAGCCCCTCGGGAGTGGCGCGATCAGCCAGCCCAGGGCCTGCCCAGACCAGGCTCCCTGAGGACCCACTTGCCTGGAGGGGCCCAGCCACGCCCCCAGCCCAACTGACCGAGACTGGCCAGGCTTCTGCACCTCCTCCTTACACAATGGGGCAGTCTGCTGTGTAAGCATTAACTGGTCAGATGCATGTCTGGACTACATTTGCACCTGGGATAGATGGCGTGAGGGAGTTTCAATGTAGCACAGTGAAGGATTTTTAGCTACCTAATCAACCATGCTAGGTTAACAAAAATTAATTGTTTCCCCTTCTTCTGACACTAATGTACCTTTGGCCAAGTGGTAGCAGGCACCAGGGCCCTTGCAGGTTGGCTTCCCAGCAGCAGAAGAAATTAGTGACATAAAAGTGCATACAGTTCAAAGTAACTTACATGCAACCCCAGTTTCTGAAGCAGAGGCAGTCACAGACACAGGCAGTCCCCTCTTCCAGGAATACCAGCCCACATGCCAATACCCACTTCCGAGGATATTCCCTGTCCCCAACGTGCTGCCAATATAAAGAAGAAGGAGATTAAACTATCTGCCACAGCATCTCTCAAGGATTCTGTTTAAACACCACAACAAGAGAACACTTTAAAGACTAAGAATTTGCTGGCGTGCTAAGGCTACAACAGCACCATCTGGTGACACCTGGTAGAACATCTTGAGTTACCTGTTTATGTCTGCGTCTGAATGAAGTCTGGAACATTACTTCCATGCTTACACTCTACAGGGCACCTGCCTAGATCTGGCAAGTTTATGCCATAGTTTTTAATAAATTATAAAGCTCCCATTATGTTAATAGTACAATATTAGATTCCACTCATTAATATTCCCCACTGACTAGTTGCTTCCCATATTAAAGGCTCGTTTGCCTTATGTGGAAGGTCCCAAAGAGTCAGTCAACAATCTGCAGCTGGATAGAGCAAGAGTCATTCCTTAAAAGGGATTTCTCCCCTTCTCTGCTTCCCTAAATGTCATTCGTGTGTACATGGGCTGACAGCTAAACCTGGTGTCAAAGTCAAACGCAAAGGCAACCTTTGTTTTGTCAGAGCCGAGACAGATGAACTTTTACTGGTACAATTCTCCAAGACTCCTCGTACTTGTCGCTGATTCTGCTAAACCGCCACACTGTCTTCTCGCCTTTGCAAAGCAGCCCCTAGAGTCTTCCTGTTCCAGACTTCAGCCTAAGGTGAGGCTGAACAGAAGAACTACTCACACTGTAAAATGTTCAGTGTTGGGGCTGTTGTGTCATGATAATGCCCAACTACATTGTAGTATGGTTTGGCATTGTGTATGTACACAGGAGCCCAAGCCTGCCATGACAATGCCAAGGACTTTCGTTACAGCTTGGGGTGGGGGTGGGGGTGGAGATGGCGGTGCTGTTTACAAAGGAATTCCACGGACTTAAATGGAGTTACTCTGGCTTTCCAGTGGCATAGCTGAGACTAGAATTTGGCTCTAGTTTTTAAAGAGCCATGTAATTTCTCCCCATCGTGGTTACTAGAACTACTTGCCTTACATTATTACCAAAGTCCAACCACAGTGAGGGATCCAGGCCCTTTTGTCACCAGATGCTGGCAAAACATATTCCCGTGCCACAAGGAAACTACAGTCTAAACAGACAGGAGTGACAAATGAATTATTCTTTCCCCCTTTAGAGTGGGCCCTGAGATCCTGGCTTCCCTAGAGTCTGTGGCAGCTCTAGAAATTGAATCCCAAAGTGACTGTGTCCCAGTCTTGGGCTTTAATCACACCCACATAATACAGGAGGGGCCTACGGTGCTAGGTCGTGGCCTTGGTCTAACCTGTGTGGATATACTACATCATATTCTAGTTTGGTCACTACACTGGTCCCTAAACTAAACACTGCAGCCCAGACTAGCTCTTACACACAGTCCAGTGATGTGCAATCAAACCACCTAGCAAAATGCCCTGCTGGACCTGACCATTCCATCATGCAATGTTCCCTTGGTTGGAGGCATTGTAGCTCTTGAAGGATAACGCCCAGAGCCTGGCACTGCCTTTTCAGTGCTAAGGAAGCTCCTACAATATGCAGATTGTCTAGAGCCCATCCAGGGTTAGTGTCAGCTTGTTCAGTTATCAGTACAGTGAAAGGAAAATGTCATTGCATTTGGATTGAGCTGAAAGCCAGCTCATGTACAGAGCAGATTCCTTCCTTCCCTCCTTTTACAAGTGGGGGAACGTCCTGGCCGCTGCCTACTGGCATTTAAATAGTCTTGCTGGCTCTGTTTGTTCCAAGACATTTGCATGTCTAGCCTATCTTCAGCTATCTCACGACAGTAATGACATCACAATTGTTTCAGCTGCATCAGCCTGTCAATGACCAAGTTGGCTGCAATCTAAGCCCTATTACGATGACAGGGAGAAGCAGGGCTGAGCGGGGGAGGAAATATCCTGTTTATTTATGGATGGCCTCACAAATTAAAGCCAATCAGCCCAGCCACCTCCAAAGCAAATGAAATTTTGCAGACGTTTCGACTCTTGCCATGTTCAAAGCATTGGTCCTTTGTGTGTAAAAAAGACACTCTTAAGCAATGAAGGGCAGCTGGCAGTTTAGATGAAGATGACAGTCAGAATGCAGCCCTGACAGCTCTTCCCTCACCTAGGCATAAAGAACTGATGTGCTGATTGATACCTGAGGAAAGGCTGTCACCTACAGGACACAGACGGGAGATAAGCAACTCCATCAGTGTCAGACCGGTCCTGCCATAACACAGCCTGTAAATCACTGCTATTCAGAGTCTCCACTGCTAAAGTGGAGAGCAAAAAACAGGTAAGAGAAAATGGAAGGCAAAGCAGTTGCATGTAAAGTGTAATAGCTGGGGATACAGCTCTGCCAAACCTCCAGGGAGCATTAAACATCCACTCCATAAAACCAAAATCCTCTCATTTCACCAGGAGCTAGGCTCAGCCTTTTGTAGTTGTTGTTACGGTTTTCTTTTTTTCCATGGAGATTTGAAACCAGGTGATGCCCCTTTTCTGTTGCATTTGCACTCTGGAGAACAAAGATGATATGCCACTGCCTAATCCTGACACCAGCTGCAAATGACAGGAAAGGGCGGGGCGGGGGGGGCGGCTTTATTGTGATACAAGAGTTATCACAGGCCTAACAATTTAATGCAATAGATTTCCCCATTTTCAGATTGCTCAGAGACTGGGCTCCAGCCACTCCAGAATGTATGCAAGGGCTGATTACAATCTAACATGCTTTTCTGTTTAAAAAAAAAAAAAATGATTTGAGTTTTGTTTCAATGAGGAACTGTTAATAAAAACACGTTCTCTAAGGAATGAGGGGACATTGAGGAGACGGGGACCCAACTCCAGGTCTGAACTAATGAATGGAGAATTAATTAATTACTGGCAGGAGCAAGTAGCACAGCCTGTGGCTCTCCCCTGCTTATTCACTTTCTCTCCCCTAAGATCTTGTCTTTCTGATTTTTTATTAGTTTCTTGTCACCCAGGCACTACTTCTATCAAATATTCAAATGAATTAAACAAATACATTATGGCTATACTGGCTTTTATGCCAGAAAATACCTACCACTAGCACCACGGGTGAAGTCACAGTCCTGCCTATGAGACCAACAACAGGAACACCAGAGGGATGGGTGGAGCTTTTTTTAATCTAAGGGTTTGTCTGCAATCAAGTTCCTTAACTCAAGCTAAGTGATTGCTAATGAACTGAGCTAGCTAATATGGACAAATGTTATTTTTGGGCACATACGTCTGTGGCTGACCCTAGGCAAAGCCCCAGGTAATAGCCGCTAGCTGCCTACATTGTGCTCTAGTAACCACAAACATGGAGCTTGAGTTAACTGGCACTCCATTATTGGAGTTAAACTCAAGTGTAGACAGACTCTTGTAAGAAGGGAGTTAGAATGTCACACAGGGCTTGAAAGACCTCCAAGGCTCTCCACCAATTAGCCATGGCCTACCTTTGAGATCATGGTCTTATAGCCACAGTAATACCCACTTTCACTCTGCTGCCCACAATTCCCAGCTATCCCACACACTCACAGCTTTTGCTCTCACGCCATCCCTGTGTTTGGGAAGGACTCTTTCTCAAAACGGTGACTCGGACCACTGTAACTGCTAATTTATGCCTTCACCTGCTCTGCTGTTACCGTGTCTGCAACAATTAGAACTACAGTATCTTGATTGGATCATTGTGTTCTCTATATGCATAGCATGTGTTCATTCACTAGCTGATGTGCCAGGATTTGCACCAGAAAGTGAGGATGGTCCCGATATTCACATCCCTTCCTGGCAAACTTTTCAAGAGATAAGACACAATGCAGAGCCCTTGGCTTTGGAGTGTATCTCGATCACTCAACTGGTATCACCAGGCACAGGAGAGAACCTAAGACCGTTGGCTGGTTAAAAAGGGAGTCCCTGAGGGACAGGCAGGAAGACTAAGGCAGAGATGGTTGAGAAGCAGATTAGCAGCATCCAGACCCCAAGGTCAGGTAGTAAGATAGACATGCAGATTTTTTTTTAACAAAGCTCTTCACTTATGCTTTGCCTTGTTCCTATTGCTAAGAATAAAGAATACTTTGTTTTAAGAGGCTGTTTGGTCTCTGAATTCATTACTGGTTACACTTCCAAAGGGAAAAACCATAGGTAGTGGATCCAGTAGGACCTGCTGTGGGCAAGGTCTTTAGATGCTACCACGAGAATAATAACTACTGTTGATGACTGTGACTCCTGTTCACACTAGCACACCCACCATAGTTGCCCTCAGCAGTTGTAGCTACCAGGGAAGTTTTACTGTTCCCCCCTGTAGACCAGGCCTTAGGCTATAGCAAAACCAAGTGACTTGCTATGATATTTAATTGAAATTTCAACCACTTTTTTTTTTAAAAAGCAGGCATGAATCCCTGGGTTTGCTGAAGCTTTCAGGTCTATCCTTGGAGTCTTCTTTACCACCTGGCTAATCACTCCCATATGCATCAGGAGTGGGATTTCTTCTTTATGCTGCCTGGTTGGGTTAAGTCTCAGGTCTTGTTGATTGCTTAACAGGCTGTGTAAGAAAATAAGCCTTGTGCAACATTCAAGAACAATGCAGCCTCCTCTACCCCCAGCAGCCTCTCATCCTATCACTCCTCACTGTAATTGATACTCCTCTCCCCCACAATGTTCTGGCTTCTTTATAGTCTGCCCATTTGGGTGCAGCCATCCCTTGATCTGCCAGGTTTTTTTGTTTGTTTTTCCCTTGATCTCTGTAATAACCATTTTAGCCCCTACATTAGTACAGCCAAGCAGGAACGGCAACGAAAAAGGAAGCAGACATTCAAAGAGGAGGAGGAGATACATAGGAGATATGTTTTTTTAGGCCAAATCTAAACATCACGCAGAATGAATTTTAGCCAAAAGGTTCACATTTAGCTGCCTAAAACTGCCACTGAAAGCCACATTTAAGCCCCTAAATACCTGTCGCGGGTGCTGCAACAAACCATTCCCATTGATTTCACTGGTGGTTGTGATGCCTCGCCTTTAAAAACAAACAAACAAGCCACTTACATAGGTGCTTAACATTTGGGCACCTACATCATTTCGGCCTTAGTGTGCTGAGACACGAATATTGTCCTCTGTTTTCTTTCCTATGGAACTTGCGACAAGTGAAAGGCACCTGAAAAGGTGAACACCCATCGCAAGACACAAGCTGTTCACATCAAGCTCTTGTAAGGGCTTGTCTACACGGATACTTAGCACTGGTGTGATAGCAGCATGCTAGCTGCCCACGCATTAAGTGGCCATGCAGCCCCTGCTACCATTCACTAAATGTTCGGTAGTGTGCACAGATGTATGGGCATTTTAAACAGCAGTAGATCTTCCATGGGAAACTTGATTTCATTTTTATAATATCATAAAAATACCAAGGAACTAGACCATAAAAAATACCGTGTCTGATCTTGACAATGCTTTGCTGAAAACTCTGAGCGGTCGCTTCATCATAACTTACCTGGTTCTAGGTAAGGTATCATGATGCAGACAGTAAATTGGCCAGGCCAAATTCACCACCAGCAAAAGGGGTCGGGTCCTCACCCATTTCCTCCAGCGGTGAATTGAGCTCATTAGGTAACGCCGCATAGGCACAGAGATGAATTCCACCCTGTGCAGAGACCCGCAGGAGATCTGTGAATCACGTCTGTCCATCTTAAGCCCTATTTTGATGTGTAAGTGGGATATAAGTGGTTGCATAGGCCTAGTGTCCCTCTTCACCAAGATGAATTTCCCCACTGTCACTTAAGGACACTCAGGCCAGGCCTATACTTGGAAGGTTTTGCTGGTATAAACTCTACTGGGATACTCTGCCAGCGAAATGCACCTAGTGTGGACGCAGTTTATACTGGCACAAACTATGGTTTTTGCTGGTATAGCTTATTACAGCCAGCCTCCTTCACCTCTCCACCCCCACCTCAAAGTGAAATAAGCTGGGCTGGTAAAAGTGCACTTTGGCCAGTATAACTGCATCTATACTGGGGGCTTTTGCGGGCACAGCTGTGTCAGTCATAGATCGCTTCTCTTCACACTGCAGGCTGGCAAAGGTTTGTAGTGTAGAGTTGGCTTTGGGCCAGAGAGCTACAATCTGCCTATAGGTCATCCTGTGTCGGCCTCCAAGCACTCTACGGTTCCCAGTGAAAACAATAATTAAACGTTCATAGATTAGGACACAAGCATTCTATTCTTGGCGCTACCACTTACCCGATGGGTGACTTGGAACAAGTCACGTGAGTTCTCTGTGCCTAAGGTCCCCCATCTGGAGAGACCTACTTTATACAGCACTGTGGTGTCTACAGATGAAGAGTGTCACTTACGTACATTGTACCATGCACTCTTACTTACAGATTCTGCTTACAGATTTCAGTGGTGTTATTAATAGTGTAACTGAGGGAAGAAACTTTATTACTACATTTATGATCCTGACTGCTACAACTCACAATAGTGATGTTACAGTGTTTTGGAACAGTCCTGTAGATGATTGAGAAAAGTTACACTTGTCCTGTTCTTGCAAGAGCACATGGAACACTTCACGTTCTGGCTATGTTTGTCATCTCCCCTGCCTGCCTCATGTCTAGCAAATAAAGGATAAGAGCTTACTACTACTACTATCAGTTAGTGGGGGTCTTTGTTTAGAGCCAGTGCCCTGTGCTTTTGTCCACTGCCCCATGGCTGGAGATACTCCTTTAACTTTAGTGGGAACAGCCAGCACTCCAGGACCCAGGTTCAGTTCTGGTTGACAACCCATGCTGGGGCTCATTATTCTGACTTCAGTCCCATCTCCTTCTTGTCCCCTAGACTCCAGGAGAGCATTCAGGAGAGGGCCCACTGCAATCGTTGAGCAATAAGGGACAGAGGTGTTGAGCCCTTTAGCACCGTTCAAGGACAGCGATTGCCAAATGAATTTCAAAACCACGTTTTAGGAAGACATCCAATGTGCTTAACAGAGCTGGGGAGCCCTTTATACCTTGGCAATAATCCAGCATTCTTCCTTGAAATCCCAAGCACAATGTCGCTTCTTTCCTTTTCAATGGGGAAGCTTATTAACTTCTGGTGTGGCAAGTTTCTAAAAGCCAAAGTCTCGCTACCTCAGAGAGAAATCAGGATGATTTAAGCAGATGTATATCAGAGGTGGAGAAAGAGTCTGCCCCTGCTAACACATCAGGGCGGGGGGAAATGTAAGCCTAAGATGCATTTATTAAAGAAAGAAGTTAGGGATCTGCAAAGCCAACCATTTTAAGCACTCACTGCTAGTATGTTAATAAAAAACACAATTCCACAGCAAATCATGGCTTTGAAGGAAAAAACGTCAATCCTTGTCAAGTTTTGAAGAATTGTCTGAGCCTATGGAAACTAAATTAATCAGTAATGCTTTGCTTTTTTCCCCCCCTCTCTCTTTCTCTCCAAGTCATATGCAATGAACAAATCCACTGCAAAATAGCTCATGAGAACAGCTACAGATCACAGTGTATGTTGGGGCTGGGGGGAAATATTATCAAATACCTGAAAGTTCTACAGAAGGACCAAAGCTGAAAGAAAATAAAGGCTATAGTCTCAGCATTACAATGTTAAAGGACCTGAAGAACAGCAATGAATCTGATTGTGTGGGGGGCGGGGGGGAAGAGGGATCTGTCATCAGTCAGAGACATATTGCAGGAGATCTTGACAACTCATAAATCTGGCACAGGAGAAGAAATACAGCCCAATCAGACCCAAAATCAGAAGGGGGTGATAAAAAGATTTTAAGGCATTGGGGGGGGGGGAAAAGGGAAAAGGAGAGAGAGCAAAAGAAGCTAGAGAGGTGAAAGCAGAGATGAGATAAAAATAGAAGCAGCTATGGAAGGCATGTGTGTAAAATTATCAAGAGTGCCTAAGTGTTTTCAGCACCTAAGTCACATTAGAAATCAATAAGAATTAGGCTCCTATTACTTAGGCACTTTTCACAAATTTTCCCAACATGGCTTATTATTATTTTTGTTACACTAGTGCCTAGAGGCCCCAAATGAATTAGGCACTGGATAGACACAGTCCCTGCCACAAAGAGGTTGCAATTTAAATAGACCAGACAGTCAGTTAAAATATTAACTCCATTTTACAGATGAGGAAATGAGGCATGAGAAATTAAGTGACTTGTTCAAGGTCACACAGAGCGACTGCGGCAGATCTGGGAATTGAACTTTGTTTTCCTGAGTAGTGCTTAACCACATCACGTGGCAGGAGGACAACTTGAATTTGCTACTGGGATGGGAGGAAAAAAAAAAAAAAAGACCTGTGGCTACTGTACGTCTTAAAGAGACCCAGAATCAAATAGAATCAGCAGGGAGCGAATACAGGGAGAATAAACCTATCTAGTATTCCTTGTTAATCACCGAATACTCATAGTTTACTGGGGTTTTCACCTTGGGAAGCAGCATTTCGACACCCGGAAATATACTAATTCATAGATAGTGCTTTCCATTGATAGATCCCAAGGGTTAGACTCGGACTATGCACCCAAGTAAGAAGGGACAAGAACTCCCTTTATATCCTTCCATGAACTACCTGGCTCTTGGTTCGGCACACATAGGGTTAAGTGGGGCAGCTTACCCCCTTCCTCCCTCCCTGAAGCCAGAGTCTTGGTTCCCTCCTTCTGCTCACAGGCCAGGGTGAGCCAGAACAAGGAAGAGAACAATCTTCTGGGATGGCCAGCAGTAAAACACCACCTCCTGGGGACAAGGCCAAAGAAGGGGAGGGATTGTGACAAGGATGTGGATGTCTGTAGGCTGAACGCCTCCTGGGGCAACTGTACTTACACACGACTGCTTGCTCAAGGCTATGCCTAGAGTCAGAGTCCAGCCCAAAGTGCTTCACAGAGATGGGTAAATACTATCCCCATTGGACTGATGGGAAAATTGAACTGAATCCTGCACCACGCTGAGCACCCTCAACTCCCAATGAGCCCAGGGCAAAACCTGTATTGTGCAAACTAGCACCCACATGTGCAAATCTAGTAACTGAATGTGCAAATTGGTGCTCAAAAGTGCAATACTTAACATGGGTACTCAGATGCTAGGGGCATGCATGCATTTTGCCTCATCTGTTGTATTAGGCTTTGAAAATAAATTGGCCCTTAGTACATTACAAAAGATTTCACAAGGCCATTCAGCTAATTGCACAGCTTATTAGCTCTGCTGGATACAAGGATTTTGCAGCAGTCCAGGTTCAATGTACATGCCTTCTCCCCTCATTGTCAGTGCTAGACACAAAATTAATGACTTTCAAGGAAGTTTCCTCATTGGCCAATGCCTGGCCAAAGTGCCTGAGAACGAAGCTGTCAAGTCAGCTCTGTCTTGCTGCCCTTACCCTTTCACATGGAAGGACTGATTCAGAATGAAAACTAAAGCTGGATACATGAGCGGAATTAAATGGGCCTGCTTTTGCAGGGGGCTCATTTGCATGAGGATGAGAAGAGATTTCAAATCAAGATGGGAACTGCAGCCAAAACTATTAGTAAGTTGGGAAACAGGGTGCAGGGCAGGCCAGATTTATGAACATTGTCTTTTAGCCAAACCCTCTGAAACACTAAACAAAAACAACATTCAGATACATTTCTGAGGAAAACAAGAAGCATCTGGTTTCCTTCACTGGTGTACATTGCAAGGGAAGAGTTGGCAGTACATCTGATTACCATAAAAGAGAGAGCTATGCAGAAAAGCCACATTACAGTAGCATCGACCAAAACAAAGTCAATGTCTGAATGGTTGTGAATACATTTATGGTAGACATTTGAATAAAGGTCAGCCCAAATTAACGAGAACTGCAAATGAATTTGCTCGATGGAAGTTGGTTCCTTGCCATGACATTTCACTCCGTGATATTTGTTGTTGTTGGGTGATTAAATGACCTACAACATGCAGAAATACTTTATGGCGGTTTCCTATCAGCAATCTTAGCAACTTCTGAAAAGGGGATGAGGAATCACTTGTTCGCATATCTTCACCTATGGCCGGTGTTATACAGGAGATCAGACTAGATCATGATCATGATGGTCGCCTTTTGGCCTTGAAATTTCTGCCTCCTCTCCCGCTTTTCTCCTCCCAAGGAATCACCATTTCCAGGTCAACTGCTTCTGCCAAATTGGTCCATGGCTAATGGCAGTAGATATTCATCTGGCTGAGATTTCATTCAGGCAGGGAAGCAGCACATGTAGGGGACTAAGAGACAAAGAGAACTTGACTCTTGCTGATTCTGCCACAGACTCATTGCGTGAGGTTGAGCAAGTCACCCGTCTGCCCTGTGCCTCAGTTTCCTCATCTATAAAATGTGCTTCATGAAACTCACCCATCATTGGAAAGTGCCAGATGAAAAAGCACGATAGCTACAGAGTGTTGGTATTATCGTGAGGCAGCACAGTCTGGGGGATCAGGCGCTCAGCTGGCACCCAAGGACGTGGGGGGTCCATTTCTTAATCTGCCACTGAGCTGCAGGTTGACTTGGAGCAAATCACTTCACTTCTGTTCATCCCACACTCTTTTTCTATCTTCCCTACTGAGAAAGTCTGAAACCTCTCCTACTATGTGTCTGTACAGCACCTCGCAGTGGGATCTCTAGATGCTACTATCATACGAATAAAAATCATTATCACAAAAATAAACCACTGGATTTGACACCTCTTCTAAAGAAGTACAACAGGCTCATCACTTTCAGAATAACATAGCCATTTTTCAGCCACTTGTCCAGCTCACTCTATACCACAACGGGTTTTCCTGCCTTTATTTCTGATCCCCTAGCAGGGATTGACAGTGAAAACATTCTTTTAAAGAAATCAACCCTTGACAGCTGAGCATCCTGTGAAGGAATGCCGGCAAGTCAAACCTTGATTTTTCTGAACTTCAAATATACAAACACCTCCTCTGTCCAAACAGCTCCTTCCAACTCTGCATAGCAACACATGCTAAAAAGAGCTGAGTAAACAAGCCAAGGAGAAAATGATTAAAAGTCTAAAGAGAAAGGAGAAGGAGAGGGAAAGGTCTACTATTCTATTAACCCTTCTTGAACTGCAAATGGCACCAGTCTGTATGTTAATGTACCTTGGGATCTTCATAGGAGGGTGAAGAACTTAATAAATATTGTGGTTTTATATCATTATTGTTAGGCAGTAAAGGGGATCATTCTGTCACTGAAGGCCAGCCAGTGATTCCTTTCACCTCCATCAGAAGGAGAATATTTTATGCACCCTTTACCCAAAAGGAGGGAAGGTCCTGGGGTTAAGGCACTGGGACCTGGGAAGTCTGGCTCTGCCACAGGCTGTCTGTGTGACTTTGGGTAAGTCACTTAGCAGTGGCAGGATCTTTATTTAGAAGTGCCTAGGTAGGGGAGATGTATTCAGCCACTCATCCTGAGTCTCCAAGAACAGGGTTGTAAAGAGAACTGGAATGATAAAAACAGCAAGAGCAGAATGACACGGCGACAGATTTGCTGAAGAACTAAAAATGGAATGAACCTCCTACAAGTCACGCCAATATCAATCTGGAGTGACTCCGTTCAGGAGAATCCAGCCCTGTGCTGTCCAGCTCAAAGGGGCTGCAGAGAGGCAGTTACGTCACCCGGGAGGAATATCCCTGGTGCCCGAGACCTTCTACAGGAGCCAGAGTGGGCATTGACACAAGGGGCTTGTCTAGATGAGAAAACGACCAGTTTAAATGTAAATCACTTTGACCCCACACAAAGAGTTACACTGAGTCAGTTATAGCCATTTCTAAACATTTGTAATATAACTGGCACAAAAACAACCCCTAGTGTTTAGACCAGCTCTAAATCATTACGAAAAAAACCCTACAGCAATTGTTAAATGATTGCAACATTGTGTATCGATCAGGCTATGGAACCCCAGAGTAGGGGCCACTGCACAGCAGATGGGCCAGTTCTGAGCCAGGACAGTGGAGGAACCGGGGGGGCTTGCCCTAGTCTGTTCCAGAGGCTGAATGAGCTCCCTGCAAACCAGAGCACAGAAGGCGCAAGCTGCCAGCGTTCTGTTCCTCGTGCTGCCCCCTCTACAAATAGAGATCGAAGGGTATGTCTCCACTGCAGCTGCTACCGCAACACAGCTACCATGCTGCAGCTATGCCGTTGTGGACACTGCCTACATTAGTGGAAGGGTTTTTCCCATCAATGTAGTTAATCCATCTCTCCAAGAGGCAGTAACCAGGTCAACAGGCGAAGCCTTCTGTTGACCTAGCTGCATCAACACCGGGGTATGGAATTACAGCACTCTGGGCACTAATTTTTCACAGCCCTGAACGGCGTGGCTAGGGCAATCTAATTTAAGTGTAGACCGGGCATAAGTCTTCGTCCATTTTTTTCCCTCTCCTGGAATCCACAGCTTTCCTGCTTGCTCAGAAGCCATGACAAATATCTATCTGAGCCACCCACAACATCTCGCTGCCGCACAAGGGGGCCCTGATCTCAGCTGAGACCGAAAGGCAGTACGGCTCAGTTTCTTCACAGGTATTCAGACTTGCCTAACTCCCATTTTAGGTGCCTAAATGTCTTTGAGGATCTCACCCCACTATGACAGGTTTCAGAGTAGCAGCCGTGTTAGTCTGTATTCGCAAAAAGAAAAGGAGTACTTGTGGCACCTTAGAGACTAACAAATTTATTAGAGCATAAGCTTTCGTGAGCTACAGCTCACTTCATCGGATGCATTCCACTATGTTACTGCTGCTAATAATACCACACACTTTACGCCATTTATACCACAACCAGGCATAGTTAGAGTATTAATTTGTCGTGCTTTGCAGAAAGAAACACCTAGATGGATAGAAAAGGGAACATGAGATATGGAGAAAGAAAAATGAAATGAAGACCATTCGTTGCATTAGTTGCCATCTTAGGCCCATTAAACCCTGAGATTTCAAATTGTGTTAGCACATAGCTAAAGAACTACGTTTAAATAGGTATTGACACTGTTGCCCATCTCTGTGCATCCAAGGGCTACCTGTGTTATAAAATGGATTTTTACAGACTCTCGCTATGGGTTCCCATCCCCTCTAACATAGTTTCATAAACAAGCTTTATAAAAGCTAGGCCGTGTGGACTTTGAGATCTCAAACTGCGGCAGCACCATTATAGAAGGAGCCACATTTCAGGGAAAAACTCACACTTCTCTAACATCATTTCAAATCTTGGCTGTAGCCAAAAAGTGCTATCAGTGTTGATCCAGCAGGGGCACCAAACAGCCAATACACTCTGTACACACAACAGATTAATTAGCCTCACTGACCGCTTTAAAAAAAACCAATTCCACATCATTGATCTAATCTACAAAGCTCTTTAAAACATGCCAATGTCATACCCAGCAAAGATCTGCCTTAAAGCTTTTGGGTGCCGTGTTAAAAACATTAAAACAGCGAGCCCTAATGCATGAAGGATGCTGCCTTCTACATATGCTGGAGCATATGGTAGAAAGGATATAAAGCAACCTGCAACAGAGCTGGTATAAATTGTGATCTGTTTCGAGGGACAGATATGATAATAATGCTGCCCAAATGGCAGAGAGTTCTGCGGATGGTTCTAAGGGAGAAAAAGCTTGGTATGTGTGTGGTATTTTTGGAGGTGCACAGTACGATAAACAGGACATTGCTCAATGACTTAAGAAATGAACAACTCTGCCTCAGGTTATCATCTCCTGGATAATGACAAGGAGAAATTGATGTCGCTGAAATTGAACAGATTCAATATTCTGACTCTGGAATAAGTGCTGATGATTCCCCCAGATACTCAGGGCAAAGTGGAGATAATGCTGATAAAATGCATGGTGTGGAGTGAGCAGTGTGAAAACAGTGACTCAACTGCAACTGCCTCTGCCACTTGGCAGCCTATAAAATATTTTAACCCACTTAAACGAGCCTCCATCCATGTTTTTCTGATGCCTACAGGATACCCCTGTGAGGCTGCTCTGACCTGGACAGGAACAAGAGAAAACTGGGGTTTCCCTAACTGTAAGGCCTGTTCGGGACTTTTGATAGTTTTTTGCAGCATTCAACCCTTCACAGAGACAGAGGGTGATCTGGGGTTAAGGCACTGGATGGGGCCTCAAGAGACGTGGGTTCAGTTTTTGCTCTGCCACTGACCCCCGTGCGACTTTCACCAAGTCATTTAATCTCTGTGCCTCAGTTTCCTCCCTGTAGAAAAAACTAATCATAATCTTATCCCTTACTCTGTGTCTGTATAACACCTGCCGCGGTGGGGCTCAAGTTCCCTAGGCCTGGCTGTAATACATGTAATAAATACTATCATTTCTAGCACTTTCCAAAGATAACCAACACAGTTCATACCGTAAACTGTCAAACTCATATTGTCAAACCCAGGCCTGCCCCGAAACTACGTCCGGACAAAGAGCAGCACAGCTGTGAATTACTTCTCCCTCCCTGTTCACTTCAGGTAGGTGCTACCATTTCCAATTAGGCTTTGAAATTAACATTATTGAGCAGGGCAGACTAATCACCAACACTCTGCATAGGTTGCAAGCAAGTTACCTGCATGGCCCTAGTTCCTTCCATGCCAGCTGCGCTCTCCGGGAACCAGGCTTGTGAGAGCTGTAAACTGAGCGGTTTCTCAGAGATTGGAGCACAGTAGTGAAGCTATCTGGGGAGACTGATCTGACCATTGACCTATCAGATCTCAATGCAGGCCTCACCTCTGTGTTCCAGCTTTCCCTACTAATGAGCCAGATCCTCAGCTGGTGCAAATCAGCATAAATGACTGCAATGGAGTGACACTGATTTACTCCAAATGAGGATCTGGCCCACTATATTTAACGTCTCCCCAAACCTTGGACCTCAGGTATGAAGTACACTCCTTACTTTTGGAAGCCAGTTGCTTTTAAATTAACTCTAGGGATTGGGCCAGACCCTCAGCTGCTGTGACTGGGAACAGTCCACTGTAAAGTGTTGTTACTCCACTGACTACATCAGCTGCGTACTTGGCCCAATCTCTTTAAAGCAAACATTCCACCTTTGATTCACAAAACACAGGCTGACCTGACAAAGTAACATCCTGCTTCCATTTTGGGCCCGTGATCATTTAATTAATGAACATAATCACTGAGCCTGCTTTAACCCGTTACAGTTTCTACTTTGTGTACTCTAAATCCAGTTATAATAACCACCCTTGGATCAAGCTATCAAATAGAAACAAAGGATTAGCATTAGTCAGTGACCATTGTCCAAGGAAACAGGGCGTTCTCACCCTTCTGAACTGGGAACCCCTGTAACTAGGCATCATGACTACTGGCAACACTTCAAATCTAGCATCAAATGATTCAACAGGATATAATTTCTTCTGTTAGAGTGAGTTCTTTAGCCTCCTTTTGAAAATCAGAATGACCTAATACAGCTAAAACACAATTTTATTAGAACTGTATCCTGGCCCAAAAAAAAAGTGAAGAGGCTCCTAAATATAAAATACCATTTTATGACTACCATACTTATTATAAGACTCATCAGCCTGCAGATGAAAACAACATTCCAAGTACTATTGTCACCCTAAATTAATGACTTCCCCGCACCCCCACTCTGCCAGAATATATTCTGACCTTCTTCAGTCCACTATAGAAACAAACAAGTTCCCATGTCCATACAATTAAGGGACTGTATAACCAAGCAGGATCCAGCTCATTACTGGTATTTCCTGCAACAGACATAGAGGAGACACCTTCACTGTACTCCAGCTCTGAGCGTGTTGGGTGTCAGCACCGAGGACAATGTCTGTGAGTGTGAAACTGATGTTATCAACACATTTTCACTGATAGCTGATCTCAACCGCAGATGTCTAAAGCAAAACCCGTGTTTGACAACTGGAAATTTGAAATAATTAATTATCTTAAGCATACATACTATCTACAAGGGCAACACAGCAAATGTGCTGGCATATGCTTCACTTATTCAGAGCATGCAAACTTTGGCTAGATCAGTACTCAGAGCCAGGTTTCTCCCATGCTTTACTGTACATGAATATGAAAACTATCCCAAGTTGGGATAAGCTCTCCAGATTTACAGTAGACTAATTCACAGTGTGAGTTTGGCACCTAAATATCTTTTAAAATGTGGCCCTCAGTGTCCAATATCCCACTAGGTATGAGTATGTAACAACATGGAACTTGGCATGTAATGGGTTAATTATTTCATAAATACTTACCCTGTCTTCCTGATTCTTAAATAGTCTGTATTCCCTTCAAGGATAGTAAATTCTTACTAGTGCAAGTGGAAATTAAGGACCCCCTCCCCAATTCAGCATAGCATTTAGGTAGGTGCTTTGCTGAATCAGTGCCAAAATTGTTAAACCTAAACATTCATATTTATCTTTGTTTAATTTACTTCTTTATTTTTGTCTTTTTTGTTTTGTACAATAATTAGCATTCACACCCAGGAGTGCTTGTGCACTCAGTTAATCAGGAAACAGTAACAATACCATGCAACAGACCTGGCCAATCACAACTAGTCAATACAGCTCAAAATAAATTCAAGATCAATCTAGACAGTTTAAAATATGTGACAATGGGAGCCTTTCCAAATCAGAAATATTGGAACCAGTGCACTGACATACTTTTTTCACCAGTGCAAACCCCTAATGCTGATGTGCTGGACTGGTGCTAAAATGGGGTTTATACTGATGCAGCTTAATCCAGTAACTTTCTGGAGTAAACCACACAGAATAAACCCTGCCGGGCATTGATGTGGGCACATCTATGTGAAGGGTTTTCACTGCACCATTATTGTTACATCAGTGCAACCACCTTGTCTAATGTGGACTGAGCCTTAATTTCCAATGCAGACTGCATCTGAGGGAACTGCAATCTTGTCATGGATATTCTGCGAGCAGGAAAAGATGCTAAATTCATTTGATAAATTATTCACTATGAATTGTTCGCTCGTCTCTAAACGTGAGCCCCGCACAAGTCTGGCTGACTGATCTACTGGGAGAGGTTGCCTGCAACAGAGTTTGATCCTTGAAAAGATCTATAGTCTGCTCAGAAGAAAGAGACTAACAGCAACATCTGTGAGAGGAAAGTTCTGTGCAAAAGGGTAGCAGGGTTTTTTAGCTTCCATTTTAAGCTTCTTTAAAGCGTAGTCAAGAATAGCCCTTGGCTGTTTAGACTGAACTCTTCGAGCCTTTTCAACTGAATTTAGTGCCATAGAGAAGGGCTCATTTGACAGCTGTGAATCAGAAGTTCTCTACACCAGCGGTAGTGATGTGCTAGCCAGCACCAAACTATACTAACCAATACCCCAAAAAGGAATCAAATGGACCCCTAACTAGAATAAGATACATTGGAGCAGATCTTCAGCTGGTGTAAATTCGCTGATTTCAATGGAGCTAAGCTAATGTCCACCAGCTGAGGGAGGATCTGGCCCACCATGCAGGAGCATATACTGACCATTTGCAGACAGGTTTGCTTCCAGGCATATTGGGAAGCCCACAAAGGGCACCACAATCCAGCACTGGAGTGAGTGTAGACAGACATCATCCTAGTGGGACCCTGCATAGGGGTGCAGCAGGTGGCCTTCCTCCTGGGCATCCCTCACTATAGCTCTGCCCTGTGGTGGTCTGTCCCTTGTTTGTGACTCAGCCCTCTGGCCAGGTCAAATGTTCCAGTCCACCTGTTTTGGGGTACTTACACACACACACACACACACACACACACACACACACACACAAAAGTCCAATAACAGGAAAGTCTTCAGCTGCCTGCAAGGGCTTCTTCCTTAGGTCAGGGACTTGAGGCCTGGACCCTTGTGTATTCAGGGCCTTCCCCAGCTGGGTTCCCTGCTGAGGAAACTGGCTCCTATCATTGTCCCCTCTTTCAGGTTTGGTAGGGGAGCCTGGGCCCACCCTCTCCACCGGGTGCCAAGCTAGGGCCCAATAGTGGGCAACTAAGTCCTGCACCTTGGGGCACTAAGCAGCTGCCCTCCTGGATCACTTCCTAGCAGAGTCCCCTTTTCCCCATGGGGTAAATTAGAGCACGGAACATGAAATGACGTTTCTGACCTTCAAAAGTCATCACCAGTCCCTCCTTCACAGGCTTGCTTCAGTATTGCCAGGTCTCAGGCAACAACCACACTTCCTTCCCAAGTGCACAGATCTGCTCCCTTCCACTGGCAGTCTGCCTCTGAGCTGCATCTGCTTCCCTTGGTCAGCTCCCTCTCCAGCGTGCGCGGATACCGCTGGACGGGACCACCTGGGTGGGGCCAGAGCGCCTCATTAACCCCACAGCCTCCAGTGTGGGGTTTGTATGCCCCACCCCAGAGCCCAAGAGGAGTTCTGCCTCAGGCAGCCCAGCAGGAGGCATGGAGTTTGCAGGAGGCCCCGGGGAGCACTCCTGTTGAACCACCCTTGGGGGGAGTGCGACACAAGATCCTCTGCGTACGGAGAGTCAGCGCCACTGGAGGAGGGGTGACGGCCTCACTCTGGAGAAGCTAGTGCTGCCAGAGATGTAGTTCTGAGCTCAAGGACTGAAGTTGTGCTCCCGGGTGGGGAAGGGCACATACAAGTATTAGGCTGCTGGGGAGCAGGGGGATGAGGGTGAAGGCACAAAAGTCAGGCTTCTAGGGCAGCGAGGTGCGGGGCACAAGGGCTACTCGATTCCTGGGGAGAAGGAGGGAGCCCAAAGGTTAGTCTCCTTCTACCCTCTCCCTGCTCACACACCAGGAGAGAGAACAAGCCCGGTCTGGCTCGAAGTCAGCAAGCAATTCTTGTCTGTGCTTTCAGTGACTAAGAAAATGTTCCTGAAGGCACTAACGTAGGGGTGGAAGCGTGGAAACAATGGCCACCAAAAACTAGTTATGTACGTCACGAGAACTGAACCACCTCGAATGGGCTCATTGTCCCCAGTGGATAGGCCGGGTTTCCAGCACCACCCAGCCCTCTGTTCCCCACAGCTTTGTGACTAGAGCTGGGCAGGAAACTGCCTCTCCAATGCATCATCAAGGATCTACAACTATCCTGAAGGACGACCCATCACTTTCACAGATCTTGGGAGACAGGCCAGTCCTTGCTTACAAACAGCCCCCCCCCACCTGAAGCAAATACTCACCAGCAACCACACACCACACAACAGAACCACTAACCCAGGAACCTATCCTTGCAACAAAGCCCGTTGCCAACTCTATCCACATATCTATTCAGGGGACACCATCATAGGGCCTAATCACATCAGCCACACTATCAGAGGCTCGTTCACCTGCGCATCTACCAATGTGATATATGCCATCATGTGCCAGCAATGCCTCTCTGCCATGTACATTGGTCAAACTGGACAGTCTCTACGTAAAAGAATAAATGGACACAAATCAAACGTCAAGAATTATAACATTCAAAAACCAGTCGGAGAACACTTCAATCTCTCCTGTCACTCGATTACAGACCTGAGAGTGGCTATCCTTCACAAAAAAACTTCAAAAACAGACTCCAACGAGAGACTGCTGAATTGGAATTAATTTGCAAACTGGATACAATTAACTTAGGCTTGAATAGAGACTGGGAATGGATGAGTCATTACACAAAGTAAAACTATTTCCCCATGGTATTTCTCCCCCCACCCCCACCCCCACTGTTCCTCAGACATTCTTGTTAACTGCTGGAAATGGCCCACCTTGCTTGTCACCATGAAAGGTTTTCCTCCTTCCCCCCCCTCCTGCTGGTGATGGCTTATCTTAAGTGATCACTCTCCTTACAGTGTGTATGATAAAACCCATTGTTTCATGTTCTCTGTGTAAATCTCCCCACTGTATTTTCCACCAAATGCATCCGATGAAGTGAGCTGTAGCTCACAAAAGCTCATGCTCAAATAAATTTGTTAGTCTCTAAGGTACCACAAGTACTCCTTTTCTTTTTCCCATCTCACAAAAATCTCATAAATTGGCGGGGGGGGGGGAGGAAATCCTGCCCAAATCAGAATGGAAAGTTGAAATTCTAAAAATTTTCATGAAGTGACAAATGAAAAAAAAAGTGGAACCACTCCATCAAAGCATTTCATTTCCAGCTTTTCTTTTCAGGGGTTTGGGGGGCAGGGACGGGGGTTGGTCTAGAGATTTACTAAATTTCAAAACAAAAAGTCATTTCAACTTGAAAACCCAAAAGCACTCATGTAGAAAAATGTCAAACCTGAATGTTTGAACAAATTTCAACACTCCCCTCCTCCCCGCCCCCCAAAAAAGTATTTTTGAATTCAGAGAGTCATCAAAACCAACGCTGCTTTGCAAACAGTTTCCTTTTCAAGAAGTTGGCATTTTTCAAACAAAAAAAAAAATACAGTTTGTCAAAAAATTTGTCGTCGGCTCTGTTTCTGAGCAACGTGCACAAGGCTTGACCGCTTGCTTTCCTTAATGGGAGGAGATGGCTTTTGGGCCTTGATCCAATGTCAATTGAAGTCAATGTGGAGGCTTAACAAAATAATAAAAGCTATTAAAAGCTTTTAAAAGGAAAATCCCTGTTTATGTTTCTTAGAAGAAGAAAACACACCCATGAATAAAAAATACATGGAAACAAATATATTAATTAATGCAATTCAATACAAGAGTGGATATGGGGAGGAGGGATAGCACAGTAGTTTGAGCATTGGCCTGCTAAACTCAGGGTTGTGAGTTCAATCCTTGAGGAGGCCATTTAGGGATCTGGGGCAAAAATTGGGGATTGGTCCTGCTTTGAGCAGGGGGTTGGACTAGATGAACTCCTGAGGTCCCTTCCAACCCTGATACTCTGTGATTCCTGAGGAACTGGATGAGTCATGATGCTGATGCTCTTCTGAGTCATGTTGCCTTTACTACCATTGGGACACATCCTGATGACAGCATAATGGAGATCAAGATATTTACCTTCCTTTGCAAAATGCTTTGCGATCTGCAGGCGAAAAGCTTTATATAAGGGCCATCATCACAGGCAAACTTCCCATTGAAGTCTATGGGAAGGCTTGTCTGCGCTAGAAATGCTTTGCTTGTATAGCTGCACTGCCAGAGCCCTCTAGTAGAGACGCAGCGGGAGCTGACAGCAGGGAGAGCTCCATTGGCATAGTTAAAAACCACCTGCTCGAATGACACTAGCTAAAAGTTGCAGCTTCAGAGGGGGTGTTGCCAACCTACCTATGACTGCTAGCGGGCGTGGTTTCTTCACACTCCTAGGCAACTATGCCAGCAGAACTTTGTAGTGGAGACTAAACTAGAGTTTTGCATAGGGATTTGTTAGCATAATCAAGAGATGACATTTTTGGTGATATTGAGAGGAAAAGCATTCATACAAGAAGAGTTGTGAGCCACGGAACCATGCCAAAGTCTCTCCCTTTGTACAGTATGTAAAGCAACATGTGGCGCTCTGTCAGCTGTGCCTTCTTTTTAACCAGGGAGGTTTTGCATAATTAACAATGAAAACACATTCTGTTACCTGAACAAAAAATCTGGCCTCTTCCCAGGTGCCATACGTCAAGTGGTTATGTACAGTCTGTGACACTGTACAAAATCCAGGACTCTGCCAGCACCCTGTGCAAAGCAATCAAAGTGCGGGTGAGTCATCGCAGCCACATTATGCAAAATCTGGTACTCTGCCAGTTTATTGCACAGACCAATTGGAATGTGCATTAGGGAATCATGAAAACACATCAGCAAGTGTTGAAAAGGATTCGGGACCCTGCTGGTTGTGCAGCGCCAGCCAATCAGAACATGCATAACCAATCAGGAAAATACATCCTGTGATCTGAGCAAACCTCTGGGCCCCTCCACCATGTTAACATGTCAACCAGTGACAGCGTGCATGACAAATCCTGAAACACATTCTGTGACAGGGTATGAAAGGCTGGACACTGCCAGTGCCCCATGCGTACCATGCACAGCGAGCATGACTAATCGTGAAGCAGATGTGACATTTCTGGGCTCTGCCAGAGTTCCATGCAAGCCAACTGGGATGTGCCAGTGAATAATGAATCAAGGGGCTGCATTTGGTGAGTGTCTTGCACTCTGCCAGCGGGCTGTGCCAGTCAATCAAAGGGGCATAACAAATTGTGAGGCACGGTCCATGACATGTTTTTAAAATATCCTGGATTCACAATCCAGAATTCGGCGGTTTTGCTTGTTCTTGTTCTTTTTTCCTTTTCTTTTCTTTTAAACAAGTCATGGAACGTGCTTTTTGATTTGTCACGCTCACTTTGCTACCCCATCTGCTACCAAACTGAAAACCAGCTGCTGGACAGCAATACAGGACAACAATATTCTCGTCCTATTCTCATTGGTTACCTTTCCCAAGTAATCTCAGCACTAACATCATAGACTTTAAGGCCAGAAGGGACCATCATGATCATCTAGTCTCACCTCCTGCAGGCCACAGAACCTCACCTACCCATTCCTGAAATAGACCCCTAACCTCTAGTGTGACCAGACAGCAAGTGTGAAAAATTGGGACGGAGTAGGGGGTAATAGGAGCCTATATAAGAAAAAGACCCAAAAATCGGGACTGTCCCTATAAAATTGGGACATTTGGTCACCCTACTAACCTTTGGCTGAGTTACTGAAGTCCTCAAATTATGATTTAAAGACTTCAGGTTACAGAGCCCTGGTCTACACTAGGCGTTGAGGTCAAATTTAGCAGCGTTAAATCAATGTAACCCTGCACCCGTCCACATGACGAAGCCCTTTTTTTCAACTTAAAGGGCTCTTAAAATCGATTTCCTTACTCCACCCCCGACAAGGGGATTAGCGCTGAAATCGGTTTTGCTGGGTCGAATTTGGGGTACTGTGGACGCAATTAGATGGTATTGGCCGACGGGAGCTATCCCAGAGTGCTCCATTGTGACTGCTCTGGACAGTGCTCTCAACTCAGATGCACTGACCAGGTAGACAGAAAAAGGCCTGCGAACTTTTGAATTTCAATTTCCTGTTTGGCCAGTGTGGCAAGGTGACCATGCAGAGCTCATCAGCAGAGGTGACCATGCAGAGCTCATCAGCAGAGGTGACCATGATGGAGTCCCAGAATCGCAAAAGAGCTCCAGCATGGACCGAACGGGAGGTACGGGATCTGATCACTGTATGGGGAGAGGAATCTGTGCTATCAGAACTATGTTCCAGTTTTCGAAATGCCAAAACATTTGTAAAAATCTCCCAGGGCATGAAGGACAGAGGCCATAACAGGGACCCGAAGCAGTGCCGTTTGAAACTTAAGGAGCTGAGGCAAGCCTACCAGAAAACCAGAGAAGTGAACGGCCGCTCCAGGTCAGAGCCCCAAACATGCCGCTTCTATAATGAGCTGCATGCCATTTTAGGGGGTTCAGCCACCACTACCCAGCCGTGTTGTTTGACTCCTTCAATGGAGATGGAGGCAACACAGAAGCAGGTTTTGGGGACAAGGAAGACGACGATGAGGTTGTAGATAGCTCACAGCAAACAAGCGGAGAAACCGGTTTTCCCGACAGCCAGGAACTGTTTCTTATCCTGGACTTGGAGCCAGTACCCCCCGAACCCACCCAAGGCTGCCTCCCGGACCTGCCATGCGGAGAAGGGACCTCTGGTGAGTGTACCTTTTAAAATACTATACAAGGTTTAAAAGACAGCATGTTTAATGATTAATTTGCCCTGGCATTCTTGGCTCTCCTGGATATACTCCCAAAGCCTTTGCAAAAGGTTTCTGGGGAGGGCAGCCTTATTCCATCCACCATGGTAGGACACTTTACCACTCCAGGCCAGTAGCACGTACTCGGGAATCATTGTAGAACAAAGTATTGCAGTGTATGTTTGCTGGTGTTCAAACAACATCCGTTCTTTATCTCTCTGTATTATCCTCAGGAGAGTGATATCATTCATGGTCACCTGGTTGAAATAGGGTGCTTTTCTTAAGGGGACATTTAGAGGTACCCGTTCCTGCTGGGCTGCTTGCCTATGGCTGAACAGAAATGTTCCCCGCTGTTAGCCACTTGGTGGGGGGAGGCAAAATGCGACCTTGTAACGAAAGCACATGTGCTATGTATGTAATGTTAACAGCAAGGTTTACCGTGAAAGAGTGTACCCATTGTTCTATAAAATGTGTCTTTTCAAATACCACTGTCCCTTTTTTTTTCTCCACCAGCTGCATGTGTTTCAAGGATCACAGGATCTTCTCCTTCCCAGAGGCTAGCAAAGATTAAAAGGCGAAAAAAATGCACTCGCAATGAAATGTTCTCTGAGCTCATGCTGTCCTCCCACACTGACAGAGCACAGACGAATGCATGGAGGCAGACAATGTCAGAGTGCAGGAAAGCACAAAATGACCAGGAGGAGAGGTGGCAGGCTGAAGAGAGTAAGTGGCAGGCTGAAGAGAGGGCTGAAGCTGAAAAATGGCAGCAGTGTGATGAGAGGAGGCAGGATTCAATGCTGACGCTGCTGGAGGATCAAACTAATATGCTCCAGGGTATGGTTGAACTGCAGGAAAGGCAACAAGAGCACAGACCTCCGCTACAGCCCCTGTGTAACCAACCGCCCTCCTCCCCAAGTTCCATAGCCTCCTCACCCAGACACCCAAGAACGCGGTGGGGGGGTCTCCAGCCACCCAGCCACTCCACCCCAGAGGGTTGCTCAAGTAACAGAAGGTTGGCATTCAATAAGTTTTAAACTTTTAAAGTGCTGTGTGGCCTTGTCCTTCCCTCCTCCACCACCCCTCCTGGGCTACTTTGGTAATTATCCCCCTATTTGTGTGATGAATTAATAAAGAATGTATGAATATGAAGCAACAATGACTTTATTGCCTCTGCAAGCAGTGATCAAAGGGAGGTGGGGAGGGTGGTTAGCTTACAGGGAAGTAGGGTGAACCAAGGGGCGGGGGATTTCATCAAGGAGAAACAAACAGAACTTTCACACCGTAGCCTGGCCAGTCACGAAACTGGTTTTCAAAGCTTCTCTTATGTGCACCGCACCCTCCTGTGGTCTTCTAACCGCCCTAGTGTCTGGCTGTGCATAACCAGCAGCCAGGCGATTTGCCTTAACCTCCCACTCTGCCATAAACGTCTCCCCCTTACTCTCACAGATATTGTGGCGCGCACAGCAAGCAGTAATAACGGTGGGAATATTGGTTTCGCTGAGGTCTAACCGAGTCGGTAAACTGCAACAGCGTGCTTTTAAATGTCCAAATGCACATTCTACCACCATTCTGCACTTGCTCAGCCTGTAGTTGAATAGCTCCTGACTACTCTCCAGGCTGCCTATGTATGGCTTCATGAGCCCTGGCATTAAGGGGTAGGTTGGGTCCCCAAGGATAACGATAGGCATTTCAACATCCCCAACGGTTATTTTCTGGTCTGGGAAGAAAGTCCCTTCCTGCAGCTTTTGAAACAGACCAGAGTTCCTGAAGATGAGAGCGTCATGTACCTTTCCCGGCCATCCCACGTTGATGTTGGTGAAACGTCCCTTGTGATCCACCAGTGCTTGCAGCACTATTGAAAAGTACCCCTTGCGGTTTATGTACTCACCGGCTTGGTGCTCCGGTGCCAAGATAGGGATATGGGTTCCGTCTATGTCCCCACCACAGTTAGGGAATCCCATTGCAGCAAAGCCATCCACTATGACCTGCACATTTCCCAGGGTCATTACCCTTGATATCAGCAGATCTTTGATTGCGTTGGCTACTTGCATCACAGCAGCCCCCACAGTAGATTTGCCCACTCCAAATTGATTCCCGACTGACCGGTAGCTGTCTGGCGTTGCAAGCTTCCACAGGGCTATTGCCACTCGCTTCTCAACTGTGAGGGCTGCTCTCATCTTGGTATTCTTGCACCTCAGGGCAGGGGAAAGCAAGTCACAAAGTTCCATGAAAGTGCCTTTACACACGCGAAAGTTTCGCAGTCACTGGGAATCGTCCCAGACCTATGCGGTCCCACCAGTCTGTGCTTGTTTCCTGGGCCCAGAATCGGCGTTCCACCGCATGAGCCTGCCCCATTAGCACCATGATGCCCACATTGCCAGGGCACATGCTTTGAGAGAAGTCTGTGTCCATGTCCTCATCACTCTCGTAACTGCACTGACGTCGCCTACTCGCCTGGTTTCGCTTTGCCAGGTTCTGGTGCTGCATATACTGCTGGATAATGCGTGTGGTGTTTAATGTGCTCCTAATTGCCAAAGTGATCTGAGCGGGCTCCATGCTTGCCATGGTATGGCGTCTGCACAGAAAAAAGGCACGGAACGGTTGTCTGCTGTTGTTCTGATGGAGGGAGGGGCGACTGATGACATGGCTTACAGGGTTGGCTTACAGGGAATTAAATCAACAAAGTGGATGGCTTTGCGAGAAACTGAATGGCTGCCTCAAGGATAAAACTCAAAACCTCAAGGCTAGAACTCAAAACTGGGTTTAGCAGGCCGTTGATTTCACAGAGGGAGGGAGAGAGGGAGGGAGGGAAGAGAAAATGAATACAAAACAAATCTGGTCTATTTCTTGTTTTGAGCCACTTCATCTATCTTTATACATCTTGCTGGCAACAGACTCTGCACTACGACCGCTAGCCATTGTCACCTCCTGGGTGCTCGGCAGAAGATGGTGCAGTATGACTGCTGGCCATCATCTTCTGCTGGCTGCAAATTAAAAGACAGTGCACTGCCGGTAGGACTCAATCGCCATAAGACGAAACAAGGGAAATGACCTGGCTGAGTCACTCCCATGTTTGCCCAGGCACCTGGTTAAAAGAGCACCCAGGACTACGTCGACGACGGCTACCAGTCATACTGCACTGTCTGCTGCTAAAAGACAATAAACTGCTGCTGTGTAGCAATGCAGTACCACGTCCGCCAGCACCCAGGAGACATACGGTGACGGTTAGCTGAGCGGGCTCCATGCTTGCCGTGGTATGGCGTCTGCACAGGTAACTCAAGTAAAAAGGCACAAAACGATTGTTTGCCCTTGCTTTTACAGAGGGAGGGAGGGAACAGGGGCCTGACGATATGTACCCAGAACCACCTGCGACAATGTTTTAGCCCCATCAGGCACTGGGATTTCTACCCAGAATTCAAATGGGTGGTGGAGACTGCAGGAACTGTGGGATAGCTACCCACAGTGCAAAGCTCCGGAAGTCGACGGTTGCCTCGGTACTGTGGACACAGTCCGCCGACTACATGCACTTAGAGCATTTGTGTGGGGGGACACACACTCGACTGTATAAAAACGCTTTCTACAAAACTGACTTCTATAAATTTGACCTAATTTCATAGTGTAGAAATACCCAGAGAATCCACATTTACAGTCATTTAAACCTGTGAGTGACCCAGGCCCCATGCTGCAGAGGAAAGTGAAAAAACCCCAGGGTCTCTGCCAATCTGACCCAGAGGAAAATATCTTCCTGACCCCAAATGTGTTGATCAGTTAGATCCTGAGCATGTGAGCAAGACCCACCAGCCAGAAATCTTGGAATAGGGTGACCAGATAGTAAGTGTGAAAAATCAGGATGGGGATCGGAGGTAATTGGCATCTATATAAGAAAAAGCCCCAAATATTGGGACTGTCCCTATAAAATTGGGACATCTGGTCACCCTATCTGGGAAAGAATTCTCTGTAGTAACTCAGAGCCCTCCCCATCTAGTGTCCCATCACCAGCCGTTGGAGATATTTGCTGCTAGCTGTCGCTGATCGGGTATATACCTTTGTAGGCAGTCTCATCATACCATCCGCTCCATAAACTTAGCAAACTCAGACTTCAAGCCAGTTAGATTTTTTGCCCCCACTGCTCCCCTTGGAAGACTGTTCCAGAACTTCAATCCTCTGATGGTCAGAAACCATTCTGCTATAAGGGGCCAAATCTGGAGGTCCACACTCACACTTCCATCAATCCTTCCTCAACTCAACTTCCTTTGAAGTCAAGGTCTGTTGGGTTTGGGCTGATATTTTCAAAGCTGGGTGCCCAAAACTAGGAATCTAAAGAGGCCCTAAATTAAAGAGGCCCCATTTTCAGATGCACTAAGGGGAGAGTTTTGAAGGCACAAAGCAGACTTTCAATAGGAGTTGAGGGCCAGATTTTTAAAGGTATTTAGGAACCTAACTCTAATTGATTTCAATGGGAGTTCAGCACCTAAATACCTTGAAAAATCTGGCCCCGGGTGGCTTTGAAAAATCATCCCAAACCCATATGTCTGCTCTCTCTTTTACAGGACCAGCCTTTAAAGAAGCTATAAGCAGCACAGCTGGGGTACGTCTTAATTCCTAGTGCCTGCATTAACCCCTTCCTTACTTCTCAGGTGCATTCTCAGAATGTCACAAAAGTAATTAATGGAGGGCATTGCCCATGAGAAGAGAGAATATATCCCTTCATAGAGTGCAACTGCAGACCCAGCGTGACCTAGGCAATGGTGAAGAGAAGTTGGTCTGAGGCAGGCAGGAAGCAGGAGAGAGAGGGAGGCTGTGGGTTATAGGTGGAGTAGGCCACCTTGGATTAGATAAGCAGGACCAGATTCTCTGTGCATCCAGTTAATGCTGGGTGGAGAGGGGGGCTGTCACGGGGCCAGTTACAGCCCTCGTTTGCTGCCTGGCCCCTGGTCCTGAATGCAGTTTAGAGCAGCCGTGGGAGCTGCACCAGTTGGCAATGACTTGTAAAGGACCAGGCACTGGCTGGAGATTGTCAAAGCACATTGCACTCCAGCCCGACACAGGCTTTCCCCAATGCCTGGACAATCCCCACCTCCGCTCCCTTTGGGCTGCCTGAGTGGAGCAGGGCAGGGCATGTGCCACAATAGGGTTCGAAACCGCAGCCCTTTAAAAGCACTCAGGTAAGAAGGAGAAAAAGTAAGTGCATCCTGAGCAGTGCTCAGCGGTTACAGCAAAAACCAATCACCTGCTAACAGCAGCTGACAGTGTGCTGACGGGGAAGACGCAGGGGCACGCAGCCACCGGCGTGGCACATTGTGCTTTGTTTGCAAGGAAGCAGATTTCAGTTTCATATTCATCCCCCTGCTCACACACCGCATATCTACCACACACCACACACACGAGAACAGCGAGTGCGTGACCCCCACGAGACCAGCGGGAGCACACAAGCCTCTGTGGCCTAGCAGGCAGCAGAGCTAGTGGACTGGAAGGGCCCGTGTGCCACATTGTTTTAAGGCAAAACATTCAAATAGAAGAATTTCTCCAGAAAACAGACCTAACCATTCCCAAAGCAGAAGGGAAGTGCAGTGTGGCCCTACACAGCCCCTCACACTAGCTGTGTGAGTAGTGTCCCAAAAGATATAACTCATTCTCACTCCACCATCACGTTCTTGTTTTGGGGGAGCCAGCGGATTTTGTGCAACTTCCTTGGAGAGTCCTTCCATGTTTGCATTACAGCCACACACATTTGGCATTGCCCCAACCTGTCGTTACCCTTTTAGCACTAAATTAGGCCTTCCTTTCTGCTCCCACACAATGGAGAGGTACAAGTAATTGTGGGTGCAGTCTTCCACTCACATCACAATTCTCTGCGGGCAGCTACCATCCCTTGGACTTCTGCAGACTTGACTGCACTTGCGAACCAGGTTTTGGGACAATTCCATGCAACCAGTTTGCTAGCACAAATGGAGGCCAGCTTTTAAACACTTAGCGGGGAAGCCCAGATCTTCTAAGGTATGTAGGCATCTCACTCCCACCTTTTCTGGAATTGCATTGATCCCAGCTGGTGGCTTTTATAGACTAGATCACCAAGCTAGGCCAAAGCCTGAGCTGGGCCAAATTTACACTCAGTGCAGCTGAGGTGAGAGAAGGGGGATGGTGACTCTAAACCACCTTTCTGCTCCCCTGATCCTATGCCGACAGGTGACAAGAAAAGCCTCAGGGAGATTTAAAGCATTTGAGGGGCTGCTTTAAATTGCACCTATTGCAGTGGAGTGCTGTACCAGACGGGGAATGGGTCAAATGCCATGTGCTCTTCCCCAGCTGCTCCGATCCCTGGCACACCCCTTCCCCCACAGTTGACACAACCCCTGTACAGAGAGGTCAGCTGTGTCAGATCTCCAGCATCCGAGAATTTCTGCTCCCAGAGGAACCTTACCTCAAAACTGGTGGTGTCAAGGCCAAGAATGGGGCCTAGATCTGGTCTGCATTGCTGGTTCCTGTGTCATGACATATTAGGCTCCTTTATCTGTGAGTGGGTGCTTGCTTTACGGGAGAGTCACACGCTCAGTCCTTGGCTGGCACTAGGGGAGGTAGGACCTTATTTTGTTCCGCTTTACCATTAAAATGACTTTTGAAAGAGTATTATTAAAAAATCCCACACACCTCTTTTTTTCCACCAGCAGCAGCGATCCAGGATAATGAACAGCTGAGACTGTCATTCAAAGAGTTCTTAATGACAGTATTCACTGTCTGTGTGTGTGTGTAGCAATGGTGGCTCTCAAACCTCTCATTACAAATCATTTTCAAGATGTTTTGACTATTATCCTCTACACAGAGAAACTCACTGTTAATTGCCTATTTCCAGAGCTCGAACTGTCCAATACAGGATATAGACTTTAGCTAGATTATGGGAACCAAGACCCAACAGTGAGATCCTCAACATTACCTCAGCCCTTTAAGGTCACATAAAAGGGCCGGCATGGCATCAAAGCCCATCCTCCAGCCAGGGGAGGATTCCCTGGGTCAGACACTGCAGACACAACCATACGCTGTCTTCCACCGATCTCCTGGCATAGGGGGTGGGGGGCCGGGGTGGGAGGGGTGTGTCAAGACAGGGTCATGGCACATAGCAACTGAAGATTGTGGACAGTGTTGTGGACATAGGGCAGCGCCAGGGATGCTGCAGTGATTTAGGCTCCTAGGGATGTCTATGTTATGCCCAGAGCCTTCCCAGCCTCTGAAGCAAACCAGGATTGGGAAGGTGCAAAGGTGACTTAAAAAGACACCTTCTCCATCCTCTCCCCTGAGCTGCGGATCCTGGGTCACAGAAGCTCACGCCACATTTTCTGTGTACATAGAGTTAGGCTCCTATATTCATATTTAGTATCTAAATATCGGAGTCCTCATTTTTAGAAGTGCTGAGCACAGACAAATTCTGTTGAAGCCGATGAGAGCGATAGGTGCCAAATGCTTGTGAAAACCAGGCTATTTTATGTAATAAATCATGAATAATAATAAATAAACATATAATATTTTGTTCTTACATAGCACTTTCATCCAAAGATCTCAAAGCACTTGCCAAAGGAAGGTCAGTATCCTTATGCCCATTTTGTAGATGGGGGAACTGAGGCACAGTTGACGTAACATGACTTGACCGAGGTCACCCTGCAAGTCAGTGTTAGAGCCAGGAATAGCATCTTGGCACCCTGACCAATTTTCAAGAGGGCTCAGAAGTGACCTTTTTGACTAGTAAGCGTTACAAATTGTTCCCACTGAATGCAATGATAAAATGTCCCTGGGGAGCAGAGTGAGCACTTCTGAAAATCCTCCCTTAATGTGGTTATAGGAACTTAACTATAGGCATCACGGTTTGGACATTTTGTCCTGTCTTTCTTGTTGTTCTTTTGTGGGGGATCCGTCCTTTGAGCTGTCCTCCCCTAGTCATCCATCCTTTTCCTCGCCTTCGGGTCCTTGTTTCAGGATCACAGTCCGTTTGTCTCAACATCGGTAATTTGCAGCCCAATAGTGCATCTTCTGAACCGCCAGCAAGTTCACCTTCTCCTCTAGGGGCGAGGGAGGAACGATGCCTTTTATTTCGTACGGAAGCATGTGACAATGTGATGTGGTGCCGAGTGGTTGGGAAAGTTCGGGATTCCAGTAGAAGGTAATTCTCTTGGTGGGGAATAAAGAACTGGGTGGCTCGGCCCTATTGTTTAGTCTGTTTGTAGTATGGCCAGGGTTGACCTTAAATAGCAAAAGCAGCAGGACAGATTGCCGAGTCCAGAGAGTAGCCGCTTTCAAACCTCCAGCCAACCAGCAAACGCTGGCCCACACTGCTGTGTCACCCTCTTGCTCTTCCCCATGCACATTCAGATCCTGGGGACCCAAGCTAGCAAGGTTTAAAATCATACACTGTCCCCTCCCAGGGCTTGATCCCGTGGGCTGTCAAGGGCTGATGAAGGCGGGGTGGTGAGGCAGAGTACTAGCCCTGAACACATGGCTTTGAGATGTGCAGCGTGTGTCACAACGTTCTAGCTCCATGTGCACCAGTTAGCAGAGAGGAGGGTGGCTTGCTGGGATGGAGGGTGAGAAATGGGGGGGTAGGAGACAAGGTGTGGACAGGGCTATCCTGGGCACAGGGCCACAAGTGCAAATGGAAGGTGCAGCAGCCAGGTTCATTGTCCCAAGACATACCAGGAAGAGCTGACCTGTGGCCACGAAGCATTGTTTCTCACCACCAGCTGCTCAGTGCTTCCCAGTGCATGCTGGGTGCACACCCAGTGTCCTCTCCAGACGCCAATTCATCTTCATCATTCTGCAGCACCCACTCGCCTTACCCCCGCTTCACTTTATTGCAGGGATTCTCAATCTAAGGCTTGCAAACAGGTTTTGAGGGATGGGAGGACGTTGACCCTCAATCCTTTATGGTTAGCGGGGAGGCAGGCCCCAAAGCTTTCTTCCTTTGCATTATGGAACTGTGGTATGGGAAAAGTTGAGAACCACGGCCCGGGCTATTGGATAGCAAGTAAACTGTCATGCACAGCAACCCTACTGATGGGATAGCCTTGTTCTAAAACATTCATCCACACCCCAACTCCATGAGCTGGATGCAGGTTCACATCCCATCCCAGCGATAACATAAATATATGTTCCACATCTTCCTCGCTTTTGAGTGCCGGTGTCTCTTGGCCACTCTGCCATCCCGGCTGTTAGTATCATGCTCTGAGCTGCTAAAAGTCTTCCAGATGAGGAGAGTGTGTTCATGATTTGCACTGGTTCTGGGGCAACTATCAGCTACAGAGTAAGTGACACCATCTAGCCACGGTTGTTTTCTTCCCCAGCCCCTAAGGACAGAGCCAGAAGCAAGCCACCATTTCATCTACCGATTTTACTCAGAAAGTCACAGGGTGCAGCTTCTGACCCAAAAAGGTCCATACAGACTTATTTGTTGTGTTTTGGCTCCTGGGGACTGTGTCTAAAGAACACTGTCAGGCATGTTAATGAGTCAGGAAGAGAGTCTGCCTCGAGGTCTGCTCATTTGGAAGTTACTACAGATTGCTATTAAAAATTAGCAGCAGAGGTTACAAGGTATTTGTAACATGTTTCAAGACAGAGCAGGAGGCCAGACGTTGATATATTATTTTTTCTGCTTATTTGCTAATTTTGGATTTGCCTCCAAACAGCTGTTGTAAAAGCCTCAGATTACCCAGGAGAAAGCTCCCATACAGCAGAACAGATTTTACACGCAAGACTGAATAACCATCCCCGAATATTTATTCCCACCACCTTCGATGGCTGGAGGTATCAGGGGCCACACAATGGCATTTGTGACTGTAGAACTTGTGACTGTTGCATGCTGTGTGGTAACACACGGCATGCAGCAAGTGAACTTTCATTCTTGGGAGCTGTGTAACAATGCAAACATAGCAGATTTATTAATTAATGAGCAATTGTAGCAGCAGCAATTTTGGGGCAGTGGGCACAAATATATTTCATAGACCAACTGGTCAGAAGGAGCAACAGTATGGTCCCAGCCCCTCCAATAGTAGCAATGATTGGAGGAGTAGGGGTTATGCCACTTCCAAGTATAACTGTGGTCTATTAATTTCTCTCCTAGTACCAAGAGATATCTAGCACTGGTAGCCCACCAGGTTACTATCTTTACTTTGCATTCTTTGGTTACCATTAGAGCTATGGAAATGTATTGACTTTCTCAAAATTTTCAATGGAAAATGATCAAAAGGATGAGTTTAAATAAAGCTATTTCATTTTGACTATCGAAACGTTGCATTTCTACATTATCTTTTTGACTTTTATGTCACATTATATTTTATCGTAGAACAGTCAAAATATTTCAACTTTTATATCATAAATGATGTATCATGTAAAAGTAAAGACAAAACCAAGTGTCATTTTGATGTTTCTGAAACAATTTTGGAATTTTCATTCTGCAAGAAATTTTGAATTTTCATTTAGATTCAAAATGAGGGAAAAAATTAAAGTATCAGAATTTCCTATAGAACAAGAATTCTGGGTTCCAACCAGCTCTACCTGTTATTTTCCTTTAACTGTTACCTTGTTGTTCCTTCTCAAAACAACCCTGCAGTCTTGAAAAGATCATGCATATGTCACCCCACTGGGATTATTTTCTTTCCAGTTCGTATTTCCCCAGGCTACCTCTTCACTGAGAGCACAAAACACAGCAAGAACACCCATTCACAATTCTACCACAATCCATTAAAACCAATAGCTCAGCTACAACTCCAATCAGCTTTCCAATGGACTATAAGAGACAACTCACATCTCTCTCACCACCAGTGGCATCATTGGTAGTGTAGCAAAGAGAGCAGATGGCTCTACTCAGAGTTTGTGCTGTACCTAGGTTGCACCACTTAAATACAGTGGGCCAGAGCCTCAGCAGTATGGCCTAGCACAGAGATAACTTTTTGAATTTAAGTGGAACCGAGGATCTACCCCACCCCTTCCCTGAGGCCCTACCCCCACCCTGAGGTCCCACCCCACTCCCTCTATCCCCCCTCCCTCCATCGCTCACTCTCCCCCACCCTTACTCACTTTCACCAGGCTGGGGCGGGGGTTGGGGTGCGGGAGGGGGCTAGGGATGCAAGCTCTGGCAGAAGAGTGTTCAGAGTCCAGGAGGAGGTATGGGATGGGGCAGGGGACTGGAGTGCAGGAGGGTGTTCGGGGTGCAGAAGGGGGTATGGGGTGCTGGCTCCAGGAGGGGGCTCTGGGCTGGGGCAGGGGATTGGGGTGCAGGAGGGGGATTGAGGTGCTGGCTCCAGGAGGGGGTTCTGGACTGGGGCAGGGGGTTGGGGTGCAGGAGGGGGATCAGTTGGCTGGCTCCGGGAGGGGGTTCTGGGCTGGGGCAGGGGGTTGGGGTGCAGGAGGGGGATCGGGGTGCAGGAGGGGGATCAGGGTGCTGGCTCTGGGAGGGGGCTCAGGGCTGGGGCAGGGGTTGGGGAGTGGGGTGGGGGTGAAGGGTGCAGGCTCCCGCTGGGCAGCAGGGCAGCAGGACAGCAGGACCTAGGCAGGTTCCCTGTCTGCCCTAGCCCCACACTGCTCCCAGAAGCGGCCAGCAGCACATCACTGTGGTCTCTGGGCTGGGTGCACATGGCTCCACGTGCTACCCCTCCCTGCAGGCACCACCCCTGCAGCTCCCATTGGCCGCAGTTCCCCATTGCCAGCCAATGGGAGCTGCAGGGGTGGTACCTGCAGGCAGGAGCAGGGCACGGAAACCCCCTACCATCCTCCCCACCCAAGGACCTCAGGGACGTGCTGCTGGCCGCTTCCTGGAGTGGCTTGGAGCCAGGGCAGGTAGGAAGCCTGCCTTAGCCCCGCTGCGTCTCCGGACTTTTAGCGGCTGGAGACTGCAATCAACTGGCAGAGGCGCCGCAATCGACCAGTCGATCGCTATCTACCGGTTGGTGACCACTGGCCTAGCAGATAGAACATTGGACTCAGACTTAGGGGACCTGCGTTCTATTCCTGGCACTACAGCTGGCCTGTTGGGTGACCAGAGGTTAATCTTAAAGCTTATGCTTTAATAAATTTGTTAGTCTCTAGGGTGCCACAAGTACTCCTTTTCTTTTTGCGAATACAGACTAACACGGCTGCTACTCTGAAACCAGAGGTTAATCACTTCCTCAATTTGTGCCTTGATTTCCCCATCTGTGGCATGGGGATTATGATACTGATCTCCTTTGTAAAGCATTGTAAGATCTACTGATGAAAGGCAGTGTATAAGAGCTGGATGTTACCATTAGCTTTTGTGAATTGGCATATCTCTATTGAAGCCAATGGAGTGGCACCAGTTCAGACCAGCTGAGGATCTGGCTCATTATTCCTGCAATTCCACTGTCTCTGTTTTCGAGTGCCACCTTCCAGCTTGCAGTACCACTGCTGTCCCTACATGCCCTGAACCCCTTTGTTTTCCGCCCACTGGCAGGTTACCAGCAATAGTGTTAACACCCTGCAGAAAGCTTTGCTTCCCTTCATGTACAGGGCAACTGGGAACGGCACTCAAAGCATTCTGCAGCCTGTCACCCCTGCTGACTGCAGGTGGGCCAGTGATGCAGAGGGAATGAGAAAATGAAGAGGTTCCAGCTAGGAGAACTGGAGATGAGAGCCAGTGCTGCCTGCTCCTGCTCCACACACCAAACCAACCAAGTTCAACAATGGCTACTTAGCCATATTGTGGCTGAATTGGGTTATAAACCAATTTGCCCAGTCAGTGTGAATGGAGCAAGCCTAAGTCCCTACCAGGCTGTCTCCCTGGCTTGGCTGCTTTGGTTGTGTCTACACTAGTCTTTCTTGGGCAGTCTCCCATCAGTGCAGACCCACCAGCGACAGCAATGGAGTGCTAGGGGAGACAGGTACTGCTACCTTCATCACCTTGTCCTCTAAGCCTTCTTGGAGCAGCTGTAGATGACATAATAGTCACAACACAAGTGGCCTACTGAGCCTTGTCTACACAAGCACCTTCACTGTTGTTACTGGTGGAGCTGCACTCGTGGGAGATTCCCCCCCACCCCCGCGCAAAAATCTAATGTGAACAAAGCCAACCATACACCACGCAGCTGGACCAAACCATGTTATACTCCAGTTCAGCCACAGTCAAACATCACCTGTTTTCATGGTGTAAATGAAACCACGGTGAGAGGTGGGTTGATACCTACATGGGAAGGGCAGAGACAATGCTAAGAAAGGAAGGTGAGGAGCAGCATCTCAGGACTGAGCTAATCATTCCAGCTACTGGGACACTGAGACACTGTGTGTAGCCCGGCAGCTTCTGTTCTCATATTATTATCTGCATTACCATAGTGTCCAGGAGCCTCAGGCGGGACCAGGAGCCCATTGTGCGAGGCACTGTGCACATGCAGAGCAAGGAGACAGTGCCTGCCCCAAAGAGCTTACAATCTCCGTAATCACGTCTTTGATGTTTATATTGGAGAGCAGTTCTAAGCACTATTGCCCTCTGGCAACATCATCATCTTCCTTGTGGGCATATCCCCACCCCACGCCCCACCTCTACCGTTCCACACCGACAATCTATTACCCCCTCCACAGAAGCCACGACCAACACACAAAGCTGCGTGGGCGCCAAAAAGCACCTCACAGCCACGTTCCCTGACTAGGACAAGGGGACCCCTTAGATTCGCTTCCAGACAGGCACAAAGTCTGTCATTCAAAATCAAATATTCCCCATCGTCTGGTCCTAACGTGCTTCTCTCCTGGAAGTGCCACTGCACACTGCGCTGAAAGAGTTAACAGAGAAGAGCAAGGGGAAAAAACCCAAAAGCTCCTTGTCAGCCTGTCAGAGCACTTCACAGGGATAATGTAAAGTCTGGCATTTCCTTTAGATAGCAGAGTCTAAGGTAACAATTACAGAGACAGTCTGAAGGAAAAAAATACAGCTGGTGTTATCCCCACGTCGCCTACCACACAGCCCGTCGCACGCCTGCCTGAATAACCATGCCAGGGATTCTTAGCAATCAGCTCCATCGTGCAGGGCGAGGTTATGCAACCCAGCAGGCCCCGAGGCACCCCCGCTGTGTGTCATGGCCCTGCCCCTGGTTGGGAAGGCAACGGAGGGGCCACTCACACAAGAGCAATTTATCAGCACTCCTCTTTGGCGCCTCGACATGCCTCCAACCCCTACTCTCCATCTTCAAGGCTCCTTTCCCAAGGAGGGAGAACTCACCCTATGTGTGGGGTGACAAGTGCCAGCACCACCCCACCAGGGCCATGACTGTGGTGACAGCAAGAGTCCCCCCCATAGGGTGACCTCTGCTGGGGTTGTGTCAGAGCAGCAGGATACAGAGCTAGCAACCCATGGGGCTCTTCTGTAGTACAGAGAACAATGCTACTGAATTTCCCCACCCTTTTCTAACCTCCTTGCCATGAAAGGTGAGCATATTGCCATGGGGGCAGTTTAAATCACTTCTTGGAGATTGATCAGTTCCAGGTTTTGCTGTGCTCCATGTCGGAGGCTGGTTTGCTCTTTGTTGTTGGGCAGCAAACATGTTTCATGGCCTCCTTTTTGAAAACGCTGCTTTAAAAAAAGGAAAAGGGATATGTCAGCTTCCAACATACCGGGGGGGGGCATTAAAACGGCAGCGACGGGGTGTAAATCATTATTTAAATATTATGAAAAACACCTTGAACAGCATCTTTTGACTAAGAGCCCTTTGAACACTTGTTGCTTTGCGGAACAAGACCCATATCTAAGGCTGCTATTCACACAGCTCCATAGAAACGCCATGGGATAGTGTGTGGTTCATTTTGGCAATTTGCTCAATATTCATGCTGTTTTCTTCATTTTATAAACCAGGTACAACGGAATGTTGTTTGAATGAGAAAAATCCTCTGCTTTCTCCCCTTGTTCTCCACTCAGTGGGTTCCCTTTCCAGCCAGGTGAGAAAACAGTGTCATTTGAATGTAGAGGCCTCTTTGAACGCTGCACAAGAGGTATAACGAACATGCCTAGCTCAGACCTGGAACAGTTCCCAGACCCAAACCGAATGAACACCGTGGTGTCTAAACAGAAGTCTGGCTTTCTTTCAGTCCAGGGACTTGTTAAGTTTGATGCTTCCCTACGACGCTTTGTTCTGCCTCTCTAAATCCTCCTTCTGAAGTATGGTGTAGCAAATACTGAGGAGCATCGTCCCTCTGTCGCCATAGTAACCTGAGTGCACTCTAGCAAGCACTATGCTCCCGATGAAATGTGCAAACAATCCACAGTACCCCCAGCCAATGCACAGACCCTCACCCCCTGAGCAACGGAATAGGGTAATTCTATGAAGCAAGAGTTGGCAAGAGCTGAAGAGTCTGCCCCCGATATCGGAAAATACTCAGCATCAAGATTAACCTTATGGTCCATCTTCAGTGTTGTATAGCCCTGTTTCTCTGCACCTCACTTATCAGAACCCCGCCCTGCTACTCACATCAGGGTCAAATCAATTGTCTTTAGCTTTAAGCCGGGACCCTGTGTCAGAGAACAGAGGGGTTTCAGAGAAGTGATGCCTGGTTAATCAGAAAACCCAAGAGTCAGGATTGTGAGGGAAGCATTTAGTTAAATCAATCTCACTCAAAATGCTGTGTTAAAAACCCTCTGCTAAACCGTTTTAGTGTTGGACTTTAGCTAAGCACTGCACATCAGTTTGCACATGCTCTTCTTCATCACATTTGGCCCTTAAACTTCCCACTATTCCCTGGTTTCCTCTTCTTGAGCATCTCCTGCCAGATAATCAGGAACACCTGGGTTTCCTATCATCGCGTCTGCCCTTCACTTTGGGCCAGATCCGCAGCTGGTGTTAATTGGCCTAGATCCATGAAAGTTGAAGGAGTTGTGCTGGTTTTTGAGGGTCTGGCCCGTATGCTTTAATCTTTAGGTTCAGATTGCCATCATTAGGAAGATACTCCACCCACTAAAATTTACACAGAGACGATCTTGTGACTGGGGAGGTGAATGGGGACATAGGTACTTTCCATCAAAATAATGTTTTGTTTTGATTACATTAAACAACAAGGAGGTCAAAGATCAGTGAGACAGCATGGCATCTCCTCTCTGACATGCTGCACTAACTGTGAGGACAAAATGGCTGCTGAACTCTGACCACCAGGAAAGTTTATAGACACTTAGAGTACACACAGAAAAACCCCTACAAGACATCACAGTTTCATAGCTACGAACACCTCATGTACCTCTAGAACAGCCCATAAAACCAGAAAACAAAGTTCATAAACATTTTAGCATGTCCTTGTTGTTTACATGTCTGAAATGGACCCATTTGTCCTCACATTTTTAAGACACTCTTTTTGAAATCATGATCAACATTTTGCCAAAACCACGTACTCGTAGCATTAGGACTCTGAGGATCCAAATACAAATCCGTAGTTTCCAGAAGGCTTTTGAACAGTTTCAGATGAAGTTTCACAATCTCTCTAGGTCCTTTTATGTCCCCCATCACCACAGAATCTGAGTGTCTCAAAATCCTGAAGTGACTTTACCTTCCCAACACCTCTGTGGTGTAGGGATGTATGATCTCCATTTGACACAGCTTGACATATTCTTTGTAGTTTTAAATAGTGTCAGCTCATCCAAACACCCCACTTCTAGTGTCAATGAATGCTGGTCACAGAATAATAAACAGACACTGAATTCTGCTGGAGTCAACACCTAGATTTATTGATTGAGACAAACTTAATTGACTGAGGTTTCACCTCGCTCAATATGTATCTGGAGAAACAATAAATCTTGATGCTGACCAAAACTGAAAGTTAATATATGTGCACTGTAACATACTTCCCATTGGCACAAGTGATATGGATTTCAATGTAGTTTCATTCTGAATTATCATATGGGCATAGCTTTCAAATGCATGTGGGAAATGCAGAGCTGGGAACACGGTGGCTGTGTTCTTCACTATAATCCCATTTTTAGTGTGGGGGAGCTGTGTTTTGAACAATGCGTTTTTACAGACAGCCATCTATCAGGAATTGGGCTGCAGCAGGCCCATTTCACAAGCAATGATGTCGTTCTTGTTGGGAGAGCTCGTTGAGTCCCTTGTGAATACCCACTGGGTATCTATCCTGCATGAGAATCAATTACAGAAATGATAAATGGTGCATTATAAATGGTCACTTGGCATACATTTCAGTTGGGAGCTATGCTGTTCTGCTAAGCAACAATTGAAAGAAACCTCCAGGAGGTCACATTTCACTGGCGATTTTTTTTTGTTATGTGGGCAGTGACCATCTTGACAATGGTAACAACTACTTTGGCAGAAAATTGTAAATGCTGTTTTTCCAAAGGGGCCAGATCTACACGGGTTGCTTGGTGTCAGTTTCATTCCTATAATATCTTGGTATGTTCCCAAGAACAGTCATTATAGCCAGGTGATAAAAAGACCAGTATTTGTGAAGAATGATTGCCTTCATAAAAGCTCCCAGCAGAAGTTTCATTCTGCACAGGGGAGAATAACTGTCTTGGGCTTGATTCCCAAAGCAGATGCATTTTCCAAGGCTACAAAAGTGACTAAGATCCCTGGCGCCATATTTTTCGAGCATCACTTGCTGGCAGTCACAAAGCTTCAGAATGTTGAAGTTAAGGCTCCTAGACGATCGTAGGTTATGAATATCATCAGGTTTTTCTACTTTCACAGCCCACTTTTTCTGGACTTCCTTGGGGCTCCTTCTGGCATCTGAGCAATGGGGAGAAGTAGTTGCATGACCTCAAACAAGAGACTACTTTAGGCACCTAAGCTTTTTTTATATATATCTTTTTCTTTTCCCGGTTGCAACTAGGAGAGAGAACTTTTAAAGCCCGCTTCTCTGAGACAAAACCTTCCTGTCATGACTAGCTTTTTGCATTATGACATTATGCGATACATCACCACATCATGAGGTATATATTGTCGCCACCTCACTGCTACATGACGTTACCACATGAGACCATATCACAGGGCCCCAGCAACCTTTTACAGTTTTACCATGTCCTGCAATCATTGTCAATGCTTGGACTGTTGACAGGCTGACAGCCACAACTGTGTTCCTTCCTTACCTTGACTTGATCATTTCTGAGGTCAGGGATAGGTTATGCCGAGCTAATCTTCTCTGACCTTCCTGTATTTACTGGCAGAAAAGGGCCTGTTCCCTGTTTTAAGGGCCTGTTCCCAACCAAGGACTGATACAAATCACAAAGAAGTCAATGGGAATCTTTCCACTGACTTCAGTGGGCCTTGGAGGTATTGCAGTACTCCCATTGACTTCAATAGGAACAGGAACCGGCCCACATTGACTTTGTGATTAATGAAAAATCCCTTCTACACCAGTCTCCTGGTAACGAGACCTCAGCACGAACGTCTGGCCATGTCACAATGTGCTGGGTGATCTGGACATTGTCATTTGGGAGTGTGACTGTTTTCTCTCTTTAAAATTCTGTTAAAGATTTCTGGAAGAAGCTGTTACATCTCTCCATCTTGAGTGACTTCAGGCCTCAGAACACAGGAGTCAACATTTTAGAAAAACATCTCAGTATTGGGAGTACTGGGTTAGAGATTCCCAACCCCCCGAGAGTCAGTCTGGGCTTTCGATTCATGTGAATCCCATAAGTAAAGAGTGATCCAGGGACAGCTCGGTGACAGAAAATGTATTAAATGTGTTTCCCTGCATTATCTTTCTCTTCTATTTCCTTTTTTGTCCTTGCGTGCACTAGGCCTGATCCAAACCCTACTAAAATCAAGAGGAGTCTTTCCCTAGACTTCAATGGGCTCTGGATCAGGCCCTAACAGCAGCATGTCAGTGGTAGAGCAGAACACTTGAAAAACGGAGATTATATTCAATTTCACTGACATTGCTGCTAAACTGAGGTGAAAATTCCTCCCCTCTGCAAGAACTGCTCAAGGGGCCACCAATTAAATCCCATTTAAACCCTTAAAATAGGATTTAAGTGGTGCCCTGGATGCAGAGGTGGTTCTTACCCATGCAGAGAGACAGGATAGAAAAAGGGGGGGTAGGAGGGATCATGGGTACAGTGTGTGTGTGTGTGTGTGTGTGTGTGTGTGTGTGTGTGTGTGAGTGAGAGAGAGAGATGGGACCAATGGCAGGAGAGAGAGACTCACGAGAGTAACCTTAGGTTGCGGGGAGAGAGAGCCAACAAGAAAATGGAAATGAAAATGGAAATGGGAGTGGAGGAGACACAATCAGTGTTGCCGTCTCTCGCAATCTCACTGAGAGTCTTGTTATATTTGGGGGGTTTTCTTAAAGCCCCAGCTCCTGGAGTCTGGTGATTATGTAAGAATCTTAGCTTTCATATATTTGTTTTTTTAAAGGAAGTCTCTAGCCCTCCTGGCTGCAGAGAAAACTTCAAAGATGTGACCCCTCAGGGCTCAGACACCAGAAGACAAATAAAAACACCCCAAATTTATTATTTTTTAAAAAAAATCTCATGATTTTTAAGTCAATTTCATGACTTTTGGAGACCTGACTCTTGATTTTTGAACACTTGGGATCAGCAGCAATGGACAACACATGTCTTTCCCTCTGTAACTGTGTAGTCATCCTTCTTCTGCACTCCTTCCCCTCCCAGCACTTGTTCCTGGCCCCTGCTCCTGCCCAGACCTCCTGATCCTCTTTCCTAGATCCCCGCAACCACTGTTCCCGCTAAGCTGTGCACGTGTGCGCACGCACACAGATTCTAAATCTGGCGCACATGGGGAAACAGCACGCGCACATTTGTCTCACATCCTGATGGCATATCCGTCAGGATGCCCGCTCACCATCACCGCCAAAGTCCTGGGGATGGTGTGGCAGCGCTTCCTGGGGCAGCTCCTGGTGGCGCGCCCACCCGCCAGCAGGAGCCTGTAGTGCGGGCGGCCCCCTCCTGCCCAATCAGAGCTTCAGGGCCGGGGCTTGCAGGTGCCCCCACTTCCCCCGACCCAACCCAGATCTACTCTAAGAGTCAGAGGGACCTGGCTGGCTCTTAGGGTCTCTTGCATGCTGCCCTTGCCTAGAAGCTCCACTCTGCGGCTCCAGCAGCTCCCATTGGCGCTTTTCCCTGCCAATAGGAGCCACGGAGCTCACGCTTGTGGTGGGCTCAGCACATGGAAAGCGGAGACCTCCCTCCCCCCCTCGCTGCTCTGACCCTAGGAGCCAGAGACCTCCCAGAAGGGCTGGTGAGTGCAGCCAGAGAATGGGGCAGGGTGTGGTGGAGTGAGTGTCTGGGAGGTGTGGAGGGTGCTGGGCAGTGGGGGAGGTTTGTAAGTTTTGGGGTGCAGGCAGTGGGGGCCTGTTGGGGGGTGCTGGGCAGTGGGGGAGATCTGTGTGTATCAGGGCACTGGGCAGTGGGGATCTGTGTGGGGCATTGTTTAGTTGTGGTGATGGGGCTATGGGGAAGGGCACTGGGAGGGAGGGAGGGAGGGAGGAAGGGAGGAGAAATCTGTGTGTATTGGGAAACTAGAGAGTGGGGGGTTCTGTGTGGAGTGCTGGGCAGCTGTGGTGGGGCTGTGGGGGGGGGGGCACTGGGCAGGGGTGGTGGTGTGCACAGCACTGTGCATTTGTGTCAATTGTAGGGGGTTTTGGGGGGGCTCTGGACATAGTGGGTTCAGGGGTTGCAGGCCAGGGGAGCTTTGTGGCTCTCTTCTCCCACCCACCCCACCCCCACTCGCCCAATGTGTCCTGATATTTCACTCTTGCAATCTGGTCACCCTATTTACGGGTGACTTTTGACATTGTTCACCCGCCATCTATCAACACAGACAGATTCTACTAGCTGGCAAGAGGGGGAAAGGGAAAGGAGGGCAATTAATCGTACCCCTCCCCACCAGCATTTCGAACGTGGAAATTGATCACATTGGGACGGTCGGGGAGCGGGGACCCACACATCTCCTTGTAGTCTGTTCATTTGGCTGTGTACAAACTCAGTATGTGTGAATAAGTCAAAATGCCTGGCCGTAGTTGCTAAGGAACTGCAAAGATTTCCCAGAAATGAACAAAGGTAAGTGTTGTTTTCGTGATTGAAATCTTTCAAAGGCTTTGGACTTATACATTTACTCTTGATGTTTTACCATTTTCCCATTTTTTTTTGCCGCAGGATACATGGATATGAATTGGAGCTATGCACAACTTCCAGTATCCTGATCTGAATGATCTCCCGTTTGCCCCTTTTGTCGAGTCACGCTGTTAAGCACATTGAAATAGTAGCCATATAATAAAGTATCAATTTTAAATAAACCAATCTGGTAAAAAAAATCAATCCCACTGTCACTGTCTAGAAGTCTAAAGCGTAAAGAACAGTGACTTCATTTAAATCTGGATGGCTGGATGAGACAATAGAGACGGTTACACCCAAGTCACATAGTGTAATACCTGTTAAACTTCATGAAATATTCACATATGATAAGGACAACGGAGTGGTTTGTGTATATTGTCGAGATGTCAGAGCTCCAGGAGAATTTTCAACAGGAAGAATGTGGAACGATGTATGGAAGTTGGATTTCTTAAAGGGTCATATGTCAAATAAGTCTTATATAGATGGTGTAACAGACTTAGAAACAAAAACCTGTCCTTACGGAGCGGATTGCTTAGCATGATTCTTGAAATTCCAAATGAAAGCAGGGGAGGCAAATTAATCTTGAACGCAAGCGCTCAAACTCAAGAAGAAATCAAGGTACTTATTGACAATGTGTTGTTGGCTATTAAAATGAACAGCTCATTGCTTTCTGTCCAGGATATTAATGACCATATGGAAAAGTATGTGCGCATACCAGCAAGCTAGAGAAGTAAAAATTATGCTTTTGAATTTCTTGAAATTATCAACTGCATTGTCCAAAATGACCTCATGCATGAAATAGCATCGACAATGTTACATACTCTAGCTGTTGATGAAAGCACTGATATATCCATTAACAGATACTTGATACTCTACTTTAAATATAGATCCATAAATTCTGCAGACTATAAAACTTCGTTTGGTGGACTATTACGATTGCAAGAATGTAATGCTGTTTCAATAGTGTCTGCAATCAAAGAGTTTTATAAAAAATATCAACTTGATCTAATGAAAATGGTGATGTTCACATCTGATCATGCTTCCGTGATGTTGGGCAAACTCAATGGCATGGTGGCTCAGCTGAAACGTGATATTCCACACTTAGTCCAGCAACGTTGCGTTGCACACTGGGAAGACTTGGGGATTTCCGATGCATGGAAAGAGGTCAAGCTGATAAGAGACATCAAAACCTTAATGAGAACTGTCTACACAATGTTCTGTCGGTCATCCAGGAGAAAATGCAAATTTCAGGAAATAGTGGATGCTTCTGAATGTGAGTCAGTGGTTTTCAGGCCACTCAATGAAGTGCGCTGGTTATCTAGGCACTTTGCACTTAGAACAATTATTCGCAACTATAATCCTCTTCTGGAATATTTTGAGCAAGACAAAGATACTGATCCAGTTTCTAAATACTGCACAAAAGCTGAATACCATGGAATACCGAATAACATTAGAAGTTTTGAATAATGTTTTTTCGGAGCTGGCTTCACTATCCACGCTGCTCCAGAAACGGGGCCTTACACCTCTTGAAGCATTTCACCTTGCCCGAGGTAAACTGAACAAGATCAGAAGACAGTACTTTGGAGATTCAGTCTTATGGAGTGACAAAGTGAAGGCTCTCTTAGATATGAGCTCTCAAGAAAATAATGAAATTGATACCAGTTCCATAATAACTTTCATAAACATCTTGTGTGCACATTTGGCAGACCGGTTTCCAGAGGATTAATTCCATGAGTGGTCGCTTTTGATTGTGCAGCAATAGTTAAGTGTGACTTCAATTTGGAATTCATCAGGTCAAATCCCTATGTTCAAAATACACAGACTTTCTTGCTGAAGAGATTGTTATAGTCAATCAGTACAATGACTTCAAGTTTGCAGTAGCCGAAAGAATCAAAAGCCAATTGGTTTTAAGTTTCTCGGATACGGTGACATTTGCTCACCAGAACGAACAGTTTCAGGATCTTGCAGAGTTGATGGATATTGGAAGAACATTCCTAGCATCAAGTGCAGACTGTGAGCGTGGCTTTAGCTTAATGAACACTCTAAAAAACAAACTACTGAATCGTTTACAAGTAGATCATTTGGACATGCTGATGTGTGTTAAGAGTTACCAGCTGGATGGAGGACTGATAGATCTGGACAGAGTTTATATTGAATGGGCAAATGAAAAAGATCGCAGGGAAAAGCAGTAGGGTTAGTTTAGCAGTCTTTGACATTTCAACCAATAAGGAAATTAAAATGCATTTGTAATTATATATCTTATTCTTGGCTGATAATCATTTATTGATATTTTTTAGGAACATTTTAAATTTAAAACACAAACTTTTGTTTTTCTTTTTTTACTTATGATGTCTCTATCTGAAAACCCATATAAATTGACACAAATTGCAAATTAAAACTTTTTAAATATATAAGCATTTTACTCGCTTAGGCGCATTTGCTTCATGGTGCACAAATTTGAACTCCGCTTCAAAAATTTGCACAGAAGAAATTTTTTGCACACACGGCCTGTCAAAAATTAGAAGAAACATTGCCCCTAACCCATGTATCCATCCCAATCCCCTTTCCTGGCTGTAAACTCTTACTATCGGTTCTGGCGACAGTACCAGTAGCCTTGCACCATGCTCAATTCCATACGAAATTCAGAGTTGGGGTTTCTCAAGTATTTAGCCACTCCAAGACAATAATTTGTAGCACTTACACTGCTCTATGCAGATGGACGGTATTTGCATTTGTCATTAGCACCCGCTGCATGTCTTGTAATTCATTTCAAGGAATGTACTTTGGCAGTGCAAAGCCAGAATGATACAGTATAGCACTGGAAGGGCGCTGTGAATGTATTTTTCCTACATGATGGATAGGGATCTTATAGGTTTCAACTTATTTTTTATCATATAAGCCCTTATACCATTGTGATTTCCACTCAGCCCTTACATCTATTCACCCAATCCAAGCACTTACCAAGTTGACATTTCTGCCTTTTTTCCCTGTTGCTAGATTTTCTGAATATAGCAGCCTTTGCTTGCTTCCCTTTTAACCTTTGGAAATTCCTCATTGAATGAAGTTCTCATCATCTCCTACATATTCAGATAACAGTCTCAGCAGCTTGATGATTGTGAAGATCTGGAGGGGGGGACGGGGTTAGGAAGGTGAGCTTTTTTTAAAAAAAAAGATGGGCTTTGATGCTATTTACATTTTTAAAACCTTCATTTGGTCTTAAATAGCATCAGTATAAAAGTTGCATTAGTAGAGAACACGCTTAATATCCTAGAAAAAATGCTAACAATGAGGCCAAGGTCAGAACACTGGGGCTGGCGCTTTCCAAAGGGCCAGAGGTAGGTAGACAGGCACCCACTTCCCCCAGAATTTCAACGCACTTTAGGCTCTGTCGAAACTCCCAGCCAGGGCCAACGTCATCCCTTACTAAGTTCACGGTGTTGCATCAGTGATGAATCTGAATCGGTATCTATGAATGAAGCCAGGTCTGCTTCTACTCGTTAGTACAATAGGTCTGGGTCCCCTGAACAGAGTTATTGCACCAGACCAGATGACCGCTCCAGCCTGTCCTTTAGCAGTGGCTAGTATCCCTCCACTTCAGATACAGGAAAAAATCCTCCTTTTTTTATAGCTCAACTGGTTGCCACATTTCCCACATGCTGCATTCCAGAACATTCCCATACATCTTCGGCTAGGAATTCACTTTCTGCAGAGCACAGGAACTGACAGTCTCTCACCCTGTTCCCGGGCCTCTAAATATTGTTTTTCAAGCAGATGAGGGTCACCGTTCTAAGAGGAACTACCATTTACCCCCTCGCTGTTGGGATTTGGGATTTCAGGACAGTAAGCCCCGACTTAAATGCCTGAGTGCTTAGTTGCAGAAGCTTCTGGCTGCTGGTGTCAAAAGAGGTTAAATAAGCATATTAACTAGATCCAGTCTGACATATCATGTTTACGGATAGGATGTTTGCCATGCTCTTTGATGACTTCAATAAGAGATTCTTTAAAGCTGAAGCCTCCACTTGGGAAATATATTTTCCAGCAGTTGTTCCAAACCGAAGAGTGCTTCATAGGCCTTTTGTCAATATGATTTTATGGTTTGTTTACAAATGGTTAAATGGCTATTGAATTTCTCTCACTGCCCTATCAAATCCCTCTGCAGCACCCGCCCCTGCCACCAACTAAAAGTAATGACAAGGGAGGCGGCTAGGCGGCACTTCTGCTATTTCTCGGATGTGTTTACTTATAGCTCATCATTGATAAAGAAAAAAAATTGGTTTTTTTTTTAAGTAAAATGTAACGGATTCAAACCCATGTGGACAATCCCAGAGGTGGTGTATGGCACTTTGCACTCCAGCCTGAGCACGGGGCTGCCTGGCACTGTCCTGGCTAAGGAGCCTGGCAAGGACCAGACTGTGATTTAGGGCGTGTCTGTTCTGCAAGCAGAGGGGTGGCTGCAGCACACGTAGCCACACCAAGCTAGGTTGGAGCTCGCTAGCTCAGTTACCAATAGCAGTGAAGCCTTGGCCGCACGGATGGCAGCTCAGGCCCACCCAGGATCCTGGGTGTGCAGTCACACAGCTGCTGCACCTTCATTGCTATTGCTAGATCAAAGCTAGCTCCAGTAAGTCTACGTGTGCCACCATCATACCTCTGATGGCAGCACAGACTGACCCTTAGGGTCACTGTTCCCTCTAAGCTGGGTGCGTGTGCGCGTGCACACAGATTCTAAACCCCGCACAAACAGCGAAACACCACGCGCACAAAAATTTGCACAGAAGCACAACAATTTGCACAGAAGAAATTTTTTGCACACACAGCCTGTCAAAAATTAGAGGGAACATTGCTTAGAGTATGTCTATGCTGCAATTAAAAACCTGTGGCTGGCTCGGACCAGCTGACTTGGGTCGGCGGGACTTGGGCTAAGGGATTATTGTATTGCAGTGCAGATGCTCGGGCTTGGTCTGGAGCCCGGGCTCTTGGACCCTGTGAGGTGGGAGGGCCCCAGAACTCAGGCTCCAGCCGGAGCCCCAATTAAACAGCCCCTTAGTCCGAACCCTGCGAGCTGAGTCAGCTGGCACCGGCCAACTGCGGGTGTCTAACTGCAATGTACACATACCCCCAGACTCCAGATTCAGCCTCTGCATCCCCCTTGCTCCTTGAGGGGAGTAAGCAGAGTCATTTCTATTGCTGGCACAAGTTACTTCCCCCTCTGCACTGGACCAGCCGGTGAGGGTCTGGGCGGAGCTAATGGGAATGGAAGCTACTCTCTCCTTGTGCAGGGGCTGGAGGATGGAAGTAGCTTGTACAGGGGAATAAGGGAATCCTTCCTCCCGTGTGCGGACAAGCAGGTGAGCCCATAGCTGGCCTACATACACACATGTTCTGATTACTGTTTCCCTCACCTTCCCACCCCCATTGCCCCCAGTTGTTTGTTACACCCACCTGTTGTCTCTGGTCTCGCAAGTTCTCTGAGGCAGGGACTGTCTTTTGTGCAGCACCCAGCACAATGGGTCTCCTATCCCAACTAGGGCATCTAAACGCTTCTGAAATACATATAATGAATCATAACCACCTAGGTACCCTTAGACCCACACTGCAACCAGGGTATTTTGCTGCAGAGAGAAACAACTATTGTTCATCATCCATGCTGATGCTGAATATCCATTGCCTGCGATGTCCAAGGAGTTTAACTCGGCCTTACAAACGTTTTCTCAGCACTGAATTACAGAACATAGCAACGGTGTGGAAATTCTCTCCTGCAAGATGCTCACGTACAGATCATTTTGCCTGGTAATCCCATCCACATTCCAATCTATTTTATGTTGTATTAGCAATAAATTGGGCAGCAGAGTTGTTAACCCAGTTTATTAGGACTTTCCCTTGCAGCTAAACCTATAGTTAAGGCTTGGTGAGACTTCAATTACTTCCTCTTTTCACATGGCCGTAACTTGCTGAAAAATTGCTTCTGGCACAAATGTTCCCTGCTTGGCTCCAAGTCCAGACATGGTGGTTGTTTTTTTAATGTTTGAGAAAATCTATTTCCGAGTTGTGGGGAAGTGAATAATATGGGCTCTTTTGGGCTGGGAAAGGGTTACGATTTTTTTGTTGGTGTTCACGCATAACTCAAAACCAGCTGAAGTGACCCTGATGGGCTCAGAGCCTCACTGAGAAGCAGCCTGCAGGCCAAGCTAAGAGATCAAACTTTTCAAACTGGCCATTTTAAAGCAGTTGGCTAGCCCATTCTGCACATGGGCTGTGAATGTCTAGGGACTTGCTGGTCCTGAGCCCAAGCTGCAGCCAAAGGGGCTCCAAAGCACCTCAGAAGGAAAACTATTGTAAACTCTTTGGGAGAAGGACTGTCTTTTTGTTCTGTGTTTGTCCAGCGCATAGCACAATGGGGTCCTGGTCCGTGTTTGGGGCTCCTAGATGCAGCCACAGTGCAAATAGTAAATAAATAAACAACAAGCACCATGATGCAGAAGTTCAGGAGGAGGGATGCTATCCTGAAACCTGGGTCTTCTGTGCATCAAACCAGTCCCTCAGTGTCATTTAGAGCTGCCTGAAGGCTGCCCTAGATTATACTGGCTGCCAATGACCTCAAAGGACATTCAGGAATTACTGGGGTACAGGGAAGAACTGGCCACACCCTCTACAGTAGCTGCGGAGAGGAAGGATAGCATAGGAGCCATTAAGCCAGCTCTATACTATGAGATGGTGCCCCTTTCCTGGAGTAGATCTCCTGTGGTCAGCTATACCAGCTTTAGGGGCACTTTATCACTGTATCCTGGTAGAAAGTAGCCCTAGTCCAGGGGAGAATTTGGGCCATATTATGCATAATAATATCAGTACTAATGTTAATAGTTATAGAGGTTGATTTTTGGCTTGTGTTTCATTATCGAATTCTGGACTGGCGCATGCGTTTGATTATTACAGAATATATGCAGTAACACTAATTGCAGTTTGGTTATAGTGGATGTGGGCATTTAACATTAGGTGTATGTTATATGGCTCCTCTGAGCCCTAATTCAGCAAAGCACGCAAGTGTGGTACTGGGGACTCTGCCTTTAAGGGCTAAACTTCCCAGACTGAGATTCTGAGTAGGGCACTGTGAAACTCTAGTTGCTCCGCACAGGCAGCTGGAATCAGACACAAAATAAAGGAGATCACTTGCAAACCCCTTAAGCACTGTGGGATCACTCAACGCCCCGTTAAGCACCCACTTACATCCCACTGACTGCAATGGAATTTAAGCACATGCTTAATTCTATGCCAAACTGGGACCATAAAGCATTTTGGTTTGGAAGAGAAGATGGATCACTGGCCAGGTCCACTATGGCAATCCCTCAGTTCTTATTTCTCAGAGATGTTTCTGTAATACATGGGCTTAGCGTGTATGGTCATGTGTCCCTCTAGTAGCTGGTTCAAACCATTGTAACAGCTTGCTACGTCTTTGTAGCTCAAATGGTAGAGAGCTAGGACAAACTCCTGGCCCCTTTAAAGTCAATGGGGATTTTGCCATTGACTTCAATTTGCCATTGCCTTCAATGGGGCCAGGATTTCTCCTCACAGGTTTTGATGTCTGAGTGTATGTGCCCAGTTTCTGTTCTATTTAATTAATACTTTGTTACATTTTCAGAGTAAGATGCTTGTAATTTCTGATCTTTGCAATTTTTCCCATTTATAGATATCCATGCAATTATATATAGCTGTTCATAAAACAACACTGCTCAGAGCAAACAAAGCAGAAACCTGGTTTTGCTAATTTAACTGCTTTTCCTATTGACTAAGGAATTAACTAGGGAAAAAAACCCTGATTTTCAAAAAAGCATCCCTTTAAGCAAACAGATCTGCTAAAGGCTTTTCTACTTTTTCTCAGCAGCGCTTCTTACACTTCATCAGCAATTTAATTTAAAGGTGACTGATCTGAAGTTGAAGTTTCACAGTTTATTTGGAAGATAATCTACTTTTCTTTCAAAAACCATCATTCTTACAAATCTCTCCAGTCTGAGAAAGCAAAGCACCGACTCCCCATCTGAAAACATTTGCTCGTGATAGTAAATATTTTGTATCATGCTGATCTAATTTGCATGTCATGGCGAGGCGCAGTCTGTGTGCGAGCAGTTGAGGGAGTCAGTTTGCACACATCACTAAATGAAGCCGTATATGCTGTGAGAATTTTACCCTCTTCCCGAGTCAGCACTTTCCTGGTCATTTACATTCTGCCATTTTGGACTGCGGCCATCACCTCACCTTTACCACTTTGGTATGGTGAAGTGGATTCTCAGTCAGGGTAAAATGGAGTACCTCCATTTACCTCAATGGAGTTATGCCAGTTTCCACCAGCTCAGGATCTGGCCCTTCATATTGTCTTTTACCACTTAGGAACATTTTCTAAGCAGCTGGGAATATCACCCTCCAGTAACACAGTATCCATTCCCAGCCCCTTGGCACCTCCTTCTTCCCAGCATGGTCTGATATTACATAAAGCAAATGCCATTTAGTCATCAATCCCTATGGACCAACTCCAGATCCCAACAACATCAAGGGAAGTTTTGGTCACTGACTTCAACAGAAGGAAGAAATGATCCTTTGTTCTTGGGGCCAGAGTGTCAGATGGTGTAAAGGAGACACTCCAATTTACCTCAGCTGAGGATGTGGCTCTTCAAATTTAGTTTTTTCTTAATTAGTTCTTGTGCATAGAGATGAGATCATACAAGATGTATTCCAAGATCTGCAGTACATGGGCAAATGGAGTAAGTTGAAGACCTAGTGGCATTCTTACCAATTACTGGGGTTCATTTGACCTTTAATTGCTTCTTTATGTTTGCCCCAGGGTCCCTCTAAATCGCTCATCATCCCACTTTCCCCATTTTAAAAATCTCTCTACCAAGGCCCAGACAACACTGTGGCTTCCTTCCACCTAACAGAGGACAAGTGAACAAGGGTCCCTTTGGAGATCAACTGTGCAGTGCTAGGCCATTTAGAAATGTTGATTTTCATTTGCCTGGCAGCCCAGAAAGGACATGTGCCCATAGAACAGAAAGCTCATAAAACCAGGAGAGCTATAAACCCACTACCTGCTGAAATATTCCTCTTCCAAGTGTTCCTTATCCCGGATTTATAAGTTGGGTAAGTGCAGTGGGAAGGAGTGGGTGTTGATCTTCTGCCAGTGGCTTGTGGAGTCTCCAGTTTTATGGACTTTGGCTCATCAGGCATATTTACTTTCGACTGGATGAAAACTGGTGTTTGCATGGTTGCACAGTGTCTTCTTAATATCCTTAGCACCACTCCTGCTTCATAAAGAGCTGTGGGAGTGGCTGGCTTGCTAACCGCTGTAGGTGTTTGTGACATTCCCCTCTGGTGTTGTCCAGACTGGTGATCTGCTGGGTCACTCCAATCCTTGACTCTGGGAGCCAGCCTTACCCTGCTCTGCTGTGAGAACCCCTACTTCTGGGCTGTTAACACACAGCCTCTGGCATGTAAGCAGCTCCCAGCTACTTGCAACCGAATGACACTAGCCAATATCTCCGGTTCCAGACACAACTCAAGGAACCTCCGTCTTGCAGGGTCCAGGCTCTCCCCTTTGATCAGCACTTCAGTCGCTTGGTATGGTGTCTGTAAGTGTAGGTGGAAGAGAGAGGACGAGCATGGCAAATGTCTCTTCCTTTTATCATGTCCTTTCCTTCCTCTTGGCTTCCCTCGCCCCCACTTCAGAGTCAGGTGAGCACTATTGAGTCTCTCCAAGCAAGGTTGAGTAATTCCCCTGCTGTGGCCTCATGCAGGTGAGTCCTTGCACTGTAGCTCCCTTGCTGGACAATGGCTGTTGATGCATTGTTTGAAACCTTGCCCGGGTGTTGGTTACTTTTCTTGCCATTGCCTCTGGGGAGCTAATATCTGGCTGATTTCCCCAACTTACAGCATGTTTTAGTGACAACCATAATACACAATCTGACTTTCAGCAGATCATAACCTTTCCCCGGATACCTTATAAGGCATGCTTTATATGTAAGATCACTATTATGTGAAAATGAGGAATATGAGGGTTACAGCATGTTTCCCCAAGGTATAGAATGTCACAATGTTGCAGTCACAGAGCCCCCTACCCCCATCCTCTGTCTGGGGAGTAAGATGCTGGAGATGGAGAAGTCAGATGCTCTACTGCATTATGACAGTTCTATGCTGCTGTTGTTTCATTTAAATCAATGGAGTTTTACCAGTTGAGGACTGGAGTAATAAGCAGTAGAGAACCCAGGTCTTCTGTATGGCACTGTTGAATGCTATGACTAAGCCAGTGACCCACCTCTTAACTTGATTTTAATGACCTGCAAGTGTATTCCGTGTAAAATAAGGCAGATTAGGGTATTTCAGCAAGGTTTGCAGTCAAAAGCAAAGTAGGTAGATATCAGAGCAAGGCACAGACCTCTGCTGTAAGGAAAAATTCAAAATTGGGAGCAGATACAGGGTCTGATTTGGAAAGAAAACTACCCTGATATAAAGACACAAAGAATTATAGCTACATTACATGGTCATTGTTAGACAAAGAGAGATCTCACTCATTTAAATTCATTTGGCAGTACACTTGATAAGCAGGCACTTACCTTCATGGGTTGAAACGTCTTGTGTTTATTCATTAGATTGAAATAACTCTCTTAGCGCAACAGAAAATGCAATGGCCAGAATTCAGTACAAAATGTCACAGGCAATGTGACTAAATGAAATCCCATCTAGAGCAGCAAAGCAATAATCAGCCAGATGTGGCGTTCTTTCATGTAATGTCCCCCTCCACATTTTCCTCCCAGACCACTTTATTTATAAGTGACTTCATTCTCAACTAGTTGTGACCAGCTCAGTTGTACCATGCAATAACAGAACCAGCATCTATTACCATTTAAGTTGGGATCTCAATCAGGAGCAATGGATCACCATCGCCTCACCAATTTTGGATCCAGACTACCCTTTGCAAAACCAAAAAGCCAACAAGAAAGTCTTGCTAAGCCAGAATAGCCAGCTGGTCCTGCCTATCTCCACTCATCTGCTGGGGGTGCATCGCAAACTAATATGCTCAACTTTCCTTTACTGGTGATTTGGGGTTAACGGCTTTTTTGTAGCATTGGACATTCCCACAGCCCATCCCAGCTTTGCCACACTGATTAAGCACTCAACAAGGGCTGATGAGGTGTTCAATAAAATCAGCCCCTTGAACCTCACAGATTTCACAGAAGTGCAGTACCAATAAAGAATCTTTTCTTCCATAACTGGAAATACAGTGAGCCCTTCATTAAAAAATTGTTTGTAAATATTGCTTCCCTTAGGTGAGGCTGCCACACCATGGCAAACCCTTCGGCCCATCAACAGAGTGTAATCTACTGGCCTGACAAAGACTGCATCAATCCTTTGCACATTAGCCCTACTAAATCTTTATCACTTCCTGTACCTTTGCTTTGGACCACATTAACCACCAATATTGCAGCACTCTGCATATCCCATAATGCAACAAATCATTTGTTTGGAGGATTAACCGGTATAAATGGCAATTTAGCCATTTCCAGCATCAGACTATTAGTGTTATTATGTTTATTACAGTAACACACACCAAGATCAGGGCCCCATTATCCTAGGCACTATGCAAAGACTGAAAGATAATCCCTGTCCCAAAGAGTCTAAATCGACAAGAGAGTGATTTATTTGCCCAGCTCTGTAGCAGAAATGGGACTAGAACAAACGTCTAGGTCAGGTCTCTAGCTCTGGACCACACTGCCTCCCAATGCAAATTGTAAAATATATAGCTATATTGAGGAGAGGGGTTTTGTCTGTCTGCTATAGCCTAATCTCTCGATATCAAAGAGTATCATTCATCACATGATAAAAAACTAGCAGTCGACTCCATTTGCAACCATCCAAATTTCAGCAGGCTCGGAAAACTCATTGTGCCTTGAGATTTGCACAAGTTCAGTTATTTTTATTTTTAGTGTTCTGGCCTGTCATAAAAAAAATTACTGAGTGCAAATCCTTGTGTTTCTTTTCTTCCAGCATCATAACTTTCATATGTATTATTGCTGAGAGATTCCACTCTCTCTCCCAACAAATCCCTGGAGAGACGCACTAGCAGAAGAAACGAACTTTGTACAGCTTCTTCATAAGAGAAAGTCAGCAATCCACTGGACCTAATCAGGTTTTCCTAGACATGACGGGGTGTGATCCTCAGCTGGTGTAAATTATTGTAACCTCATTTAAATCAACGGCGTTCTGCCAATTTACAGCTGAGAATCTAGCCCTTGATCTCATAAGAGAAGCACAGAAAAAGGTTCCAGCTGTGTTCTTCCCCTTTGTTTTCTTTCTCCGTAGAAATTTGTTACTTCTCTCACTGCAAACTGTGATGGGCAATAGTGATGGATTGACATTGCAGCCTAGGAAGCACTAATAGAAAAAGACTAGTGTGTAAGTAAAAACACTTACCAGGACTATAGATCTACTTAACAGGTCAGCTGATAATGTATCAGCACAGCTGGAAGATGTGTAAAAAAGAACCCATGGTTGATTTAGGATAACGGTCTGGTGGCTTTTAGACTGCTCTTCTTGCTCAATAGCAGAACACTAGTGCTAGAAATTTCAGCTCATTAGTGACTGATCTCTGCCTTTAGGAGCTGTGTGATGTACAGGAGCAGAGTTCCATTTAGAAAGTGCACCATGGCCTCCAGGGTCATTTCACTTACTTTTAGAGCTAAAGGCATCCGTGGATGTGGTTACAACTTAGAATGTCAAAAATCATTTGAGAAGGTTTCTCATCATTTGGAAATTGTTGGCCTTTGTATATTCAATTTCACTGGTAGGCTAAAAATGGCCAGCGTATTAAGAGTTCATAATAGACAGAGTCACTGAATACGGTATAAAGCCAAACTATTAGATAGAAAACTGACGTCACCCTTGTAAAACAAACACTGGTGCAGGCTGTAGAAATCATTAAAAAAACTGCAAAAGCTCTATCGTAAAATGTTCATTTTGATTCACCCAAGGGCTTCAGGCTGGATGGGGGTGCAATTTTGCACTCCCTACTCCTACCAGGGACAATGAGTGAACCCAAGCAAGGATTCACCTCCAGGGAGGGGGTCAGCAGTGGTACAGCGCCACACTCCACCACAGGGGATAACTTTAAATTGGGTTCTGTTCCCACTCTACCACTGACCTGCTGGGCAACCTTGGGCAAGTCACTTCTCCTCTGTTTCCCAGTTTTGCCATCTATAAAACAGGGACACTGATATTGATCTTCCTTTATCAAGCACATTGAGATCTATGGACAAAGAGTGCTACATGGTCCTGATCCAATGCTCAGTGATTTCACTGAAAGCTGGATCACGACTTCAGGAACTGATTATTATCCTCAAACTGGAACTGGAGCCCTGGACACTGTGCAGGAGATGGACTGAATCTTACCAACCACTTGATGGGTGCCACGGGCCAGTTGCAGTAGAGCAGGACTTGGGGCAGCTTGCACCATTTTGCACCTCCCACAGCAGGACGTTCCCCTGCCAGGCCCAGTTGTAGATCTGGCATATGCTGCGTTGGTTAAGACAGGTTATGTAGCTCTGTCTCCTTTCTTGTATGATGCCTACATCTTGATCACTGCTAGTGGACACGGTGAGGGGCAGGCGGGTATAGCTGATGTGTATTTATTTAGTATGAAAGCTCCCAAAACCTCCACAAAAATGGATGGATTCCCTCACCCTATATTTGGCTGGCAGTCTGTGTGCTGGATAGTCATGTATTATGCTTGTCTTCTTAGGGACACAATGTGGTACAGTTACTAACACCGAATGGCACCTTTCACCTTGAGCAGTCCCACTGACGTCAGTTGAGTCACCTGCACAGGAAGGCGTTATTCAGGATGAGTAAGGGTATCACCATCTGGCCTGTGGGCTGTAAAACACGTTGGGGGCAGGGAATTTGTCTTCCTGGATGTAGCTCATTATAATGTGCAGGAGTTAGGACTCCAGAATGTGACAAATGGAACCCTGGAGAGCTAGTGAAAGCAAAGGCTAAACATACAGGGCAAGATCTCAGTTGGAGTAAACCAACAGCGCTCCGTTGACATCCATCTCCAAATTTCTCTCACCCAAACAGATGCCATTGGTGGCAGACATTGTCCATGCTTGGCGTCTGTCCAAAGGTGACTTTTGTGTCTGTATGGAAAGGGAACCTGATGGAAAACAATGTCAATGGAGCTACCCCCATTTACAGCAGCTGAGGAGTTAGCCCAGAGCATAAATAACTGAGCAGAGTTATTCAAGGAAGGCATCTCAAATGCAAAAGTGAGTATTAATACAACATTAAGGTTGTGAAATCAAGGACTTAGCAAGTTGAGGGTTTCCAGTGCACCTAGAGGAGATCTGAAAATGGGGAGATTTTGCCACATAGACTTGGAGTTTTATTCTGAGAAACAAAAGTCAAATTTGTACTTCATCAACCAAATTCCTCCCCCTCTCCCCCGCTCCCCAAAAAAATCAGTGGAAAACTGCATCTATTTGTCTTTCTGACACAAAGATTGAACATTTTCTAGAATGCAGACACTTGCCATGAAAATTTTCATTTAATCTAAACCCCAATTTTCTAGCAAAAAAGTTTTGAAAGGAAAATACCCTAAATGCACTATTAGCTCAAGCCATACGGTAGGACCTGTTTAGCTTCTGGCACACATTTAATTAACAGTCCTGACCCATGACAGCTGCACCCCTCACGACCTATGTGGTCTGTTCAAGCTCCATGACTCAAACTTTTCACATACAAAAAATTCATCTCTGGGTAAAATCCAAACATGGAGAATTTCTTCTACAAAGGAATCTGTCCGTGAAAGTATGAGCCACTGAAAAATGAGGATTCGAATGGAAACTACCTGTGTACAGTGTAACAAATGACATGACATACAGGATTGGTTTCCAGAGAAAGAAAGAATTGTGGCGTGTGGGGGAAAAAACAGAATCTGGGATTATCATCATCAGAAACTGCCAGCCAAATTGAGCAGTTCTGCAGCTACAGTTCACTACCAAGAATAAATCAAGAGTAGATGCATAGATGTCACGTCCAGAAGGGACTATTACACTGACCGCCTGGGTAACAGGCCACAGCATCTCAAGCCCAGAGCATATCTTTTTGGAAGACATCCAATCTTGATTTCAAGTCTTCAGGGAATGGAGAATCCACCGTGTTCCTAGATAAATTGTTCTAATGTTCACTGTTAAAAATGTGTTCCTTATTTCTAGTCTGAATTTGTCTAGCTTCAGCTTCCAACCACTGGATCATGTTATGCCTTTATCAGATAGATTAAAGAACCCTCTGCTACAGAAATATCTTCCCCAGGTATCATGGGTGGCGTGTGAGCTGCGCCTTCAGAGTGGCCCCACTCCTTGCACCCAAGGCCCCACCCCTACCCCCCCATCTCCTGGAGTCCCTAGCGCTACTAAATCTCTCCCCACCACTCACTAAAGCCCTGAGCAACCCCTACCCCAAGGCCAGAGGAGCCCCGGCCAAACTGCCCAGTGCCCCCAGCCAGCACCAGCACCGGGCCATTGGGCTGTCCCAGCGCCGGCCCTCAGTGTGGACTGCCATTACACCAGCAGCCAGTGCCAGGCTGACCTCAGCACCGGCCCCCAGCACCAGTCACTGGCCAGTATCAGCACTAGGTGGTCCCCAGTGCCCGCTAGCCTCTGGCCAGCAGTGGAGCTGAGCTCCTGCCAGCTTGGGCACCAGACTGGGGAGAGGGCAGAAAATAGGCAGCGCCAAGGCTTGGCTTAGGAGAGACTTAGCCTCCCCTGGCCTATTATACCCACTGCTCATGCCAGGTAGTTACGTTTAGGGTCTAGCTCAGGGGTGGGCAAACTACAGCCTGTGGGCCGCATCCAGCCCCTCAGACCTTTTAATCTGGCCCTTGAGCTTCTGCGGGGAGCGGGGTTGGGAGCTTTCCCTGCTCCAGTGCTCTAGCCGGGGAGCAAGGTCAGGGGCTTGCCTTGCTCAGCTCTGCAAGGCTCCCGGAAACAGGAGCAGCCCGGGGACTCCGCACGCAGCCCCCACTCCAAGCGCCATCTCTGCAGCTCCCATTGGCCGGGAACTATGGCTAATGGGGGCTGCGGGGGCGGTGCCTACAGTGGCCCTGTCTCCGGATGGGCCGCTGTTTCCAGTAGCCACTTCAGGTAAGCACCTCCCAGATCCTCCACCCCTAAGCCTCCCCACCCCCTGCGCCTCAACCCCCTGCCCCAGCCCTGATTGCCCTCCAAACCCTTTGATCCTAGCCCAGAGCACCCTCCTGTACCTCTCATCCCCAGCCCCACCCCAGAGTCTGCACCCCCAGCCAGAGTCCTCATCCCCCCCCCGTGTGCCCCAATCCCCTGCCCCAGCTCGCCCTCCATACAATTTCCATACCGAGATGTGGCCCTCAGGCCAAAAAGTTTGCCCACTCCTGGTCTAGCTACACTGAGATAAGAAACCCACAGCACTGCCTGAGTCAGCTGACTTTGGTTCACAGGGGTCAGGATGCGTGACTATACAATTGCAGTGCAGATGTTCAGGCTCTGACTGGAGCCCAGGCTTTGAGACCCCGTGAAGGGGGGAGGGCCTCAGAGCCTGGACCCAAACATCTACACTGCAATATCTAGCCCTACAGCCCAAGTCAGCTGACCCAGGGTCTCAGACTCAGTGCCATGGGCTTTTTATTGCAGTGTAGACATACCCAGAGATGGTGATCAAGCCATTTTTTCAGCTTCTCTTTTTTCTGCTAAAATTAACTTTAGCTTCCTCACTGTAAGGCAGGTTTTCAAAACCTCAGAACATTCACCCAACTCTTTTCTCAGCCCTTTTCAATTTATCAATATCCTTTGAACAGTGTGGGCCCTGAAACTGGACCCAGCGTTGCAATAATGGTCTCACTAATGCCATAAAGTGGTAATAATGGTATAAAAGATGTTGAGATTAAACAGGAAGTTGAGACTATAATTATCTGGTAGGCAAGTAAGGACATGTTCTTATCCTGTTCCCAAGGCTTTCCCCAAAGCTATTTACAAGAATATATTGGCTTCCAACCTGGATGTACTAAGTGATCCATCGGAAAGAGGGGCAATGGAAAGGAAATATCATTCGTTCTCTACTTAACAAACATTGCATTTCTAATGCTGGAGGCACCAGCATGAGCAGCTGATCTTGGTCTTATTCTCTGCCTGAGCACCCTCGTCTCCCTTAAGGATGCCTGACAGCAAGTTGACAGCTCAAGCACTAATATCAGTTAGTTAACAGCAGGGAGAGCTCATGGACGGTTTTTATATGTGGTTCACCAAAATTCTGAATGTTGGTTTCATTTGTTCACTGCTTCCTTGGCAACTGACTGATGGATTTCAATAAAAACTTCCTGTTGCCGACTAGATAATACTTTTGGGGCCAAACAAAGAAGATAAGAGTCCCTTTATCCTCTCTTTGAAGAAAAGGTTCCAGCAAAAATCTTTGTGCTTTCTCCTATGCCTCCACTTGTGCATGGAAGGAGCTCCCATAAATATTCACAAAGCACCTCACCGTCCTCCTTCACACTCTCCTCTGCGGTGACTACAAAGCACTCAGCATTGGTAGGCAACTGACGCACTGTTTTTCAGATTGACTAATATCATCTCTTGCAGCTATCTGTTGTCTATTAGATTGTGGGCTCTTCAGGGCAAGGAGACTGTCTTTTTGTTTGTACAGTGCCTAGCACAATGGGTGTTGCCTCTTGGCCCTACTGTAATACATACATTAGATACTGTAAACAAGGCAGAATAAGGAAGGCAGAAGTAGACAGAAAATATCACTTACAATAAAGTTTCTCCCATTTAGCCAGAGGCTCCTATATTTTTATATCTCCTCCTTGGAAAAATGTCATCATGACAACAGTTTGCACCAGATAATGCATTTTTTTTAATCAGCATTACCATACCCTGCTCCATGGCTGCTGACACAAGCTGGTCAATATACCCATGGGCAAGTCAGTCTGCAGAAACTGGGGAAGGTGGCAAGGAAGATAATCTTAGCCTTTAAACTCATTTGTAGTGTTGTCATAGCCATGCCGGGCCCAGGATATTAGAGACACAAGGTGGGTGAGGTAAACATCTTTTATTGGACCAGCTTCTGTTGGTGAGAGACAAGCTCTCAAGCTATACAGAGCTCTTCTTCAGGGCTGGGAACAGAGCGTCACCGTGAAATACTAAGTGGAACAGATTGTTTAGCTTAAGTAGATGTAACCCTTCTGCCCGTCAGAGTTGGCAGCAACAAGGGCCGGGTTCAGTATCTAGGGGTTCCATTCCAATACACAATGCAAAACCGGCTCAAGCCCCCACCCAGTGACCTGGGACAAATATATACCACCCCGCTGGGTGCCTCCAAGAGGCAATACTTCCCCTCTAGCAAGCACAGAGTCTGAGTATAGCAAAAGCCTTTTAATAACAGAGAGAAACAATGTGGCATTATGTTGGGGAAACACCACCAACAGGATTCATAACACAACCCATGAGCAAAAAAAACCCACCCCAAGCAATTTGGGGTGTGTCCTTTCCCTTTGGTTCTTGAGTCCAGCAACCCAAAGTCACCCAAAGTTCCAAAAGTCCAACAACCCAAAAGTCTCTGTCCCTAGTCAGTGCAGCACCAGAGCTCAAAAGTTTATCTGCAGAGTTTTACCTCCCAACCTAGGTGGAGATGGGGGTGGGGGGTAAGGGGCATCTTACGTGGTCCAAAGCCAATTGCCCCACCTCTCCATGGGCTCCGCTCCACCAGCCATCCCACAAATCGCTCCTCTCTGCCAGCCGTGCCCCATGAGCTGCTCCAGCCATCCCACAAACTGCTCTGCTCTACCAGCCACTCTGCTCTGTCAGCTGTCCCACAAACTGCTCCACAATATATCTTCAGGCTCCCCCACTACTTAACACAACACTCAGTGATTTCAGCTCTTAGTAAGTTTAGCTCTTTTGTGATTTCAGCCTGTAATAGGGGAGCCTCAGTGCTGGTACACCATTAGCCCAAAGTGAATTCAGCTCAGCAGCCTGTAACTAGATTCCTAATACAATCAAAATTAGCTCTGATATTCCACAGTAGAAAGAGGAGGAAGTGCAAGTAGCATGTAAAGGGACCCCATACCACCAAGTATTAATACCTATCCCCAACCTCTCTCACTTCGCTGAGTTTTGGAACCCATGTCCCTTGCCTAGTGAGTGCTACATAGTTGATGGCGAGTCCCACCATCATAACAAAAGGCCAAGTACAGTTCCACTGTCCTTGATTCACATAATCAGAATGATTACAATTTATTCTTCCTGCCCCAATAACAGAGAAACTGGGGATCCCACAGCAGCCAAAATGACCATTTGGGCAGCTATGGGCTCATGCTAGGTGGGGTGGGTGTGCCTATGCAAATGAGATCAGCCCCTGACCTTCTTTTCCACAACTTGCCACAACTCACCACCAGATGTCAGGGTTGAGCTCATCCTAACTCTGCTTACATTGATAACACTTATTCTAAGGGACCATTCAAGGTGAAGTTGCCTGTTAACACCTCTGCAATCATATGACCAAAACAACCCCATGATGACTATATCAATGAGGCCAACCGACAATTCTCCTATACCACCTGCTTTAGAGAACTCAAAGAAGACCTTGCACCATAATTTATGCAGGAATTTAAGGATATCATCAAATCCTTTCCCAAACAACTCCAAGAGAATCTCTACAACCTGATCCCTCACAAACCCACTCCAGGGACCTTCTGCATGCTTCCCAAGATACACAAACAAGGGAACCCAGGCAAATACCCATCATATCTGGCCATGACACTCTGACTGAAGGAATATCAGGACTCATAGAAACCATCCTCAAACCACTCACTCAAAGAGCCTGTTTCCTCCAGGACACAACTGACTTCTTCCATAAACTCCACAACATTAACAACCTCCCTCGGAACACCATCCTTGCCATGGATGTCACTTCCCTGTACACCAACATCCCTCACAATGACGGCATTGCTGCCTGCTTCAAATATTTACAAGATAATGACAGTCCTCAGATATCCACCCCAAACACATCGCCAAACTCATCCATTTCATCCTCACCCTTAGCATTTTTACATTCAACAACAAACACTTTGTACAAATCATGGGTATAGCCATGTGTACTAGAATGGCTCCTCAATAGGCCAACGTCTTCATGGGCCACCTTGAGGGAGAGTTTCTGGACAATTGCACAGTGAATGACTCCCTTAGAGTATGTTTGAACTACTTATGCGAAATAATCTGTTCCACCTTGTATTTAATTGTGACACTACACAGCAATTAAACATCCGTGGCTGGCCATGTCAGCTAACGCAGGCTTGCAGAGCTGTAAAATTGCAGTGTAGAAGTTCAGGCTCGGGCTGGAGCCCAAGTTCTGGGACCCTGTGGGGTGGGGTAGGGTCTCTTTCACCAAATGCAGTTGGTTCAATAAAAAATATTATCTATTATCTCACCTTTTCTCTTTAAACTCATGACGTTTCTCCAAAAGGTGAGGGAGAGCATGTTGTATGAAAACCTATCTGCTGTAGACAGGCCTAGTGAGGTCAATGGCACTGTTCTTTCACCCCAGCCAAACCACCTGGGAGGAATGATTAGGCCCTGCCTTTGTAGTTAGTCACAGCTTTACTGTGGCTTCTCTTCACTGCAAGAGTTGGCTCAAATTAGTACTAACTCCGCTAGCTGGAGCGAGAGCAACCCCCCTGCGAGACAAGACTCTGCACAGAGCGATTAGCAGCACAGTGTGACTGGATTAGCACGTGCATGAGTTGTTGTAGTAATTCAAGCTGCTGCATCCCCACTCCATTGCTAGCTCAAGCAGCAGCAGCAGCAGCAGGAGATGAGTTACACACACAACCCCATGCACACCTCTGATAGGCCATCTAACTTTCATTTAAAGCACTATTTAACTCAAGCTAGAGATTTTTGAAGTGGGAAGGGGAGTCTGGTTAATGGCAAAACTTGAGTGATACCGTGAGCTAACTCTGCAGGAAAGACAAGTCCTATAGCTTTTAGGTACATGATCATCTCTGCATATTTCCCAACATTTCAAGTGTCTCAGCAGGGAGCAGCACCACTCCAGTTTGGCTTGTCTACCCCTCTGTAGACAGAAGCTAGGACAGGCCAAATTTGACTGGCATCATGACCTAACGCACACTCAAATGCTAATCAAATTTGGCCTGATTGCCCATCTGTAAATGGAGATGGGGCAAATGGGCCAAACCTGTGCACCAGGTCGCAATGCCCCTCAATTTGGGGTCCCTATCATATGGTGGGCCCTGGGAAATTACCCTTTTTCCTTTCCCCTCCTTTCAGCAGCTGTGAACGTGGGAAATGTTTTGCTTCAAGTAGGACAGGAGTCTTGCGGGTGGAAAATGGGGCAATTGGGAGATCTGGCCTCTGGATGCAGATTAGCTGCCGTAAGAAGATGCTGAGAAATGTTATTTGTTCACTGTTAAACCTCCTGCCTAATAAAGTGATCAGGAGATCACTGCTTCTCTGGGATTTGGAATTAACACTAATATCTGTTAAAGAGACAACGTGGGGGAGGCAATAGCTTTTACTGGACCAACTCCTGTGGGTGAGAGAAGAGACCAGCTTTTGAGTCACACAGAGCATTTCTCCAGGTCACCAACACCTGCTGCAATGCTTCACTCCAGCTTCCGCCAATGTTCATTCACTCCAGGCTCTCAGGACTAGCTGATAGTCAGTGAAAAACAATGACGACCAGTTCCCCCTCACCTGGCATGTATCAAAAGGCATGAGCATGACTGTGGGAGTAGTCAGTCAGGGGATGGAAGCCCCATCACCTGCTCTTTGGAGGCTGTGCTTCCATTCAGTTCAATGGCAAAGGAAACAAGAGAAGCAGCTGGCTAGTGCACTCAGCCTTCACCTGTTCATGAACTCAGAGCTCCATCTAGTGGAGTGTTTGAAGAAAAACAAGAATATTAATTTTTTTCATTATTAAGTTTTAGGCACTGGATTAAAATTGCTGCATCCTGATGTCTTCCCTTTTGCGAGATGCTTCTGAGTCCTGGCAAAACTCTTCCTAAAATGTGCAGTCAAACTCAGAGACTTTCCAGGGGCATGATTCCTACCCTGTTCAACGAGGCTGACGTATTTTGTGAATTTCTAGCAAGAAAATGGATGTGACCGAGAATGTGTTGCAGATTATTACAAATGCCAACCCCTAAACATTTCTGCTCAAAGCTGGAGATGCCATGACAAATGGGTCCTGATATACTGTATATCAGCAGTCTGCAGAAAACACAATCAAAGCTAGAAAGGAGTTCAGCTCCACAATTCCCATCTGTTCCAGGCATGTGTATGAGCATCTCATGTAGTCATGCCAGAAGGTTCTGGCAATAGAAGCAATTGGACCTGATCCAGATCTTCCTGACACAGGTGTAAATCATAGAAATGGCATGGAGTCAATGGAGATAGAGTGGTATGAAGCGAATCAGAATGAGATCAGAATCAGGCCAAGAGTTTGTGTTTTCCTCTTTAAAAAGACACCATAAAAATAGATCTTGCAGTATGGACTAGCACAAAGTGAAATGAAAAAAGCTTGATTGGGGAGATTCACTTGAGTTGGCAATGATGGAATTTTCCTACACATCAAATTTAATCACTTCTGAAATGTACTAGAGATGACAACAAACAAAACAGTATCTTCCACAGCATCTTTCGTGCCAAGTGTCCCAAAGAGGCCTTACAGAACAGAACTGAAGCAAGTGCTGAAATGAGAATGCATGCACCCTGGAAAAGAACATTGTGCAGAGAAGCACTCAAGCCAAGATGGTTCATGCAGTCAGAGATGTGTAAGTCCCATTAGGTGAATGAGGTGAGAGCTCGGGACGGGGGCAGCTACCGAGAGGTGATGAATGAATGGATTTCCCCTCCTTTCTAAATTCCAATGCTTTTAGCAGGTGTCGTTGTTGGATTTATACTATGGCTCTTGTAAATTGCACTTTGCCTCTTCCCCTCCACATACCCCTAATGCCACCTCCCTCAATGTTTTCTCTCAATAAAACATGGATGGAACTATTTGGTGGTTGCTTTTCATGTGTTTATAGGTTACTTATGATCTGCTGCCTATGCAGATACAGTTCCTTGGACATCTTTAGATTTTCTCTATTTGTTAGGGGCATGGAAATTCATGGATTCCTGTTCTAGGCTCAGGGGAGCTTGTTGAACAGTGCTCATCCCTGGAAAGTGCACAGCTCTTGTTCTGCAGTTGAATCCCTGTGTGGAATTACAAAGGCATGTCCCTACCACCAGAATCAATTGGTTAACCGGGGTAATAATTACCTAGGGGAATGTCCATTGCCTGAGGAACACAGTGTTGTGGCTGCCAGCTGGACTGCAGATTAATGTTTTTTTGAGAGATAAACCCAATTCACGAGTAGGGGCTGGAGTCCAAGGTTTGCATTCAAGAGCCCAGGGTCCTTTACCCTGATTTCTACAAAAAACTTGTCAATGATTAGTCTGTGGTGTGCTGAGAGCATAACCTGTCATGCTGACCAATATTGTCTCATTGTTTCCTTGTGCTCCCCCGTCTGTCTGTATCCACTTGTTGTCTCTTGTCTTATGCTTAGATTGTTAAGCTTTTGGGGCAGGGCCTGTCTTTCTGTTCTGTGTTTGTCCAGCACCAATGGTCCTGGTCCATGACTAGGGCTCCTAGGTGTGACAATACTACAAATAATAAAATAATGATGAAACCTGCCATCACTGGCACTTCTCCAATAGGCCTGATAAAAAGCTATTTGTAAGTAACTAAATGTTAGCAGATTCTGCAGGGAGTGAGCACTGATTTCAAAACGTTGTCTACATTGTCCAGCAATTCCCAACGGCTGTGACTTGTATTTTAGAGCTGATTGGCTAACTCACTGTCTGCCCCTGAAACTGAAACAAATGTAGCTGATGTTTCAGCTAACTGGAGGGAATTGATATTTCTGTCTCCCAACACCCCATCTTCACACACGCATTTCAGGATTGTAGCCAACTCCCACCTGCTCCTCCCACTTGTGAAACCAGTTTAAATTGCCTCTTGCTATTTCTGACAGATTACATATATTTACCTAGCATATATGTATATGCCAGGAGTGATGCAGCTATCCTAATGAGTATCAGTAAAACCTTTTGCCACACTACCACTCGGTATATCCACAGACAAACTCTTTTAATAATATTTTAGTGAGTATACGTTTTTTATTGGTGCTATATTATGTATCCTTCCACCTATAGTGCCCAGGTACTTTGAGCTTGATCCAGTTTTGCTGAAGTCAACAGGAAACTTCAAATTGTTTTTCATGGATGCTAGCTCAGAAAATTAGTTACCATGGATAGGATTTCTAAAGGGGCTGAAGGGAATCAGGTCTCTAACTCCCAATGAATTTCAATGAGATTTGGCTACCTAACTTCTTTAAGTTCCTTTGAAAATCCTAGCTCCTGAGTCCAACTGAGTAGGGTTCTGAGGAAGCTAAATGACCTACAACAGCTGCTGTAGACCTAAATATGTCACAACTTTGAAGTCCTTTATCCAGGGTCATATTTAGGGGCAGGTGACCCAGGCGACCACCTGGGGTGCTGGGCCCGGAGGCTGCTGGGCTCCGGGTGCCATTTTTGTTGTTAGCAACAAAAGGGAAAATACAATATTTGAAGTAACATGTTTCAGGTGTTCCGTATGTGGAATCATTTTTCACTAACCTTCTAGAATGTTCTGGACCTTTGTAGAATCTCATGGAACCTTCCAGACATTGAGAACTACATTTTCCTCAAACTTCCTAGAATGTTATCAGCCATGCCCTTACGGATATATAAGGGGCAGGGTGTCGCCAGTCAGTCAGTGAGTTATAAGAATGAAGTGAAGTAAGAGCCAAGCTGCGATACTGTGAACCTTGTTTTATTGTGTAATTGTGAAAGTATATTTGTGTTTTAAGACTTGAAGAGTATAAGAAGTGACTAATAAAGAACATGTTTAGTGAGACACCAGATATATCTATCAAACCCCTATCTATGCAACAATATAAAGGAAATAGTGACTTCTTCTGTCATGCTTAATATATAATGTTTGATGACTTTCTAAGATTGCGGAACATACTTTTGCTCTCCCTAATGCTGTCTGTTTTCCCCTGCAGACAATAAAATATAGCCCCGAAGAAGCCTTCAGGTGCTCAATATAGGAAGTGAAAAGCTCAGTTGCAATCTAATTTGCAGCAAGGACAAATTTGATGGGAAAATATCTGAAACAGAACAACATAGCCTGGACTTCAGGCAATAGCGATTGTCCCAGTGCAGAAGAAATTGAGGAGCAAAGCATAAATGATGAAAGTCCTAACACCAAGGAATTAGCAGATTTAGCTGAAGATAAGGAATGGAAATGTGAGAAAAGTGATGTAGAATCATCCAGTTTTCCTGGTGGCATAAAGGAGAGTGATGATAAAGAAGAATAGGGCTCACATGAAAAGGAGAGAAATGGTAAAGAAGAATCAGCCTTGCATGATGACAGAAAGAGCAGTGAGAAAAATTGCACACCACAAATTGATACATCAGATCCTGCTTTATGACTGGCTATCTTAAACTCTGCCAATATTGGTCAGGCCAGGCAAAATCAAGGAAATGACCTTTCTGGTAAACGAGCAGAAGGGACACATCTCAAAGCCAAACTGCAGATGAGTGCTCAAGAATGGTGAGAAACAGAGTTGGCGCATTATTAACGTAGAAACCCAGCATTGAAGGAGTGGGATCGAACGTCTGATCTCAATTACCCTTTTCCTTGCAAAGAATAATTTGGTTTTCCAGGGCTCATTGGATAAATTGTTCACTGAACATAAAGGTAATTTCCTCAGTTTGGTAGAGCGGCTTGGGAAATACAACGGTGTCATGTATGAGTACCTACTTCGAGTAGTTCCTAAAGAAGCTATGGACCATTACTGCAGCAAAACAATTCAAAACTAATTGATTGACCTTATGGCAAGGAACATGCTTGATAACATATTGATGTGACTTGGCAAATCAAAGTACTACACTATAATAATGGACTGTACTCCCAACATTAGTCACAGTGAAAAGATGCCATTTACAGTAAGGTTTGTTGACAACAAGGATGGCTGTATCCAAATAGAGGAACACTTTCTCTGTTTCCGATCTGTGGAGGACTCTACTGGAAAAGGCCTAGCAGAACTGTTAATTAACGTTTTGAATGAGAAGAAAATAAAGCGCCGGGAGTGCTGCGGCCAAGGCTCCAACAACGGCAAGAACATGAAGGGAAGAAACAATGGCATCTGGGTCAAGGATCCTTGCACTGAAACCAACAGCTTTCTTCATGCCTTGTGGCTGCCATTCACTCAACCTGGTTGTGTCAGATGCAGTGTCATCTTCTTTAGATTCAGTATCTCTCTTCAGAGTACTGCAAAGGATACACATCCTGTTTTCAACATCAGCTATTAGGTGGAAGATCCTCATGGACAATGTTACAAATCTGATCATGAAGCCACTAAGTGACATTCACTGGGAGAGCTGCATTGACAGCATAAGGCCAGAGAGGTGCCAAGTGACTGAGGTTTACAATGCCCTGATGAAACTGGCGGAGTCAGACATGAGGCTGGACTCAGACATGAGGTACAAAGCCTGGTAAACCAGATCACTGACTTAAAATTTCTGGTCTTGATTGTGGTTTGGCACGATATCAAGTTCCAACTTAAATGTATACCCCAAATTAAAAAACATAGTAAGAAATCCAAAAAAGAGCCACCGTGGCTAAACAACAAAGTAAAAGAAGAGTGAGAGGCAAAAAGGCATTCTTTAAAAAGTGGAAGTTAAATCCTAGTGAGGAAAATAGAAAGGAGCATCAACTCTGGCAAATTAAGTGCAAAAATATAATTAGGAAGGCCAAAACAGAATTTGAAGAACACCTAGCCAAAGACTCAAAAAGTAATAGCAAAAAAATTTTTAAGTACATCAGAAGCAGGAAGCCTGCTAAACAACCAATGGGGCCACTGGACGATCCAGATGCTAAAGGAGCACTCAAGGACGATAAGGCCATTGCGGAGAAACTAAATGAATTCTTTGCATCGGTCTTCATGGCTGAGGATGTGAGGGAGATTCCCAAACCTGAGCCAGTCTTTTTAGGTGACAAAAAGGAATCTGAGGAATTGTCCGAGATTAAGGTGACATTAGAGGAGGTTTTGGAACAAATTGATAAACTAAATAGTAATAAGTCACCAGGACCAGATGGTATTCACCCAAGAGTTCTGAAGGTAATCAAATGTGAAATTGCAGGACTACTAACTGTCGTCTGTAACCTATCATTTAAATCAGCTTCTGTACCAAATGACTGGAGGATAGCTAATGTGACACCAATTTTTAAAAAGGCCCTCAGAGGTGATCCCGGCAATTACAGGTCAATAAGCCTGACTTCAGTACTGGGCAAACTGGTTGAAACTATAGTCAAGAACAAAATTGTCAGACACATAGATGAACATAATTTATTGGGGAAGACTCAACACGGTTTTTGTAAAGGGAAATCATGCCTCACCAATGCCTCACTACTAGAATTCTTTGAGGGGGTCAACAAGCATGTGGACAAGGGGGATCCAGTGGATATAGTGTACTTAGATTTTAGAAATCCTTTGGCAAGGTCCCTCACCAAAGTCTCTTAAGCAAAGTAAGCTGTCATGGGATAAGATGGAAGGTCCTCTCATAGATCGGTAACTGGTTAAAAGATAGGAAACAAAGGGTAGGAATAAATGGCCAGTTTTCAGAAAGGAGAGAGGTAAATAGTGGTGTCCCCTAGGGTCTGTACTGGGACCACTCCTATTCAACATATTCATAAATGATCTGGAAAAATGGGTAAAATTTGCAGATGATACAAAATTACTCAAGATAGTTAAGTCCCAGGCAGACTGTGAAGAGCTATAAAAGGATCTCTTAAAACTGGACAACAAAATGGCAGATGAAATTCAATGTTGATAAATGCAAAGTAATGCACATTGGAAAACATAATCCCAACCAAACATATAAAATGATGGAGTCTAAATTAGCTGTTACCACTCAAGAAAGAGATCTTGGAGTCACTGTGGATAGTTCTCTGAGAACATCCACTCAATGTGCAACAGCATTCAACAAAGCGAACAGAATGTTGGGAATCATTAAGAAAGAGATAGATAATAAGATAGAAAATATCATATTGCCTCTTTATAAATCCATGGTATGCCCACATATTGAATACTGCATGCAGATGTGGTCACGTCATCTCAAAAAAGATATATTGGAATTGGAAAAGGTTCTGAAAAGGGCAACAAAAATTATTAGGGGTATGGAATGGCTTCCGTATGAGGAGAGATTAATAAAACAGACTTTTCAGCTTGGAAAAGAGACATCTAAGGGAGGATATGCTTGAGGTCTATAAACTCATGACTGGCATAGAGAAAGTAAATAAGGAAGTGTTATTTACTCCTCATAACAGAAGAACTAGGGGTCACCAAATGAAATTAATAGACAGCAGTTGTTAAAACAAACAAAAGGAAGTATTTCTTCACACAATGCACAGTCAACCTGTGGAACTCTTTGCTAAAGGATGCTGTGAAGGCCAAGACTATAACAGGGCTCAAAAAAGAACTAGATAAATTCATGGACGATAGATCCATAAATAGCTTTTAGCCAGGATGGGCAGGGATGGTGTTCCTAACCTCTGTTTGCCAGAAGCTGGAAATGGATCACTTGATGATTACCTGTTCATTTCCTCTGGGGCACCTGGCATTAGCCACTGTCGGAAGACAGGATCCTGGGATAGATGGACCTTCAGTCTGACCCAGTATGGTCATTCTTATGTTCTTAAGTAAACACTGTAAGCAAAGCATTATAAATTCACTCAGTGGACATCACAACCATTCCTACTTTGATAAGAAGCTGACTTGATTTTGTTGTGGCCGACAGAGACAACAGATTTAAAGATGCATTCACTGCTGCCAAAGAAATGGTGGAAAACTTAGGAGTTGAGCCTGTCTTCAAGGAAACTTGTGTTCATCGAAAGAAGAGACAGTATGGTCAAGAGGACAAAGATGAGGTGATGGGACTCTCAGAAGAAAAATTCAAGATGGAGCTTTTTTGCTCGCTCATTGACACTGCTCGAGTGTCCATTGAAGAAAGGTTTGGACAAATGACGCACCACAAAAAGACCTGGGGGCGGTTGCATGAGCTTAGTAAGCTGCTGGTGGACAGGAAAACACTCTTGAACAATTCTCCAGACACTGACATGTGGAATGTTCAGACGTCAATGATAAAGACTTCTGTGTTTAACTGAACAATATCCGTCACATTTTGCAACATGGGAAGCATTCTCCACTTCAAGTTCTCCAGTTCATTCATGATGCAGAGCTGAAGGACACTTTTCCTGAGTGGATAGCTTTGAGGATTCTGCTCACACTGCCGATCACAGTCTCGAGTGGTGAGTGCAGCTTTTCAAAGCTCAGGCTCATTAAAACGTATCTTCAATCAACGATGGCCGATGAGAGACTGACATCGCTATTTTGAAAATGCCATTGGCCAGCCTTTCATAGAATCATAGAATATCAGGGTTGGAAGGAACCTCAGGAGGTCATCTAGTCCAACCCCCTACTCAAAGCTTTGGATATCTCTGACACTGTGCTTCAGTTTGCGAGGGCATAAGCTTAGAGGAAACACATTTTTTTTATTTGCTTATATATGGCATGAATAAATACAGACTTACAGATCCTAGCATGCAAATTTATTATCTTATATGACGGATAAACCATGCATGCAAATCATGCATCAAAGTTGTGAAATGGATTACAAATGCAATAAAATATAAGGTATTCAAAGCTTAACAAATGGAGTGGGGGTGCCGAAGATGCTCCTCGCCAAGGGCACCATTTGCTCTAGGGCTGGCCATGCCTTTATCTCAGACCTTTCAATGTTAGAGGCAAGTGATGAGTTCTATTGGGAATCTGAAACTCTCCTTTCCAAGAACATAAAATTGCCCTTTCTACCCCTGTGGGGTCACAAGATTTTGTACTTTAAAGTCACACCATTGTTATGTGAAGAAAAATCTAGCATTGTCCTTGGACTGAATTTTGCCTGTTCTGGCCCTGGGTAGGTGCAATCTAGAAGGGAAAGTCCATATTTGAGAGGAGGAGGAGGAAACATTTCTGTGACAAGCTGCTTTTTGAGAAGTGGCAGCTGTATATTACTAGTATTGACATACTACCTTCCCAGATGCTGCAGATTTACATTGACACGACTGTGCACACACCCAACCAAATTCGTCCCTGGTGTAACGCCATTGGCTTTCACATCTATGTCATCAAATTTAAACATTACATATGCCCACTAGACTACAATTTGCTCAGTTACATTTGAGCAGTTCCCCTGAAGTCAACATGGGCACCGCCGCGTAACTGAGCATCTTAGTGTGTGTATGTCTTATCTAGGTAACCCATGCCAACTTCAGTGTGGTGCTCTGTCACCCTCTAGTAGTAGCTGGGATACAGAGGGTGATGAACTTGGGTGTTTTTGCTTAGGTAACAGAGGCTCATGTTGGTAGATGACCAACCCAGGGGTATGGCATTACATGTAGTTATTAAAAGTGATAGCTCTTTCAGATAGAATTACACCTCCCACCCCCTTTGTTATCATAACTTGTGCTGCCAAAGCTGTGAATGGATGACAGGCACAGAAAGCATAGCTATTCTGACTATGTCCCAGATGCGCTCTCAAGTATTTTTCTTGATTAGCCATTCCCTGCTGCCTAATGCAAATTGTCACTGCATGGAATCTTCACTGTCATTTCTTCTGCTTCATACTTTAAATCATCTACATTCCAGATGCCTGGGATCCAAAGGTTGAGAGTAAATGTTCCTATTTACCAGCTTGATCACTGTGTGAAATTCAGCTAAACGTGGCAGGAATTAGGGTTCTGGTCTCTCTGGAGAGTCTGAAGTAGCTCTTTCCTCTCAAATAAAAACTGTACACAGCTAAATCAACTAAAAGTACCTCCAGAATATCCCTGTCAATAGATCCCTGTTCTGGGGCAGAGATGCCACAATATCAAACAGTTGTTTATCTGGGGTGAGCTGATGAACTAGGACTGGTGCCCTCGTCCCCCCCCCCCCCCACACACACACACACACATACACACACCAGCAACAAAATATTTCTCCAGCAGTGAACAAATCATTCATTTCACATACTGTCACAAAAAAATCAAAAGCTCAAGCCAGTTATTAATATCCTAGCGCTTCTTCCCTGGAGAAGACTAACGTTGAGCTCTTTATCTCCTCTGTGTTCCCGCCTTCCCCGAGACTCTTTGATTTTTCTCAGTTGCAGATAATTCCGCTCTGTTTGATCCAGGCTCACTCAGGTGTCTAATGATTTCAAATGATTTATCTATTTATTTAGCTAGCCAACCAGATTTCACTGCACCAATTCAACTAAGGACTCCCAGATGCCTGGCCTAGTCTCTTGTCAGCAATTTAGCCAGAGATACTTTCTGCCACTGGGGAGAATGGAAAAAAGAATGAACTCAAAAGCTGGGAAAGGCTTAATTAATTGTGCATCCCAAGAATCTCTCTGTCTAGCCATTTCTAAGAGTGTTTCCATAACTGCTACTTTCATCAACCCTGATCTTCAGCTGTATCAGCCTCCTAAATGGTGCAGTGGGACAGATTCCTAACACAGACACACCAGTCTAGGTCCCACATCATCCTATTGAACCAAGTCCATTGAAGTTACATTGGACTAAAATCAATGTAAGTCAGATCAGAATCCAGTCTGGAGGGCCCTCTCCAGTCCCCAGTGAAACCAATCAAAAGGCTCCAACTTTGTATTTCTGAGGATCTGAGAAGCACTGGCTGGAGCCTGCAGACAACATGCAAGTTTCTTTCCACAGCTTTGCGAACACAAATATCCTGGCTAGTCCTATCCTGAGCTTTCACAACTAATGGTTACCAAGTGAGCCTGCCCATGCAACAATTTGGTGATGTGCACACAAATTAATAATAATGCCTACCTCTTGGATAGCATTTTCCTCAGTAGCTCTCAAAGCACTTTACAAAGGGGGTCAGTATCATCACCATTAAACAGATGGTTTCAGAGTAGCAGCCATGTTAGTCTGTATTCGCAAAAAGAAAAGGAGTACTTGTGGCACTTGTGCTGTAGCTCACGAAAGCTTATGCTCTATTAAATTTGTTAGTCTCTAAGGTGCCACAAGTACTCCTTTTCATTAAACAGATGGGGAAACTGAGGCCCAGACAGGGGAAGTGACTTGCACATGGTCAGCCAGCAAAGCAGTAGCAAAGCCAGGCATAGTAACCAGGTCTCCTGAGTCCCAGTCCATGAACTCCTAGGCCATACTGCCTCTCTAAAGGAGCTAGGATGAGACCACCAACCTGTTTCACTACAAACCACAGGCACGATTTCAATTCAAGTCTCCAGGGATGAAAGGCTAGTGGCGCTACCTACAGCACCAGCGTATACTTGTTAAGAAAGTAATCGTTACTGTTGTTAGTGATATTTAGCACTCGGGCACATATTGCTTTACATGTTCAAAATACTGAGCAAACAACAATGACTCAATCCCCACCACACCCCTGTGCAGGGCTCCCAGTGAAGTCAATTGGAGTGGTGGATACTCAGCACCTGCAAAAATCAAGCCCAATGCCTCATTTTACATATGGGGAAACTGAGGCAGGTTAGTAGGTTGGACACGATACAGATCTGTCCAGGTTTGATTGGAGTCCTTAGAGAGCCATGGTGGTCAGTTCCAGAAATGCTTAGGATAGATCACCTGTAGCTGTGAGGGAATCTGAGTCTTCAGAATCAGGCCAATTCAGTCTCGTCTCCCAAGTGGAGTGCCAGCTATTATTGGTGCTTGTGACACCCGTGTGACACTGCACCCCATATTCTTCATAGAGATATTATTATATGAATAGGACAATCATAACGTAGCTTATGCAAGCTAGGTCATGTGAGATGGCATTGGAAAGGTTATGATTTACTGAATATGATTATCTTATTTGTGTACATGTATTATCTTTGTATCTGAAGTTAGGAGTATTGACTATAGATCTTTATTACAAAAGTGTTTACACCTGGGGAATGCCCACTAGGCAAAAGACTGTCAGTATAGATGGGTGGCTGGGAAGGGCCCATTCAAGTTAATGAACTATTAGGGAGAACAATAGACCTTGGAAGAAGCTGATTGACCACCTGGGAGGGAGAGGGTGCCTTCTGAGGACATTACAAACAACCTCTGACTCATGACTGCTATGACACTACCAGGTCACCTGATACTGGACTCCATCTTGAAATACCAGTGTTTTTCCACTGACCGGGGCATGAGAACCCAGCTTTGAGACAAAGAGTTCCTGTCATATGCAAAAGCTATTTAACGTAGGGGAGTGACATCATCATGGCTCTTCACTGACTCCCCAACCAAAGAGATTCCTGGAAACACCTGAGGAACAGAGACTGAACTTCAGGGAAGTGCTGGACCCACGCTGAAGGGATTTTGAGCCTGTGAAAGGAATACCTAGGGTTTTTAAGTGGTAAGCAAGTGCAGCTGGCCCCTTAAGGTTCTCTGCAGCCTGCTTGAATCATCATTTAGGTCGAGAGCTTTCTACATATATCCAATCTCTTTAGCATATTAAGCTTAGTTTGTGTGTTTTGGTTTTTTGCTAGGTAATCTGATTTGATCTGTTTGCTATCCCTTATAATCATTTAAAATCTATCTTTTGTAATTAATAAACTTGTTTTTGCTTTGTCTAAAACCAGCGTGTGAGGGAGTCATAACTTGGGGCAGAAAGCTGTGTATATTCCTCTCCGCATTGAGGGAGGGGTGAATTTCATGAGCTTTGGCAGATAACCTAGCAATTAGCTGACAGGAGCCCTGTATCTAATTCCTTTATAAAAGAAAGAAAATTAAATAAATATTAGACCCACTCAGCTCTAACAACAACATGTTCTGACATTTTGTGGCAAGTCACTTAAGGGACACTAGTTAGGTTTAATTTATATTCGTACTTTATTACTAACTCTGTGGAGAGAAAGAGAGACCATCAGGACTCCTTGGTTCTATCCCAGCTCTGGGAGGAGAATGGGGTCTAGTGGGTTACAGTAGGGAGCAGATACATCTGGGTTTTATATAAGGACATCAGAATGGCCATACTGGGTAAGACCAATGGTCCATCTAGCCCAGTATCCTATCTTCCAACAGTGGCCAATGACAGGTGCCCCAGGGGGAATGAACAGAATAGGTAATCATTAAGTTGCCCTGTTGCCCACTCCCAGCTTCTGGCAAACAGAAGTGAGGGACATGCAGAACATGATGTTGGATCCCTGCCCACGCTGGCTAATAGCCATTGCTGGACCTATCCTCCATGAACTTATCTATTGGAACCCTGTTACAGTTTTGGCCTTCACACCATCCCCTGGCAAAAAGAGTTCCACATGTTGACTATGAAGAAATACTTTGTTTGTTTTAAATCTGCTGTCTATTAATTTCATTTGGTGACCCCCTAGTTCTTATGTTATGTGAAGGAATAAAAAACATTTTCTTATTCAATTTTTCCACACCATTCATGGTTTTATAGACCTCTAACATATCCCCCCCCCTTAGTCATCTCTTTTCCAAGCTAAAAAGTCCCAGAATTTTTAATGTCTCCTCACCCAGAAGGTGTTCTATACCCCTGATGATTTCTGTTGCCCTTCTCTGTACCTTTTCCAAATCCAATACATCTTTTTTGAGATGGGGCAACCAAATCTGCAGGCAGTATTCAATATGTTGGTGTACCATGGGTTTATATAGAAGCAATATGAGATATTTCTCTTATTATCTATCCCTCTCCTAATGATTCCCAACATTGTTAGCTTTTTTAATTGCCACTGTACATTGAGCCAATGTTTTCAGAGAACTATCCACAAATGACTCCAAGATCTCTTTATTGATGGTTTCAGCTAATTTAGGCCCCATCATTTTATATGTATAGTTGGGAATATATTTAGCTAAGTGCATTACTTTGCATTTATCAACATTGAATTTCTTCTGCCATTGTGTTGCCCAATCACCCAGTTTTGTGAGATCCCTTTGTAACTCCTCACTGTCTGCTTTGGACTTAACTATATTGAGTAATTTTGACAGGTTTCAGAATAGCAGCCGTGTTAGTCTGTACCTGCAAAAAGAAAAGGAGTACTTGTGGCACCTTAGAGACTAACAAATTTATTTGAGCATAAGTTTTTGTGAGCTACAGCTCACTTCATCAGATGCATGCAGTGGAAAATACAGTGGGGAGATTTTATATACACAGAGAACATGAAACAAGGGGTGTTACCATACACACTGTAACGAGAGTGATCAGGTAAGGTGAGCTATTACCAGCAGGAGAGGGGAAAAAAACCTATTATAGTGATAATCAAGGTGGGTCATTTCCAGCAGTTGATGAGAACGTGTGAGGAACAGTACTTGGGGAAAATAAACATGGGGAAATAGTTTTACTTTGTGTAATGACACATCCACTCCCAGTCTTTATTCAAGCCTAATTTAATTGTGTCCAGTTTGCAAATTAATTCCAATTTAGCAGTCTCTCATTGGAGTCTGTTTCTGAAGTTTTTTTTATTGAAGAATTGCCACTTTTAGGTCTGTAATCGAGTGACCAGAGAGATTGAAGTGTTCTCCAACTGGTTTTTGAATGTTATAATTCTTGACCTCTGATTTGTGTCCATTTATTCTTTTATGTAGAACCCACAACCTCTTAAGTCCCATTCCAGTTCCTTAACCATCAGGCCTTTCTTTGTCTCCAAAGAAATAAACATCAAATCCTGACATCAGAGAGAAAACAGTCTCTCTCTCTCTCTAGATCCTCCATCTTGGACTAACCAATAGGGGGAGAGTCTCCCAGAGTCACTCTAGGGGGCTTAACACACGCTGAGAGGTGAAGTACAGAGAAAGACCAACTTTACATCCTTCCCCACAGTCTAGCCAATGCACAGAGCTTGAGTTCAATCCTGCATTTCTTGAGTCAGCTGTTTTTTTAGCTTTGCAATGACCCCTTACTCCCAAGATCACTTTTCACCGTGCCTTATGCTGACAATCAGTTTTCTGATGATGGTGCAAATTGACTTATTTCCTATTCTGTAAAATATTTTGGGGAGAAATTGAGTGGTGACTAAGATGGAGAGTAAATAGTCTCTGCCAAAAGTCCTCAGCAGGTAGCTCTTGGTTCTCTGCATGGAATCCAGCTGGGGAAAGACTACGATTGGGCCAGTAGCAAGTTTTTCTTGTCTTGGCCTGTTTTGTTTTTAAACTAAGCAAATTTAAGATTGAACAAAGGGAATTCTTTTTCACAAAAAGCACAGTGAGCCTGTGGAACTCATTGCCATATGAGACTGAAGCCAAGGTCTGAGCAGAATTCCAGAAAGAATCACACATTTATATGGAGAACCAGAACATTCAGAGTTACAATGGTAAGGATTGATTTATTTTTAAGAAGGAGCACAAATCCTCCTGCTTCAAGGCATAAGTCAGCCACTAACTGGTGGGGTGAAGAAAAACTTCCCGATGGGCAAATTACTCCAAACCTGCCTACCTCTTTTTTCTTCTGCCTTCCTCTGAAGCAGCTGGTGCTACTTTCTTTTGAGACTAGATATTGGTCAGATCCAGTCTGCCAAATTTCTGTTGAGACTTTTGGATTAGCAGTATTCTGTCCAGTTTCCTGCCCTATAAATACTGGTGGTTGATTTCATATGTACACTTGGAATGCTGGTCCTTGAAAATCTGTGTTGTTGAATGTTCTTTATTGATTTAAATTATGACTGCTCCAATTCTATTATTGCCTCAAGGACAAGCTTCACCATCCCCAGATGGAGGACATTTTATGAGATTATTCTTATTTGTATTGAAGAACTTTTCTCTCTTGTTAGTCTCTAAGGTGCCACAAGTACTCCTTTTCTTTTTTCTCTCTTGGAAAGTCTAGGTAGCACAGATTGTTGTCATGATCTCTTCTAGACAAGAAGGACCAAACACAGCCATCGTGTAAGTGGGTGTAGTTCCTACTGAGGCCAGCTGAGGTTGTGCTAGGCTCAGCTATGCACCATGGTAAATTAAAGGATCTGATTCTGACCTCATTCACACCAGGTGTAACTCCACTGAAGTCAACTGAGTTAATTCATAGAATATCAAGGTTTGAAGGGACCTCAGGAGGTCATCTAGTCCAACCCCCTGCTCAAAGCAGGACCAATCCCCAATTTTGCCCCGGAACCCTAAATGGCCCCCTCAAGGATTGAACTCACAACCCTGGGTTTAGCGAGTTGTATTAGCGTAAACCTGGAGTGAAATCAGAATCAAGCCCCAAGCACTAAAATATGCTGCTTATTTATTGATAATAAAGCATGTCCAAGGAGTATATAGTAAACAGTGGCGCTGAAACATTTTTAGTAGCAGGGGTGTGTAACGATGCTGGTTCTGGTGGGACCCAACTGAGAGAGCCAATTCAGGACAAATTGCTTAAAGCAGGGCAGTTACAGCCCAAGGCTAGGGTTTCTATGCACAGCAAGGCAAACCAAACCAACCAGACCGAGAAGACTTTGGTTTTACCCCACTGGCTAACCACAAGTCACCCAAGCAATTCCCTTAGACACTCCAGTTTCCCAGTATCCCCACCAGTGCCACTCATTATGGGGACAGATGGTTATGAAAACCAGTATCCCAGTAAAAGAAAAAAGGGTCTCTCGATCCAAAAGGACCAAGCCCCAGACTCAGGTCACTATACAAATCAGATCTTACCCACAAATCACACTGTTGCCAATCGTTTAGAATTTAAAATCTAAAGGTTTATTCATAAAAGGAAAAAGATATAGATGAGAGCAAGAATTGGTTAAATTGAATCAATTGTATACAGTAATGGCAAAGTTCTTGGTTCAGGCTTGTAGCAGTGATGGAATAAACTGCAGGTTCAAATCAAGTCTCTGGAGAACATCCACAGCTGGGATGAGTCTTTCAGTCCTTGGTTCAAAGCTTCAGTGTAGCCAAGTCCCTCCAGAGGTATGAACCAGGACTGAAGACCAGATGGAGATGAAGCATAAGCCTTTTATAGTCTTTTCCAGGGGCAAGGACACTCCTTTGTTCTTACTGTAGAAAATTACAGCAAAATGGAATTTGGAGTCACATGGGCAAGTCCATGCATACTTTGCTGAGTCACAAGGCATATCTGCCTTCTCTCAATGGGTCAATTGTATAGCTGATGGTCTTTAATGGGCCATCAAGCAGGCTAGGCAGAGCTGACACCAACTTGTCTGGGATGTCACCCAGAAACATAGCATAAGTTTGAAATACAGACAGTATAGAGCCAATATTCATAACTTTAACTACAAAAATGGTACACACATATGGACAGCATAATCAACAAACCATAACCTTGTCTTAGACACCTTCTTTGACCCCCCTTTATACAAGGTTTGATGCCACTATAGGACCTTGGTTGCAACAGTGATCTATACGATCCCAGATTATGTCAATAACGTCACAGGGTGCTGAAAGCCAGCCCCCTTATGCCTGTCCCCACACACACCCCTGAGTCTGGAAGAAGGGCTGTGTCTCTGGGATGGGGGGAACCAGACGTGGCCTCGGTCCGCTTACCCCTAGCTGGGGGCGGGCATGGGTGGGGCCAGAAGCAGAGCCCCAGGCCGGGGGGGGGCAGCCAGGACCTCATGTGCAGGCCCAAGAGCAAAGCCCCATCTTGGGGCCAGGTGCGGGACCCCAGGAGCGGAGCCTGGGAGCGGGGTCCTGGGTGCACTGCTGGGGAGCAGGACCAGCAGCTGGGGCCCAAGGAGCAGAGCCCCAGGCATGGGGCTGGGAGTGGGGCAGGCCCTGGGAGTGGAGGCCTGGGAGCAGGGTGTGGGGCCAGGCGCGGGGCCCCAGGCGCGGGGCCCCAGGCACAGCGTTAGCAGCCAGGGAGCAGGGTCAGCGGCTAGAAGCTCAGCCCCAGGTGAGGTGAGGGGTTGGGGAGCGGAGTGCGGGCACAGGCGCGAGAAGCACCCCCAGGTTTTTGCTCGGAGTCAGTGGCTGGGGAGTGGGGCCAGTGGCCCCAAATAAAACCTGGGGATGTTGCAGCACCCTCTTCACCCCTACTTCCCACGTCTATGATAATAAAACACCTCTATCATATTCACAGGAGAGGAACGTACAAAGATCAAAATTTTCAAAAATAGCTTCCAATAGTGGAGGTATAATTTTGTGCCCATAAGTGGACCCTGTTTGGCCCTTATGTTGGGCATACTTATGCATGTGCCTAAGCACATGAGCAATCCGATTAAACTCCCTGGGAATATTTACATGCTTAAAGTTATGTACATGCATAAAGGTTTGCAGGATTGGAATCCCTTAGATTCCAAAGTACCTGACTCAACTTGCAAATGAAGTAGCTAGATACTTAAATGTGCATAATTCACAGGTGCAATTAATTGTACCCACAATTTGGTGCCTGCATTTAGCTTCAGGCAAAACATATGCTGACATAAAAGAGCACCTGCAGTTCTGGGGGCTGGTTTGAGACCCACCTAAAAATCAAGACCAAAATAAGGTAACTAAAGAAATATTCAAAAGCTCCAAGTGACAGACACAATGGGCTTGATTCTGAGCTCACAAATGCTTGTTTAAATCAGGTTCAATTCTACTGAAATTGTCGAGTTGCAGGTATAAAAATGGTGCAAAAGGAGAATCAGACACTCTCATGCAAGAACCTTTTATGCTGAAAATCCTACCACTTTCCTCCACAAAATCACCCCCCCCCCAGGTAAGCGCTGGTGATGAATACACAATAGGAGTTTCTGATGACAAAAGGGGGAAGAAAAAAAAAAGACCCTGAAAACAGTACACTCATCTAACAATGCTTCCTTTTCCATCAGACTGTCATTTGAAATGCCAAAAAATGTTCAAGGCTGAAAATGAGATGAGAGGAAGCTTAGAGAGGTTCATTACACCTGAAAATGAGATATATGATCAGAACACAAGATAACAAGGTAGTACCATCAACAGATGTTTGGAAGGCTCAAGCATACAAATGGGCCTTGCCAAGTCTCCCCTGATGGGGGTTGGTATCTAATAAGGGGCTTTTTAACTTTGCCACAAAATATGTAAGACCTTTTAGAGAGGTGTGATGAAAGAAAAACTGAACGGTACTGAGGCTTTCTATTATAAAAGCGAGCATGGGGCTTAGTTTCATGCTGCCATTTAAAAGTTGCTCAAAACCAAAAATGAGAAGAGCAGAGCGGAGAAAGGCTCATTATGCTTGAAAAATGAGATTTCTAGAGTGATTAGATGACTTGAATGGCAAGGCAGCCTTTTAGATAGGTGGGGCTACCGCATACATATGCAGAGGTGACCTCAGTCCTCTGGGGCTGAAAGTCACATAGAATAAAATGACAGGTTTCAGAGTAGCAGCCATGTTAGTCTGTATTCGCAAAAAGAAAAGGAGTACTTGTGGCACCTTAGAGACTAACAAATTTATTTGAGCATAAGCTTTCGTGAGCTACAGCTCACTTCATCAGATGCATTAAAATAAAGGGCTTACTTCATTGGATGCAATAAAATAAGGGCTTACTACATATCTGTGATACTTCTGTCACCCACATTACCATGAAATCTGAGCACCTCACAATCTTCTTCCTCACAACACCCCGTGAGGTAGGGAAGTGCGATTTGGGGAATTGAGGCATGAAGATACTGGGTGATACTTGGCCTAAGGGAGTCTTTGGCAGAGCAGGGAATTGATCCCAAGCTCAGAGCTTGCTCCCTATCCACTAGACCATCCTGCCTCAGAAATTGAAGCTTCTAAAGACAACTCCAGAGCATCATATAAATTACAGAAGAAGGGCCAATTCCTGCACGGGTGTAAATCAGCATAGCATCATCAAGTCAATATAGTTGAGGATCTGGCTGAAAATACACCCATCAGACAAATAGTCCATCCCCTTCCAGTGCAGGCTTGTTCCCTATAGCAGTGCTTCTCAAGAACTGGTCTGTGGACTGGTGCCGGTCCTTGAGGTCTCCCTGGCACAGTTTAGCAAGGCAGCAAGCAGGTCCCTGGTATCAGAAAGATTGTGAAACACTGCCCTGTAGTATATCTAAGGCTTTGTCTAGTCTCCTTTCTTAAACAACTCCAGTGACAGCTTCTATAAAAGTTGTCCATAAGAATTATACTCAAAAGCAGCCCTTAAGACAAAATAATCACAATGATCTTTGTGAGCCTCAAAAATAATTGGTATGTTGTTCTGAAATAGGCCAGTCAAATGGCATTTTTGATCAACTGGAGTTCAAGTGTCTCATTATGCCCCATTGATATCAAAACTTCATTGACGTAAGTAAAAACAAAACCGTAAGACTTGGAAACGGATCCAAACTTATGGAAGACGGATGGCAGAAGTCTTGAGAAAAACGTTTGCAGGGCTGCTAGAAGAAGCTTTACACAGCGAGTCTGGAGCTGTCAAAAATCTGAGTTGTCAGGATAATTGAAGAAAAACAATTTGCTAAAGAATAATGAGCCAAAGAGACGAAAATGTATTTCCTCGGCTCTGGAAACAGGATATATGGAATTATCACATAGTGAGGGGTCCCACTGAGACATTTTGACGTACGTCACTCAGGCATTGCATCCTCCTTAGGATATGAAGTGATGATGGTGAATAAGAATAAAGGGGAATGATGAAATGGGAGGATGAAAGATGTGTGCATGTGAATGCTTAGTATTATTTGGGACTTGCAGCCCAGAAAACGTAACAGACAACTCTGATGAAATATATACGCCTTCACTTGAACAGTATCGAGCAAGAATCAACCCAACACAAATATAGAAAAGGAAACACAAAAGGAAATGAGAAGTGAACAAGAACCTTCCCTTTAAAAAGTAATAAAGATATCCCACTTTCCTGCTTCTCTTCTCTGACCTCATCTGTCTGGCCACCACCAGTTCTGTATGAATTAGTATATATGCACAAAGTCATTTTTATTTCTGAAAAGGCCAAAGGATCATGAGAACTAAATGTATGGGCCAGCTCCTCTGGTGGAAAGCAGCATACCTCTGTTTAAATCACCAGCTGAGGATCTGGACCCAGTTACTGCAGGTGTAAATCAGGAGTAACTCCCCTGGAGCAGTGGAATTATACCAGGGTAAAGCTGGTGCAAGTGAGAGATTTCAGGCCCACAGAAAATATTACTGGTGGTTTTATCACTCTGTATTCTAAAACACCTGCTCGTTTTTGCAATAGGACTAGGGTGGCAAGTCAAGAAGATGTGTAAAATCAAAGCTGATAGATGTTCACAGCTCTGTCTATATATCCTGCAGGTAGAAGTCGGCGCAGCTTCATTGTAGCCAAGAAAGCTGCATGACAACCTGGCCCTGTGCCCTTTGTTTTTTCCATCCAAAAAGTCAGTTCTTCATATATGGACCGATGCCACATTTGGCACTTTACACATGCTTGCTGATGACTGTGCTTCTGACAGAGGTTCTTTAATATGTCCTGGGCCACAGCACATGGATTTGTGGGGGAATTCAGATGTGGGTCTGAATTTCAGAGCTTGGACTCATTTTTAGTTCAAACAAGAGGAAACAAACAAGGCAGAATCCAAGAGGCTTGTTACTCTTCCAGAAAGCTTCAATGGAGTCAAAAAAAGTCTAAGTCATTTAATTTAAAGCTTTCAGATCCTGACACACAGCCCTGACAGAGAGTTTGATAGGTGGCCGTCACACCAAGGTGCTCTCTGAAATCCTCAAGTCAAATAAGAGTTGGAAAGTTAAAATGATTCAGAAATATTGCTTAGATCCTGGTTCAGATTTGCAGCAAATGGCATATGCCTAAGGCAAGAACATATGACATTGCTAGGCCCTTGCTGCTTTTGAATCTACATCTAGGGCTGTCTCCTGCCACCAGGATCACACACATTATGCACATACCTTTTTAGTTCTAGGTTGCGCCCCTGAAAGTACTCTTCATGAATTGGCTGAGGCCAGATCCTCAGCTGATGCAAATCACCACAGCTCCATTGAAGTTAATAGCACAACATCAATTTACACCAGATTTCTTGTGTGGAGTAGGTGGCTTAGGGATGCATTTGTCTCCTGTAGGATTATTAATGACTTATTACTGACATTTCCTTTATCATCTTTAAGAAGGAAGTTGATTGGGAAACGAATAAATGAGAAACGCAAGTCCAAACAAAGCAATTAAAAGGTGAAAATATGTTCGGGAGGGACTTGCTGGCTCAGGGGACTGGTAAAGGGATATTGAATATTTCACCTCTCAATTGTTGGCTCAAATCCACACCAAGTCTGTGGTGAAAATAATTTCCATTTGGTAGTGTCTGTGAAATGAGTTGGCAGTCCAGTTCCTAATGCAGCACTGGCAGACTCACCAGAAAGGCCAACAGTTGAAGGGGCATGCCCAAGAGTGGTCCCTTAAGTGTGTGTATAGCTTACACATCCATTACGGAGAAACTTGGTCTAGTGCAGAGGCTCTCAACCTTTCCAGACTACTCTACTCCATTTTCAGGAGTCTGATTTGTCTTGCGTACCCCCAAGTTTCACCTCACTTAAAACTACTTGCTTACAAAATCAGACAGAAATACAAAGGTGTCACAGCGCACTATTATTGAAAAATTGCTGACTTTCTCATTTTTACCAAATAATTATAAAATAAATCAATTGTAATATAACTATTGTACTTACATTTCAATGTATAGTATATAAAGCAGTATAAACAAGTCATTGTCTGTATGAAATTTTAGTTTGTACTGACTTTGCTAATGCTTTTTATGCAGCCTGTTGTAAAACTAGGCAAATATCTAGATGAGTTGATGTATCCCCTGGAAGACCACTGCGTACCATCAGGGTACATGTACCCCTGGTTGAGAACCACTGATCTAGTAGAAAGGGCTTTGTACTGAGCCCCAGGGAACATAGATTCATTTCCCAGATCTGTAACAGCCTGGCTGTGTGACCTTGGACAAGCCACCAGATTTACTTTAGTTCCCCATCTCTAAAATGGGGATAATACTTCCCTACCTCACGTAGCAGTTGTGAGGATCAGATCCATTAATGAACGTGAGGTTCTTAGAGACAATGGGAATGAGGACCATGTGATCCTTAGACAGATTATGGATAACCCATTTTGGGGATAAAAGAGAGAACCTCATTCTCCGCTATTGGCAAACTGACACCTTTCACAAGAAATTGCAGGCATAAAACCATAAATTTACAATGCAATCATCACACAATAATATCTCTTTTAAGTAATTTCTCCATGGTAAACTGAAGCCTGTGAAAACATTTTCCTCTGTATAAAGATGACAAGAAAAATAATCCAAGAAAAATGTCCAAAACTAAAAATAAAATCAGATGCCTTGATTTTCTAGACCTGGACGAGACATAAAACATAATATTCCAAGTACAGAAGATCGATGTAGCTTGTTTTGGTGTGTATAGTCTTTACATCAAATAATACATTCCACTGCAAATCACACCATGAATAGCTGATGGGAAAAGCAAGAGGCAGAGGGGAAACTAGACTGAATTATGAATGATGTGAAAGAATACATTTATTTTTATGGCACTGAAGGATTTATAACAGAGGTAAGCGTATGCAAAAAATAGAGGATGGGTTTTTTTTTTTATGGATTTTGCTTGATTTAAGAATTATGCAACACACTTCATATTCCAATTGCGGGACCATAAAGTAATATTAATGTGAAATGGCATTGAAAGAGCATGACTGTATTCCTTTAGAACACAAAATCTAGACCGGGGGAGATAGGTATAACTAGAGGGTCAGCAGCTTCACAGCATGAGCAGGGCAAATTGAAGGCTAATGGGGTTGGCTGAATGGCTGGAGGATGAACCAGGTAGTACCATTTAAGAATAGTCATTTGGATCACTGATAGCAACAAAGTGAAACCTTGGGCCACATGAGATAAGTTGCTCATCTCAATCCAGGGCCTAAAGGACAATTACCAACATAATAGAAGACAACAGAACAATAGGAACTAACAAGACTGCTGTCTTTTTAAAATATCTTATGGGAAGCAGTATCTGATAGAGTGCTAAAAAGATTATGGCTATATGATAGGTAATTGCTATTAGTAGCCAGATTTGCAAGGCATGCATAATGCTGTAGAAGATTTGCTTAGTTTTCACTCTGGAGGTCCGGAAGAAATTGAAAATAATGTTGATAAACAATTTTTGCCCTCTTACTGATCCAAAGTGATCTGCTTTAATATACATTCTGGCTCTCGGTTTTTGATATATAAAACAGCTGCTTCATGGAATAATTCTGCAGCTCTAAAAACAAATTCTTCTCTCAGTTACGCCAGTGTAAATCAGGAGGAATTCCACTGACCACCAACGAAGGCTGGATTTATATCTGAGAGCAAATGGCTCATGGCTTGCAGTGCACAAACATTTCCCTTGCTTTCTAAGACAGGGGTGGCCAACCTGTGGCTCCGGAGTCACATGCGGCTCTTCAGAAGTTAATATATGCCTTGTATAGGCACCAACGATGTGGCTGGAACTACAGGTGCCAATTTTCCAACGTGCCGGGAGGGTGCTCACTGCTCAACCCCTGACTCTGCCACAGGCCCTGCCCCTGCTCCACCCCTTCCCGCCCCCTCTCCTGAGCCTGCCATGCCCTCACTCCAATCCTTCCCTCCCCACCCTCCAGCCACGAATTAGCTGAGCGGGAGGTGTGGGGAGAAAGGGAGAGGCGCTGATCAGTGGGGCTGCCGGTGGGTGGGAGATGCTGGGAGCGGGGCGGGAGGGGGAGTTGATGAGGGGCTGCTGATGTATTACTGTGGCTTTCTAGCAAAGTACATTGGTAAATTGTGACTTCTTTTCAGGCTCAGGTTGGTCACCTCTGGTCTAAGGAATCTGTCAGAATCCCTGGGCAAAATGCAACTTGGAATGCGAGACTTGGGGCAGATCTATGCTACAAACTTGCATTGGTGCAGCTGCACCGCTTCTGGTGAAGACCTTCTGAGCTGATGGGAGAGAGCTAGCCCATTGGCTTAATAACTCCACCTCCATGAGAGGGTAGCTATGTTGGCAGGAGAAGCTCTCCCGCTGACATAGTGCTGTCTACACGATGGGTTAAGGTTGGTAAAACTATGTTGCTGAGGGGCGTGGATTTTTCACACCCCCAAGTGACGAAGTGATACTGAAGTGAGCATGTAGTATAGTCCTGGCTAGGTGTGTTTGCACACTTGTGTAACTCAGAAGTCACTCCACTCAGAAGTAAATGGCATGCCCACATAAATACTAGTGTGAACAAGAGAAAAATCAGGCTTGATGGAGTTAAAACTCAAGAAATTTAAGGAGAGAAGGAAAACTATGTTGTCTCTTTACTTCTAATTTTGCCTGTCAGCCCCCCTATGATGTTAATGACAACCATGAAAAGAAAAAGAAGAATGCTACATTGGGGGGAGGGGGGAAGAGGGGATTTTAAAGGGGGAGTGCAGGAGATGAGAACACAAGAGCAATAAAGAAGCTAAATGGTTTACTCCATTAAGAGAATATTAGGCTACATCTACACTACGGACCTTACCGTGGCACATCTGTACCACTGTAGCTGCGACGCTGTAAACTCTCCCCTGTAGCCGCTCTATGCCCATGGGTGAGAGCTCTCCCGCTGGCCTAATTAAACTACCCTCAACGAGCAGCGGGAGCTATGTCAGTGGGAGAGCTGTCTACACCAGTGCTTTGGTCAGTCAAACTATGTCAGGTGGGGGGGGCATTTTTTTCACACCCCTTGTCAGCAAAACTTTTGTTGGTCAAAGTGTTAGTGTAGACAAAGCCTTAGTCATCAGTGGTTTCTACAGGAAAAATCTATTGCACCTAAGCAGTTTAATTACATCAAGAAACAAGAAATTGGAAGAAGCAAGTGCTCTCACAGATTTAAGTCAAGTGGCTTTCCTGACTCCAAGCAGTCAGCCAGACTGAAAATGCTCTTTGCTAAAGCAGCCATGTCAAATATATGCAAATTGCTAGTAGAAAAATTATAGGAGACTAAGCATTTGGGAAGAGATACTCGGCTAATGTTAATATGTGTTATTCTATTGACTCAAACAGCTGATCTGAACTTCTGCAGCAAGAGACTGGTGGGAGAGAAACCCAGATGGCCTAGTCCCAGCTCTGCTACTGGCTTTCTGGGTGACTTCAGGAAAGTCATTTTAACCTCTCTGTGACTCCCTTTCCCCATTAAAAAAAAAGCGCAAATGGGATGTTAGGAATCATTAAAAAAGGAAGAATAAGATGGAGAGTATCTTATTGCCCTTATATAAATCCATGGTACCCCTACATCTTGAATACTGCGTACAGATGTGGTCCCCTCATCTCAAAAAAGATATACTGGCATTAGAAAAGGTTCAGAAAAGGACAACTAAAATGATTAGGGGGTTTGGAACAGGTCCCATATGAGGAGAGATTAAAGAGGCTAAGACTTTTCAGCCTGGAAAAGAGGTGACTAAGGAGGGATATGATAGAGGTATATAAAATCATGAGTGGTGTGAAGAAAGTGAATAAGAAAAAGTTATTTATTTGTTCCCATAATACAAGAACTAAGGGCCACCAAATGAAATTAATGGGCACCAGGTTTAACACAAATGAAAGGAAGTTCTTCTTCACAGGGCGCACAGTCAACCCGTGGAACTCCTTGCCTGAGGAGGTTGTGAAGGCTAGAACTATAACAGGGTTTAAAAGAGAACTGGATAAATCCATGGAGGTTAAGTCCATTAATGGCTATTAGCCAGGATGGGTAAGGAATGGTGTCCCTAGCCTCTGTTTGTCAGAGGGTGGAGATAGATGGCAGGAGAGAGATCACTTGATCATTACCTGTTAGGTTCACTCCCTCTTGGGCACCTGGCATTGGCCACTTTAGGTAGACAAGATACTGGGCTGGACAGACCTTTGGTCTGACCCAGTATGGCCGTTCTTATGTTCATATGGGGCTAAAGATCCTGACCTCTCTAAAGAATCTACTGATGAGAAGTGCTATATAGGAAATTATTATTATTAGGCCTCCCCAAAATTGCTTAGAACAGCCCATTAGCCTACAGGAGAAACTGGCTACCTGGATTCTAGCATATCCAGCTGACCAGCATGACCGAGGTTGGGAGATTGTCATGGTCTGTGTGTCAATATGTAGTTGTGTGGACCAACCAATGGTATATTTGTACAAATTATTCAAATATTTAGTAAGAAGGCACACATGAGGGAACATACAGGGCTGATTTCAGGCCAAATAGAGGCACATATCGGGCCTGATTCTGATCCCCTTTACACTGGTGTAAATCAGGATTAAGTCTACTGAAGTGACAACAGTATAAAGGAGAGGCGAATCAGACTCATTGACCTAAGTCTAAACTTCTGCAGAGTATGAGCCAGATCCTCAGCTGGTGGGAATCAACATATTTACACCAGCTGGGGCCGTGGCACTTCAGATCTTTGGGAGGGTTACATCACTTCCCCTGCATTAGCTAGGATTTGTCTCCAAGCATACATTAATGCATACCACTGCTTTCTGATGTATATCTATGCTGAAAAAACAACACATGGAAGAAATATGCAGCCTGAAAATGCTCCAATGCAGTCGAAGTATAAAGAAGGAAAAATACCAAGTAATGACAGTGAAACTTTCCACATTTTGTTAAGACAGCAGCTGAGAGCTGGCTCCAGCAGGCCAAACGAGAATTGGAGGGGAGTGCCAACAGGAAAACGTACATCATTGGCAAATGAGGATTTATTCAAACTCATTCAAGTTTTTAAGTCAAAAACATGGACAAATATTTCCAGCATGCGAGAGAAAAAAATCTGTAGCAGGAGTAGCCAAAACCATGTGAAATGTAAGGTCCAGCAGATAGGGCACTGGACTAGGAGCCAGGAGAGGCGAGTTCTACACCCAGCTTCACCAGTGAGCTATGGTGATAGGGCCTCGGTTGGTGGTGCCCCCTTGTGGCCCAACCAGGCACTACTCACCCAGCCATGGGGTCTCTGACAGTCACTTACCGCCTCTCACAGGGTCCGGTGCCACATTGCTTTAGCCCTCTGTCTGAGTCTCACTTGAGTCCCACCCCTTTCGGGGTATTAAAGTCCAAAAATAAAGGAATACTATGAACTTCAAACCCAAGGTCATCCGAGGAGTCTTCAGCTTGGTGTCTGATTGTAATGCAATCCAAGAGTTAGCTTGATGAGTGATACAGCTTGTATGTTAACACTTGGGCACTGTATTGTCATATTGCATAGTTGAGGATACTGGTTCACACTTTAACATCTTGCCTTTCTGGAAGGAGGAGTAAACTACATATTAGTGTGGTGTGCAAACATCAGTCAAGATACTGGTACAAAGGGAGCTAGAACGATCAGGCATGAAGTTAAAAAAAAACAAAAGGAGATTTAATTTGAAAAAAATGCTAACTAATACTTAGCATTCTTAAAAGAATCTTAAAAAAAAATCCATTTTCTGGGATCACTGCTCAGTTAGACAATCCTGAAGCTGGAATCTGGAGTATATCCTAAAGTCCCAATTCTCATTTTTGAACTCAGAGCAACTCCACTGAAGTCAATGGAATTACAAATCAGCATAAAACTAGTGAGCGCAGAATCAGATCCTAGATCTGTACCTACACAGGATACATAGAAATACAGTCATTCATCTATAGGAAACTTATCTATACTTAAGATTTTTATGGCCCAGGCAATATTCATACACTTTGTATTCTGCAAAATAAAATAGTATGAATAGTCTCCATGAATTCACCAGTAATACCTTGGGAGGGGATTTCGCTATAGTAAACAAGGCTACTTCACAGCAAGATTTATTAATACATCCAAAAGAAAGAAAGAAAAAATCATTTTGTCACACTATATACAGATAATACATACAGTGTTTTATACACATATTACATCAGTTTTTACACAAGAAAAATATACATAAAAATGTAAACTTTTGTATACAAAAACCCTTAAACAAATTAAACAAGGACCAGATAACAAAAGGAGACCAATCTATTATCATTTCATTGATTTTTTTTAAAATGGTAATACAGTACATTCATTGAGAAGAATGAGGAACATGTGAGCTAACTCTTCCTATTTAAAGGGAAAGTACAAACACCAACCGGGCTACCTACCCCTGGAATGCCATCCTCAAGTGCTCCAGCACTTAAGAGCATTAGTGTAAGTTTCTATTGATGCTGGGGACTGTATGTGAAATGACTATTCTTCTCAAGCATCCCCACCCACCACATTCTTTAAAAGCAATGCATCTGCAGAAGCAAACTGGACTGGGCTTTTTTTTTTTTTTTTTGCATATTAGCTAGTCTTCTAGCTAATACAATAGAGGATACAGCAGTGCAAGTTTGTATGTTCCCTTTAAGCAGTTTATGTATTTAATTGTAGCTTATTCCCCCACCCCCCAATGTATGGCACACATTTGTGTGTTGGGGGCGTGAACAATCAGAGGGGTGTAGAGACTGCTAGTCCTTGCTACCATGCAGTTATTTCAAAATCAGTTATGTTTACAAGCTGTGATTCACTGGCTTCAAAATGCACTGCCTCACCTTTGCCTTCCCACTGCAACTTGTTTACATTTTAAACTTTAGTGACCAAACAATTGCTATGAGGCTCTTTGTCACAAGGCTGTTTCTGATATCAAGCTGCAATCAAGCGACCTTTTAAAATGACACAAACACCAACTTCTTTAGGACAGCTAGAAGCATTTCAACATTTCATATTGTCCATTTGCTGTCTTCTTTTCCAGTAAATCTAGATAAAGGTATTTACTGATAATTGTCCAAACAAACAATATTTTACTTGTGTCCTTCATGTCTCCCCTACCTGTACACAGACATACTGTTTGGAGATGGGGGTGTGGGGGGGGGAATTACATGATGGTGAACAGCTGCAGAAATTCTTTGAAAAGCATAATTCCTTCCTGCTGAAGGCCTTTCATATTAAATAAATAAAAAGCTTGACTCCAGGCATTTTCATAAGAAATTCAGCCTCTACATGGAATGAAAAGAGTAACAGAATAATAATGAACTGACAAGGTGGGTGAGGTGATATCTTTTATTGGACCAACTTCTGTTGGTGAGAGAGGACAAGCTTTTGAGTTTACATACAGTTCTTCTTCAGGTCTGGGAAATGTACTCAGAGTATCACAGGTAAATAAAAGGTGGAACAGGTTGTTTAGCATAAGTAGTTAACACATATTCTAAGGGACCATTTAAGGTGAAGTCACCTGTTAACACCCCTCCAATCATTGAGAGGGAGAAAGCTGTGGGGCAGTGTTAGTTGATTATAGGTTATTGTAAATCCATAAATGCCATAACTCCAATGTCTCTATTCAGTCCATGATTTTTAGTGTCTAGCACAGTTATGAATTTAAACTCCCAGGCTCAACTTGTGCAGGTTTCATTTGAGGATGAATACTGAGAGGTCAGACATGCTGTGATCACTTTGAGAAAAGCGTTCACCCACAGGTAACATGATGTTTTTGTCTATTTTTCTGTGTGAGTTCATCCAAGAGCATAGTGATTGTCTCATTTCACCTACATAGATGTTATTGGGGCATTAAATGAAACAAGACAATCACTACGCTCTTGAATGAACTCACACACAAAACTGATAAAAGACAAAAACACTATCACTTGTGGGCAAACACTTTTCACAAAGCACTCACTCTATATCTGATCTCTCAGACTTCATCCCCCAACTAAACCTGTACGACACCTTCAAATGACGAGCCTGGGAGCTTAAATACATAACTTTGCTAGACAATAAAAATCATGGACTGAATAGAGCATTATATTTGTGGCTTATTACAACAATATATAAACCACTAACCTCCCCCTTCTTCCCCCCATGACCGGAGGGTTTAAATAGGCCACTTCACCTTGAATGGTCCCTTGAAATATGTAACTACTTATGCCTCAATATCTGTTCCACCTTATATTCAGCTGTAAAAAGAAAAGGAGTACTTGTGGCACCTTAGAGACTAACAAATTTATTTGAGCATAAGCTTTTGTGAGCTACAGCTCACTTCATTGGATGCACTGTGACACTCTAAGTGTCCTAGACCTGAAGAAGAAATCTGCATAAACTCAAAAGTTGTTTCTCTCACCAACAGAAGTTGATCCAATAAAGGTTATTACCTCACCTATCTTGTCTCTCTAATATCCTGGGACCAATATGGCTACGACACTGAATATAATAATGAATTGACATTTTTCCTGCAAAGGTGGGAGAATATTAAAGCCTCCTTAGTGAAATCAATATTATTGAATGTATGAGGCAAACAATGCAAAAATATTTGTGTAGAGAAAGTCTGGAGGAGGAACATTTTAAGGAAAATGTGAGTCTTTAGCAGTTTAGTTGAACAGAAAGGAAAAAACCCTGATTACCGTATGCCTCAGCTTCAGAAAAACCAAAAAGAACAAAAAACATAGAAACTAGTGTCTTAATTGCTTTCTGATGCCTTTAAGATGAACGGCAGTTTTTTATAACAACCTCCTTCTAGTTAAAAGACTATTCAAATGGCTTTGGATAATTAAGAGAGTCTCCTTTTCAAATAAAATTTTGATAATTATTTTCCATTCATCTTATATAAATGCAGTTTCAGTGAAATTATTCCATAAAGGGACAGCATTTTGCTAAATGTAAAAAATTGCCAACCAAAATTCACACATATACACGTGTATATGCAGTATATCTACACTCTATATACATGTTTAATACACATATGCATGAGTATATATGAGGAACCTATTAATGTGTTCTCCACGTTTACGTAAATTGAAATACTGTGTGTAATATATGTGTGTATATAAATATACACACACACACACACACACACACACACACACACACACTCACTCACTCAGCACACAGATATACCCATACACACGACCCAATATATGTATTACAGAATTCTTCATGTGAAAGCACAGATGGAACATTACCATAAGGTTACATTTTCCTACAGAATTGCCTGGAAGACAAAATTCCATAGCTGAATTGTGACAACATAAACATTAAAAATATTGAAAGCAATAAGACTTGAAAACAGAATTGGAAAAACTAAAATACTGGTTAGCCAGGAGCAGACTTAACTGTCACTTTCTGTTAAAAGGTTACTGAATCCAGATTTAGCTTAAAAAGTGAACTAAAATACTGTTTTAAAACAAGAAATACAAAAAACTCTTTGAAAAAGCCAAATCATTTAATACACGAGTAGACAGAAGATATTAATTCAAATATCCTGAAGGGTAACTCTGATTTAGTTTTTAAAGTCTCTTTAAGGTTGAATTTAGAGATCTGCGTTTCTCAAGACATTTGATGAAATCACCAATACCTAGAACAGAGCACAAAGCTGCATTCTCAGCATTGCTTTAAGCATCTGTGGATTCAGAACATGGAACTCTCCTTTTGGGAGGAAAGTAAAAGGAAGCCTTGATTTTTCACTATTTTCTTGTACAACTCTGAATTTTTAACTCAACACACATCTGACTTAACATTCTGAGACACTGAACAGCTTTGAATATCGTTTTCAAAAAAGTATTTCAGTTCACACTGCAAAACAAAATGACCACAGTCGCATTGAAATCAGGAGAGCAGTGTATGCGCGCACAGGGCCAGATTCAGCTGTCACTGCAGTCAATCAAAATCTTTCTATTGAGTACAATGAGAGCTGGATCAGGCTGTAAAGCTGACTGCTGATGGAAGTTAGATTTTGAAATGCTGGGGTAGGAGATTAGTTAGGATGAAGGTAATGGTGTAGAGCAGCATAAGAGGTGGGTATTGGAAGAGGCCTCATAAAACATTAATATAGTACAAACATAAGCAAAATTGTACCAGGAAATTCCATTTTGAGGGTTCAGATAACAAGATCAATAGTTACAACACTGAAGTCATAGCAATTTATGCCATCCAAATTCCTCACTGGAACTATAACAACTTCATTTGTCACAGTTGCTTAATTGTTAAACGCGCATTTTGTGGATATTATACATATCTGCATCTCTCTCTCACATACACACACACACACTACATATTGTGTGTATGAGATATGTATGTACATTTCATGTATTTATATATAGATTTAGATCTGCTGCATTCATATGTATGTACTGTACATCATAAGGGCAATTCCACGTTCAGCAAAGTGCTACCCAGATCTAATATACATCTCTCTATACAGGTATACACAAGGCGGTTCTATTCTTCCCCATAAATGCATAAAATTATTTATGCTGGTAACTCCCATTATGCTCAACTAATGGGAGGAAAAGGCCTCAGACAACTTCCACCTCCCAGCCCTTCATTTGTAGGCATATGTACAAGAAATATCATTTAAAAAAACATATAAACATATTTGAAAGGCTGGGGATGCAAAAAAAAAAAAACCCTAGTTCAACAACATAAAAAAAGGTCTGGATTTGCAACTATTTTTTAAGGAAAAAAGTTGCCAAAAACAAATCAGAAATATCTGTAATGTTGGAAGCTCTGTTCTAATAAACAGATTTTTAAAGTTTCAGAATTTTCATGATTCAAACTAACAGCAACAGTGTATGCATCATTTAGGATTTTATTCTCTCCAGCCTGGATGGTGTAATGATGAATATCAGGATGAGAAGGAGAATAAGTAGGAATGTTTTGGGTTTCCTATGTCTCTCAGGTAAGAACTCCCATACAGATATATCATCTCCCTCTCAAAATTATGAATAAATTTAAATGCCCATAATTCAGTTTAGAATTCACAGCACTAATGAAACTCTCAGGCTTTTGTTTTGTATAAATTTGTAAGTTACATAGACCCCTTTAGGAAAACAAAATCAGAAAACTTTAAAAATGAAACCCTTTAAAGAGAATGGAGACCAGTTAAAAAAAATTAAAAACAAACATCACTCATGTCAATATTTTTTAACCTGAAAACACAAGAATGACTCATTGACAACATATTCTAAGTCAGAGTATGAGATATTCTGGCATTAACTTGAAAATGGACATTAATTCCTACATCTCACCACCCTAAATATAAATCTTCTCATTTCAAATCTCTTTAAGAATACAACTCACCCCTCCGCCCCTGCTTTTTTAAGGCTGTTTTGGGAGCCTGGGATTTTCATGACATTTTAACAGGGCTCAATGCAATTCAATTAAAAATAATAAAATCAACATGATATCAGAGTTAGCCTTATAACAGAAGACTATGTAGCAGAGAGAGTTTGGTTATTTTTACAACAATGAGGACAGAGTAACCCCCTACTAAATAATCACATTTCTACAAGTACATTCCATCACCTCTCAACTACTTTTCTCTTTACAAAAACTATGACCAACATACAGTATACACATTCATATCACACATACAACCCCCCCAAAATGCATATTTGTGTGTGTGTACATAATACATACATGCACACAATCAGCCTAATTCTATTCATAAGTCACAGTGGGAATTCCTCTGTAAGGAAAGGAGGGGGGAAAGTTCCTCAATAAGACACTGTGGATTCCGAGATTTAATGTTCTGTCTTGTCAAATTCCAACTCGCATAATTGGAAACAAATACATTTAAGAAAAAAAAAAAAAAAATCTTACAAACTTGGTTCACAACTTCCAGCTACAGTAGTTGGATTTTTAATTTGATCTACTTACCCTGTAACTAAACATCTAACCATTACAAACCACAGATAAATTACTGCAGAATGTAACAAAAACAAAAAAACAAAACAAAACAAAAAAAAAGAGTTATAGGAGCAGTACTATATGGGTTAACAAGAGATCTATGTTTTGTTGATACAGGATACCATTTTATTTGTATATATCTGCAAGGTAGCAAAGAATAGCTGTACACCTTGACACGGCAAAGATCCAGTGTAAAAAGGTGCTTTACTAGTTTTTGTTTTTCCAAAAAAGCTTGTATATAATTTTATAGCTATTAAAAACACATATGCAACATAATTCATTACACTCAATACAGCTTTAGTATAAAACTTATAATTTATGAGGTGATGTTAATAGCATAAATTAATATACCTTTTCTCTTAAAATCTACAATAAGTATTCTGAAAGCTCATTGGGGAAGGGTATCTTTAAATAAAAGTTTAAAGCTGAGCGTGATGGAAAAAGATTCTGTATGTTGAATTTGAGATGAGCACCCCGAGAAGAGAAGAAGTCCCTAAGCCGGACACCGTGGACTACAAAACTGAACAAGATTTCTCTTTCTTGCGCTCTCATTTAGATGAAGCTCTACCTTAAATTATTATTTACTTTTAAAACTATTTACTTTTTATGTTAACTGCCCTTATTTCCACAAGGAATCCCTGAGACATACCCAAAACTGTACAGTGAAAATAATCACTGTTCAGAGAAACTGGTTCAACCCCTTCTAAATAGATGTAGATACTTTGTATGAGAACCAAACTGTCCATCACTTCAGAATGGATCTATTTCCACTGGAACCAAATTGTACTTTTTAAGACGTAGGTTAGAGAGTCATTTCAGGGTAAATCAGTCTACTCTGAAGTATAAGCAATGGTGTAGCAGTCAGCTGCATTAGAGCCATCTGCATCACAGATAAAGTTTTCCAGGAGAGATTTGGGAGCATTACCTACCCAGAGTTTACTTCAGTGGGGACTGAAGGTGGGAAACATGTTAGCTTTACTAGACCAAGTTCAACATCTGTATCCAATTCATACACATACAATCTGTGTGTGTGTGGTCGTGTGTGTGTTTTGGGGATCATGGGGGGGAGGGGGAAATGAAGAATGCACTTTTCTACACTGAGTATATACAGTTTTAAAAATCAAAAGCCTGGTTTTAATCCTATTTGTTTTCAAATTGAATTGAATGAACTAGGAAATACCAAAAAAAAAAAATTTGTGCCAACTCAAGACTTCAGGATACCTAGAAAAAAAAACAACTTCCAAATGGCACCTCCAAACTTCAATTCAAAGTCTGTTTCCTTCTTTCATGCTTCCACTACATATCCTTGTTCCATGAGAATTGGAAAACTAGAGCATGAAAAACCGCAAAAAGGTGTGGGGGGGGGCAGGGGGGAGAGAGAACAAGAGAGATAACTGAATCATGACACAGCCAACAGAGTTACAGATTTTATAGACTTGCTTAGGATACACTCCTGAGACTCCAGTCATTTTCCCAATATAGACCCAGCCACCAGTGATCACAGAATTGCCTTTTGATATGTGGTTGCAGTTTGCTTTCTTCTGTCAATGGGTAGCTTTTTTTACCCCAACCTCTGTTAGTTCACACAAATATTATATTTGACAAGTGTTTTTTACCTTTTGATAGAGCTAAAGTCCTTCATGAACCAATTCTGAAAGACCTGGGTTAAATCCTAATGAATCTGAATTTTGTTTTCCCATTATCATAATCATCATACTTTAGTGGGGTTCTTCTTGAGGGTATTTTATCAACTTTGTTTTTTTAAAATCAGGCTAATTCCACCAGTTTTTCCAGGTAATTTTCTACTGGCAACTACCTTTAAAACAAAAGGAACTTATGGAAAGAAAAAGATTCCCTGTAATGCTCCTGAGCATACAGAGCTCTCTCTCAGGGACGACCACAGTGATATTCTCAGCAGCTAGCTCACACCTTACTGGTAATGCCATGTGAGATCACATGGTATTTTCATTTTACTCCATATTCTGTGAATTCTTACACAATATCCTATTGCACTGTAGCTCTGGCTTCTAAACTTCTATTATGATTCTCAGGAACCTCTCTTAATCTTTTTTTTAAACAATCAGAATATTTGCTCATTATCAAATCATACAGGATTTTAAATTATTGGCAATTTTAGTGTCGGGGAAGAGTGAAAAAAGATGGTGAAGAGAGTGGGAAAGAGGGGATGAAATTTAAGGAGGCAAGAGGCGCAGCCCAGAACATTCATCTGCTCTCAGCCTAAGTTAAAGGGCCTGAGAAGGTTCTGAGGGCACAGCAGCTTGAATCTATTCTTTCAGTTAAATATGCTGCCACCAAGATGGGGCTTGGAATTCTGGATCCACATCTGATCTGGGCTACTTCAGTTTGCCTTGGGGCTGTGTTAAAGGCTTCTTCGCTGGCAAGAAGAGAAACCAGCCCTTTGATAAAAGCAGAAGAGAAAAATTAGGCTAAAGATACACTGAGATGCGTGAGTGTATGTCTCCACTACAAAGTTAGCCAGTCTTCTTATTCAGGCGTTGTCCCAACTCCCATCCTGGGCACACACAAAAACCTTCATGCACAGCTGGGGATGTGGGTTAGAGCCTGTCAGTTCTCCAGAACCCTCCCATGTTCCCCTTACCCCACCTGCTGTGTGCTCACACGACAGACAAGCTCTCCCACTATTCCCTAGGAAAGAATCAGAGCAGCTCAGCTTACTACAGCATCACCTGCTATGCCCCCAGACATTCTAGCGACACATGCAGGGGAGTGAGCGTAGCTGCTCACACCCAGTCTACACTAGCACAGGTGCCCAGACTAGGATGCCTGGGCTAATTTTGAAGTGAAGGCATACTCTCAAAGGACTAATTTTCCTCTTCCTTGGTGAACTTAGTTTTCCAGCCGGGTAATTCAGTGGTCAGAGAAAGCTTTAACAAACTCAATTCTTTTCTGTGTTCCTGGTTAGACTCTCGCAGCCAGAGCCTTAGCTCTGGTAAATTAGCACAGCTTCAATGAAGCCGATACAGCCATGTTTATTTACACCAGCTGAGAATCTGACCTCTCAATGTCTAAACATTAGGATCATGATCTCCAAAGAAAGCAATTCATGAAGTTAGTAATATAGCTTTCAATGAAGATACTATTTTTTAAAAGTTAGCTTCCAGTGCCCTCTCCCACTGAAGAACACACACATTCTTGACAGCAAAAATATTTCTCTTGCACTTGCACTCTCATCTCCAATGTTTGCTGGCAGATTACAAGCTTTTCAAGGAGGGAACGTAGAAATGCTTACCAAATGAGAACCTTAAATTGCTTAAGAAAACAGTCCTTTGTTTCATTAACCTATGACATGAAACTGGAAAGTCCTTCTATTGCATAGTCTGGTACTCAGTAGGTTAAGCAGAACTGCAGTAAGCTATTTTTGAACAAATGTTCATTGTTAAGATGTGCAAATACATAAGGCAATCAACAGAGGCAAGAAAACAAACCAATGTCTTGACCAAAAGAAAGGTGCTTCTCATAAGATAGCAAGTAGAGCCAATGGACCAGACTTTAATTTCACCCCCTCTTTCCCATTAACAGACAATGGGAGCTGAGTCTACTTATGCCAGTTCTAAATTTGACTAATAAACTGAATGATCAAGGGAAATTCTCACAGTATGGAATATATATATTAAGCGTAACTGCTTTATAAACCAGGTCAGCATCATGCTGTCCCTCATTGGCCTCCATAAATTGTCCAAGCAAACTTAATCTTTGTCAAGAGTGTAATCTCCACCAATTCTTTGCCTCTATGCTAAGATCACCTGACATTACATTACTACCCAAAAGGACATTATTGCTTCTAAACTTCTCTGTCAAATGCCTTCTAATTCTTTAAAACCCCACATTTATAAAAAGAACAATTTTTAGTTACTAAACTAGGTCTATTCTATTCATTTCATGTATTAGTGGCACAACAGATACTGATCATTTCAACAAATGGATTGGAATTGCTACACTGATTCTTTGGTGAAAGAGTAATTACTGCTAATTGCTGTATTATAGGAGATGAAACCTGTTCAAGACAGCATGAATGAGAATCATATCAATGGCAGCCCTAAGAACCAAGACAAATCCCACATGGAGCAAACGTATTTCCTGGTGGGAGAGAAGTGAAGTGTCTGGCTGCATAAACCTGTGCTCTTGGGTCCACTACTCATCCCACAACACTGCGGTGCTGATCCTGCACTGAACGCTATGCGGGCAGACTCCTGGTGAAGTCAGTGGGCTTTGTATGGGTATAGGGATCCATCTGCGTGGTGCCCATTGCAGATTTAGGACCTAAAAATCAGAACTGCTTCCTTACTAGGATATAACTAATTTAATGAAGTTACACTTCAATTAGATGCGGTGAAGCTGCAACTGGCAACAATCTTGACCATTTCAAAGCTCCGTACTGGAAAATAGATAGGGATTCCTTTTCTAACACATGTCAAATGGAACAAACTTTTTGAAGTAGTACAGCTTTTTTGCAAACTCAATCTGCTCATGAAAAATGTTATGCAGACAATGTTTAGGAAAAATCCCCCCACAGATCCATAAAGCTGAGATCTAAAGGGTGAGACTTCCGGAGTCTGGGAATCTGATTTCAAATGAGAATTATGCACCTACATGCTCTTAGGCATCTTGGAAAATCCCAGCCTAAATAAATGATCAGATTAAGAGCCAGATTCTATTCAGAGTTAAATTGGGGTAAATCCATAGTAACTCATCTGGCTAAAAGAATTACTCCATGATTTACACAGATGTAACTGAACAGAAATTGGGCCCAAGTGTTTTCTCTACTGGTAGGTAAGGGGAAGTGATGAACGGGTGGGAAGAAGAGAACAGGCTGCTGTTCTATTACAAACTTTGATGAGCACGAGAAATATTCCATAAATCAAAATCCTCAAACTAATCAGTAGAACATCCTGTCACACGACATTTAATAATGGCAGATTTAACAATTGATCATTTACCCATTTGGCAAACTAGGTTCACCCTTCTTTTTCAATCAATCATCTCAATACACTAAAGAAGGTACATTAACACGATGGAAAATAATGCAAATCAAACATTTGTCTCCTCACAAGCTTGGGGGGAGGGGAGAGGACAGAATAAAAAAAAAACAAAACACACATGTCCTATCAGCTTTTCCTCATTTCACAATTATCAGTGGACATTCCTCAATCAACGGGACAATATAGTGGGGTTTTGTTAAGTTTCATTTCAATTTATGACATGATTTGAAAACATTTAAAATCAGTTACAGACAAACTTAGACCACCCAAGAACACTGGGATTTATTATAATATTAAGCCCTGTTTTACGAAGAATGGGAATAAGGATTTCTCAATATCAAAAACCTGAATATAAATGTTTCCCACTCCATGCACACATGCTTGCAATTTCAGCAAGGGATGTACCCATAGGGCTCATTCCTTTATAATTAAAAAAAGGACAAAGCTTTTGAAAAGGAGGGAATGGCTATAACTAGTGGGATATAAACCCAAGATGGGCTGCACCCGGGAAGTTTGGATCCAGATCTCAAATCCCTACCATCAGGAAATCTGGGAGCAGAGGTTTGGGCCACATCATCACTCACATAAATAGAAAACATAAATTGAGGGAAGATACATTACTCTCCACATATTAGGGAATAACTGAACTCAGTTGAATAATCCCTTGCTCAAAGAAATTATTAACCCTCTTATAATGAAACTGCTTTCAACATGCAGAAAGATTTGCTTTGCTTTTTCATCTTCTTTTATATGCATCTTAGAAGCAAACCAAACAGTGGAGACTTTTTATAGCCATCAGGTAGGAATTACTTTCACATAGTGGCTAGTTAGAGCCTTATAAAGTCACAGTTTTCTCAAGCACATTCTCCCCCACCCTTTAGAATTTCTCTATTTTGCTTCAGTAAGTTTGGTTTTGGTTAGTGGTAACCACAAATATGTACCCGCCGGTTCCCACATACATTCAGCTTCATATACAGAGCATCAGTCTCACAAGTGTCTCAAAAACGGTATGGTTCCTGGTACAAAATCACTACTATTATAGAAAGAGTCTCAGCAGCAGCAGATAGTTTGAGAAATTCCGTTATTTTAAATTTACCAAAGGGGCCTAACGTAGATTTGTTCGAATGGGTAGCATATGGATACATACCAATACAATTCTTCCAGTTTCAGCTAGGAAACACCTGCTGTGCAGAGTTCTGGACAAAGCCACATTTGAAAAGGCAAACCATCAACACTACAATGCCACAGTAATTCAGCACTGTTGGGAATCTCTGCATGAGTCTTGACTAGACCATTATTTATTCCAGTCTTTCCATTTTCTTGTCTTTTCTCCCTGGGCTAACCTTTGAAACAGCAAGAACCCTCATTGCCCTGGCAAACAGGTAAAACCTATTTGTCCTAGTCAGTCAATCCCCTCTCTGCTCAATGAACCTAAAATAAAGAAAATAAATCAACATTCAGTAGGAACACTGACCAATTTCGGAAGGGGACACAACTACTATTGTCTCAGCAGCAGACAAGGAACTGCTGCTCCCCCAAACACACACACGGCCACAGAGGAGGTCAAAAGACTATTTTTAAGGAGTTGTCAGATGAATAATTGAACCATGGTCTTGAGTGCTTCAGTGCACCATTACCAAACCCGAGTGTGGAGCCAACTTTCCATGCCCAGATGCTAACTTTTTAATTTTTTTTTTTAAAACCAAGAGATTTTTCCCCACTATAAAAACTTCCTACATGACATGCTAATGGGATGGAAAGCACTGATCTGAACCCTAGGAAACAGTAACGTGCATTGGTAATTTGAGGTATCGTCCCATTTCTAGCTCTTACTGCTAAGGTCAATTACATCCAGTAACTGTGCTGTATCCTTAAGGAAATTCATGGGGTATGGTGAACCTGCCAGTAATAAATGAGCACCAGTGCATAAATAGCACATGTGAACACTAGAGCGAGATTCACTAAGGGACCACCCTGGTCTGTACGGAAGCAGGAGGTTTATTTTTAATCCCCTCTTTTTAAAAAAGCAAAAACAAAAAATCCTCCTCAAAGGAAGGGGAGGACAATAAAGAGGAAAAAGAAGATAGAAAACACAGGGTCCCCATCTGCCTGCAAATATACAGACAGATCAGCTCAGTTAGAGGTGGTGAAGGTAGCAGATGCATTATTGGTACTAGTAGCTGTGGCACCTGTCACTGTGAAGCCTGTGGGAGGAGCTATGGAGCTGTGGCTAGGCTGCAGGTCCTTAGGAATGCCACTGTGTGAGCTCAGCTGATGGCCAAAGGCTGCGCTGAACTGAGGGAGTTGCTGTTTGGGGGAAGTGGAGGCCATTAGTTCAGCAGAGGCAGGACCCATGCCACTAAAACTGGTCCGTGGTAACCCCGGAAGCACACTGGAGCTGTTGGGGGTCACAGTGGCGAAGGCAGGCTGTGTGGTCTCTGAGTGCGAGGTGGTAGGTGGTGTGGACAGGGAGGTGGAAAGAAGGTGTCCATCGGCACCAAGAAGGTTGCTAAACGGAGAGGGGTCACCAAGATTGACAGGGAGATTTCCCCAGTGAGTTCTGGGGTTCGCCACCCCACTAAGTGGCACCTCCAGCTGCGGTGGGAGCAAGTGCTGTGCCATAATGGGCATCTCTGCTGAGAAGGTAGCTGCCAAGTTATCACCAGAATAGGATGTGGCATGGGGGGATGTGATATGGTCGCTGTAGGGAGACGGCACATGCTCACTATCGTAATGGCTTCCATGGGGTGAGGAGTGCGAATGGTCACTGCTGTATTGCTGTCGTGAGGTGATTAGCTCATCTGCCTTGCTCAGCAGCTGGGCAGAGTGTGGCCTCTGGGAGGCATGGCTGCCATCATGAAGTCCATGAAACTGTCCTGGGAAGGCTCTCTCCCCAAGTCCACTCTGGCTTATCAGAGTGGCAGAAGTAAGGCCAACGTTGGCTGGGGCAGAGAATTGCCCCTGGATCTGCCCTGCCAGGGGCGTAGGTGGGTTAGACAAGGTAGCAGAACGGAGCAAGTTCTCATCCAGCTCCAAACTGGAGAAATTATCATGTACTATACGCCCATTCAACAGCTCCCCCAGGTCCGTGTTAACCTCTCTGCTCAAGGACTGCATTCCTGGAGCTCCAGCACCTGTGGTGAACACCCCTATCCCTCTATCTGATAGCTCCTGAACTGGCACACCGTCTGTCTGTGTAAGTACTCCAATGGTACTCAGGCACTCAAGAGAAGTTACAGCCTGCAGAGCCCGTTCCAGTTCCTCTGCCTCTTCGGTAGTAGGAAGGAGGTCTCCATTTTTACCTACAGAAACAAGAACAGAAGTTAGTTTGCTTTTCAGAGATATGCCTCATACTGGGGCCCTAGGAATACAGCTATCCAAAAATCAATAGGATTTCTACTAGAAAATTATAACAAACTTCCAGAATGGCTCATGATATGACTGAAAAAAGAAATTCACGCTTCTTGTCTTAGTTGGAAAAATTTTTCCAACTGCATTTTTTTTTCAGTGTAAATGCAAAATAACAAGCCTTAAACATTTGCTGGATTTCCATTAGCCTATAAAACAGGGGTGGCAAACTGCAGCTTGCGAGCCACGAGGTTCTTTTGCAGTTGAAGTGTGGCTTGCAGAGCCCCCCGCACTCTCCCATTCTCCACCTACCAGACTGGAGTGGGGGGAGCGTGGAGCTTCTGCCATGCGGTGGGTTGGTGGGGCTTGGGGCTTCTGCCCAGTGGGGAGGGTATCCAGGGGCTTCAGCCTGTGGGAGGCGTCTGCCAGGGCTTGGGGCTTTCAGCCCCGCTCTTGCTGAAGCCCCGAGCACTGGCAGACGGCTCTCACAGGGCTGAAGCCCTGAGTCCCACTACCCTGCCGCGGGGCAGAAGCCCCAGGCAAGCGCATTCAGCTCTGAAGATTATTGTATGTGGCTCGGAGGATCAGTAAGTTTGGCCACCCCTGCTATAAAAGCTTAAATATCTTTTCAAAGTGTAATGCCACATAGTACTAAGATGAGTCTAAAAAGTCCATTTTGCTTATTATGTTATAATAACTACTTAAAAATGTGGATGGTTTTCTAAAAGACATGTTCTATGAATTAATTCAGGGAAGTTCTGTGGCCTTTGTCATACAGGAGGCCAGACTGTATGAACATAATGGTCCCTTCTGGCCTTGGAGTCTATGAATAACCTACATTTTATTAACAGGATTAAAATGCCAAATTCTGATATCACGTCAACTCAGAAAAGTGACAAAAAGCGCAGCAAGAGGTTTCCAAAACTCCTGGTTGTTCTATTCCAAGCCTTTTCTCACCCTTAGTGGGCGCTGAAGTCAAACACACAGAAATTCAGATGTATTTCAGCTCACAAGCAAGTTTCACAGGTATTTTTTTAATTTCTGTTTTCTTTTGATAAAAAGACAGACATTGATAAAATAGAGTTGTAATCCTAGTCACAGAACCTTAGAGACTAACAAATTTATTAGAGCATAAGCTTTCGTGAGCTACAGCTCACTTCAAAGTGAGCTGTAGCTCATGAAAGCTTATGCTCTAATAAATTTGTTAGTCTCTAAGGTACCACAAGTACTCCTTTTCTTTTTGCGGATACAGACTAACACGGCTGCTACTCTGAAACCAGTCACAGAACGTTCTCTTACTGAGAATTTGGTTGATTAAATCGCAATTGTCAGCAACATGTAGAAGAGCACAAAATCAATTAAAATGTTAAATCCATCACGACTTCCATAGCACTAAGTATACAAACAAGCAAATAATCACACATGCATGTCTTCTAAAACATGCTCTTCATAGAGGTCATGTATAAGCACTGCGTTGAATGTGTGCTCTTTGTCTAAATAGTTCTCTTCCCTGCAAGAAAGCAGGTGAACCCTCAAATGCACATTTTAGACTGTTCACTTCCTCATCTCACTATTTGTATTAACTTTCACATAAATTAAAACAAAAATGTACCTTCAAAGAAATCAAAATCTTGCAAGTCATCAGGCAGCCGTGGTAGGACATCAGAAAAGTCCTCCTGATTCAATTCCAAGTCATGTGGAATGTCTGTGATTTCATTGGCGATGTCATCGGGCAGCTCATCTGTACTCAACTCCGGTGTGGAGGGGCTCCTGGAGAGACAGTGTTAGTCACACAGTTAAATCCTAATTTCTCACTACTGCAGCATACTTTACGGAGGGTCTGTTTCAGGGTCTGCTCTCTCCCTCCTTGTCCCCCTACCCTTTGTGTTTTAAATCAACAAGTGGAAAGAATGGCTTTTAGACAAGTTTCATTAAAAAACTATTCAATTTGTTCTACTAATGACATTTATAAGTTGTGCATCAGCAACAAAACATTTTATCCATTTAACCAAACCTTTGTTGAGATCTGAAATTAACGTTTTAGAATTTTTCCTTTCAGCAATGATAGAGATACAAGACACTTGAAGATGTTCATTTCATTCAAACACCTAACAAATTTGGAAGGTCAAAATATTAAGTAGTAGGAGAAAAGAAAAAGGAAAGTTCGCCCTTCCTCATCTATATTTAGCAGACCTAATTAAGCCCATAAAATTGGAGCTGAGGTGTGTCCGGCTTTCATTTAGCACTACTCTGTACAGTGTACTGACTCCACCGCCTTTTCCTATATTTAATTTTTTTAATTAAAAAGTTAAAATAAATAGAATGAGGCGCCACTGGCACTGACCGTATGTGGGAGATCTCCACTGGCAGTGAGATGCTGGTGGGCATGCTGAGGTTCCCTTGGGGCACTGCAGGAGGAATAGGTTTCTGGGGCCTACGTGGTCCCCTCCTTCTCTTCTTCTTGTGTTTTTTGGTAAGTGCAGGTGGCTTTGTTTTTTTCCTGGGTTTCCTCTGCGGCTGGTGCTGAACTTTACGGGAGCTATCTCCTCTCAAGAAATTATCCTTTTGGAGAAAGAATGAAGGAGGAAAGGACACATTAGGATCCAATGCAACTTTCTTTTCTTGCCATTCCCAAACATTGAGACATAAGGTGAGTGAAGAGAGGATCTTTCTAACCGCCAGCCTGCAAATCCAAGCATGGATATGAAAGCCAAGTTGCTTCCTCTCCTCCTCCTGCATCATCACTGAGAACAACGAGCATGTACGTTACATCCTTAGTTACACCTATGCAACCTCTCTGGAGGCAAATGGTTTAATGCACAGGTTTAATTGAGGGCACAATCTGAGATGTTTATTACTGGTAATAATGAGTGAGAAAGAACGAACCCAGCTTAAATTCTCCGATCGGGTTTGCAGAGCTGGCAGTCAGAAAAAAATCCCACACTATTTGCGTCACCGAGGTACAGCAAATATGGAAGCCCACAGTGTCATTTTTAATGACTGTGTCAGAGTAGAGCCACAGTTTAATGCACATAAACTCCAAAGTAAAAGATTTGGAACACCCCAGATAAGTATTAAAAGAATAAACAATATTGGGGTGACCTGGTGGCAAGGATTTGTGCAGCTAGGTGTAAACCAGAGTTCTAGTCACGTTCCCACTGCTGTAAATGGCAGAGAGCACTGAAGAGACATAGTAAGTGCTGTAGGACTGAGAATTGGCAGGGGACGCAGTGCACAGCTGCAGGGCCTTGTACTCCTGAAGAGCAACCCACTGGCCAATTACAAAATGAGCACCATTTTACAGGCTCTGAAGCAAGTTGGATTCAGTCTTCCATTTTGATTATGATGGTTGTGACACAGGGCTTTGATGTGCCAAGCAAAGAAAAAAATGGGGGGACAATCTTCAGGCCTCTGATAGGGACACTGAGGATTTACCTGGAGAGAGAGAGAGAGAGAGAGAGAGAGAGAGAGAGAGAGAGAGAAAAAAAACTGGATTAAAACTTTAAGGGTCTGTGTTACACCAATAAAACACAAAGGAAACCTCAGAGCTAAAGGTGACCCAGAAATATTTTTGAAAAAAATGAAATGACAGGGACCAAGAGGCAGCGGGCACATAAATTATCCTAAAAATGCTGCTTTTGGGGGAAGTAGGTGAAGATCAGAAAAATCAAGGACATTGTCTCACGTTCCACTGGTTCCCAGTCTGTTGTTATGCTCCAGAATACACCATGCTGCAGGGTCACAGCTACTGCGATATCACAGTCATAGGCAACCTTACATATTGCAACCTGACGCTCTCTCACTAGGTTTTACTATATTATGATTTTATGGAAAGGTCAGGTCAATTTCCATTTTTTAGGATATCCCCTTCCCCTGCAAAAAAGTGTATATATAAAGCTATTTTATACCCTTTGGGATATAATTTTGGGGAGAGAGTGGGTGTAAAATAGCATAGCAGTTGATAAACCGAGGCCAGATAAATAGAACTCCTGATGACCCCAATTTGTGGGAACAATTACAGCTGTGGTTTATACTTACCATTTTTTTGGCATGTTCTTCACACAGAGGTGTCTGGTGTGTAATGTCAAAAACTGGCACAGAGCACTGCTGTCCATCTGCAAACTTGGCTGTGCAACTTGAGAAGAGCTGCTGAGAACGGTTCAATAGGATATCTATGCATTTCTGGGTCAGGAACAACACACCAGATGGTAATGGAGAAATCCCAGTATGATAAAAATCAAAGCCTTGAATTCTACCAGTCCATCAAGATGTTATTTATAATGAATATCTTAACTTTGTTATTTAAGTTGAAAGCTAGGTACCGTTCAAACCCAACTTTTCAAGTACAAAATTGCATTAATGCAGCATTGCTAAGGATTTTATCATTTGTTATGAAGGGTTCATTGATACCGCTATTTTGCTAATGAGTTCTTAGGGAAAAAAAAAGGTATTTGTCTTGGAGATTCAATCAATAGTATCAGTTTGGAGCACTGTACTCAACAGGACTATTTCCTACTAACTGTCCGTATTAAAACATAAAAAAGAGAATTTCTTAATTTCATCCTTTAAGCTAAATTTTTGGTATTTACCTTTCTTTCTCGAGAACACAACAAGTTTTAAGATCCTTCCTGCTCCTCTGAAAGCAGATATGTAATCAGATTGAAAAGGTCAATTAAATCTAAACTGAAACTTGTGTTTTCAGACGTTACTGTAAGTCAAATACGCATTTCACAGTGGTTTTTTTCTTTCTTTTTCAAATAACGTTAGCATCTTTCCTTCTGCCCACAGTAGTTCATAGTCAAACTGCTACTAGAATCATAAAAGCACAGGGCTGGAAGGGACCTTGAGAGGTCATCAAGTCCAGCCCCCTGAGCTGAAGCAGGACCAAATAAACCTTGAAAGGTGTTCTTAAAAACCTCCAGCAATCGAGATTCCACAACTTCCCTTGGAAGCTTATTCCAGAACTTAACTACCCTGACAGAATAAAAAAATATAATATAGAACAACAAAGGAAAAAGGGAAAACCTAAGATTGGAAATGGCAGGAAACAAGTATCTGAAAATCATGGAAAGACTATTTTCATTGTGGGGGAGAGGAGTGAAGGGGAGAGAAAAGCAAAATCAAAACATTCTCTATTTCTCTGAACTGGACTTGACACATGGCAGAATAATATTTTTGTGGGACTGGGGGAGTGGTTGTATTTGTATATATGTATACATATATAATATACACATATACCCTAGATCCTTTGGGTGCAGAGCTCTTTTTAAAATCTGACCCCATGTATCTAAGCCTTGTAACTGCTCTACATTTAGGCTCGTTCACAGAAATCTGTATTTTTAAGATATAAAATTAGAAATCAGCATTGTATTTTGCAGCCATTGCAGGGACAAGCAACATGTCCCGCAGAGCTGCACTACGTCTGTGGGTGCCAAAGTGCACTATCTAATACCCACCCACATCTGCCTCATTACCTGAACTTTGCAAGGCCACACAAAACTGTCAGCTCCTTTCAGATACAGACAAAGATGCAGCATGAGACGTAACTTCCCGCTGCCCGCGGATAGTAAGTTACAAAAGCCAATTAGCTCATCATGCACAAGCCTCAAAGCCCTTTACAATGTATTGGTACCCTCATTTTACAAACAGAGAAGATAAGGCATAGAGAAGCAAAGCGATCTGCTTAAAGTCAAACAGTAGTCCCCTAGGCCTGACTGAGGGCCCTTGGAGATCTGGAAGTTGAACCCTGATCTGCCTTCCACTGGACCATGATGCCCATGTTGGATAAGACTGTCAGTGGCCACTGATAGCTTTTGATTTCAACTAACATAATGCATCTTAAAAATGTATAATAATAAGAGCCTAAATGGGCCAGGAATAGTCTGTGATTTCCTCCTCTCAGAGGAACTGGTTTTAAAAGCTTTTTATGGTAACTCAGTTTTATACCCAGCATTTTAAGAGACTTTGCTTTTGTCCTGTCCATTTAGATCTTTTCTACCCTTTGTGTTCATTCCCCCACCCTTATCATTTTGCAGCACTCTTCGTTTCCTAAGGGGGCTGTGAATTCACACCTATAGTTCTGTGGGGAGGAGGAGAGGGAAGAAAGCTGCGAGAAGATGCAAGTGGGTCTTTCCGGTAAGAAAGAATACTTAAAATAATCATTAAAAAAAAACATGATAATAATCAGTCTCTCTAGCCTTCAGGTTCAGATATGGAAGCTGGTTTTGACTCTTACTAGGTTCCTCCACACATACACACTTTTTGAGAAGAATGCTACACCTCCACAGATCATGTTTCTTTAAGGTTTTCCTGAAATCCCACGCATTCACGTACAGGTTCTTCCTCACCCAGAGCTATGTCCTACGGACTTCTCGTTCTTCCCCTGCCCAGTCTCACTTGGCAATGCAGGCCATTAGAACCTTCACCATTCATGCATTCTAGGCTACCACTTTACTCCACAGTATTCCTAGTTTCTGCAGACACAGCTGAATCCTGTAAGACCATCCAGACATTCTATGGAAAGCTACCACCCTGCATAAGAGCAGTGCAGAGCATACCCTCCCATCGAAGAATGAGATCATTGGTAAAGTTGCTGACAGGAGGTATATAACAGTGTAACTTTGACAAATACCAGTACCTTGAACTCTGGGTCTGCTCTGCCTATTGTTAATAGATCGCGTCCCACTACCTGTAAGGAGACGGACATAAAGCCAAAACGGTTCCGGAGACATTCGCAAATAAGTATTTCTGATACAGCATTATCTGTCATGCTAAAGAATAAAACTTTATCAAAGGTGTTTCCTTGCTCAATGAGCATAGACGGAAGGTAAGAGGATACGTTGAAAACAATGCCTGGTGAATGGAAGGGACTTGTTAGTGCACTGTTCACCCTTCACAGTTCCACTACATGTAGTTGGTTCTGTATCTCTCTGCTTGGCTTGGCTTGTGCTGAAACAAAAAACTCATTACAGTATGGAGTTTAAAAAAAAAAATCCACTGCCAGCAGATATCCTGGCATAACTGTAACACTAAACAGACAAAGTGAACCAGGACACTCTGGATACATCTGTATGCTTTTGTGTATGCATTTGTGTAGTTATTTACTCTCTAGAGCTGGATACAGGACAAATGTAAACAAGGGGCAAAGGTGACATTGGTGTAACAGCATTACAGAATGAGGCAAGCAAGACTTCCTCACAAATGTTGTTTGTTCATAGCATCTGACACAACAAGGCCCTGAACCTGATCAGAGACTTCAGGCATTCAGTGCAAATATTAAATGACAGAACCCAGAGCCGCATTCTCACTGAAATCCACCTCACATGCAGAAGGCTTGCACAAGGCCTATGCAATGCAGAAAGGTCCTCAAAAGGTAAGATCTCAAAATAGGATTGGCCCTTTGCATGGTGAAGGTGAATTTCTCCTTGTATGCATATTATTCTCAACGCTGACTGAAGGTTCTTTGCATTCCAGCTACTACCCTTAGGGCTTCATCAGCTGTTTTAAGCTAGATCACAAAACTGAGCAAAATAATTTTAGTAAATATTATCATCCCCTAAGGCCAACATGTAATATTTGGAGTCATAAAATCAATTCAGTTCCTACACTTCATGAAATTGGAGCAGTGACTACAGAGCTCTATTATTTTGCCAGACTACCCCTGATTTTTCATTCACTTCTAATTACACAACTATCTATGTGCTACAGAGTAGACTTTACTTAGGTTACCAAATAATCTGACCAAGTTGCATTGAATTAGCCTAATAATTCTGGCAAGGTTTATCACGTAGCTTAAGTTGGAAGACATTTATTTGTATATTTATTTTTAAAAGTTCAATTAGAAACCATTTAATAAAACTGAGGTTCTGAGCTATCCTCACAAAATGGGAGCCTTTTCTTCCAGCCTCAATGTATCCCCCTCCAAAAAGCAGAGCCCTTAGTCCTTCTTTACCCCCCCAGAGAAGTTTAGAGCACCCCCATGCAGAGTGCTCTATGTGAGGAGGGTAGAAGCTGCTTTAAGCCTACCCTGGCCACCTGCCCCCCGTACCCATAATTCTCTTCAGAGTCCCCCAGAGCCACATGCCCTAGTGAGTGAGGATAGAACCAAGCAGAGGGAAGCTGCTGGTACCAAAGACATAACACCAGGATTTGCACAAATATTCTATACAAAGCAACTCCATGAATTACAAGAACTGGAGGGATGTTGACATTAACCAAAAGGAAATCCCACAGAAAATAACCTTCAGAGTTGTTAGAGGATATTTGTTTCACTGTTGAATCTCACTTAATGTTAGATTGAGTCAAATCTAATACATTCTGAGAACGTCTGATGATATGCTAGAAAGAAGTAAAGGGAACACAGACTTTTTTTTAAAAAAAGTCTGAATTGCTGAAGGAATTTGCAGAGGAGCGTATATTTCTGTAAAGCATTTAACTAAAAACCCAAGACACGTGGGTGGTTGATCGGTTACAATGACAGAATCAGTAACAAAAATCAGAAGCTAAAATACTCCGGGTGAAATCCTGATCCTAATGAAGTTAATTAGAATTTTGCCGTTGACTTCACTGGGACCATGATTTTATCCTAAGGAATTAAAATCGTGGGCATGTGTTGCTGAACAAATGATCCATCTTCTACACTGCACAGCTGAAAAATGCCTAACCTTTTAAGAAATAAACCGTGCTTTAATTTACTGTACTCTACTGATAGGTCTTTTTATGTCAGGAATATTTTGCCTTTCACATACAGGGTCCATGTGGATATTAGGTTGAAAGTTCAACATTTCAACTTAGCCTGCTTGTTTCACTGCTGATTCTCACCCGACCTTGCCTACTACTGCAGGCAGGTTGGAGTGTATGGGCTCTAACCTGGTCCAAGTGCACGTAGCTCTTCGGAGTTCCTGTATCAGTTGCCCAGCACATTCCGGCTCTCTGCTGGCCGCATGCAGCAAAGCTTTCCGGAGCGTATGCCGGCATTTCTTCTGACGAGATTCTGCCCGCTCCAGGCGGCAGAGGTGCTTATATTTCTGCTGAAAGTAAGTGCAAAGTTGGGTCATCCTGGAACTCCTGCTATCTGCATCATCGTCATCTGACCTGTGAAGAAAACACAAAACAGATGGTCTTTTTCAAAGAGAACTAAATTTATAACTCTCTCAGAATTATTCAACAAACATCTTTCTTCTAATTCCACACATAGCTAAAAGGCTAAAAATAGCCAGGGATACGTTCCCTAAGAGAAACTCAACTAATTCAAACTGTGGGAATCCTTTTAAATTGTAAAGGTATTTAATCTTCTTGGTATGTCAATATTAGAGATTACATCAATTTATCTTTGAGTTTGAGATATCTAAATGTCTGGAACTTGCTGTTAAAAAGAATATTGTTAACCTTTATTTACTGTAAATGTCTCAGCAAATGAAGTTACAGCTTGATTTAAGCTGCAATTATGCAAAAGAGAAAACACTCAGTGGAAATTGATGGAAGAATGGTCATGCCAGAGAAATATGGTTGAATTCTAAGAACACAGTACCAGACAGCGGACCTCTCTTCGTGGATGATTTTACTGGGTAAACTTTTTTCTCCTATTTCCCCAAAAAGCTGGCTTCAAGTTCTGCTCTAACCTGCCCTGGGTTTACACCAATGAAATTCCAGTGACTTTAATGAAGTTACTTCAGCTTTACATTGCTACAAATATGATTAGAATCTGGCCTCTGATATTTACTACCCAAATTGACAGGCACTTATGTTGTTCACAGTGTTACTGTAGTTGTGCTGGTTCCAGAATAATAGAGTGACAAGGGGGTTAGGTATTATCTTTTATTGGACCAACTTCTGTTGGTGAAAGAGACAATCTTTATGGTCTTATGTAGCTCTGGAGTGAAATCCTGGCCTCACTGACTGCAGGGGTAAAATTCCCATTGACTTCAGTCGGGCCAGCATTTCACCCCTGGTGAATGAGAATAACTCCAAAGTCCACGCAGATGCACCCACCTGTGCCTGAGATGATTTTTTCCCCTTTGTCTTTAGTACATTGGGCAATTTTTTAAGTAGTAAAACTATGAAGCTGATATTAAAGACCATTGATGACTTCCCTGTTATGTGCTGTAATTATGAGATACAGTAAAAATCACACACAAAAACACACACAGTTATGCATTAGATATTTAGTTAGAAAGCAGAGTTTACTACAGAGTTAATACACAGGGTAGTGAGAGAGTGATCTGGGTAGGCCTATGCAAGAAACTGAGTGGAAGCATGAACTGGGAGCACCCAATCAGTCAATCCCCATTTACTCAGGAAGGTTTTGCTCCTTTTAGTTTCTTTTTCTAAATGGCAAAGGACACACACCATAAAAATACCCAAACCTGCCAAACATGCTCAGTAGAAGTAATAAAAATCATCACTGGGACTTTTTTAAATCTAGGCTCTCTCATGGTACCAAGCAGTCAGCTTCGCCCTGATAACACTCAGCAAAACAAGGTTTATGACCAAGGAGCACTGGAGTGAATTTACTTCAAATAAGACATTCTCTCTTCAGTCTTCTCTGGAGAAAATAAAACTTGGCAATTTTTGCTAAATTTACCAAACCTAAAGCAAAGGAGTTAAAAACTAAGGTACAAAGTGCAGAGCTTGATCAGCAAGACCAAATACATTGAAATCCAAATCTCTGAACAACAAAGCGTACTGCAAAACTAGTTAAGGACAGCATGGATACTGACCATCAACTGCAATATTTATTAAATAAAATAAGATCCAGAAATGTCAGAGTGGTAGGTGCCCCTCTTAGAGAAGGTAGTTCAAATTTAATTTCTTTTATGGAAACACTTGTGCCAAACATTCTCAGTTTAGATGTAAAAGTTCCTCTCTGTTTGGGAATGCCTACTTAATACCTATCAGAAAAGCCCATAAAAACTTCCAGGGAGAAAGCACAATCATTACAGAAATATACATCCACCTATATATTTTTATGAGAAAAAAAAACTGACCAGGTTATAACTTTCCCTATTAAATGCAATGCATATTATTCTCAAGAAACAGCCATTATAAGAACGTAACCAAATATATCCATTGCTAATTAATAAATTGAAAATATTATCAGTTAATATAATTAACAGTATCCCTTAAAATATTTAGATAATGATTATAGCAAAAATAAGAATACAATGAATGGGGTAAAATATCAGTTTGATCTATATACAGAATTACATGGATTTTTAATTGTTTTCTCTTTCTTTCTTTCTATTTTAAACAACAAGCATGGGGGAGGAAGATGGGTGGGAGTGAGTACCTTCTCCTTATAAGAGGCAGTCAACACAAAAATATGTCATACACATATACTTATAAGCTCCAATATTTATATTACTTAAAATAATATTAATCCCAACTGACCATTAGCCTTAGAGAAAGGAAACAGTCCACGTTAGAAAGTGAAAGTGGTTTTGGAAACATTTTGCTTTCTGATTTGAGTGGTCTTCTTTCAGAGAACATCTTTACAATTATAATAAACCTCTGACTTACCTCCCATGCAGCTGAATGTAGAAAGGTAAAATATGTACAACTTTTGATTGATGAGATGATTCTGAAAATCACAAGTTAAGAGGCACACAGAGGCCCAGAAAGCACTGCAGGAGTGGCTCTAGTACTTGCTGGGAGACAACCAAGTTTTAAATACTACTTAGGACTTTCACTTTCAAGCAAGACTAGCCAAAACATATTTATACATCCCAAGAGACTTTAAAACAGCAGTCACATCCAGTTTTTTGTGTCAAAATTCAAAAACACATTTTATTTTCACCCTTCTATGATGAGCTGTTTAACCAAATTACGTTTGATTTAGTCTCATTAAGCTTGTATAACAGAGTACTATGAACCAAGATTTAAAGTCTGCCATTTCACTTTTAAAGTATTGCTGAAACTGCATGAAAGTCTTTCAATGAACAACCAAACATGCCGCCTTTCTTAAATAAGTGAAATTGTGACGGGATAGACTAGACCGGAGGTCCCTGCCATACTCGTCCCAAGAAAGGAGCAGTGGAGAGGTCCTCCAAGCAGGCTAGAGTGACTGCAAGGGAAGCAGCCAATCAGAGAGGCTGCAGTGAGCAGCCAATGAGAGCCTAGGAGGGCCTTGTAAAAAGGAGCTGCAGAACCAAAGACAGGCAGTTCCTTGCTGGAGCTAGAGGAATGAAGACAGTGTCCCTGGCTGGCCAGAGGGAACTGTAGCACAAAGGACAGCTCAGTGCTTGTAAGGACTAGGGGAGCAAGGAAGCGCTCCTGGCTGGCTGCTGGGCCTGAACACAGAAGAGCCCTGAGCTAGGGTAAGGCGTCAGTGAAGGCTGGGGTTGCAGGGAAGTGGCCCAAGGAACTGAAGGCAGTTTTGCTAGAGACACAGTGGTGTGTGGCTGCTATTCTTAGGGTCCCTGGTCTGGGACTTGGAGCAGTGGGTGGGCCCAGGACCCCCATAGGCTACTGGGGAAGAGCCTACAATTGGACAGTAGTAAACCCCCAGAAGAGGACTGAACTGTCACAAGGCCTAGCTGGAACCATTGCCTCCAGGGAGGAAGCCCTGGGGGTATGGCCCGATACCAGGGCCGAGACTGGTTTAAAGACCACGGCCACACCTGACCAGAAGGGGGTGCTCACAGAGATGGGTGCCACACCATTACAGGCATGTTCAATGGCACGTATAACTCAGAAGTGTTTAACACTGAAGGAATAAATGTTGACTGTCTACCATGAAAAATGAAAAAGGCACTACCTTATAGAAAGGAAGAGCAAACAGGTGGTGTCCACCAATCCAGTACTGCTAAAGTCAACAAAGGGAGCCTCAGAGTCCATAGTGTAAAAAAATGTTAGACTGCTGGAAAAGGTATCCAAACTAGTTTAGAGGGAGGTCTCTGATTTTAGGAGAGCCAATACTCAGTAATCCAACATACAGAATGTCCTCTGTTTTTAAAGTGCTGCGATAAACATCTTCTCTTCAAGTCAATGAAAAGTTCCTGACTTGAGATTAGAAGTAAAATTGATGCATATGCCATAACCCAGTGGTTCTCAAACTGTGGACCTTTTATTGCTGAGAAACAAGAAATGTGGAGTTGGGAGGAGTCCTTAAGACGGTTCTCTTTCATGAGGCAGCATTCAGAATAAAATGAGCTGGAAAAACTAATATTACCACTGTCGTATCTGCAAAAGACAACACAGGCCTAACTGCATTCTCTCCATATGCAGCCATACTTTGCCAGCTGAAGCTCTATGCTGGTTGCTATTGCAGCATCTGAGGAGGGTTTTAATGAAGACTCTTATTTGGGGGTAAAATTTGTCAGGGGAGAGAAGAGGGCATGCTAAGTAGCATGAAGAAACAGCCAGGACAAAGGTTCTCTACAGGATTTGCCATTGACTAGCTCAGTGTAGTGACCTCTTGTGAATTATTTGCAAAGGCACCACACTACAACGGAAGTTGAAAATATACAAGTATTTTTTAATTGGAAAAAGTCGTCCTGCTATCGGAAGTAACAAACAAAAGAATCACCCTTTGTACTGTTATTCTTTACTACAGAGTAACCAAGAACCCTGCTCTTCCCTCAAGAGAAGATCTGGACTATGGTACAGGCTAGCAAAACACAGCTGTTAAATAAATATATAAATAAAATCACTCCAGTGTAATTCTTTTGAACATTATAGGAAAGAATCTTTAGAATCTTTCCACTCTTCTTTCTGCCATTTCTAGTACCTCTTTTTTTAAAGTGTAGAGGCTGTATTTATTTGGTGGGTTTTATTATATGTTATTGCCATGCAGTATGCCAGAGGGACGGTGTAAGGACGAACACTAATCATCTCATTTGTTTGTTCTGTTTTTTAAATTCCAAGGAAGTACCTTGGTGTCAGAGGCTGGCAGGCCCTTTATGGTAAGGCAGACTCTGCCTTGCCTGTGACCAGACAGTTACCCCGCTGATGGGTATGATGGAGACTTAATTATAATTCCTGATCCCTGCTGTGGTGGTATCAGAGGGAGGACTACTGAAACAGAGCCGTGAACTCAGTCAGGAGACCCAGGAGAGGAGTTCCCTCACTCTGGGAAGGGCCTGATAAAGTCAGGCTGGAGGAGACCCATTGGTGAACAGGACAGGCCTGGGGGGGCTGAGTCAGGACCTAAAAGGAGCAGGAAGATCCCTGAGGTAAGCTGCCAGAGTCCCTGGGGATGAGAAGCAATGGGGGAAACTTGCTGGAAAGCAGTAGAATAGGACAAACTCTGCAAGGCCCACACATACAGGTAAAGAGAAGAGAACGTCAATATAGCCAAAGAGGGTGGGAGAATGATTAGTTTGGATTTATTTGGATTCACAGTTGGATTTTTGTTACACCAGAAGAAGGCTTCTCCTAAGAAGTGTCCTGACTGGAAGACCAAGCCATGGAAGATCCAGCAACAGAGAGTGACCACTGCAGGGCTGAGCAAGCCGTCAATAGGGGTTCTAGAGGCAAAGTCCCCTGCAGGATCACATCCTGACATCAGTGGGTGCTATGGCAGTGGTTGCAACTGTACACGCTTTGGTAGTTTCAACACTTCTGCAGCACTGATGGCTGTAGGCTCGCTTTTGAAGGCTACTATCTTTCTTGTGAACTGATAGCTATGATGGAGAAAATTTACTTCCCATTGTTTTCAGTGGCAAAAACAGTCTATTCTGACCATTTTAGACAAACTTCAATATATACATTGCCAACAAAGTTGTTCAAATCTGGATTTTGTTTTAAATAAGCTTATTTTTCCTTTACAAGCAGATGAGGGCCAAGGTCAAATCATCCATGGTGTAACTTCAGGGAGGGCAATGGAGTTGCAAGCAGGGACCACTTTGGTGTTAGTAGTTGTAGATGAAGATAAGAACTGTTCATGTCTCACCTCCCCCTGGAACCAGTGTTCCGATGAATAATTTTCCCGGCTGAAACAGGTTTCCCAGCAAGTCAGTTACTCTTGATTTTAACTCTAGTGTTGCTAACTCAGAATTTTATCAGAGAGTCTTGCAATATTTGGTGTTTTTCTTTAAGGCCCTAGACCTGAAGTCCTGTGAATACACCAGAATCTCAATTTTCATTTTAATAATAATAATAAAGTAAATGTATGGCCCCCATGTTTTACACACAAGCTTCAGAATGTGACCTACAGATTAAAAAGAAAAAAGGCAAACAAACTCCAACTGTATTATTTTCAAAATCTCATGAATTTTAAGCCAATATCATGATTTCTGAATGCTGAGCCATACCATCACTGAAAACTCTAATTGAACATTACAGAGGAAATTCTTCCCTCAAGGAGAAGTATTGAAAACAAGCCAACCCGGTGAATGCAGAATTGCACTCAAAGTCAATCACCTGCTTCTATGGGTACGTCTACACAGGGTTGGAAGTGACCTCAGGAGGTCATCTAGTCCAACCCCCTGCTCAAAGCAGGACCAATCCCCAGCTAAATCATCCCAGCCAGGGCTTTTTCAAGCCTGATCTTAAAAACTCCTAAGGAAGAAGATTCCACCAACTCCCTACGTAGCCCATTCCAGTACCTCACCACAATCCTAGTGAAATAGTTTTTTCCTAATATCCAACCTAAATCTCCCCCAATGTGACTTGAGACCATTGCTTCCTGTCCTGTCATCTGCCACCACTGAGAACAGTCTAGACCATTCTCTTTGGAACACCCTTTCAGGTAGTTGAAAGCAGCTATCAAATCCCCCCTCATTTTTCTCTTCTGCAGACTAAATAATCCCTGTTCCCTCACCTCTCCTCATAAGTCATGTGCTCTAGCCCCTTATTAATTTTTGCTGCTGTCCGCTGGACTCTTTCCAAATCCTTCATGTAGTGTGGGGCCCAAAACTGGACACAATACTCCTGATGAGACTTCACCAATGCCAAATAGAGGGGAATGATTATGTCCCTGGATCTGCTGGCAATGCTCCTACTTATACAACCCAAAATGCCGTTAGCCTTCTTGGCAACAAGGGCACACTGTTGACTCATATCCAGCTTCTCGTCCACTGTAACCGATAGTGATAGTCCTTTTCTGCAGAACTACTGCCTAGTCACTCAGTCCCTAGTTTGTAGCAGTGCATGGGATTCTTCCATCCTAAGTGCAGGATTCTGCACTTGTCCTTGTTGAACCTCAGATTTCTTTGGTTAGCTTGCTATCAATTTGAGTAGCTATTTAAATTAGTAAGGCAGAGTCACTTTAACAAAACAAACTCATTCATGGAACAGTTTAAATTAATATATCCTCAGAAACAGAGAACATAGTGCAGAATGACAGGTTTCAGAGTAGCAGCCGTGTTAGTCTGTATTCGCAAAAAGAAAAGGAGTACTTGTGGCACCTTAGAGACTAACAAATTTATTAGAGCATAAGTTTTCGTGAGCCATGAAGTGAGCTGTAGCTCACGAAAGCTTATGCTCTAATAAATTTGTTAGTCTCTAAGGTGCCACAAGTACTCCTTTTCATAGTGCAGAATGTCAAAGTAGAACAAGGAATAGATGTTTACTTAATAACAATCTTTACTGAAGCTTGACAAATAGAAATACAACTTTGAAAGATTGCAAACAAGCAAATGTGTCAATGTTTATTCATAAACAAAATTAGAAAAGGTGCTGAAGAGTAGAACTCGGCAGATTAAATAGAAAAGTAAGAGTTGCAAGTGCTGTAGAAGAATTAATCAGTTATGGTCAATGAAGAGGGAGTTTTAGGTGAAGTGCACAAAACATTAAATGAAATAGAAAATGTCAATTAAAGTTCATACTTTACATACATGTGAAAAGAACCTGGAGGATTCAGCGAAAATAAAAAAAACCACCAACCAACCAACTCAAAAACAAACCACAGACTAAGAAGCTAATGCGCAACCCCCTTAAAAGGTGAAAAAGAAAATGGGATGTAAGTAACGTTCCAATCCAATGTTAAGGAGGGGAAGGAGTTCTTTGATTGGACACTTCACCCTTTTTTGAGAAAAGAAAAGGAGTACTTGTGGCACCTTAGAGACTAACAAATTTATTTGAGCATAAGCTTTCGTGAGCTACAGCTCACTTCATCGGATGCACCACCAAATGCATCCAATGAAGTGAGCTGTAGCTCATGAAAGCTTATGCTCCAATAAATTTGTTAGTCTCTAAGGTGCCACAAGTACTCCTTTTCTTTTTGCGAATACAGACTAACACGGCTACTACTCTGAAACCTTTTTTGAAGGTTTATTTGGTTTAAAAGATTAATTGGAAAACTATAGTCAGAATGGAAGTAAGTCTATTTGATCTCTAATGTTATGTTCCTTAATAGCCAGGCTGTGAGGAATAATCACCTGAAAAGCAGCTATACCACAGCTATATTTTTAAAAATATTTGTAACTTCTGTAAAAGCTCACTGTTTTTCTGCCTAGTGATCCCAAAAGAGCAACACACTTTCATGCCTGCTAAAAAAGAAAAGTGTTTTGGATGTTTTTGGTCTGCTGACTGTCACCAAAGTTTGACTTGGTGAAGGCATATATATTTCCATATCCCCATATATTTCTGGGCTTCTCTCAATTTTGATTGCAGCTTTGCCGTTCACCATGAAGATGCCTTTACAAATTGTATGGTTTTCTGCAAGCTGGTGTCCTAGCAGTTCAGTTTTGAAGTTTTATATATCACATTTGCAGGGGCACTGAAGTATTACCACCACATCCATCCATATCTTTTGGAAGAAGGTGCAATGCTTTTAGACCCAAGAAAAATATCTGGTTGTGTACTGAAACTGAACCATAATATAGAAGCTATAACAAAACTTATCAAGGCTGTGATTTCATTTTGTGATTAATATGGCTCAAACTCCTTTCTTCTAGATTATCTCAATTTAACTACAATACTCTGAATGGTATACTTTACTCTCTGTGTGCTAGAATGACATTAACAGAGACATATATGATCATATCCTGTTGCGAGACGGCACAGTCATGGATTAACAATGTTTGCACAACATTTTAAGCCGTTCTGCACCAGCAATACAAATGTACTGCCAGTTTATAATCAAAATCTAGAACATGATGTTACTGGTTAGTTGATAGAGGCATAATACCACTTCTCAATTACCAATGAAAAGAACAGTTATACAAACTATCAATCCCATATTCCTCTCTTTGTATCACAAACAAACAAAACTACTACTAAAAGGTAGTAAAAACAGAAAAGATAAATCCTGATTCTGGCCCCAGTACAAAAAGTCATCCTTATTCAACAAAGCATTTCAGTATGTGCTAAAATCCCATTAAGTGGGATTTAAGCACGTGCTTAGGTGCTTTTCTGAATCTAGGCCTTTATCCCTGCCCTGCTTCAGCAGCAGACTGCAAAAATGGCACTTCTCCAGTGGTTCTGTGGGACTGAACTGAAACACCCTCATGGGGAAGGGGTGTGTGTGTGTGTGTGTGTGTGTGTGTGTGTGTGTGTGTGTGTGTGTGTGTGTGTGTGTGTGTGTGTGTGTGTGTGTGTGTGTGTGTGTGTGTGTGCGCGCGCGCGCGCAAACCTTTGCAGAATCTTAGCCCCCATTAAAATAACTTCCATTCTGTCCTGGGCATCGCCTGAAAATGACATTTGATCTTTTTAGCAGGATTATGATAAGACCAAACTCAAGACCAAAAGTGAACCCAATGTCTCCAGAAGCAAAAGAACAATTCAGTGACAAAATTATTGATTAGTACAATTTTCAAAAGTCAGAAACAACAAAAGATTTTGAAAAATACTATGCAGGGCTGCTACGATAAGGTTTAAAATTCATACTCCCATTTTATCTACTAAGAGCTACTCTGCTCTCTTGGTACATTAGTTTTTTTTAATTATTCTCCTCTTCCAGAGAAGAGATCAGGTTTTTGTCCTTATCAAATGTAAAATGGAATTTAGAAGTCTACTCACAGTCTGTTACTGTGATTCCCGATCTAATTTCTGATATCTGGGGCACAGCTTCTGGATAGAGCTCAACAACTAACATGTTGACCTGGTTCTGCTGTATAATAAAAGGTCTTGATTCAGCAAAGCACTTAAGCCCCACTAACTTTGCTTAAAGTAAAGGCCATGTTTAAGTGCTTTGCTGAATTGGGGGCCAATACAAACAATAAAAGAAGGATACTTACTCATGTTTTTCATATCTGAGAGTTTCCCGGATAGACCATGCAACCTGGTATGGGGAAGTTTGCTCTGAATCCTCCAACTCTTCTCCACTATCTTCAGACCAGTCCAGCCCTGAGTAGGAGAGAATTGGAAACATGAAGGCTGGATGAAGAGAGACTGTAATCCTCAAATATCTGTGAATAACCTGTGGTAATAACCACTATCAACTGTCTCTGCCTATTCTATGTCGTACATAGCATAGTAATGAGGATAAATTATATTAGATTCATCATGTAATTTTCTCAATAACCTACGGACAGTTATGACAGCAGCTTCATTACAATGTACAAACAGCATGTAACAGCATTTTTCAATGACCAGTGTTATCCCTTTAATATCTTTATTGGCCTTCTTTGTCCATAAATATATTAAATAAAAACCAAAACTACCATCAATCTTATGTAAAGACAAATATTTTCTCTGTTGTGATCAATGTTAGATTTTTTACAATGATAAAGAGGAAGTCCCTACCATGAAGAGCTTCCAGTCCAATAATTAATAGTCTGTGGTCTAAATAAGTTACATAACCCTGTTTCTTATTTCTGTACATTATAAAGTATAGACCCTCTGTTCCCCTAGCTAAAAAGCATGGAGAATAGCAAAACCATGGGAGAAAGCTACACAGTATATGTTCCTCTGTTCTTTTCTGCGTAAATCACCGGCCATCTCCACCAGATATCAGTAAGAAAGGGGCTTCTTCTGCTCCAGGGGGAAGAGACAAGAGCTGGGGTCAGTCACTCTTAAGCAGCATGTTCACCTTCTTATACAGCTTAAGTACACATAAGAATACCAGATTAATTAACGATTTTTGGAGCAGGATCACTTCATTCTGTGATTTGTGTGTCCCTCATTACCTAAGAGCCCAGGACAGCATCCTACATAGCACTGCAGGACTTTGCTGAAAAAGGCGACCAGGAAGGACCATGGAGGAACGTCCCTCCAGATGTCTGGGCAAGATCAAGCCAGGGTTCCTATAAATTCTCATCTTCTGCATCTTTTCATAGCCCCACCCTATCCTTGCTGATCCCTCAGCGCCAGATGGGAAAACGCAATCTCCCTTCCAAACCAGCTGTTTTTTTTGTTCTTCTCTCACATGTGGCCCTAAATACAGAGCAGGAGTAGGGGACAGAGTGTTAAGGGCCATTTAATTTTTTTAAAGCTTATTACTGTACTTTATCCAAGAAGATTTGGGGCCAAGTTTCCAAATCAGGTGTCTAGAGGCTAGCACTCTAATCAGTATTCAGGCGCCTCTGTGTTAATTTAGGAGCCTAAATACAGATTTGGGGTAAAAATTTCAAAAGCACCTATGTGATTTAGGACACAGGACTTTGACTTTTGAAAATGTTACCTTTTTGCCTATTTTTAGACATTCAAGTTTGGCCCAAGTGTAAACGCTAAGAAACTTGAAAAATTTCTTATACTTAAATTTATTTTACTTGAAAAATTAAACTAGCTAAATTGATGTTCCATAAAGCCACATACACAATGGATGCAGTGTAATCAATTTTTTGGCACAAATTAAAAAAAAATAAGTACGGCTGTTAAATCTTTTAACTCCTGAAAAGGGAATGGGGAGTATTGGACCTTTTTTCCATTTTGTTTATACAAACATCAGTTTGCATAGTTTTACTAAAAATTAAGGGTATCTTTTTAAATATTCTGAAAGTAAGATTCATATCTTGTGCCTGTCACCTCTAGTAATAGGTATTTTCTTAAATAGAAATCCCAGAAGTTTCCCCACCAGGATAAAAAAAAGTCTCTAAAAATAGTCCATAATGTGAGCTTGCAAGTAAGTATTTATCTACTCTCACACAGCTAATGTATAATTAAGTTCATTATGTTAATTAGCAGTTATAAAATGCTATAATCTTATCTTCATTTTCACATTTATTATAGCATAACATTTCCACAATTTTATATTTATACATCGGATAAAACATTTTCCTAAAACCAGGTACAATAGGAAAAGTTATTTTTATAGAAAGTGTTATTGTAGAATGTGACACGCATCACATATAGAATGCTACTTTTAAGCAGGCTCATGAGGACAGGTGACTTTCTAACTTATTTGGGAATCTTGACACTTGGGATGTTCCTGGTATCCTTATTCCTCAAATTAACTGCATTATCCAGAGAATCATGAAACAATTCTTTCAGAACAACATCCTTCAGAGACATGCTGTAGGATACTCATTAGCTTCCCAACAAACAGCCAAATTGTCCCAAAGGTGCCAAAAGGCAAACCTTAAACAGCAAATTAAAAAAGATGAATTGAAATAGCAAAAATTACAGATGTTTGTGATGTGTGCCACTAGTAAATAATTGCCCAGACATACTAGAAGGTTTTTTTTTGGTTTTGTTTTGTTTTTGTTTTTTTTTAATTAAAGACACAAATGGTTTGCTGTTTCTGTTTCTATTGTATTGCATTTCTGGTTCTTGTTTAGTTTTACAGGGGCAGAAAGTGGGCAGTAAATAGGAGAAACAATAATCTAAAGCTAAATTAAAAAGCAAAGTAACATTAATGGTGTATATATCTCAACCTCCATTTACAATGGAGGCAACAAGCCAACACCTTATCCATATTCAAGTGCCTCTTAAAATTGCAAAAAGCCCTATTTCCACAAGAGGAAGTCAGTAACACAATTTAAATTAAAAACAAAATCTAACATATAGGCAGTTAACACAATGATTAAGACTTATTACTGTAGTGTCTGGATAATAAGTTAATAATAGTATATATTAGTAATGGGTAAAACGGACAACTTCTGCACTAAATCATGGAAAAAACCACACCTCCAGAATCAACTTCTGAATTCTCATTCTCTAGTGGAATACAACACTAGACTTTCTTTTACTGAATCAGATCCCATATCTTAGCAGTTTGCACTCAAAATTCCCAATGAAGTCAACTGCTGTTTTGGGTGTGCACAGAATGCACATCAAAGCCTCAAAGTTGTATCTGCACTTTCATTCCACATGCTCCTTTTTTCATTAGTTTCATATTTGGGTTTTACAACATAGGCTCTAGGTCTAATATGGTCTATATACTCAGTCTAGGAACAAACAGGACCATCATTACTGCTTCACTTGAAAATGTTGTGATTTAAAAAAAAAACCAAACAAACAAACACACCTAAGAGTGAGTAATACCTCAGTTTGGCCTCTCAAAATCATTAACTAGCATTTTTTTTTAAAAAAGTTATAAAGAATAAAAAAAAAGTTGTAAAACAGATGTGACCTGCCTATACATCTCTTGACATATTCCCCCTTTTAGAAAGGTAAAAAGTACATGTCCTGATGAATTTAAAGGCATATAATCTCATAGCAACCTGAAAAAACAGTACAGTGATGTATGTAATTATCTACCTACCTAAATGTGGAAACAGATCAGTTTCCAGTTGCTGTTTTCGAGTGCACAGTTTCACCAGTCTCTGTAGCCGGCTCATGCAGGATGAGTGTGGAGAGAAGGCTGTGGCTTTCATGAGGACCCGATCAGTCCTTGGTGGGTCCACAACAGGAGCCCTGGTGGGTGGCAGGAGAGGCAGGGGTCTCTTGTTAGACATCTGCCTTGCTTGTGCTATAGTGTGTGTGGTGGGTGCCACTCCCTGCATTGGTAGGCTGGTGTTCTGAGGTTGAGGTGACTTGCAGATGAAGCCCTGCGGTAGCCCTAAAGGCTTTAAAGAAGCTGATAAAGGTGGCAGATGGGAGTGCTGCTGCTGCAGTGGCTGCTGCTGCAAACGTGCAGGAAGGGGGCTAAAGTGCTCTTGGTGAACTTTTAAAATCTCTGTTTCTCTCTGGCGCTGCCGGTTTTGGGCCAACTTGCTCTGCAACTTTTTCCTCACCGTTGCCCCTTTCTTTAAGTCATCATCCTCTTCATTGAAAGCAAAGGGATCATCTAACTCTGCTTCCAGGTAGTGGAGAGGAAGCCTAGCCCCTGGTGGAGACAGGGACATCCCATCCAGTCCATTGGACATCTTCAAGGCCAGTGTGGGCACTGTCAGACTGAAGGCCATAGCATCCATCTGGTGCCTGACCTTCACTTCCTCTATTGGATCATTCTTTTTCTTCCTCTCCTTTTTAGGTATAAAGCCAAGTACCTGTAGGTGGCTGTTGCAGTACCTTCAAAAGTGAAAACAGTAAGTTCCTTTTTTCTCTTCTTTTAAACAAACACACTTAAGAAAGCAAAAAAAGATGAAACCACAGACAGGAAACCCCAACAACAACAAAAACCATCTGACCTGCCACTGAAAAAATTAGATTATTAACTCATGTTTGTGTATTAATGAGTTTCTACAATCACATCTCATGTTCCAGGTCCATAATATAAAATAAAAACTTCCACGTGAGAGAATTTATCATTTCTGGATTTTTAAAAGTCTGAGAGCCAAATACCTATCCTTTCAAAAAAAAAAAAAAAAAAAAAAATAAAAATCTATCCCTCATATCCTTAATGGACACATGGCAAGATGAACAAGACAAATGGACTGTATGATACATTAGAATAGAGGTTCTCAAACTGTAGTCCATGGACCACTAGTGGTCCGCAAGCTCCATTCAGGTGGTCCGCAGATAGTTCCCTCTAAAGGTGCACCCTTGGGCAGCCGCACAAAAGAGAACAAAGAGCCATTCACCTAATTAGTGGAGCCGCGCAGGCGTGGCTCCACTAATTAGGTGCCTGGATCCTGGAGAAGACACACATATAAGGTGAGGTGGTGGCCTTGGGGGGAATGGGGAGTAGGTCGGAGAGGGTAGTGAGGTGAGAAGAGGGGGTGGGGGGAATTTGGGACGTGCAGGCTGCGGCGGCCAGAGAAAGAGGCAACTTTCCACAGCCCCAGGGCTGCGGCTGCCGGGGAGAGACCCCCCCCTCCTTCCCAGCCCCAGCTCAGGAGCTGCTGCGGTGGGGGAGACAGGGAGAGACCCCCACAGATTTCTTCCCAGCCCCAGCTCGGGGACTGCCGCGGTGGGGGAGACAGGGAGAGACCCCCACAGAGTTCTTCCCAGCCCCAGCTCGGGGACTGCCGCGGCGGGGGACAGAGGGCACATCCATTGCATTAGAAAGGTCAGAATACTGATATTAAAATATGAGTTGTGTGCTTTTTATTTTTAGAACAGAAAAATATTCATTATTTTTTTTTAATATAGAGGTTTTATTCAGAGTACTTTACAATAGTTAGATAATGGTACAAGCAACATTTGGAAAGATCATTAAGTGGTCTACCAAGATCCTCAGCTATTTTCAAGTGGTCCGTGGGGGCGCGGGGAGGAGTTTGAGAACCACTGCATTAAAATATAAACTAAAAGGGCCCTGATAAGAAGAAAGCTATTAAGGGCTAGTCAAATGGAACCATTTTAAGGCATCCCACATTTAAAAGTATAATAGAGACTACTACCCCTGTGATCAGGCTGTTCTTTCACTATTAGTGAATTTGCACGGTTTTAGTGTGATATATGTTGTAAAGATAGAGTTAATGCATTTCTGTAATTGAGAGACAAATTACAAGACGCTTTTTCCATGGACAGTCTTGAATTGGAGATCTTTGCTGAGACGGGCCACTAGTTGTGTCTGATGATTAAGCAACTAAAAAAATGGCTTTAGCTGTAAGCTATTTTCCATGGTTAAGTACGTATCATAAAGAGCAACTGAGTAAATCCGAGCAAAAACTACATTAACATAGGCAAAAAATTTCTATCCTGTCATCACTGTGCATTGCTTATATAATGCAATGAAAATGTACATGCACATCATCACAAAAATGTGTATTTCAAGCTGCTATAAAATCAACTCTTTTCTAGTTAATTTTACTTTAAAACCACTGAAAGTCTCTCTCAGATGTATTAACACTAAAGGACTAGGGGTAATGATGATCTACATTGACAGATGACATACTAGATTAGGGGATCTAACAGATAATTAATTCTAGGCTGCCTAGATACTCTCGAACCACCAGGTGATTGGGAAATAGCAACTATGCTTTCTCTGCACCTGTGTAGAGTCTCAGATGTCAATGGAGGTCTGCCTATTTTAAGTTGCAGGATTGGGAACCATAATTCTTATAATTTAAAAAAAAAAAAAAAAGATTCAAGGAAGGAGGCTGAAAATTATGGGCTTGAAAGTTTAACATCTATATTAAAACCTGGAGATATTTATTGATAGCTTACGGACATGTTTGGGGAGGTACTATTTAACAGCTATGAGTCAGATTTCATTTTTAAATGAAATTACTTTTGGTCTATGTGGAAAGTAACCAATTGATTTAATATTTTCAAAACCTGGATTTTCAAAACCTCATGACAAAATTTAGCACTATAGATCAGCGGTTCTCAAACTGTGGGTCGGGACCATTTTAATAGAGTCACCAGGGCTGTCTTAGACTTGCTGAGGCTCGGGGCTGAAGCTGAAGCCTGAAGGATCCAGCCCTGGGCAGCGGGGCTCAGGTTACAGACTCTCTGGCTGGGGCTGAAACCCTTTGGCTTTGACTTCTACTACTTCTTTGGCTTCCCCATCTGAGAGAGTGGGAATTAGGCGGACTCAGGCTTTGGTCCCCCACTCCTGGGGTTGTGTAGTAATTTTTGTTGTCAGAAGGGGGTCATGGTGCAATGAAGTTTGATAACCCCTGCTGTAGATTATTGTTTAAATGCAAGTTAGCTAATAATTACAAAAGGTAATGAATTATTAGGTGAAAAGCAGAGGGCTGATACTAAATGTGTGCAATCTTTGTGGAAAAGTGTGAGAAGGAGATTCCTGCAGAAGGCATACTGAGAAGTATTTTTTTTTTTTTATTGACTGCTGTAATAGACAAGTCATTCAGGATGTAATACTGCTTCCGTTAAAGTCAATGGGAGTACTCACATGCTTAATATTAAGAAATTAAGTATTTTTAAGTAATATAGGTGTCAGTCTAGCAAGAGACACTGTCAGAATGATTTAAAAAAAAAAAAGGTACAAAATAAGCACAATGGAAATGTTTCTATGGTGTTTTTTTGTTTTGTTTTGTTTGTTATTCCAATGAAAATAGTTTTGTTTGGTTTAAACATTTCCCTGTAGTGTTTGTACCCAAACAACGCAGCCCTGTACTTGGGCATGAGCCAGAAGGTGAAACTGACTAATCTATTTTCATTGCCCAAATCAAAGGAAACACAAAAAATAAGTAAGAAAGGATAGGGAGTTAGATTACAAAAAATCATCAGTTTCAGACTATTTGTTTTTATATAAATAATTTTTAATCTGACATTTTCTCTAATATGGGAAAGGCTTTGGATCTTTTAAATCCTTAACAGATAGTGCTTCAGGATTCAAGGTTAATAGAACATTTACTTATACAGGTAATCTCTCTGGATACAAATCCAAAGATATCAGGCTATCATTTCATGAAACACTGGTTAAACCACCATGTGCAGGCCATTCCTGTGCTACAAACAAAGGGTGAGTCTGTTCTTTAAGCTGCGTGTATTGTTAGGGCTTCTGTTTTTCTAAGTTTATTAATTTCATTTGTGGGGGTTTATTTTTAGCAATTTGTGAGTTTTATATAGATGTCCAAAATCGGGGGGGGGGGGAAGGGTGAGGTAGTTCAGGGCTCTCTTTGAATATACTGTAATGAGTAATCTCGGTAATGTTCCCTTGTGCGCTTTAACATACTACTGTTTCAAACACAGCACTACATTAAAGTACACTAAGGAATCTTTAGTGCACACCAGCAGGGTCTACATGGATCATTTAATGTACAACACAACACATTAGTGCAGTTAAAATCATATCCCTGTAGTCCACATTACTGCTTGTTGTAGATCAGCCCTTATATACAAGTAACCATTTCCAATGTTTATTTGATAAACACCAATTTCTATTGATGGGTAGTGTTTTACTGATGTTTATCAGTTAAAACTGAATATCAGAAGTCCTAAGTATTTTATACTGAATGTCAAATAATATCATCATTTCCCCCTCCCCGCCTCAAAATCAGTGATAAACACATCTGTCTTTCTGGCATAGGCAGGGTGAACTGTGATCAACACATACTGTAAGGGAATGCGGTTGACCCCTATTAGAACTCAGAGTCAAACATGGAGTGTACAAAGGATATTAAGCTCCACTGGTTTCCAGCAGAAAAATCACTTTAAGGGCAAAGGGATTAGGGGAGCCATGTTTACACCTGATGTCTAACACATTCTGCTTTCTAGTGTTTTCAAGGCCTTGGAGTAGTGTTGAGTTCCAATTATTTTATTTAAAGAAAGATCTAGTTAAGTTGAAGAGTATCATGTATATTAAGAAAGATGACAAAATGGAAAGGAGGGACTTACAAATCAGAAGAGATTGACAGATGTGGATTTACTTAATTTTGAAAGATGATTAAGAGACGAAATGATGAGTGTTTAATCTATATAAAGTGTAATAGCAACATAATTAAAATAATAAAATTGAGCTTCATTGTTTATTTGCAGTACTTGGACAGGTCAGAATTAGGGGACAAATTCAAAGTTAAGAGAGAATATGTAATTTTACAAAGAGGCTTGAATAAGCAGAATAGACTTCTAATTGAGATGAAGTCATGTACCAATAGATTTAATTGAAGAACTTGAATGTTTAATAATTTAAAGGAATATTAACTATTTTTCTGGTTGGTGGTGGGGAAATTTTGTTTATTATCTTCTGATCAGATCTGAGGCTTTTTGCATGCACGTGCTTTTGCCCTCCTTTGTTGTAAGGTTGGTTTTTTTTTTTTTTTTTTTTTAAATAAGCTTCCAAATTATATAGGATGGAGATGAGTTATCAAAATGTTCTGTGGCTCACTTCTGATCCTACGCAATTATGTAACAAACTGTGTAATGAAAATGAGTTGTCTGATGTCAGATGAAATAAAAAGTCTTGGCACAGAAAATTAAAGGTGGCAAGTAAAGGATGAAGAAATGGCAAATATCTCCATACTGAACTGAGTGTGAAAAGCAAATCTCCTAGGATACAGATATATCAACATCAGCCAAGAACTGTCATTTTGTGCCTGTGCTCTAAACTTATTATTGGAAACTCATGAAACCCTACTGTTAAACTGCAAACTCTATTCTGAGATGCAGTCTTTGAAAATATTCATTCCAACATCTCTCGTTTGAGATTAAAGTTTTATTCCCTTCTTCACACACCGGCTGTCCTCAACTTTCAAAGGCTGTAATGCGACGCTTGTCATGCAGTTTAATTATTCTAGTACAACACACTCCAGAAGTTATCATAGTGTACTGTGCACATTTTGATACATTTTATTTTACACAATGAATTGGTTTCACACTTGAAAGATTAATATCAAATTACATGGGGACACATGGGACCTAGGAACTTTCACTAAATTTTGGAGGTTTTATAAAAAGTCTGATTAGAAGGTGAAAGGGATTTTGGCACACTTAGTTCTTGCATCTGAAATAAACAAATGTATCATTTGATCTGACAATTTCCATTATGATTTTTTTTAAACTTATCTCCAGTCTCTATTGGATACTAGCAGAGGAATGGTCAATGATTATCAAATCATGGCTTGAAATGATTCATACTGTGCCATCTGAGCATTTGCCCTAGAGCTTTTAATAAACATTCTTCTCACTTCATCAGTCTCCTCAACTGAAATGGCAGGTGAAGTGCAAGTTAATTTAGAGCACAATCCAACCGTTGTTTCAGACAAAAGAGGGAGCTGTGAACCAAAAAGGAAGTTATATGTAGGGTACAGTGGGAACACTATTAATAATGTGAAAAGTTAGCAAACGGCAGCTAACAACATGAAAAGTCAGCAAATAGCTGTCCATTTCTTTTTTTTTTTTTTCATATTCTGTTTACTTTTTCGGTTAAAAATAATGATTTCCATGGAACAAATCCCAATCTCAGATAGCTAATAAACCCTTTTTTTCAAAGGATGAAATACCATACTAGTGGTGAGAAGTGTGATAGTGGCTCTTCAGAAATAAAATGTCATGGGCACCATGCAGACAAAATTAGAAGTCAGACACAACATAAGGAAATTAAAAGCAAATTCTGCCCTTACTTACACCCCATGCAACTCAAATGATGTCAATGTTCAAACCAGTCTTAAATGGCAAGGAAGAATGGTCTTGTGGCTAATGCACCGGAACGGGATTTTGGAAGTCTGGTTTCAATTCCTGGCTCTGCCACAGACTTCCTATGTAACCTTGGGCAAGTCATTTAATTTCTGTGCCTCAATCCTCCTATGAGATATGGATAATACTTTCCTTCCACATGTATACTATGAAGATATATTTATTAACAAGTGAGAGATTGTCAGAGAATATGGTTATTGGGGCCATGTGAGTACCTAAACTGATGGAAACCTGAACTTTGACTCTGCCATGAGCTCCCCAAACTTTCACCAGGAGCCTATGCACTGTTGCAATTCCCCAGCTATATGTTTTGCCAACCCCCCCAAACCCAGATGTCCAGCCACAATCTTCCTCAAGCAATTCAAGCACCTTTTAAGAGCATCAATTCCCAGATATCCTCAGTAGCTAAACAAATGTAGTATGTAAAGGTTTGATCAGTAGACTTTGAAGTGAAATTTGAGGAAAAGCAGTAATCTTGCTTGCCTTTATCCTTGGAATTCTTCCTTTTCCCCTATCTAATTCCCCACAAATAACAAAAACACATATTGGTCATAAAAAAAGGCTTACAGAAACATACCGATATTCAATCTATTTGACCCCTTTCTCCCTAACCGTGAAGAGAGTTCCCAATCAGTAATACCAAATTTGTAGCCAAGCTGACTGAAGCTATTTCTAATTCATTGGGGGCCACCATCACTCACCTACGGTCCTCAGATTTGGGGATAGGGTTGGTGCAGCGCTGGCTGTTATACTTGGCCACATATTCACATTGCTTGAAGGGGGCAGTCTTGTCCTCCAGAACGTGTCTGATACAGAAGGCGTAGCCGTTAAGTCGCCTCTGCTTGCACAGTTTGGGGCTATACGAGCACAAGGGCTTATTGTCAACCTCAGAGAAGTGTATGTGTTTGCCTTCATACATCACGTGACTCTATTCCTTGTGAACATCAGCTGAAAGAACCAAAAATATTAAGATAAATCACATGAAAAAAAGATGCATTAAGTTCTGCATTTTGTTTTTGTTTAGGGGAAGGGCACATGACAGTACCTGATTTTAAATCTTCTGTACCATATCAATGTTAGGAGAGAGCCCCAAGGAGACCACTATCCTGGAATGATGACGAGTCAGATGAAGCAGATTGTCTAAGGAAAATATCAAAAAGGGTCCAAGTCAGTCAAGATTAAATCAGACGGGACCGTTTTGCATAGCAAGCAAGGTGTTGGATGTTGCTTCTCAGCATGTGGCTAAGCCAACACCCAACAAATTGGATTAATTAGATAATCCACATTCAATTATTAACTGGAATGTAGACACATCACTAACCCAAATTTTTTGCACGCTGGTACTCAGTGGAATACATTGCTCAGAATAACCTTTTGAAGATAGTAGCCCTGATATGTTAGAATTTAATTTTAGCACTCATGCAGCACAGAAAGTTTTTGCTGTAGCTGAATGGCCCACATTTGGTGTACGGTTTTCAGAATTTGTAGTCCCCACAGACTGCATAAATCTGTAATCAGCCTTTTCCAAGGCCAGCCAGACTTTTCTTACTTGTCATACTTATTGGGAGAAAGCCTGGCTCTATTGAAGTCAATAGAAGAACTCCCATTGGTTTCAGGAAAGCCAGGATTTCGCCCATTAGCTGTAGCAGGGAGTCATTTTTTAAATGCAGACGTTACTAAGGTATAAGGAAAGAAATGTGATCTCACATGCCACCCATTTCAATTCTGGATTCCCCACCACTCTGGAGTTTTTAGCAATCACTTCCTTCTTTTCCAGAGCAGCTTTCGATTAGTTTCAGCTCTACATACATGATGCAGCTGCTTTGCTAATGCCCAACTTACATTGTGAAAATTGTTAGTAATGATCACGTTCAAATATTAACTAAACAAGCAACTCTGAAGAATTGAAACGCAGTCCCGAACTTGATGTGCTCCGTTTTTTCAATTATTAAGTTCTGTACACCATGTACATAGAGGTGCTATTCATGGGATAAGTTGATTTGTCATATGCTTGTGTAATTTAACACATACCAGCTGATTTATCCTCTTCCCCCACTAATCCTTCTTCCTGGGAAACATTTTAATATTGCAAACTACCATGGAGCTACAAAGTCTGCCAGAGAAAGGTTTCCTCCACTCCACCCAAAAAATTGCACTCCTATCTGAAGCCCAGTTCAGTCCTGGGCCAGAACAGCTTTTCTATAAATGAAAATGTCATAACTTAAAAGTTAATTATCCAGTGGCCCCAAAGGACTAGAAAGGGAGCTTTAATATTTTGGAAATGGGAGCTTCCCACTATGGTCTAGTGATCACTTCCAGCCTGATAGCTCCCTGAGAAAACTACTTTAGTGTTGTGACATTTTTAGGTCTAGAAAAGCTGTTTTAAGTCATTTTTGAGCGTGTTAAAATGTCTCTCATACTAAGCATTGCACAGTGGTACTTAGGGTAACAAAAGAACCTAGATTTACAAGGAAAGGGAGACAAGAAACAATTTCAATAAACTAAACAAATACTACAAAACACTTCTGACATAGTTTTACATCTAACATATGTGACATACCCACTACTGAATACATGATGGGGTAATATGCCATAAAGTGTTTACTGATAAGTTTGGGGGGAGCTACATAACTCATTTGTGAATAACGAGGGCCATTCCAAACACATGCAATAAAACTTTTATACCAGATCACTCTCTGCGTGCGCACACACACGTGACGTTAGTACTTCATTTGCACCAGAACAATGAAGCACAAATATAAATCAACATCTTATCATACCCCAAATTAATTCCAATAACTATTTATACTATTGAAGCCAATATCAATCACTTTAACCAATTTCTCTGAATGTTCCGAGGAGTGAGTACTATAGAAATTCAAAACCAGTCACCAGAATATATCCCATCAGAATGGATTGGAGATCTATTGTTTCCTTGTACTTCTCAGTCTGTCTGTATCCATCTGTTGTCTCTTGTCATAGTTAGATTGTAAGCTTTTTGGGGCAGGGACCATCTTTCTGTTCTGTGTTTCTACAGCACCTAGCACAATTGGGTCCTGGTCCGTGAATAGAGCTCCTACGCACGACAGTAGTACAAACAACAACAAAAATGATAATAATAAAGCAAAGACTATTAAGGCACTGGATTTGCTCTTTAAAGACATAAATGGTATGGATCCCAGTTATTTGAAAGATTGCTTCATCTATTACTATGGCAATTGAGATAATCTGAGGTTCTCTAGTTAACTGCCTGGTAAAAATAGAACGGCGGGTGGGGGGGTCCTTTGCTCTGGAATTTATTTCCCTCCTTGGTTAATCAGAGCTTGGATTTGGTGACATTCAGGACAAGCTGCAAGTTCCAACAGTTCTCCTGGGCTTTTGCAGAGAAGAATGTGTGTTAATTAAGATTATTTAACACAAGTTTGGTAATCCATTTAGGCAAATCCTTGAAAACTTGGGATGCCTAATGTTGGGCAACTAAATCCACATTTAGGCACCTAAATAAGTAGCCTGAGTTTCAGAGGTATAGAGCACCTGTAGCAACCACAGCCACCTCTGAAAACTGGATGACTCTCAAAGAAATTATTTAAACTATATTTTTATACCATTTCCTGTAACAAAAAAGTAGAGAAAAATATTTATTTATTTCTATTTGAAATTTGAAGTTTTTAAAACTACCCTACTTACACCTCCTGTCCCGCCCCCCACAAAAATTAGTTCTATTAAAGAAACAGTTCCATTGCAAAAAGAAAAGGAGGACTTGTGGCACCTTAGAGAGACTAACAAATTTATTTGAGCGTAAGCTTTCGTGAGCTACAGCTCACTTCATCGGATGCATTCAGTGGAAAATACAGTGGGAAGATTTATATACACATATACAGAGAACATGAAACAATGGGTTTTATCATACACACTGTAAGGAGAGCGATCACTTAAGATGAGTTATTACCAGCAGGAAGGGGAGGGGGAAGGAAGAAAACCTTTTGTGGTGATAATCAAGATGGGCCATTTCCAGCAGTTGACAAGAACGTCAGAGGAAAAGTGGGGGGTGCGGGGGGGGGGAATAACATGGGGAAATAGTTTTACTTTATGTAATGACCCATCACCCCTATCATCATCATCATCCATCATCATCAACTAATTCAAGCCTAAATTAATTGTATCCAGTTTGCAAATTAATTCCAATTCAGCAGTCTCTCGTTGGAGTCTGTTTTCGAAGTTTTTTTGTTGAAGGATAGCCACTCTCAGGTCTGTAATCGAGTGACAGGAGAGATTGAAGTGTTCTCCGACTGGTTTTTGAATGTTATAATTCTTGACATCTGATTTGTGTCCATTTATTTTTACATAGAGACTGTCCAGTTTGACCGATGTATATGGCAGGGGGCATTGCTGGCACATGATGGCATATATCACATTGGTAGATGCGCAGGTGAACGAGCCTCTGATAGTGGCTGATGTGATTAGGCCCTATGATGGTGTCCCCTGAATAGATATGTGGACAGAGTTGGCAATGGGCTTTGTTGCAAGGATAGGTTCCTGGGTTAGTGGTTCTGTTGTGTGGTTGCTGGTGAGTATTTGCTTCAGGTTGGGGGGCTGTCTGTATGCAAGGACTGGCCTGTCTCCCAAGATCTGTGAGAGAGTGATGGGTCGTCCTTCAGGATAGGCTGTAGATGCTTGATGATGCGTTGGAGAGGTTTTAGTTGGGGGCTGAAGGTGATGGCTAGTTGCGTTCTGTTATTTTCTTTGTTGGGCTTGTCCTGTAGTAGGTGACTTCTGGGTACTCTTCTGGCTTTGTCAATCTGTTTCTTCACTTCAGCAGGTGGGTATTGTAGTTGTAAGAACGCTTGATAGAGATCTTGTAGGCGTTTGTCTCTGTCTGAGGGGTTGGAGCAAATGCGGTTGTATTGTAGAGCTTGGCTGTAGACAATGGATCGTGTGGTGTGATCTGGGTGAAAGCTGGAGGCATGTAGGTAGGAATAGAGGTCAGTAGGTTTCCGGTATAGGTTGGTGGTTATGTGACCATCGCTTATTAGCACCATTGTGTCCAGGAAGTGGATCTCTTGTGTGGACTGGTCCAGGCTGAGGTTGATGGTGGGATGGAAATTGTTGAAATCATGGTGGAATTCCTCAAGGGCTTCTTTTCCATGGGTCCAGATGATGAAGATGTCATCAATGTAGCGCAAGTAGAGTAGGGGCATTAGGGGACGAGAGCTGAGGAAGCGTTGTTCTAAGTCAGCCATAAAAAGGTTGGCATACTGTGGGGCCATGCGGGTACCCATCACAGTCCCGCTGATTTGAAGGTATACATTGTCCCCAAATGTGAAATAGTTATGGGTGAGGACAAAGTCACGAAGTTCAGCCACCATGTTAGCCGTGACATTACCGGGGATACTGTTCCTGACGGCTTGTAGTCCACCTTTGTGTGGAATCCATTACAATCTACATACCACACAGACTATGCTGACAGCTTGTGCCAGAGACTCTCAAAGAAACTGCGGAACCACCTGATCAACATCCTCTACAGCAAACAGGGAAAGATTAAGAATGAGCTCTCAAAATTGGATACTCTCATAAAAAAACAAACAACCTTCCACACAAACTTCCTCGTGGCTGAACTTTACAAAATCTAGACAAGCCATTTACAACACACACTTTGCTTCTCTACAAAAGAAAAAGGACACTAAACTATCTAAACTACTACATGCCACAAGGGCCCACAACAGTGGTTCCCTTAACCCACCCAGCAATATTGTTAATCTATCCAACTATACTCTTAGCCCAGCAGAAGAATCTGTCCTATCTCGGGGCCTCTCCTTTTGCCCCTCCACCCCACGAACATGATACAGTTCTGTGGTGACCTAGAATCCTATTTTCGACGTCTCCAACTCAAGGAATATTTCCAACACACCTCTGAACAACATACTAACCCACAGAGACCTTCCTACCAAGACTACAAAAAGAAGGATTCTGGGTGGACTCTTCCTGAAGGTCGAAACAACAGACAGGACTTCTACATAGAGTGCTTCCGCCGACATACACGGGCTGAAATTGTGGAAAAGCAGTATCACTTGCCCCATAACCTCAGCCGTGCACAACACAATGCCATCCACAGCCTCAGAAACAACTCTGACATCATAATCAAAAAGGCTGACAAAGGAGGTGCTGTCGTCATCATGAATAGGTCGAAATATGAACAAGAGGCTACTAGGCAGCTCTCCAACACCACTTTCTATAAGCCATTACCCTCTGATCCCACTGAGAGTTACCAAAATAAACTACAGCATTTGCTCAAGAAACTCCCTGAAAAAGCACAAGAACAAAACCGCACAGACGCACCCCTGGAGCCCCGACCTGGGGTATTCTATCTGCTACCCAGAATCCATAAACCTGGAAATCCTGGATGCCCCATCATCTCAGGCATTGGCACCCTGACAGCAGGATTGTCTGGCTATGTAGACTCCCTCCTCAGGCCCTACGCTACCAGCACTCCCAGCTATCTTCGAGACACCACTGACTTCCTGAGGAAACTACAATCCATCGGTGATCTTCCTAAAAACACCATCCTGGCCACTATGGATGTAGAAGCCCTCTACACCAACATTCCACACAAAGATGGACTACAAGCCGTCAGGAACAGTATCCCCGGTAATGTCACGGCTAACATGGTGGCTGAACTTTGTGACTTTGTCCTCACCCATAACTATTTCACATTTGGGGACAATGTATACCTTCAAATCAGCGGGACTGTGATGGGTACCCGCATGGCCCCACAGTATGCCAACCTTTTTATGGCTGACTTAGAACAATGCTTCCTCAGCTCTCGTCCCCTAATGCCCCTACTCTACTTGCGCTACATTGATGACATCTTCATCATCTGGACCCATGGAAAAGAAGCCCTTGAGGAATTCCACCATGATTTCAACAATTTCCATCCCACCATCAACCTCAGCCTGGACCAGTCCACACAAGAGATCCACTTCCTGGACACTACGGTGCTAATAAGCGATGGTCACATAACCACCACCCTATACCGGAAACCTACTGACCTCTATTCCTACCTACATGCCTCCAGCTTTCATCCAGATCATACCACACGACCCATTGTCTACAGCCAAGCTCTACGATATAACCGCATTTGCTCCAATCCCTCAGACAGAGACAAAGACCTACAAGATCTCTATCATGCATTCCTACAACTACAATACCCACCGGTTGAAGTGAAGAAACAGATTGACAGAGCCAGAAGAGTACCCAGAAGTCACCTACTACAGGACAGGCCCAACAAAGAAAATAACAGAACGCCACTAGCCATCACCTTCAGCCCCCAACTAAAACTCTCCAACGCATCATCAAGCATCTACAGCCTATCCTGAAGGACGACCCATCACTCTCTCACAGATCTTGGGAGACAGGCCAGTCCTTGCATACAGACAGCCCCCCAACCTGAAGCAAATACTCACCAGCAACCACACAATAGAACCACTAACCCAGGAACCTATCCTTGCAACAAAGCCCATTGCCAACTCTGTCCACATATCTATTCAGGGGACACCATCATAGGGCCTAATCACATCAGCCACTATCAGAGGCTCGTTCACCTGCGCATCTACCAATGTGATATATGCCATCATGTGCCAGCAATGCCCCCTGCCATATACATCGGTCAAACTGGACAGTCTCTATGTAAAAATAAATGGACACAAATCAGGATGTCAAGAATTATAACATTCAAAAACCAGTCGGAGAACACTTCAATCTCTCCGGTCACTCGATTACAGACCTGAGGGTGGCTATCCTTCAAGAAAAAAACTTCAAAAACAGACTCCAACGAGAGATTGCTGAATTGGAATTAATTTGCAAACTGGATACAATTAATTTAGGCTTGAATAGAGACTGGGAGTGATGGGGGTCATTACACAAAGTAAAACTATTTCCCCACGTTATTTCCCCCCCCGCACCCTCCACTTTTCCTCAGACGTTCTTGTCAACTGCTGGAAATGGCCCACCTTGATTATCACCACAAAAGGTTTTCTTCCTTCCCCTCCCCTTCCTGATGGTAATAGCTCATCTTAAGTGATTACTATCCTTACAGGGTGTATGATAAAATCCATTGTTTCACATTCTCTGTGTGTGTATATAAATCTCCCCACTGTATTTTCCACTGAATGCATCTGATGAAGTGAGCTGTAGCTCACGAAAGCTTACGCTCAAATAAATTTGTTGGTCTCTAAGGTGCCACAAGTCCTCCTTTTCTTTTTGCGAATACAGACTAACACAGCTGCTACTCTGAAACCTGTCAGTTCCTTTGCAGATGCTAAGATGCAAAGACTGCAGACACTGGGACTTACTCTCCACTGCCTTGCATCTTGGACAGTCATTTACCTTCGTACAATCAGTGTAAAATACCATGAAATCAGCAGCATTTTATGCCTGCTTCTCATTGGCATACGTGACCGAACAAGGAGAAAGGCAGTGAAGTATCAAGTCCACTGTAGTGAGAAACAGTATTTCAGCAAAATGATCTCACAAAAGTGGATTAATCAAGGGAAAGAAGTTTCTATAAAACACGCTTAAGTAGCCTTATGAGGAAGCCCTTGCCAATTATTAAGACAACAGGATTCCTTCCCTTTTGAAACTATAGTTTGAAAATGTGATAGCTTTCCAAACTGTTTCAAAAGCTTTGCACTGAAATCAAAATCACACTAACTATACAGTGTTCATATACATACCACTGACATGGCACCAACATGAGAATCATTCTCTGCATCATCCAAAAACCTGTTAGCCATTCTCAAGACTTCATTTTGAGGAACTAATTTAAGACAATTTTTATAAAATAAAAATAATCTTTCATCATAAAATCAGCAATCCAGATAATGCATTTGTCATATAAAGTATTTTATTCATTGGCTGGCTATGTTTTCTCTCTCTCTGATGAGCAATTGTGCAACAGAAATAGAGGTGATAAAAGTGATTTAAATGTATTAAAAAATACATTTTAAAGAAAGTAAAGCTTTATGGAGATCTCAAACATCTTGATAGAACAAGAGTGTTTTGGTACAGATTTGGAAGTCTTGTTCATACATCTGTTTCATCCCAGGATAACTCTTACTGATGTCAAATAGACACAATCAACTTTAAAAAAAAATAAATCAGACTTTTGTCCAAAAAGCTTATTCCTACTATTGTAAAAAGGAAAACCCAAGGTTACTAGAACAGAAAGCAGCTGGGATCTTCAAGGGGAGGGGGGAAATTGTGACAGTCTTTCATATGCACAATGGAAAAGGTTTTTTTTTTTTTTTAATAGGAAAATGTGACTGTAAAAACCACAAAAATTAGCATGGGACCCTCCCAATGTAAGTTTAACTCATTTTACTGACAAGATTTCAAGTCGATCAAGTCCCGAGTGTAAGTGAGCTCAGAATAAGGTTTATGTGTCCACAAGCCAGATTTCTGTTATTTAGTTATTCCCTCTGTAACCATTAGTAGAACACTATATGCCAAATTCTGCCCTCAGTAACATCATACAAAAATCAATGGAGTCAATAAGATTTCAAGTGTATAACAGAGAGGTGAATTCAGCCAGATAGGTCAACTTTTTCTTCCCTCCAGAAAGGGAAAAACACATACATACGACTGTCACAGAAATTTCACCACTGCCGACACTGCTGGCTTCATTACTACCTAATGCCCCATCTCATCCCCTTTCCGTTCAGCCACAGAAGTCACCCACCTAACCACACCCATTGTTTTCTTCTCCTATTCATTTCTTTATGCCTTCTTTTCAAGCTGTCCCCTTTGACCAGTGAAAGATTAGTCAAGTCATAATCATCATCTCATTCAAATCTCTCCTCACAAATTTATTTTGAGAAGATTTTCAAAGTTGATACACCAAAGACAATCAAAGTTATTTAAAAACTGTTCCAACATAACTAACAAGAATCCCCTAAACAGCCAATTTCATTGTTGTAGTTTGCCCATAGCCAATTTCCATGAATTGAATTCCCTTCTCCATCAAGATACTTCCCTATCACTTTTCCACTGAGGTCTGTTATCGTTCTAGCTGTGTTTCTGGAATTAACTTAAAATGTAAGCTCCTCAAGACAGGCACAGTATTTTCCTTTTTATTTATGTGTAAGGCACCATGCAGAACTATGATGTCATATAAAGTATAAACAATTAATAACAGAAAGCAATGGATCTTTGGGGGAATGGGAATCACTGTAAAGTCCCATGTCTTGAACCCAGGACTGGGTGTCCCCAGACAGCTGCTGGATCCTCGCCCTCCACCCAATGTCTGCTGAAATCTGGTGGACTGACAAGCTAGTAGCACTACAGCAGGGGTTCTCAAACCATGGGTCAGGACCCCTCAGGAGGTCACGAGGTTATTACATGGGGGGTCACGAGCTGTCAGCCTCTACCCCAAACCCCGCTTTGCTTCCAGCATTTATAATGGTATTAAATATATAAAAAAAGTGTTTTTCATTTATAAGGGGGGGTTGCACTCAGAGGCTTGTTATGTGAAAGGGGTAACCAGTACAAAAGTTTGAGAACCATTGCACTACAGCAGTGGTCTCCAAACTTTTTGGCTCACGCACCCACAGGGTGAAGACCGGAAGACCTGCCGCAGACGCGTCGCTGGAGGGGAACACCAGCCGTGGACGTGCAGAGCTGCCGCTGAAGAAAAAAAAAAATGGTGGAGTGCCGTCCGGCGGTGCTCCTGCTGCTGCGCACCCCCTGGGATCATCTTGCTTACCCCAGTTTGGAGACCACTGCACTGCAGTGTTAGCAAAGGCACCCCCCACAGGCGCTCTGATTGGAGGATTGGTTAGCTCCACCGATTGCTCTAACTACACTATTTAAGTCAGAAGGAGGCACAGAAAGTTTGCCCAAGCAACAAGATGACTTCCTGTTGTGGCTGCACTGGACTCTGCTTGTGCCTGTCTCCTTCACCTAACCTTCCTGTTCTTGATTCCTGCTCTGTTCCTGGCTCCTGCTTCACCCCTGCCTTTGCTCCTCTTCCCACTGTGATTCTGCTCTGTGCTTGCTCCTTGCCTCTCCTCCACTTGCTGCCCTTACACCTTGCCTCCAATCATCAGTTACCAGTCCTAGGTCTGACCCTAGCTTCTGACCCTGGCTTGACCCTTGGCTCTGGCATTTAGCATCTAACCTCAGCTCTGACCCTCAGCTTCAATTCCTGGTTCTGACTCCGACTTGATCCCTGGCTCTGGTAATTGGCAGTTGACTCTGGTGCTGACACTTGGCTTTGTTCCCCAAACTGGATACCTGCTTGCCCACTAGACCCGACTCCTGCTCTGACGACTAGGCCAGACCACATACATCCCAGTCCATAACAATCACCGAGTTAGAATTACTGGATTCTATGCATATGCACCAAGACAAACTCATGTGAACAGTACCTTGTAAAACATTATATCTGACAAAAAGCGATCACCTGCATCACTGTAATCATATAGCAATATATTTAATAATATACAACGGTAACAAAAACAAATCTATCCATTACATAAAACTGTAGCAGTTGCCTATAGTCTTAATCTTGCAATTTGATCTTCAGGGGCAGACCCCAATGCCCATACAGAACCCCACTGAAGTCAGAGGAACTGTGGAATCTGCCCATGTGGGTCTGATTGCAGGATCAGGGTCTATAATAAACAAAATCTAATCCTAGATCTAAAGACTTTTTTTTCTTTTTAATACCATAGCATACACATATTGTAAGAACTTTATATTTTTTCATTTTGATCTGAACTTGTATTTTACAGTGAATGAAATATAGCTCTTTTTTACAGAATATTTCTTGCCACTAAATAAGCAAGTAGAGCAATACATTGCAATAAGCACAAGTAGCTTATCTGAAAAAAACTGAAACCATGTTTGTTAAATAGTGGGTGGACAAAAAATTTTTGTCCCACAAAATTCAGTAACAGATGAAGACTGTGAAATGTGGACTTCCTCTGGAAAGCCAAGTGCTTTGCACCAAAAATATCAGGGCATAAAACCTTCTGAAACTTGATTTGTATCTTTTGTGCCTATGCTAGAGACTGAGTCTTCAGACAGCTTCAACTCACTCTCCAAATTTGTGCCCGCAGTTTCCCATGTATGGACACAAACTGCTACTTAAAAACCAGATCTGTGTATGAAAACCAGAAGTCACTTTTTTAGAAGCATGGGCTATATATTAATAGACAATTTTAAAGAAGTGAGGTTTAATATTAGTCAGCGGCAACAGGGAGAAATACACAAGAGGACCCAGAAAACAGATGATAGCAAAATACAGTTAGTTGTTTGCAGTGTGACCTGAAGAGCAGCTCTGTGTAGCTCAACAGCTTGTCTCTTTCTCCAACAGAAGTTGGTCCAATAAATGGTACTACCTCACCCATTTTGTCTCAGCAAAACACAGCAACATTTCAAATCCAGGACCATATCATTCTCTCTATGCTTTGCTACTGAGAGGATGAATAAAAGAGAAAACCTGTTCCTCTGGCAAATATTCTGTCTGTGTACGTGAGAGCTAACTCAGCATTATGAGGGAATATGTTGTGAGACTGGGCTGAACACAAAGCAAAGCCACTCTCTGTGGCACAATCCCCCAGCAAACTGGCAGAGATTTCCCCTTGTAAAATCATACACTGAATGTCAGTATTATCTTATGCAGAAACTTGCTATGTGATACGTGCTCTACTCTAGGATGGAAATTGGTGGCCCAGTCACAGAGGGAGAGCCCATGGGATTCTAGCACACCAAGGATACTCTTAATAATTTTGAGAAGACACTTGTACTGCAAATATTATAATAATACTTTCATGCACATAGATTAGTTACATTTTAAAATGTATGCTTGGAGTTAGACATTTCTACGTGCATGAGGCACATTTAGGGAATGGAATCCTCAAGTGCATTTTAAATTGGATTGCAATTATCTGTCTGGGGCTAAAAGATGTATAATTATGAGGATTAAGTTTAAAGATTCACATTGTAGCTTCCATACACTTGTCATCATTAAAGATGTCACTTCAATTTGGTTGTTTTGTATTTTTAAATGTGTAGTGTGCATTTAGTGTTATGATACTTGTCCATGTGTACGCATGACATAAGACAAATGCATTTTCCATATATGAGTTTCTAAAATGTGCCAATTTGATGGCCAGAGAGACCGAAGTCCTCTGTTTACTCACAGAACAATACAGCATGCACAGAAGTTGTGATAGCTCCAATGCTGCTCCTCAACCCTGACCTGGAAAGCCCACCTTTAGGTATCAGAGGTTTGGCTTTCACACCTGTTAAATCTTTAGCTTCCCTGCTGAGACTGCCAATAAGCACAGCAATTTTGGTGGCTTGTGTGACACGGCTCTGATCTACTCAGAACTGGACTGACCCCACCGAACTCATCACACAGTCCACCATACAGGAATAACTTCCAGTTGTTACTGATAGGGGCTGGATTAGAATCAGTGACAGAGCTGAAATGTTCCATTTCATATTACCAATCTTGCACCATCTAGTCTTTCCTTAAAGAGTTTTCTATTCTACAGAGAAAAGTCACACCACACCTCATTTTGATCTTCATTAGTGCCATAAAGCTACAACCCTTTATTCCCATACTATGATCTAATCATTACTTTAGTTTAATTCCATTTAACAGTTCAGATCACTACTACATTTAATCACAAAACCAAATCTACTATAATTCTGGAAACAACAACAGAACAAAATTAAAAGACTCCATTAGCCAGATAGAACTATCTTCCATCTTCTGACAGAAGAGACTTCTAGTAGCATGGAGGGAATGATAATCAGCTACAAGAGTTAACAAAACATAATTAGAACATCCCTGGCCCTCATCTGAGAGACCTTTGAAGAGCCCTACCAAGAGCAGCAGTGCTCCACATGAGCACCAGTGTTCACTCAAGATCCATTTGCAGGATCAAGACTCATTGGGATACTACAGTGACTGACCAAACATGTATATATACACAAACACACACTCCCTAGCTTGTATTACTGAATTATCACTGCTGATATAAAATGTATTGGCGAAAAAATGTTGCCATGATTTAAGCAAAAAATATTTAACATTTGATGCTAAATGTTATTTTAGGAAACAAAGTGATTCAGGCCCTACATGGCAGCCGCACAGTCTTGCTTTCCATGTTGGCTCTCAGATTTTAGAAACATGTTAATTTAATCATAATAGCATTTTTCTTTAATTATCTGTAATTCTACATTTGACTATTTTTTCATATATTCAAATCTACCTAGGAAGCTAGAAGTGACAACATAGTCCTCATTCTGTCTTCTCTGAACAGTTAGGGCTCCAAGTCTGCACAAACTGGTTGCATGGAACCAAAATATACAACGTGAGAATGTGGTACCTTTAGGCTCAGCACTAACCAACAGAATTACATTTTAAAATATACTAAAATGTAATCCAATAATTGTGTTACTCTGATTAATAATGGTCAGACAATGCTTGGATTACAACTGGCAGCAGCAAATGAACCCACTTAGAAACTAACTCGTATTGATACAAAACTGAACTGATTCTTCTATTTATTCTCCTTTGGAAAGTGCACAGAAGTAGGGATTTTAATTCTAGACAAACCATTTTACCCAATAGTCAGCGCACGGAATAAGTAGTACAAAAGATACACAAACTTTAAATACCAGCCACCATTTAAGATGGGGAAGCAGGGAGTTAAACTGCAAACGATATTTAAAGAAGGGGAGATATGTACAGCAAAATAGCCAGATACTGCAAACCTTACTCAAGGAAGTATTCCCGTTGATTTCAATGGGATTATTCATGTCAGTGAGGGTTGCAAGATCAGGATCTAGGTCTTCTGAATTATCATTAACTCAGACTTCAGCATTTAAAGATAAATGCTAAAGCCCCAATGCTGCAGTCAGACCCACAAAGGCAGAGCCATGTGCCCACCCAGACCTACACCAACTTCTACAGGGCTCTATGCACATATGCTGCTCTGCCAGAGCAGGCTGTCTTTGCCGGAGACAGGTTTTTGGAAAAAGAAATACATGGGATCTTTTAGCCATCATAACATTAAAAAACAAAACAAAGTTATTGTAGGGTTACACTATAAAGGTCAAAACAAATCAGAATCCAGTGAGAAAATTTAGAGGCAAAGGACATACAGTGAAAACCTTGATAACCTAGAAATGCTCTCCTGAAAGCCTCCTTTATAACTTTAACTTACATGGTTTGAAAGTGAACTAATTGTCTTTAGAAAAATTCTGCAATACATCTAGCAGCTACTCTACACCTGAAGGGAGAGGGCCATGACATTATGAAGTACTTATTTTAAATAATTCCAATTATGCACTTGCGTATAAGGTTTACCAAAAATCAAATATGCACTTTTATTACCAATGCTGCAAAGACTTGCACATAAACTAATCTTTACACACTGAATAGCACCACTGATTTCAGCAGGACCACTCACAGTGTGTAAAATAAGTCACTGGGGATACTCACAGAGCAGACTCTTAGCTGCTGTAACCGTCATAGCTTCACAATGAAGCTTTGGTAATTTACACCAAACAATGTGTAAAAGTAAGCACATGCATAAACATTTGCAGGATCAGAGCCTACATTTTCATGAAAACATGACTTGCACACTTTAAAAGAAAATATAGATATAGATAATTTGGGATGTTTTCTTCATGTTGTTAGTTTCTATAATTTTTCTAAAAACAAGAATAAAAATAAAAAGTAGAAGCTTTATATAAATAAAAATATCATTGGGATCTTTCACTCAGAAGTCCATAAGTCAGCTCTGACAAAGTTATAGTTGTCCCATTGGTTTCCAAGTGCCAGTTTCTTACAACAAAATAGCGCTCTGGAGGTTGGATTGTCAGTCAGCGTAATACTTTGCCAGCAAAGTCCAAGCATGAGCTAATGTTGATACAGTGGAGGGCAATATATGGACAGGACATATTGCTCTAAATTTACAAACAAATAATGGCAAATTAACTCTCAAGAAGTGCCCACAATGGAGAACATAGACATTTATTTCAGGTTGCTACGTAACAAAATTAGGGCTAACTATAACTTGGTTATTCTGAAATCAGAAAGTGGAATAGCAGGTGTCAAGTCAAGCGTTTTTTTGCTTTTAAAAATGCTTCAATGTTATTTGTACAAAGCAATTAATAAATATTTTTAAAATGCACTGGAACAAATCACTGGTATCTATAGCTATTAAAAATCAGAGCTATTTTACCTATGCTGTGAAAGATGCATGTCTCCCACAGTGGACCCTCTTCTCAACTATAGGTAACGCACTTGACTTTCCCCAGGAAAACTGCTTTCATTTTCAGTTTTATGTACTAGGATGGTAAAGAGGGTTCCTGGATAAGAATTATATTCACATCAAATTCATTACTTGCCACTATAAATGACTGATAAATCAGGCCCTGATCCTGCAATTAGGGGGGTGAGATTCCATACAGACATAATAATCTGCAGACAGATTATCAGATTTAGACTATAGGATCAAGATCCAAGTTGGAAAACACCTTTGGATGCAAAGGTTTCTCCTTCCTTGTTATCAAAGAGTGGTCTGTGGAAACATCTTTCCCTAGACTTTTTATACAAAACCGACCAACAGCCCCAACCGGCAAACACATCAGTACCAAGCATAGGGCTTACTTAAAATACTCCTGGTAGTAAACAGTACACAAGATAATAGTCTGCAGGATCAGACCTCAAATAAGGAGGAGTTTACACACCCCATTCACAAATCTAGAGTCAGACCAAGAACGCTGCACGTGTCAGTGTGCTTGGACTATCAATGACAGCACCTGCAAAACTCTCAAGAAGACTCAGAAGTTAGCTGGAAAGATATAATGACACTGCAAAAGTAAATAATTCAGAGGAGCATTAAAGGAGGGGGGAAGACTTATTCACACTCAAAATTACAGAAGGAGTTGGAGTCAAATGATGCAAGGCTGCTTCTCGTGAGACCATCCTATGTGCATCTAACAACGCCCCAGGTCCCCAAACCTTTAGTCCCCTCCACAAACCAAGGGCGGGGGGGGGGAGGGGGACGGACTAAAAAGTTATAATTCAAACAAAATAACTCAAAACAAAATTGACATGCACATGGCCGAGGAGGCTATAAGGAAACAGAAAGGAGAGAGACACGGGTTGGTTGGGGGGCGGGGAAGGGAAGGATTTAACCCCCCACCCCATTTAGTAAAGAAGAAAATACTCTCCCCACGATATTACTTATAAGCAGCAGGTATAAAATGGGCAGGTTATGGGGGGGAGGAACCTTAAATTAAACTTTAAAGGCCGCCGGCTGCTGTTAAATCTACCCCTCCCCCCCACCAACCGACCGACCGCGGGACCCGCCTCCCAGGCTGCGATGGGGGAGGGGGGGGGGCTGTCATTCTCCAGCCCTAATTATAATTAAAATAAACTTCAGTAATTATATGATCCCATGAATTTCCGCCCCCCGGGGGCTCCGCTCCGCTGCCCCCACATCCCCGTCCGGCGGGCGGGGGGAGGCTCCAGCCCCTGCTGCGGCCTCGGCGACCCCCCCAAACCCGTGGAGCCCAGTGCAGCCTGCAGGGCAGGAGCAGCCCGCCCGCCTTCGTGAGTGGGGGGCCGCAGCGGGGGGACCGGCGGGGGCGGGGAGCGGCTAGGCCCCGCCGGGCTGAGGCCTACCCGCCCCCTTCGCCGCCCTTACCCTTGCATTCAAACACACTGAGGCGCCGCTTCCCGTCCCCCGGGGTCCAGCGGCCGCTTCACCCCCCGGTTCCTGCCTGCCTAGCGCCCGAAAGTCTTAACAATCCCTCCGGCACCCCTCACCTCTCCTGCGGCCTAGAGCGCTCCGTCGAATCCCCGGGCTCGCGTAGTCCGCCTGGCCGCCCGCCCTGCCCCTTGCGCGCCGCCTGCCGCGCTACGCGAGCCCCAGGATGCAGGCCGGGCCTGGCTTACCTTTCCAGCTGCTTTTTTTTTCTCCTCTCTCGCCTCTCCCCCCTTTCCCTCTGCTGGGCTGACAGATCAGAGTTTCCTCCCCAGCAGAGGGACCGGGAACAGGCTCGGGCTCTGTGCTGAGCAGCTGCTGCCCCCCTGGCTCTGAGGAGATCCTGCGTTTGGGGGGGAGAAAGCTTTGGGGAGCTTTTTATTATTTTAAAAGTACAAAGTGCTCAGAGGGTAGGTGATTATTAAGGGGAATCCCTGAATATATTCTCCAGCAAAGAAGGCAGGGCTGCTGGGGCTGCTCAAGAAGAGAGCCAGCAGCCTCCGACAGCACCACTACAGGCACTGAGAGGACATAACATCAGAGAGCCGCTCCTCTGCCCTCCAAAACAACAACTTTCCTACCATCTTGGAGGTAGTAGAGAGGGGGGAAAAGTACAGAGGGTTTTTACAGAAAGTGTCAGTTTAAAAATAACAATAATAAAAAAAGAAAAAGGACGTTCTCTATTTGTGTGACTTAAAAAAAAAATGCATGTGGCTTAGGAAGTATTTTCCTTTATAATCAGTGAAGCTCATTTGTCTGAAAAAAAAAATTTTTTTTTTTTAAAAGAAGGATGGGTCAAAAAAGAAAATCTCTTCTTAGTAAGTTCATTTGTTTGATTTATTTTTAATTCAGAGGGAGAGGTTGGGGTTTTTAAAATTTATTTTATTCTGTAGTCCATAAAGTACAAAGTTGATCACTTTTTTTCCTGTCTCTGGGTGGCAGTTTTTAAAAAATTGATGTCTGGAAAGAAACTCATTGATATGACTTGTGTTATGATGGTACTCTTTTATTCAGAGTAAAAGCTGAAACTGATGTGGGATAGTCTGGCAGTTATGTATCATGGTGTCCTCTCTGTCTCTCTCGAGACACTGTAAATAAAGCAGATTGAATGTACAGGTAGGTAGATGCAACTATTTGGTTTTTTCACAGGGCAAAGAGATATGTAGAGAGGGTTTTAATACAAGTAAGTAAAACCTGTCACATATCTATGTTGGTCCATCATAATTTTGGCATTGTCTGTCCATAAAAGATGGGAAGTGAAAAATAAAACTTATAGCAACAAATTTTAATACAATAGCTGAGTTTTGTTTTTTTTTAAATCAAAGCATTTTGCAGCCTTTTAAAATCTGTTTTGATTCTTTTTCAGAGATTGTTTTGATTTGGGTGCTTTGTTCCTGATATTTATGAGCAATGGTATCCCTGACTTAAACTTGCAAAGTTGAGAGACAATATTCATTTATTCTATAAGATATTTTAAAAATGCCTCTATTATTGAAAGGGTTTTTTTAAGGTGCTTTGATTAGACTGAATAAAATGTATGAAATGCTGTTAAAATAATGTGAGATGCCACTAGGTATCTGTAAGTGAAAACATCCACACTCAGTTCAGCGGATGAGTGAGATAACATTGCATGCAGTGAGATTCATCAGAGTTCTATGTAGGGATGAACAACTGCAAATACATTGTTCTGTTTTGCCTGCATGGAGGAGGACATAATTAGAAAACTAAGGAGATATATAGTAGAGAACTGCAAATTTTGCAGGTTTGTAAATGTTATTAATATGATGTGGGTTCTAGGTTGGCTAAATTGCAGTTTGAAGTAACATCAGTGCTGAAATTAAATTGGCATAGCCCTCTGTCTCTCTCTCTCTTTAATACTAACAAATTTATTTGAGCATAAGCTTTCGGAATGCATCCGATGAAGTGAGCTGTAGCTCACGAAAGCTTATGCTCAAATAAATTTGTTAGTCTCTAAGGTGCCACAAGTACTCCTTTTCTTTTTGCGAATACAGACTAACACGGCTGCTACTCTGAAATCTCTCTTGAATGAACTCTGAAATAAATCAAGAATTCTCTGAGTCCTCCACATTTATAGTGGTTTCATATTTCAGAATATCTGAAATCAGGTGTTGCAATATCTCCAATTTTTCTAGCATTCTGATTCCTTAATTTAAAAGGTTTCAGAGTAGCAGCTGTGTTAGTCTGTATTCGCAAAAAGAAAAGGAGTACTTGTGGCACCTTAGAGACTAACAAATTTATTAGAGCATAAGCTTTCGTGAGCTTAAGTAGAATATTTTGTTTTGGCTATTTAAAAAATACTGTTAACTGTTAACTCATTATGGTAGACTAGGAGGTTGCACCCTGATAGAATGCATGGAGAAGTTACAAAAGAAGTGCTTTACTGATTCAAAATATTGATCCATTAAATCCAGTATCTTGCTCTGGCAGTAGAATTTTAAAAACAAAACCATAATGCACCTAACTCTTTGTGCAAAATTGAATATAGGGTGATGATGGGATAATCAAGAGCTTCCTTCTGACTCTTCCATTGTGTCAGTGATCATCTTATGCCTTGAAGTATGAAATCTGATTATCTTTATCATAGCATGTTTATAACAAATATTTTTGTATATTATACCTATAAATGTACAATGGTTACAAATGTGATTGATCGTTATGTTATTATACAACCTTTTAAAAAAATTCAATGACCGTGTTTGACTCAATGACCTTCTGTAACAGTGAATTCACAAGTTATGAACTAGTATTTCCTTTCATTTTATTCTAAATTAATGAAGGGCCAAATTCTTCTATTCTTAGTCATTAATCCTACAAACATACGGATATTTAACTTTATTCACATGAATTGATCCTATAAAATCAATGGGGCTACTCACAGAAGTAAAGTTAAGCAATGTATAAATGTTGAAAGATCAGGACCCTAACTCAGTACTTACTTGTATAAAACTCCCTTCAAGTCAATGGGAGTTTGCCTAAGTACAGAATTCAGGATTTCCCCATCAAGTGATCTGTTGTTCTAGTATTATGTTAAAGGGTAAAAACAAAGGAATGATTAGTTTTCACTATACCTTTATACTGTCACTATGGAATACTTAGTCAAGTCCCATCTAACTTTTTTTCTCCAGGCTAATTCTAGTTTTTGTAAACTTCACATCGTGTTTGTTGCTATTGTTATGCTATGAACAGAGGTTCTAATAAAAGGCAGTATTTTTCAGTATTTTACACTGGGAAAGATAATATGCACCACTGGAAAAAGCTCAGATTCCAGAGAATACAGCAATGTTAACTGTCTGTCCCCATGGATTTGGGTTTCCTGAATCTTGTTAAAATGAAATGCACATGATGCACTATGTAACAGAAATGCCTTTTAAAACATTTTCAGGTATCTTGAACATAGGATTTATATTATTTCCTTCTCTGTTGTCTGGCCCAATGTAATTAACTTTGCAGGCTTTAATTTTTCACATATACATGCCTAAATTTAAATATGTATCTTTGCAGGATGGCGCTTAAATGTACAATGCTACAGTAACTATCCCTGCAATATCAAACTGTTTGCAATATGGCAATTACAGGTGGCCACAACCTGTGCAGGTTTTAATGCCTCTTCCTCTCTTCTGTTCTCCTCAAAATCCAAAATAATCAAATTTCAGAATCCACTTTGAAAAGTATAAAACTGAAAGGGATGCTTTCAATTGGGCAAAATGTGGGTATCCCAATATAGTTCCATAAAATTACGTACACACTCAACCTGCATGAACATCCTCAATTCCAAAGTCTTCAAATGCTTTTTAACCTTGGTGAGAGCCTCTCTTCTTTAGAAATCCAGGTGAATATTAGGGGAAAAGCCCTAAATAGACAGTAGCTCTAATTCAGAAATTTTCTTGCACAAAGCCAAATTTGAACTAAAGGTCATGTTTTTGAAAGGATTAAACACGGAGGAGAGAGAAGAATTGTTTATGGTGCTCTAGAGGGCAGCTAGGAGTAACAGGGCAAAAATAAACAGTTTAGGCCAAAAGAGAGAGAAGTTTAGGGTCAAATATCAGAACATATTTCCTTATGGTAAGTTTTAGTAAATTGTAAAAGGGTTTCCCAAACCAGAAACAAGACTGGATAGAGCAATGGAAAATATATTGTAAGGAACAATTTTGAACTGGTTCAGTGGGTGGGTGCAGGTGATGTTGGTGGCCTGAGATATAAAGGAAATCTGACCAGATGATCTGGTGCTCCCTTCTGGCCTAAAACTCTATGACTCAATGAACTGGCCCCCAGTGAGGTGATTTAGGTGAATATTTAGGTCTTTTCTAATCTAAATTCTGATAAGATATTGCACTCTCTTACGGTGCTGCTTTCAGCTTTTGAGTTGCATAATGTGGTTTGTTTGTGTTTTCAAAGGCAGTACAAGTTTGTATTAAAACTTTAACTAGAAATTCAAACTTTTATATATTAAAATATTTCCTCAGTTAATGCATAGACTTTATTTGTTTTGCAAAGGTTGCTCCTGAGGCTTCTGTATATTATTATTATTTATTTTATATATTGCATTAGTATCTTGAGGCCCTAATGAGGGTTCAGAGCTCCATTGTAGTAGTCACTGTACAAACATCTACTGAAAAAACGCTGCCCTGGAGAGTTTACAATCTAAGGGCTTGTCTTCACTAACAAACTCGCTAGAGTTATAGCACAAGTGTTCACATTAACTCTTTTTATTCAGACACTAAACCCCCACAATCATGTGTTGCTGGTGGTATCCAATGAGGCAGTTGGCACAGTTGGGGATATATAGGGTTGCCAACTTGCTAATCCAGTGGTGGGCGACACGCGAGACCGTGTTTATATTGGCCATCTGCAGGCATGGCCACCCACAGCTCCCAGTGGTCACAATTCACCGTTCCTGGCCCATGGAAGCTGCGGGAAGTGGCGTGGGCCACAGGGACATGCTGGCCACCACTTCCCACAGCTCCCATGGGCCAGGAACAGCAAACTGCGACCACTGGGAGCTGCGGGCGGCTGTGCCTGTGGATGGCCAATTTAAACACTGTCTTGTGGCCTGCCAGCAGATTATCCTGACGGGCCGTGTGCGGCCCACGGATTGCTCACCACTTTTCTAATCACACAAAACCCGAACATCCTAGCCCTGCCCCTACCCTGAGGCTCCGCCCCTGAGTCACTACATTTCCCCTCCCTCGGTGGCTCACTCTCTCCCACCCTCACTCACTTTCACTGGGCTGGAGCAAGGAGTTGGGCTGTGAGAGGGGGTGAAGGCTCTAACTGGGGTGCAGGCTCTGGGGTGGGGACAGAAATGAGTTCAGGGTGAAGGAGGGGACTCCAGGCTGGGTCAGGGAGTTGGGGTGCGAGCTCTGGGCTGGGGCTGAGGGGTTTGGGATACAGGAGAGGGCTCCAGGCTGGGGGGCAGGGCTGAGGGATTTGAAGTGTGGGAGGGGGTATGGGCTCTGGGCTGGGGGGCAGGGTCTGGGCTGGGGCCAGGGATGAGGGGTTTGGGATGCAGGAGAAGGGCTTGGGGAGGGTTCGAGGGATTCGGAGTGGAGGATGGGGCTGCGGGTTGAGGCAGGGGGTTGGAGTGTGGGAGGAGGGCTCTGGGTTGTGGGGGGGCTCAGGGCTCGGCTTGGGATGCAGGCTTACCTCGGGTGGCTCCCAGTCAGCGGGGCTAAGGCAGGTTCCCTGCCTGTTCTAGCACTGCGATGCGCCCTGGAAGCATCCAGCAGGTCCGGCTCCTGGGTGGGGAGCGGGGCCAGTAGGCTCTGCGCGCTGCTCTTGCCCGCAGACACCATCTCCCATTGGCCATGGTTCCCAGCCAGTGGGAGTGCAGAGCCAGTACTGAGCGCAGAGCCCTGTAGCCCCCCTGCCTAGGAGCCGGACATGCTGGCCGCTTCCGGGGCGCAGCACGGGGCCAGGACAGGTAGGAACTAGCCTGCCTTAACCCTGCAGCACCGCCAACCAGACTTTTAACAGCCCGGTTGGTGGTGCTGAGTGTAGCCACCAGCGTCCCTTTTCAACTGGGCGTTCCGGTCGAAAACTGCGCACCTGGCAATCCAAAATATAGGCAAGGCCTTGAGTGGGCCTCAGTCAGGTTGGGCTACTTCACACCTAGCTGTAACTGCCATTGCAGTAGTACTTGACCTGTGGCAGAGGAAAGAGGCCTCCACAAGGCTAGACAATGGTATTCCAAGAACTCACACTGAGCAAAGAGCACCAAGCGTAATGTTGTTGAATATCTCTAGAACCAAGCGTATCCGCTTTGTGATGGAAGCTTGCTTGGGAGGTGATTATCCAGAGGCCTCTTGGACACACTAAACCACATTCTTCTTCCATTTTTTTTTTATAATCTTAATTTCTGAAATAAAATACTTTTACAACTACAGTTCACATATTGCAAAGAGTAAATATTTTCTGGGGTCAAGGGCATTAACTTTTAACTGAAATTAACTTTTAACTGTTCTTTTAACTGAAATTGTTGCATGGCAGTGCACAGATTAAACAGCAAAGCATTTTTCTTTTGCTTTGTTTTAAACAAACACTGTGATCTCCCTAGTTATGAAAATTAAGCAAGCAGGAAGATGTTGCAAAGATTTCAGAAGAGATTGCTAATTTGTGCCTTATAGCAGACTTTCTAAGTTCTTGTGCACTGGGATACAGCCCTCAATGGTTTAAACAGATGAGATATAGTTTCTTTTGAGTATGTTTAGCTACGGAATGCCATTATCATTGTAGTATCCTCTTTGCTGACAAACTCTGCAGTAAGTGTAAAGTTGTCAGGGATGGAAGGCCAGCGTACCATGTAAGCCTGCGTGGGGCTGTGCAGCATGAATCAGAGAGTGGGTAATTTCTGCAGCTTGCAGAAGGAGATTCCACACTGGCCCCAAACAGGGCAGGCATAGGATAGCCAAGAGAAAAGCCATGGTACTAACATGCATGGATTCAGTGTCTCAGCATACCATGGAAGTAGCATGGTAGGCTAAGGTTACAGCTGTTACATCAGCCTAGAGGCCCAAGCAGTGGCTGTGGTGATGCTGTTCTGCAACCTTTGCCCTGGTGCCCGATTTTGGGCATGAATGGATTTCACCTCTCTAACACCCAGCACAAAGCTACATTATTGAGGTTTTAGGGCCTCAAAGACATTGACTTTATGTGCCTTGACCCTATGGGCATCAGTTAAATTTCAGTGTGAAGGCTTGGGTGGGCCCTCTGTACAGGAATGTGTTTTTTGTTTTGCAGAATTGCCTTTTATTTTTAAACAAAGCCTTCTAACTTCGTACCAAACATTCATACAAATAACAAGTATCTTTGGCCTATCTGTTTTTCTAAGATGTATGCTTTTCTAACAGACTTAGCTGTCAAAGGTCTGGACAAATTTGTGACTCTTAAGGATGTCAAACACAACATTTGAAAGGTAATTTTCTCTTACGAGAACCTGACAAACATGGCAGACCAACAAAGTAGTTTGTGGGTTTCAGAGTAGCAGCCGTGTTAGTCTGTATTCGCAAAAAGAAAAGGAGTACTTGTGGCACCTTAGAGACTAACAAATTTATTTGAGCATAAGCTTTCGTGAGCTACAGCTCACTTCATCGGATGCATTTACATTAATGTTTATGCTTAAGTAGTTTATAGCTGTCAGTAGAGTCTGATCCATCTAGCCTGCTAGGAATTGTTACACTGTCAAGGAAGAGAGGAGTCCCAGATCACCTGAGTTAAACCAATTTGAAAAGCTGCAATATGTAAATGAATAAGTAGTTATGTGCTATCAAATATATCAAGAGCCTTATAGTTATTTTTATTGCAAATATATTCTTCCTTTTAATCCAGTAGAATTCTTCATGCTAGATAACTATTCTGACTGATGACTTGTTGATCAAGTGTGTGAACGGGATCTAAGATCCATACAAAGGGATTATTTCCATTAACTTTGTTGGGCTTTGTATTAGGACCCATATAAAGTGGCAAACTGACACAGAGAAAAGAATTAGTGCACTGCATGTCCATCGGCTGTTAAGTCTTGATCCTATTCCATTGAAATAAATGTGTATTTTGATATTTATTTTAATGGGAGGATTAAGCTCTTAACCGTTTAACCACTTGGGAGTAGGCCTACATTCTAATTTCCACATAACTGAATTAGTTAATTAATTTAATAATTATTAAAAACATTAAGTGGAACCTCGCTAATCTGCACTTCATTAATCAATGCACATTAAAAAAAATTAGCAATGTTCCCCTAAATCTCAGCGAAGATGTAATAGTGTGAATACTACTGTGTTTTAATGTCTTCCAGATCATGGGGTGGGCATCTATTGAGACTTTTGTAAATTGAAAATAAACAAGGTAATAAAATCATAAGAGAACACTGTAATGAAGTCTCATGTTAGTAAAACTTCCATTTTGTAATTCAAAATATACGAATGTATTTACTAGTATATTTGTATACATTTATTGATATTTCCTAAATTAAAATCACTGAAATTAATAAACTACATTCTTTGCCTTATTATCCTTTGTGGTTTTTTTATTCTACTAGTTCAACTATGCATTAAATCATAAATTTCAGTCATTCACAGTGGGTGTCCCTGTCATTACTGCAAATTAGGAACATCAGAATTCCATATTGGGTAAAGCCCCTGGCCCATTTAGTTCAATATTCTGTCACTGACAGACCAGTACCACATGCTTCAGGGGACAATATAAGATGCTCCATAACAGACCATTTTATAGCAAACTGCCTACAGGGGAAGTTTTTTCATAACCTGTTAAGAGATTGGCGTATGTCCTAAAGCACGAGGAGTAGCCAGGTTCTAGGAGGCAAGGCCTTAATGGTCCCTTTTGTGGGTTATTTGTTAGATGTAAAGGCTGAGATCCTCAAAGGGATTTAGGCTCCTAACTTAGAATGAAATTAATGAAAGCTAGGAGCTTAAATATCTTTGAAGATCTGGGTCAAAGTTTTCTGTTCTTAGCTGGATTTGTCCCCTGGATGCACTTGTTTTTCATCTATATGCTAATTCAGACAGGCCAACAGGTGTAGGAAAGGGTGACAAGAAGAAAGTAATTTGAATCAAGTATTAATTTCCTTTGAAATTGTATTTAAGCATGCTCAAAACTGCATTATTATAATAAAATAAATTTTGGAATCTCTCCTGATCTTAAATGTAGATAATGCTTCCCCAAACTGTTCTCAGTTTAAGTAACTACTACATGCCTCACAATGACTATTTTAGTGGAAGCAGGTTTGAGCAGGGAAAGGCCTCAGAGTCTCCAGGGCTTTCTCAGCTTTAGACACTGTTGCACTGTAGCAGAATGGATGAGTGTGCTGCCAGAAGAAATTATTTAGTAGCAGATTTATTTAGCATTATGGGTTATGGATGCATGCACAAAGTACATATATAAATATCAAGCTTTCCACAGAGACTCGTAAACTACTAATCCAGGCATGAAAATATTTAACACTAAATTTTTAGGAAGTGTAAGCATCTACTTTTAAATATCTTGATTCCTTGTAACCACAAGTTTGACTGAACTCCATCATTTCAAAGGACACAGATTGTTGCACCATGCAATATACCATGTAGTGTCTTTGGACAAAATTTTGAATATCCACTCTGCACTGCATAGTTCTTAAAGACACATTTTGAAAGAGCAGGAGGCTTGTCCTTGAACAAAATATTGCCTTCCTCCCCACTGCAGTGCTATGCAATAGCAGCCTATATCCCTCCACCCCTGCATTTCATTGGTGGTGTGTGCAAATTGTTGGAGGTGAGAGTAATATACATATGTAAAAGATTGTTTTATACCAATAGTAACTGCCCTAAATGACATGACAGCTTGTTCAGAAATCATTCGAAGGACACTTGGATTAAAAATGTGTCTAGTGTATCAATACCTTAAGGCTATTAATAAATGAAGGCCTTGAGTCTCATGTACTGTTGATACTCCTTACTCGCTCCTTGACACTGTCTTTCTTTGGCTTTTATGCCCCTGGCCTCTCTTGGTTCCTCTCCTACCAATTTGCCCACTATTTCAGCATATCCTTTGATGGTTATTCCTCCTGCCCTCCCCCTTTGCATCCGTGGCCCTAAGTCCCCTCCTTTCCATCCTACACGACTTCATCTGCTTCCATAGATTCAGAAGCCAACACTAGGAATTAATGTTAAAATGTTTTTTCTCTCTCTCTCTCTGAAGAGTATGTTTTTGCTGTGGGTTAGCTCAGCCATCTCTTGCAAATATTGTGTGGGGCATGTGTCTGGAGCCAAGGTTTGAGGTGGGATTTTGCTGCCTCTCCCCATTGACCTAGCGGGAGCTTGCATTGTGTCTCTTAGGAAGAAGCTTGAGGGAAGTCTTGGGTGAGTTAGTTTACTCATCTGTATTTTTTCCTCTTTGGTATACTTCTAATTCAACTTATTCACAGTTTGACACTGACACAGCCTGCAGCAGAAGTAACTGTGGGAGGGTGAAAAAACCTCCTTGTCTCCAGAGATTACTAGAATCTTACCTACTTATCTTCAAACCCTGTGTGTAAAGTTACCCTCTTTTTTAATTTGGCTTTGAGCTTCAGGATGGGGCTTTAGATTGTTCATGCCTTTCCTAGAGCTGTTTTATTCTAAGTTAACACTACATAAATTCATGTTCAGAATATTATCAGGATATAAAGTTATGTTTACACAAGGATAAAAGCCCCATGGCATGGCTGCGACTGGCCAAGGTCAGCCGACTCAGGCTCTCAGCGCTCAGATTGCAGGGCTAAAAATTGCCATGAAGACATTCAGGCTCGAGCCTAAGCTGTGGGACCCCAACCTGAGTTTGAATCTCTACCCAGCAACACTTAGCCCTGCAGCTAGAGTCAGCTGACCTGGGCCAGCTGTGGGGGTTTTATCCCCCTTTAGCCATACCCTTTGAAAGCAATTCAGTCTGCACATAGTAAACTACAGGATAGGCTACTTAACTTTTTGCCCAAACTGCTGTAAATGCCTTTCAGTTTCAAGAACCTTGCCTGTAACAATATTTTGTCAGCCAAGGTACTGGTGGTTCTCAGTCCAAGACTGAATTTGAAGGATGCAGAAAATCCACTGACTTGCAGTCTTATTTTGAAATCATTTTAAAAAAAAAAAGTTATGCTATTTATTTTTGACACATTTAATGAATGTTTTCAGATAATGCAAACTCTCCTTTCTTTACCTTGCAAACTGGCAGCTTTTGGGGCTTCAAGTTGATGGGACTTAATACTTGAAGTCGCTCTGAAACTACATCTTTTATTGCTTCTGTAACAGAATGGAGTAATGCAGGGAGAAAACAGATCAAATCCAGATTTAAAGTACTCTAGGAATGAGCGCCTTCTCTAATCACTGCAACCTCCCTCATGGTAAGTGATTCAGGTTTTGTTTTGAGGGCTTTTTTGTGTGTGGCAATTTTCCAGTTTTTCCAAATAGAGAGCAATTTACTTAAGAGACTACATGCCATACAGATTTTATTTCTTGCATGTATTTTCCTATCTTCACCAAATGAAAGAATACAAGCATCAGCAAACCTATTAGTTCTTTGCGCTGAGAGTTGTAAATGGGTGTAGGGAAGAGAATGAAGAGAAAGGAGATGTGTCACTCAGGGTGGTAGTACATGGGTTTTGCCTTCTGTATACAATGGTAGAATCTTTGCAACTACAAGGGATGTTTAAAAAAGTGTCAAATAATTGAGATTTCCAGATACACTGGAAGTGAAAGATTGGTTTCCAGAATTTTTGTCATATTAAAAACTTGTTTAAGATTTATGTTTTAAATCTTTATTTTTATGCAAGAGAATCACAAGCCATACAAACCATTTACATAGGAAATGAACTAATTTTAATAATCTACCATGTTTGTACACAATCACTGTACTCATATTTTTTTAGGTCCAATAAACAGTGTTGTTTAATTTCCAAGCACACTGATAGCCCCAGATTAGGCGATCTGAACTGTTTTCATGAAGATGTGAACATAAAGTGTAACACCATAAAATAATTGTTTTTTTGAAAGTTAGTCATACCAACATATTACTAGAATATCTGATGGATTTTGGTAGCGGTGTGATTACATTCTTCAGCAGATGGATGGCTCTTCTACTGCCTGAGCACCTTCAATGACTGCTTTCACACACTTGGCCATTGTCTGGGATGCTCTACTGATTGGATCTGTGAAGACATTTATTTTGGTATTGAGTGTTCATTTCAGAACACAACCAATAGACCTACAGAGAGACCTAAAGTCATAAAACCCCATGGTTTACTAAAAATCTTTATCTGGGGAATATAAAAAACCCCACACATACTTAGTTGAAAATACAGGACCAAATTCTAGACCTTACTCATACAAGTTTCCATTGAGCTCATTGGGAATTTTGGCTGAATAAGGATTACAAGTCTGTAGCATTCAGCCCTCTGATCTTAGATGTCTTAGGTAAGAACAGTAGGTACAAAGTTTTCCAGACAGAAGCATGGTGTATGTTGGTGTCCCTTTAAGGGGTCTTAATATTCTGGAAGCACCTTTACAATTAATTAATTATGCATCTGTGTGTTACAATGTAACTCTAATGAAATAACACAGCAAAGCTATAAGAGTGAGATGAGTTAATACAATTCTACTTTCATCAAGTAAGGTTGTGACCACATACCTGTCATATAGAAATCTCTAATTGTGAGCTGAGGTGAAACAAGAGGGTCAGCAAGCAACTGTTGATTCACTAACTGCAATGGAAAAGAAAGAAGGTATATTAGGAGATTAAGCACTCCCCTATGAGGCAGGACTGTGTTACCACAGTACTTTTTTGACTATGCTCTCCTGCTGTAGAGTGCAGTGTGTGCTTAGTACTACATATAAGCAAGCCTCTTACATAGCTTGATGCTCATAGTTTAAATGTTCAATACCTTGGAGAGCTCATTCGCCTGGCTGAAGTAGTTAGCTTGCTCTATATCATCATATCGGACCAGGTTAGGAGAAACTTCTTCCAATCTGTTCCTTACTTGATCGAGGTTATCGTAAGGGAGGGTCACACCAGTTAGCTTAAAAAAAAAAAAAGCCACAAGACTCCATCAAATCTAGTCCTCTGATTCTAGTCCAATACATATTAAATATTTAAACATTAACTCAAACATCTACAATGAAGCAGGAAGAAAAGTTACACTAATTTGAGAAGTGAATGACTAAAGTGCTAGTCCTGTGCTTAATTTGCAACATATTATGTTGATCTCTTGATGCCAGTAATGAAGTTTTCTGGATATTAAGAGCTGGAGCCTGTCTGTCTGTTACCCAAGGAAGAGGGGAAGGACAAGGACAGAAGTGTGGCTTCTCTTCTCCCATGCAAGCAGTAGAGTCAAATCTCTCTACAGCATTCAGGACAGCACTACAAGAGACTGTGGTTGATAAACCGTATCTCCTAGGGCCAGTTAGGATGCATTCAGCCCTACCAGACATTATCAGCACACATACTCTCAGGGGACCCACACGGTTCCTTTTCGGGGAAGCAGTAAAGCATGCTCCCAGTCCGTCTTCCAAGTTGCTCTAGGGAATCCTGCCTTGGCTAACAGAATTTGCTGCAGTTAAGTCATCCATTATACATTCTCAAAGTATATCTAGAAGCTGTAATAATGTCAAAATCTCAAAGTGGAAAAAACAATCCCATTTATCCCACATACATCATTAAAGGCAGTCTTGCTTCATATTAATTCAGTCCCACACATACTCCCATGAGACTTCGTACCCACAATCCTGAACACAAATCTGCATTCTAAAAAGGTACTGTAAACAGTTTCCAAGCTCCAATTTGATTCTTACTAGAGCTTTCAATTTCTAATACAGTTAGGGTACCTCAGAGATGGCTCTAATAATTCTCCAGTCCTCTCTTGCCATGCCAGGAGGTGTTACTGCTACTTTTGTCTGCTGGGCCCTGCCCTCAGTGTTCACATACGTTGCAGATTTCTCTGTGTAAGCTGCTCCTGGGAGAATAATATCAGCCATGGGAGCGCCCACATCACCATGATGTCCTGAAGGAAAAAAAATGGAAAGAGGAAAGCCAAGTTCTGATGGGAAGCTACACAGGAATAACTATAGGGCATCTGTAAGCATAATTCAAGAGGAACGTTGTATGAACACATTAGAACTACTGTATTCCTCTTAAAAAGAAATTTTTCTTCTGAACTTTTGCTTGAGTAAATTTAGTGTTCAGAAAAGACTGACAGCCCTGGAGATTAAAGTCCTACTTGTCCATAACATAAGCAGCCTAATTGGACCACAACCAGTGTCAAAAATGAAGATTGAACTATCATATCCATTCGATTCTTAGCCTTAGCTGAGACTGCTGTGGGAAAACATGGTATCTAGATCACTGGTAATTACTACTTTTGTGACATGGACTGGAATGAGAACAGCCTTCCATTAGTAGATTTGACACCATGATCAGGAGGGTAAACCAATTTGTATATTTTTTTTTTTGCCAATAACCCCAGGTATCCAGTCCATGGGAAGGTTTGTTTTCCTAAAATATGAAATAGTCACTACTCCCTGCAGCAGTTAAGTTCAAACAATTTTTCCATTTCTCAACCGGGGTGAGAAGGAGGAATGTCAGTGCCGTGTGAGCATATTAAGTTTAAAAATATTTTGCGCTAAAATATTATGATAAATTTTATGATAAAAATAAAAAACATTTGAAGTCATATTCATAATTATGTCCTACTGGTTAGATTGTTTGAGGCAGTATTTCTTGAAATATTTGTTCTAGTTACCCTGATAGATGATAATGCAATCCTTTGGCAAATCTTGACGTGTTATGCAACCTGCATCTGCCCCCAAAAGATACAGTACTTTGGGAGGGTTCTTCCGGATTGCATCCACTCCTGGTTTGAAACCCAGATCCAAAGCAGCTACTTGGCTTGCAACCCTGCAAGGACAGACAGTCTTAGTACAGATTATAAAGTGTCAGGTTCTCCCCCACAATTTCCTTTTCAACTTTGAAATATTTAAAAAGGGGCATACATCTCAATTTGCCATTGCCTTTTTTTTTTTTTTAAACCACAGTTAAAAGTAATGCTGATCTGAAATTTGATGAAACATTTATTGGAAAATACTGATTAGTTGAAACACACAAATTAAGTCAGTTTTGATTACTTTTGTTAGGAAGGTCTCTCACATCGAGGTCATAACCAGAGAGATGCACCCCAGTGGTTAGAGCACTTACCTGGGATGCAGGCGACCTAGGGTCAAGTCTCTCTCCTGGATCAGGCGGCGCAGGGACTTAAACCTGGGTTTGCCACACATCCCAGGCGAGTATCCTGACCACTGGGCTTTTGACTATTCTGGAGTGCGGCTCAAAATTGTGTACAAAAAATATAGCTAAAGATTGGTCTTGTCCCGATGTGAAACGAAAAAAAAAAAAAAAAAAAAAAAAAAAAGGGGGTCAAAACCAACATTTCACAACTGAATTCTAATTTTCTGGCCAGCCCTAGTTAAAGAGTTTCTGTAGTATACCTGCAAAATGTTACATTCTCCATACAGAGTGTTGTCAAATACATAAAAATTGGAAGAAAAAAAAGTCTATTTATACATTTATAGTAATATTAGGTGTTACTTGTACTAATAGGCAAACATTTCAAAAAGGAAGAAATGGATTTTTAAGTTAAATTGACTCTGTCCCATTAATGCAGCCTTGCATTAATCTACTCACCCATGATGAGGAGATTAGGTTTGCTTTTTTTGTTAACAGGGTAATGCTGGGGAAAAATAGATTTAAGCTTAGATGAGGTTTTTTTTGGACAGTTTTGGAGGCTGTGTTAACATTACTACCCCTTTTGGAAAAATTCATAGCTTGTCCTCCATCCAATGATCCCTATATGGAATTTCCAAATACTTTGGTTTTAAAAACAAGGAAACTGACCTTTACACCCTTGAGCCCTTTTGGAGTGCCCTCCACCCATTTAAAAATAAATAAACAAATAAATAAAATAAATAGTTACATACGTTTATCTGCTACAATTACAAATACAGCTTTTGTTGAAGCACCTAAACTTTCCTATGATTGAACTTTCTTATGGATTTCTACAGTATGTGCATGGAAGTCTTAATACAGAAGAGACTATCCAAAGATATCTCATACTACATGCCTTTTTAAATGTAGTATTTGGAGAGAATGACTTATTTTTGTTTCACCAATATTTTAATGTGAATTTCCTTTCTTTGCTATCAGTGTTGTACATTTAATTTATATTCAGTGGACCAAATTCTTCCCTCATTATACCAGTGTAAGTCTATTGACTTCAATGGAGTTACTCTCTCCAGATTTACACTCACGTAAAAGAGTAACTTCACTCAAGATATTCTCCATTACAGGCATTGACAAACAGATATTTCAGATTTAAAGTATCTCAGTTACAGTCTTAAGCAGAAAACAGACTAGATGGAACTAGGGTTCTTGTTATCCTAAAGTGGTAGTTAGTTCATGATAGCAAAAAAACAAAACCAAAACCAAAACAAAACAAAACCAAAAAAACAACCACAAACAACCCACAGTCAGAGAACACTTCAATCTCTCTGGTCACCCGATTACAGACCTAAGAGTGGCTATTCTTCAGCAAAAAACTTCAAAAACAGACTCCAACAAGAGACTGCTGAATTGGAATTAATTTGCAAACTGGATACAATTAACTTAGGCTTGAATAGAGACTGGGAGTGGATGGGTCATTACACAAAGTAAAACTATTTCCCCATGTTATCCCTCCCCCGCCACCTGTTCCTCAGACGTTCTTGTCAACTGCTGGAAATGTCCAACCTTGATTATCACTACTAAAGGTTTTCTTCCTTCCCCCTCCTGCTGGTAATAGCTCATCTTAAGTGATCACTCTCCTTACAGTGTGTATGGTAACACCCATTGTTTCATGTTCTCTGTGTATATAAATCTCCCCACTGTATTTTCCACTGAATGCATCCAATGAAGTGAGTTGTAGCTCACGAAAGCTTATGCTCAAATAAATTTGTTAGTCTCTAAGGCGCCACAAGTACTCCTTTTCTTTTTTGATAGCAAACAGGCTCATTAGCAAGAATTATCTTAATAAGTAGTTTAAATGACTATCTTTTAATATCAAAGTGCAAAAGAATACACCTGGTTAACAGGGAACTTTAATTTAGTAGACCACTTGATTAAAAAAGGCAAAAATCTTACCTGGAGAACTATATACAATGCAGGAGAAGTATCAATTACCAGTCTTCTTAAGCACTATTGATATTTTGCCTTTCCTCTATGTAAACAGTACTTGCTTACCAAGTAGCATTGATTGTCTGTATGTCCTGCTAGGCACGGTAGTGTATTATATTGTTAACCCCTCTCCTATTCTAAACCCAAATTTGCTTCTGTGCTAACAGTCCCAGTGACTTTCTGAAATGCTTGCTAAATCATGAAACAGAGGTTATGGAAGCTTTTCTGCTAGGTTATATTGTGTCTTAGTTTTAGGTGCTGCTTTATTCCACATATAAGCCTTGGCAGGCTAGAACCTGTGTGTTTGTACTGAGAAGAAGAAGTCTTCACACTTGGCATAAAGAGTTTAATATATACCACAGGTAGGTAAAGCAGAAAGGCTGTAGAAATGCTGTAGAACGAACCTGTGAAGGATGTTCATAACTTTCCAGTCAGTACCAACTCCACTTTTTGTCCTAACATTTTGTGCAATGCTGGAAACTGCAGCATGGATAGCTGCTCCATCACTGCGCTGAAGTGCTGCACTGCCTACCACCACCATTGGTTTTTTGGCCTGGTTAAGGACCTGAGGGGGGGGGAAAAATTTTTTAAAAAAGAATAAATTCTCATTCTAAGGCAATGAAATTGAGTTTTGGTATAGAACAGGATTTCCAAGAAATGATTTATGAATAGTGTTACAGTAGTATGGAACATGAAACAAAACAAATCCAGTGTTTTAAAAACCACTATCCTTTCAAGCAAGCAAAGCTGCAGCTTTGAAATCATTCATCTATTTTATCTCTATCAAAAACCTACAGATGTTGCTATAGCAAAGACTTATGTTATCTCAGCCAAAGCAGTGTTGTTCTGGGCCTTTTCCAGCTAGAAATTATTTAACTGGAAACAACAGCGGCTGGAAGAGACAACTCAGCTCACTCAGAAGAGGACATGCTAGAGATTTATGATCATGAACATTTCAGTTTCACACACTGGAAAGAACCTTCAAACCTCAGCTTTATGGTGAGCATATTAAACAATTTATAGAGAAACCCTGCTTGTTAATTACTACATCAGTGAATGTTATGAAACCGCCCTCTGAAACAGCTTCTAAACACTGCACCCGTGAAAGATATAATTATATTCTGACATATCTGAATAGGTGCATTATTAAGAAGCATATACTTTGATGAAGGAGTGTTTTTCTGAAGCAATGTCCTGGAGTATCTGTGGGGAATCTCCCAGATGATCATACGTGTAGGTCAGATCCACTGCACTGCCCACAAGAGCCACCTGCAGATCATTGTGAAGCCAGCTGGAAATATAGCAAGAACAAAATACAGCATAATTCCAATTATACAAATATATATCCAAAACCACAGTGTCTCCTCTACGTAGCCCTGTTGATCACCCTGTTAATAATTTCATTTAACCTATTAGTGCTAATCAATGACTTTGTATCTGTATAGCGGTTCCAAACGACTAAATACAATTACTGAGGCCTGGCCTACACTAGGAAGGTAGGTCAGTATAATTGCATTGCTCAGGGGTATGAAAATCCACACCTGAGTGACACAGTTAAACCAACCTAACCCCAATGTAGACAATGCTAAATTGACAGAAAATTCGCCTGTCAACCTAGCTACCATCTCTCAGGAAGGTGGATTACCTATGCTGATGGGAGAACCCCTCTCATCGACATAGGAAGCGTTTTTGCTAAAGCAGTGCAGCTGCAGCATTTTAAGCATAGACAAGCCCTGGGGGCTTGTCTACACAATTAGTTCACAGCAAGCTGAGCTGTAAGTCTATCCCACACTAGCCTACCATGGACTAACTGACCATGTGAACCCTGTAATGCACTTTGATCTCAGAAGCAGATGAAAGCACAAACTGTTAATGCGCATTAGCACAGTCCACATGGATAGCTAGTCTGCAGTTAGGCTAGTGCTGGGTAGAATCACATGCCACTTATTAATTGTTCAGATAGACCAGCCCCGAGACCTAATTCTGTTTCAGCAGAAACAGCAGCTTGGCAGGACTAGAACAGTGAAAATGCAATTCAAAATAGCACTTCTGTTTATCTGAATGCCTGTTTAGTCAAAAGTTTCAGATGTCCCCAGGCCAATGGCATTGGGCTGTACTGTTAAGACATAGGAAAGATTGTTGGCCAAATCCAGTAAGATGATGATTCTAATGACAAGGCATACTGATGGAATTCTACAGAAGTTTTTTTTTTTTTTAAATCTCATCTTTTTCTGCACATGTACGACTAAGTGCAATTTTGTGATTACCATGTAGATAATCTTTTTACTATAATTGTTTCACTTCTGTAATAATACATATTCTGGGCTCTTTACTCTTAGTGCCCTTGATGGAACATCTGCACACATGTACACGCAGCATTAGGCCCTATGATTTTTCTTTGGTACAATGATATCTTGTAGTCTCAGAATGCTACTAAATATATTCTTCTGCTTGACCTACAGCTCAGCTCTTAACTGCACAGAGAGTGAAGATAATATGCACGAGGGAAGAGTTCCTGGAAAAATAAGTAACCTATACATTTCTGTGAGGCAGCACTCACTCTCACACTTTTTAGGAATTACCCATTTCAGTGGGGGAGGAGGGAGAGGAGAGGAGCGGGCGAGGGATTCAGACTAGAAAGAAGACACAATCCTCCAGAGATTTCTTTAGTTTCTTGCAGCCTCTCATTACACTAAAGTTATAAAAAGCCGTTAAAAAATTCCATCAAATGCAGTTAGAGATTTCCCCTTTTTCTATCAAAATTTTACAATCACCAATTTTTAAAAAAATCAGTTAAGTGCATTGGGTCATCCCAAAACAGTGAGGAGGATTGGCATATCGTTAAATGATGACAAAAAGGTACCAGGAAATTGAGGTTTGCAAAAATTTAGTTGTACATATTTCCTAAATTTGCAAAAATGGGTATGTTTGCCTCTCTCTAAAGTACTTAAGGTGTTCCCCCACTCCCTCCCATACCTAGTCAAAGGCAACTGATGAAACAGATTCAAATCTGGCACTATTATTAGGAGACTGGATCCTATTGCTTTACATTAAAAAAAAAAAAAAAGTGAGCAAAAGCAAGTACAACTCAAGATAAGAGATGTTGCCATTTGTGGCTTACTTACAATTACAATTGTTGGCCAGTTATAGAAAATGACCAGGGCATATTCTATTAATAACTAATAAGATATAGGATTTAGGTTATGTAATTTTTCTTGAATCCTCTTAAACTTTAGAATTTAATATGGTAAATTGGATGAACTGAACAACCGAGTTACATTTAAAATCCAAAATGTATTTTTCCAAATCAAAATGGATGAAATTCTAAACTTCATCTCATTGAAAAACATTTTATTTTCAAAGTCAGATCAATCACTTATCCAATTCCTATTTTTCAAGCAATGAAGTCAACTATATCATCACTTATTACAAGTCATCAGATCACATTTACTACAGCAACAATAATTTTAAAACTTCACTCTGTTTAGTGATAGCGCTAAGCAGCGTCCTTTTAGGAATTTGCTTCAA